>NC_067401.1:108710255-109353755 GCF_016432865.1 Antechinus flavipes | reverse complement strand
CCTTGGATTAATGTGTGATCTGTGGTATGACGTGGTATGGCAAAGTATGACAAGGACCTTGGAAGTAGCAGCTTAGGCCCAGAAGTAGAAAGTTGAGGTTCTTCTCCAGCACAAAGAATGCCCTGACCCTCAAAGGACAGGGATGGACTGTCTGGCAAAAGCCTCAGTGCAGAAAATATGATTTTCCTGTGACAATCTTCACAAATAAGAGTAACAACAAAACCTATGGCTGTTGATATCATTATAAAAATGTACAAAACATGGAGAATAAACAAGGTGAAATAGTGATCAAAGAATCATAGATTTGGAACCAGGATCTAGTCCAGCCCCTTTGACAGGTCACTTGCCCAAAGAACATAGAGGTAGTAAATTATAGAGTTGGGGAAGTTAGATAATACAGTAGATAGAGCACTAGCCCAGAAGTTAGAAGAACTTGAGTTCAAATGTGACCTCAGACAATTAACATTTACTAGCTGTGTGACCCCAGGCAAGTCAAGTACCCAGTTGCTTCAAACCCTCCCCCTCAAAAAAAAGTAAATGGCAGAGTTAACATTCAAACCCAGCTCCTGACTCCAAATCATTCTTTCTACTATATGACGCTTCTTCCTCTTAACAGATGCAGATTTTCATATATATACTACTGAAGCTAGTTGTCTATGATAGATGTTGTGATTGTTCAGTCATTTTAAGTGTATCTGACTTTTATCAAAGATACTAGTTTGGTATTTCCTTTCCCAGCTCATTTTAATGATAAAGAAACTGAGACAAATAATTAGTAAATTAGTGTCATATAATTAGCAGCTGAGACTGGTTTTGAACTCACTTCTTCCTAACTCCAAGTGCTCTATCCACCCACTTAGCTAGGTTCAATGCTCAGATACATAATCTCTGTAAACCTGTTTTCTCACCTACAAGGGAATTAGATTAGATGGATCCCAGAATTCTAGGGATCCTTCCAGCCCTAAATTCTGTGATCTTACAACTCATTAATGAAATATGGCTATGAAGAATTTAAAGTTTTTTTTATTTGAACCTGTGATTTCATCAGTTACAATGAATTCTCAATGTGGGGACTCTTCACCAAAGCAGATTCTTATTTGTAATCTTAGCCAGTTGCCTAGGCACCAAGAGGGTGAGTGACATGCCATTCATGACACAAGTAGATTGATTGATTCTATCAGAAGTAGTACTTGAACCTAGCATTTTTCTGACTCCACAGCCATCGTGATCTCCATTACATCATGCTTCCTCTCACACAGAAAGATACACTTCATTCAAAAAGAAGAGACAAAAGAAGTGATTAAATAATGCTATTATTAGAACAGACTTAATGCATCTCTACATTCTAGCCAAACTGGAGTCTGAGTTATTCCCTGAATTCTATGTTCTATCTCTCACCTTTATATATCTTCAAATATATCTTTAAAGATCAGCTAAACTACTCTCAGGGAACACACACATATCTCATACAGAGTTATTAGGATTATTTTTCCTTGAGTTATTTTGTATACATGTTGTATCTCCCCATTAGAATTTAAGCACTTACAGAAGAGGTACTATTTTGGTTTTGTCTTTGTATAACAAATCTAGCACAAGACCTGTCAGTAGTAGGTACTTCTGCATGGTTTATTTGTTTTGTTCTTTGTTTACCTGAGATTTCTTTGAGTTAGGAAATCTCCCACAAACAATGCAGAGCAGCAATTATTCTGCATCTTAAAGTCTTACCAAGTATTCCTGTCTCTAAGACTATAATTTCACACCATTTCCATTTATTTAATTGAATTGAATATGTTGCAAGAAGAAAAATAGGACTGGTATTGTCATGGAAGTAGATTATAAACCATTCTGACAGAGAAGGACGTGGATGATCAGTTTGGGAAAGATATCATAAAATGAACAGAGAATGGCATACAATGATTGGAAATGCTTGACTTGCTTTGATGCTAGTTTTATTTTTCAATATAAAGATTTGATTCTGACCAAAAAGGAGGAACTTGTTGCCACAATAAAACTGATTTTAAATGATGATGGCTTAGGAATCTTTCTCCAAAGCACACTCTTAATTTTGAGACTGCAACTGAAAAGGACCTTAGAAGCCATTTAGTTTGACCTCATTATTTTACAGAGGAAGAAACTTTAAAAGAGGTTTAGAGAAAGAATAGGTAGGATCCCAAGATCTAAAATTTTAATGAAAAGTAAATGACACAAGACTGGGAAAAAAATATATTTTAAATATTCTAAAAACACAAAACAAATCTTTCTAATTAAACAAAAAGTACTGGTTTAGAGAGACCAATGGGGATGCTCAGGAAACTGACAAAATTAAATATTGAATCTGAAGTATCATTATTTTCAGTGGAAGAGATCTCAAAAGCCTTTTCATTTTAAAGATGAGGAAAATAAGAGCACAAAGGAAGTTAAGTGGATTGTCCAGGATCACAAATCTTGCACCGTGTTTCCCTGATAATAAGACCTATCCTGAAAATAAGCCCTCCCCTTACTGTGTAAGATTCCTCTAAAATAAGCCCTCCCCCGAAAATAAGCCCTATTGAGATTGCTACTGTAGTGAAGGTGATCCCCTGCGCTACACGCTACATTACGGTACCCTCTGTATGCACCATCCGCGTCCGCGTCCCCCCCCACCTTCCCCCCCCCCCCCCCCGGAAATGCATGCCGCGCTCCCGAGCTGCATCCAATCAGAGCTGCAGCAGTGAGCTCGTCATCCTGTTCTTCTCCAGTGGTTTGCTTGCTGGCACCATTGAGAGCAGTGCCGTGGAGGAGAGCTGAGGCAGGACAACATAAAAACCCGGTATGTAAGCGGGAGTGAGGGGGCATGATGGAGGATAAAAGGGGCATGATGGAGGATAAAAGAAGAACTCAGGGGGCATGATGGAGAATAAAAGAAGCACTCAGGGGGCATGATGGAGGATAAAAGAAGAACTCAGCCAGCACTCACCACGCTAAAGAAATGAAGAACTTCCTAGCAGAGAGAAGAATAGATCAAGTAATGATTCCTGCAGGAATGACTGCCTATCTCCAGACCCTTGATATTGCAATAAACAAGCCATTCAAGGACCATTTGTGCATGGAAGTCAATGACTACATTGAAAATAGAATGGAAAGAAATCAGCGTGGAAACTTTGTGAAGCCCTGTCTGCAAGAAGTCGTGACTTGGGTGAAGAAGTCATGGGATAAAATTACTGACAGCTGTGTCACCAAGGCACTACAAGCAGGTTACCTGGACAAGACATGTTCATTTAAAGAGAGCTATATTGCTGGACATGACAGATTGGGTCTACTTCTTCTGAAGGAAATAGAGGTGCAAGACATTCAGGACGGAATTCAGGGTATGGACACTTATGACGATGTTGTTGAAGAAGACGACATGATCATTATTGAATAAAGGTACTTTTTTTTTGTTCACATTTACCTGTTTTATTAAAATTGCTGTCAATGTTCATTAAAATAAGCCCTCCCCTGAAAATAAGCCCTCTGGTGTTTTTCTATCAAAAAAATTAATAAGACAGTGTCTTATTATCGAGGAAACACGGTAACTATCCAGGATAGAGATTTGATTCCAAGGGTCCCTGATTCTAAGCCTAATGCCCTATCCATTACACCCTACTGACTGGCTTAAAAGAAAAAGTAGAGATCACCTGAGGTGATAAGGTGATAAGGCAGGTGATGAATCCTAAGTAGCCATTTTTAACAGAGTTGAAAATTGATACTACCTCTGATTAGGGAAGATTAAACAACAAATCCAAAAAATACAGACTAATGGGGGAAATAGACATAAGATAGAACTAATCAATTCAATTTTTCTTGATTTCTTCACTAAAATAGAAAGACATCATGATAGAGCATGCTAGTCTTGGAGTCAAGAAAACCTTGGTTCTAATCCTGTCTCTGAAACTTACTAGTTGTATGACTAGTAGTCATATTAGAAGTCATTTAACTACCCAGATGCAGGCAACTAAGACATCTCCTAAGTTATAGTCAAGTTATGACCTGCCTTAGATAAGGAGATTTTCAAACCTTGAAATCATAGGTTTTTGAAATATTAATATTTCTCAACTAAGAAAAGATCATCAGGCTGTGAAGACTAAAACAAAAATTGTCAATAAGGAAAAGATAAGTTAAGCAATGATAACTCATTCATATAATACTTTAAGGTTGTTGAAGCCCTTTCCTCATAACAACTAGGTGAGGGAAGTCATACAACTATAATTATCCAGATTTTACAGATGAATGAAGAAATGGAAGTGGAAAGAGGTTAAGTCATTTGCTCAGGATCATATAATAAATAAATTTCAGGAACAGGACTAGAATCCAGATCTGACTCCAAGGTCTACAATAGTCCATTATACCTTATTTTAATTTATCACATGAAAGTAGTTGACTGATTTGAAGTCCAACATTATTTCTATAAATCATAGAATGAAGCCACGGTCCCTCAGCAAATAGCTGAGCAGGGATCATGGGATTTAAAGCATTAGAAGTCATTTAGTCTAACATTCTCCTTTTATATCTGAGTCACTGAAGCAAACAGAAAGAAATTGAGGTAAAATCGAACAATTTAAAGGTACAGAAAGAATTAATGGATATAATTGTTGAGTTGCTGTTGAAAATATATGAAAAAAATCATATTACAACAAAAAGACTAATGGCTTACTTTGGAGTCATTAGAATTAGATTCAAATCCCACCCACAAAATTTGCTGTATGTTTTGAGCAACTTCATAATCTCCTGCAATCTGAATTTCCTAGCTGGTTAAATGAAGGAGTTAGATTAGATAATAACAATTAGTTAACATTTAACATCACACTTATCATGTGCCAGGAACTATGCTAAACACTTTACAATTATCATCTCATTTGATCCTCACAACAATTATGTGAGGTAAGTGCTATTATTATCTTTATTTTACAGATAGGGAAACTGAGTCAGGAAGAAGTTAGGTGACTTGGTCTACATAGCTAGTAAGTGTCTGAGGCCAGATTTGAACTCTGGTTACTTTCACTTCTAGATCTATGATTCTATATACCTACACTTGGGTTCAAAAAATCAACCACATAATGGAGGATAAAAAAGTTATGACACAGTTCTTGTGAAAAAAAATTCAGAGACTCTGAGTCAATTTAATATAAGTCAAGAATGTGATGAGGCAGACCAAAAAATTAATGTAATCTTAGAATATTACAAGTTTTCCTCCATAAGATCCATGGCTATTCAAAAGAAATTGGTTTAACAATTGGCACAGAAAAAATGAAATAGAAGAATGACTTCTGCCTAAGCCAGAAGTATAAAACTCCCAGTCAGCAAAATTCCAAGTGCAGGGAAGACCATATTAAAATATAATTGGAAAATGCTTAATAAAATAACACAAAAATATAACAGAATATAGATAATGCTAATTTGTGGTTTTCTTTTCTTTTCTTTTTCTTTTTCTTTTCTTTTTTTTTTTTTTGCTGAGGCAAGGGTTAAATGACTTGCCTAGGTTCACACAGCCAGGAAAAGTAGTGTCTAAGGTCAGATTTGAATTCAGGTCCTCCTGACTTCGGGGATAGTGCTCTATCCACTGCCCCAATCTAGCTGCCCCATAATTTGTGGTTTTCTAAATCAGTATATGTTACAGTAATCAATATATGAATTTTACACCATTGGTCTGGGATAAGACATGAAGTTGGACAGCCAGTTTAGTGCATGAACTTACATACACATATATATGTATACACATGCATTTTTACATACTCTCATGTATGTGTGTGTACATATACATATGAGGAAGATAGGCCTAGGACAAAAGTGAATAAAATGGCAGATTATATTGGAAAATTATGCAGGTCTTTTAACAGTTTTTTAACAGACTTTTAAGATCCATCAGTCACATTTGCAAGGTATCAACAGGGTCACTGACAGAAACATGGTCGGTACAAGAGAGGCGCTATTTAGGGAGATCTTCATTATCAAACCTCAAACCATGTTCCAATACAGAAATCTCAAAACTATTTGATACTGGTTAAGCAGTATCAATACTTAATCAGGATGGTTAAGCAACAAAAAAGCAGATGATTGGAATAGATCAGATAAACAATAAACAGAAACAATTGAAAAAAATGGTGCAAGATTTGAGAAATATATTATTGGACAAAGAATGCACTTTTTGACAAGAACTAGAAAAACTGTAAAGTAGTTTGGTGAAAGTTAAGCTTACATCATGATTATAAACCAGGTAGCATGAGACTTGAACATAAAAGACTACAGCATTTAAAAAAGAAAGAATAAGGTTAGGTACCTTCTTTAACTATCCCAGGGGAGAATTCTTAACTAAATAAACAGAGATTATAAAATATGAGACAGAAAACAGTTACTCCATAAAACCAAAAAGCTTTTAGCCAATAAGCTCAATGAAGACAGAATTAGAGAAACAATAGAGGAAAAAACCTTGCAATATATATTACCAATAAAAATAGAACAACCAAAGCATATAAAGAATTGGCACAAATACAAAATATAAGACACCAGAGCAATCCCCCTTAAGATACATGGTCAAAGGATATGAACTATTTTTAAAAGAATCAAAACCCATAAAGGATCACAAGAAAAATGCTTCAAATTACTACTAGAGAGATACAAGTTAAAACAGTTCTTTTACAATCAAAGGTTCTGATAAAGGCCTCATTTCCAAAATATATAGAGAATTGACTCTAATTTATAAGAAATCAAACCATTCTCCAATTGATAAATGGTCAAAGGATATGAACAATTCTCAGATGAAGAAATTAAAACTATTTAGACATATGAAAATGTGCTCCAAATCATTATTAATCAGAGAAATGCAAATTAAGACAACTCTGAGATACCACTACACACCTGACAGATTGGCTAGAATGATGGAAAGATAATGCGGAATGTTGGAGGGGATGTGGGAAAACAGGGACACTGATACATTGTTGGTGGAATTGTGAACACATCCAGCCATTCTGGAGAGCAGTTTGGAACTATGCTCAAAAAGTTATCAAACTGTGCATACCCTTTGATCCAGCAGTGTCTCTACTGGGCTTATACCCCAAAGAGATACTAAAGAAGGGAAAATGTTTGTGGCAGCCCTGTGTGTAGTGGCTAGAAGCTGGAAAATGAATGGATGCCCATCAATTGGAGAATGGTTGAGCAAATTGTGGTATATGAATGTTATGGAATATTATTGTTCTGTAAGGAATGACCAGCAGGATGAATACAGAGAGGACTGGCGAGACTTACATGAACTGATGCTAAGTGAAATGAGCAGAACCAGGAGATCATTATATACCTCAACAATGATACTGTTTGAGGATGTATTCTGATGGAAGTAGATCTCTTCGATAAAGAGAGCTAATTCAGTTTCAATTGATCAAATTGATTGAGCAGCTACACCCAAAGAAAGAACACTGGGAGATGAATATAAACTGCTTGCATTTTTGTTTTTCTTCCCGGATTATTTATACCTTCTGAATCCAATTCCCCCTGTGCAACAAGAGAACTCTTCAGTTCTGCAAACATATATTGTATCTAGGATATACTGTAACCTATTCAACATGTAAAGGATTGCTTGCCATCTGGGGGAGGGGGTGGAAGGAGGGAGGGGAAAAATCGGAACAGAAGTGAATGCAAGGGATAATGCTGTAAAAAATTACCCTAGCATGAGTTCTATTAATAAAAAGTTATTAATAAAAAAAAAACAGTTCTGAGGTTTCATCTCATACTATCCAAATTGGCAAAGATGACAAAAGGGAGCAAGAGGGGGGAGGAGTACTGGAAAGTCGGCAAACAGATGCCCTGTTGATGGAGCTATAAAATGGTCCAATTGCTTTGGATTTGTTTTAATTAAAGGGGGAAAGGAGGGGTAGTGGGGGAATGGGAACTAAACTACCCATACTCTTTGATCTAGTGATCCAGCTACTAGGCACATATTCTTAAGGAAGTCAGACAGAAACCATGGACCAATGTATACGAAAATATTCTTTAAAATACTCTGGCAGCAAAGAAACCAAGTGGGAACTCATTAACTGAAGAATGGCTGAAAAAACTATGGCAAAAGAATGTTATTATACAAAAAGCAAAATTTCATAATTTAGAGAAACATAAAAGAATTTTGTGTGAATGGATACAGAGCTAAGAGATAAATAATTTAAAAAACACTATGAAAATAATATTAATAGGTGGTGCAGTGGATAGAGCTCTAGTCCTGAAGTTAGGAGGACCTTAGTTCAAATCTAATCTCAGATACTTAACACTTCCTAGCTGTGTGTCCTTGAGCGAGTCACTTAACCCCAATTGCCTCAGCAAATAATAATAATAATAATAATGTGTTAATGAAAAGATTGCAAAGAGGAAGTTCAGTTTTGAGTAATAGAAAAAGCAGCAAAAGTCCTAGTTTTGAGATAAGGAATACCTCTTCCCTTACTACAGAAATGTGTGGGAGAACTATGACAGATTATTGTAAGTATGGCAAATAAGTGACTTTTGCTTCTTTTTCTTTGACATAAGGGAAAATTTGGGGGACATAAGTGTGATGAAAAAGAGGAAAGCACCAGTAGAACATACAAAAACAGATGTCATCAAGGACATATAAGTTTAGAAGAGGTAAGCTGGTCACATAGGGAGAATAAAAGATGATGGGTTTGTACAAAATACAGATACTTAAAAGTAAATTGGGGCAGCTAGGTGACATAGTGGATAGAGTGCCAGGTCTAGAATCAGAAAAACTCATCTTCCCGAGTTCAAAATTGACCTCAGACACTTTCTAGCTGTGTGACTTAATTCTGTTTGCCTCATTTTCCTCATCTGTAAAATCAAAAGGCAAAACATTCCCATGTCTTTGCCAAGAAATCCCCAAATGGGGTCATGAAAACTCAAACACAACTAAAAATAACCAACTGAACAGCAAAAAGGAAGGTGAGATTACCTAAATTGGTATGATAACAGATCCACTAACATTTTGAAGAAGTGAGATATAATCTTTGACTATACAAAAGAAATGCCCAAAGTGAGGAAAATGATAATCCTATTGTGTGTGACTAGGCCCTGGTCAGACCACATCTTAATGTGTTAAGTCTACATGCCACATTTTAAGAACACTGATAAATTTGAATTTGTTGAGAGGTCAGATGGGTAAAAATAAGGACAGTGAGACCAAATCAGAACCGTCCAAAAGTGAAATGGACTGCTTCTGTAGAGGGTTACTCATCTCCAAAAGTCTTCAAGCATAAACTAGAACAAGACCCTTGTTGATTTTATAAAGTGTATCTGCTCAGAAGTCCATTCCAACTCTTCTGATTCCATGGGTCCTCCCCCCACATGCCCTTCTACACACCCACTCCTCCACATGCTGATTATATTCTGTTCTTCCCCATTTAAGGGTCTCTTTAGGGTTCATTGTAGCCTAATGTCTTTTTGATATCTGGGATCTGAGTTTAATAACATTAATAGTAAACACTTATATAATGCTTATGTTACCTAATTTGATCCTCACAAAAACCCTGGGACGGAAGAGCTATTATTACCCTCAGTTTATAGAAGAGAAAACAGGCAGATAGCAATTAAGTGACTTGCCTTTGGGTCACAAAGCCAGGGTCTGAGACAGGATTTGAACTCATCTTCCAGATTCTAAATCCTACACTTCATTCATCAAGCCAACTAGCTATCCTAATTTAGGTGCACTATCCCACTAATACAAATGAAAACCCTTCCATACCACAGCAGTCTCACACGTTATTGAATCCAAAAAAGATTCATTTCCTGACGGCCAATGTTCTGGGAATGAGATTCTCTTGTTAGGTTGGTCCTTGGATCACAGAAACAGCAGGGCAGATGAGAAAAACACACTGATTGAGAGCTAGAAATAAGTCAGAGTCCTTTTTCTCCTAGTAACTCCCTTGTATGGCTCTAGATGAAATACTTCCCCTACAAAATAAAAGGGTTAGTACTACATAGGATAGAAGAGTCTTTTAGTTTTCACATGGTATGATTCTTCATAGTCCATTACCATACTCAAAGCCATACCAGTGAGACTTGGAGAAATTTGTGCTCCATTGGCACAGCCTTTGAGACTTCAGTCCCATGCATATCATTCTGAAGCATCTGAGGATAACTTTAGTATAGAATCCTTATGTCACCTGGAAAAAAGGCAGCTAAGTAGCAGAATGAATAGAGAGCTAGTCTTAAGAGTCAAATCAATTTGACACCATTTGAACATTTACTAAGTTTTGTGACACTGGGAAACTCACATAATTTACCTGATTTTGGTTTCCTCATCTGTAAACTGGGGATAACAATAGCACCTCCCTCACAAGACTGGTGTGAAGATCAATGAGAAAACAAATGTAAAGAAATTCATAAACCTTAAAATGTTATATAAATGTTCACTATTATTATGAAAGAGCTTAAGACTTTTTTTTTTTAAGTTTAAGGCTAAAGTCTATGCTTCCAGTATTCAAATTCCTTAAGATGTCCCTGTCAATAAGCGGCAACCAAGCTGTTACACACATGATCCTACGTGCTAGAGCCAGGAGAAGGGAAAGGGAAAGGGAGAGGGAGAGCTCATATCCAATTTCCTCCCCAATGCCCCCCACAAAAAAACAGAACCAGCCAGGGCCCCAAATAATAATCAACAGGTTTATTGTCCTAGAACTGAAATTGTCTACCGGTTCTTAGAGCTAAATTTCCAAAGCTACAGTCGGCAACTTTTCATCAGAGCCCAGGGAGAGGGGAGAGGAAGAGGTTGTTGGGAAGGGAGCAGATGAGTAAGTGAGAGAGAGAAAAAAAGAGAGAGAAGGAAATAGGGGGAGGGTAGAGAGAGAGAGAAAGAGAGAGAGAGAGAGAGAGAGAGAGAGAGAGAGAGAGAGAGAGAGAGATTGAGATTACTGGGGAAGGATAGAAGACTTTTTTCCCTCTTTTTGTTCTCTCTGTAGGTTACAAATTGAATCTGGTGATAATAGCAAGAGGAATGGGTCTATTTCCTGGGGGTGGATGAGGAGACAACAAGGAAGAGGAAAAAACACAAGAGAGACACAAGGAGGAAAAAAACGAAAGCCCAGCTACAAAAAAAAAAGAAAGTCATTAAGCCCCAAATAAGACAACTACATTTCCAGCAAATCAGAAAATCCAGGTGCAGCAGTAGGGGATAGGGGATAGGATGAAGATAGGGGAAGAACAGGTCAGGAAAGACAAGAGGATAGGGAAGATGAAGTGGGAAGATAAGGAGAGAAGGGGAAAAGAGGAGCATGGAGAATTAGGGAATCTTTTAAAATATTTTTTGTAATTTTTTTTTATTAAAAATGTTTCCTAAAAAATGCCACTTTACTTTTTTCTTTGCCTTGGTGATAAATATTCCTGTAAAGAGGGCCTGAAGCACCAGGGGGTGGGGATTAGAAGGAGTGAAGGGGAAGGGTCTAATGCCCAACTTCCCCACCTCATCTCACTGGGGCAACTTCTCCCAGGTGTTGGGCCCTGGAAAAGAGTTTTATGATGCCACGGGCAAGAGGACAGATAAAAGTATGAAGGGCAATCTCTCACCCCTCAGTGGAGAGGCTTTCAAATATAGTCACCCTCTCCAGGCTATTTTCTCCATGAACCTACTCAAGGACTACCTAACCCTCTGTAAAACCCTCAGTGCCCCAAGATTGTAACCCTAGAAACAATGACTAGGACAGCTGTCACTCCCAGAATGTTATAGGGTACCAAAGGCAGGAATAGGGACCAATCACCAAGCATTTATTCCCCTACCTAACTCCACTCCAGTTGTCAGACTTTCCCTGAATCAGCAGATCATCCCTGGGCAAGGGGATGATAGATTAGGGTTGGAGGGCAGAGATTATTCACTCCCTTCCTCATGTAATGCACCCTCCTCCCAACTTTGGGCAGCCCCCTTACTATAGTCTACCTTCCATCCTTTCCATTCTAAAACCCACATCCTCACTCACCAGTCTTTCCAGGAATGGGGGTGGAGGTGGGGAAAGGCTGAGGGAAAGATCAGGAAGTTAGCTAGTCCAGGAAAGCCCCAGCCAACTCCCCACTGAAATAACAGCCCTCAGAAGCTAGCACCCTTCCCAAAACTGGGTCCTCCCAAAATCAGAGCTGGGGCAATGAGGACAGCAGGGAAGGGGTTGAGACTCAGGAGAGGGAAGAGGCATTCCACTGCCTAGCAGAAGAGGGTCAGAGAAAGTGGTGGGAGACAGTGGTGCCAGGCCCTGATCCCTTCCTTCCTTACCCAGTATGGACTGGGCCCAAGGGAGAGTGGGGAGAGGGTGCTCAAAGAGAGAGAAAGAGAGAGCTGCCGATGTCAGGGTATCAGGGGCGGGGGGGCAGGAGAAGGGGGGGTTCCCAGTTTGCAGGCAATGACCAGTTTCCCCGATAGCACCCAGACAGCAGCAGGAACAGGGTGGGGGCTCCTCTGGAAACATTGTCGGCTACAGGCTGCAGGAGACAAAGCAGGAGAGAATTACTTTGGGTCCATTCTGTTTCCAGCTCACTGGAGACTTCTTCCCTCATAACCTGTACAAGCTGCTTCAAGAACAGGATATATCCCCCCCCACTCCCACCCCTACACTCAAACAGACATTAGGAGACAGACCACAGGAAATCCTTCCTGGTCTTAGAAATGGTCCCCCTCCCCTTCAAATGCCCACATCCTAATGTATATTATTCTATCTTATACTTTACTTTCTCCTAAGCCAGGACACTGTAAATGAATCTCTGAGAAGGGTCCTAAGAGAGATCTTATATGGGGGTGGATCCCTCCTTATTCCTCATTCATTTACCTCTCCTTGTGATCTCTGACACCCTGAATAGGGCCTTCCTCCTTGGCAGTTTCCTCTTCTTCTTCCTCTTCATCGTCTTCCTCCTCCTCCTCTTCCTCTTCAACCAAACCCCGGCCGGGGCCTGGTTCCGAGGGGGCACTGTTCTTCTCCCCCTCGGTGGGAAGAGCTCTTTCTCCCTCTAGGGCCAGCTCTTCTTTCTCATCCCCCTCCCCCTCAGGGTCCTGGGTTTCCTTAAGTCGTTTGGGGGAATCCTAAATTCAATTGAGGGGAACAGGAGGGAGAATAAATGTACAGATTAGGTTAAAGGGATCTTTACCTGTGTCTCCTTCCCCCTTAGTTCATACTCAGACTAATCTCACTCATGAGATCCCATCTTCCTTTCTTTAAATCTCATCCTCCTGTTATTAGTTATAATAATTTTTAATGATAATATACTTCTACAAGGCTTTATACCTTACAAAGCACTGGCAGATACAGCAACACTGTGAAGTCAATTATCATTTTACACAAGAAGAAACTGAAGCTCAGAGTTTTTGACTTGTTCAAGGTTATACAGTTTGAATAAGTCTCCTGACTCCTAGCTCAGGGCTTCCTGAGTTTGCACACAACTTCCCTTCAAAGTCCTTCCTCCAACTTCTTTTACCTCTTAATTCAGGTCTATTACTCAACTCCCTGGAATCTTAAAGATACAAGAACCCTAAGAGGCAGCACAGTATAATGGCAAATCAAACTTCTCCATCAGTTTTTTCATCTGCAAAATGGGGATTTAAAACAGCATCTACCTCAAATTTTATACACATACGTATATTTACACATTAATTTATACACATTTATCTGTGGTTTATATCTAACTATAGCAAAATATATATCATAATAATCTAACTCAATCATAAGCAAGAATCCCTCCCCCATAACCATTTTCAATAATTGGAGAGCAAGTTTTCATCTGAAAAACTCTCATGAGGAGGGGATCCATTAGCTCCCAAAACAACACATTCTTTATAATAGACCTGATGGTTTGGAAGCTTTTCCTCATACTGAACTGAACTTTGCCTCTCTGCAATTTTGGGGAAGAGATTGAGCATTCGAATTTCAGGTTTCTGGGATATATCCCAGAACAGTGTTACCTCCAGTGAGTCCCCGGCTCGCCTCTTCAGTGCTCCCTTCTCATTCTTTTCCTTTGAAGGTTCATCAATCACCAGTTTTCCTTCCTCATCACTGCTACCATCTGTGTTCCCCTTCTTCTCCCCATCCCCTTCTGACACCTCTCGATCAGGCTCAGCATCTTCTGGACAGCCTTTTTTCTGGGATGGCTGGTGGGGGGAGCAAAAAGAAAAGGTAGATCCCAGATGCCTTATTTGTGCCTCTTTCCCTAGTCAACTGCTTCCCTTTCCCCTACACAAATCCTCCTTCCATCTTTATTTAAAATGGGTTCTTAATTCTAAGTCCCTGAAAAAAACAATGATCAAGATATTTGATGAGAAGGGAGATACCCAAAAGTTGCACCCTTCCCCCCATACAAACTTTCTTTTCCCATCAATCCAGAAGCTACCTCCCAGGAATTCTCTTTGATGAGTTACTTCCTCTAATTTTTGTTTTTATTTTAGACATTAATTGGATTCACTTCAGAAATTTCCATTCATTTCATCATTGTTACTTTTTATTTACAATGTATCACTTTATCTATTATATATGGACTCCCTCAGTTGAATAAGCCTCTTATGGGAAGAGACTTAAGACTCCATCATAAAGTAGATGCTTAATTAATGCATGTTGATGTGTTTACCTTCATTAAATGCCTACTGTAATTAGAGCACAGAGAGAAATACAAATCCTTCAGCTCTAAAACTCATGTTCTAATAGGTAAAGAAGACCCAATGACTAGATGCTGTAACAAGAATATTATATTATAAATGCACCTGGTAAATGCCACCAAAAAAGTACTCAGTGAAATCTTAGAGAAAAGGTTGTTAAGAACCAGAGGAGCTACTTCATTCTTAGAATGAGATAGACAGATTTTAAGCTGAGCTTTAAAGAAGGAGTAGGCTTTTAGCAGGTAGAGGAATAGGATTACAGGTTTAGGAACAGGATAACAAAGGTAGGAAAATTCAGTGTGTCCAAAGGAAAGGGAGCAATCCAGTTTGACAACAGTATAGAGCTGATACAAAAGAAGAATATGAAATGAAGCAGAAAGGTCATTCCCCTTTCCCCACCCTTGACACCTGCCTGCCTCTGATCAGAATGGAGAGTAGACAGTGGAGAATTTCTCTAAAATTCTTCATTTAAGGAGAAGACCCAGGGCAGCCATCTAATCCCATCAGCTTATGAGCTCCTTAAGAGTTGGGGCTGTTTTTTGCCTTTCTTTGTATCCCCAGTGCTAATAGTAGTGCTTTTAAAATGTTTACTGATTTTATAGAAATGATGGATGGCCTCAAATGCCAGATTGAATTTTAATCTGCAAGCAAAAAGGGGCCAATGAAAGTTTTGTGAATAAGAATAGTAAGATTAGATGTATGAATTTTTCAAAATAACCAAAATACTTTTGGTAATAAGAAGGTTGTATTAAAGAGAAGACTTGAAGAATCTCAGTTGGTAGGCTAATATTGACATTTAAAATGTCAATATTGATAATGAATTGATAATGAAGACCTGGGGTAGCAACAGGGAGAAGCAGGAATTATCAGAGGCCAGAGATATTTATTGTGATTTAGACTTGGTAACTAACTGAATAGAAGACACAGGGATGTAGAAGAGTCAAAAATAAAGGCTTTTTCACTCTCACCCCAACACCCTCCCCTATCAAGACAGAAATGACCCTCTGCCCAATTCTAACTCCCCAGCTTCCTTCTTTCCCCACCTCCTCCCCGCCTTTCCTGGAGCCTCAGAGTTCTGACTCTATACTTGGGCAGATGAAACCTTAATGTCTTATCTACCATCATCTGAACTTCTAAATAAACTGTTTCACCCCCATGTTCTTTCTTATTATAATCTCCTTCTTAACCCTTCTGCTAAAATTCCACACCCACCCAACAGTACTACCAGAAGTTCTTGTATCATTTAGGCTGGGTTTCTCCCCCATAGCAACTCTTTGAGAAAAGTGTCTATTCCCTCCTTGGAGGTTCCTCCATCTGAAACTAGAGCTTACCTGGTAGCCAGAGGCCTTCACAGTAGGATTGTTCTCTATCTCCCACAGACCCTCACTGAAACCTTTCCTCTTGTTGGGTTTGCCAAACTTCTCCTTGGATTCCTCATACGGGAAGAGGTCTTTGGGACCCAAGAATGCTCTGAGGTAGAAGAAACGTAAGGTCATTCTATAGGCTGCCTCCATGCAGAAGAGAAAAGAGACACTCCCTTCTCTTCATACTTTCTCCCTAGCCCCCCCCAATTTATGCCCCTTTTAACCACCCTACAACCCTTTGTCTTTCCACTTTTCCAGATCCTCCTTCTCCCTCACCTCTCCCCTTTCCCCCTTTCCCCTCAAACCTCACTCACGTCTCATGGGTCCCGAAAAAAAAAACTTGGTACTTGTTGGCTGTTGACTTCACTGCAGCCTCTGGCATTTCATCAATCTAGGTAGGAATGGGAGATGGGGTGGGGGGGAACAGGAGAAGGAAACATGAAACTGCTATCTCAACCTCCCATATAAATCTTGGGGACATTTGCTTGAGAGGGAGAAGTTCACTTCTGAGGGAATTACACGACACATCATTGGAGCCATGGAAGAGCTTTAGATAGTGGTCATATGAACTAATCCTCAGATTTTATAAATGAGGGCACTGAGATCAAAACCCGGACCTCCTAACTTCTAAATTAGGGGCAGTGGAAACAACCCATGTGTGCCTGGTCCCTCTGCAAAGAACAAAGCTTAACTATAGCCAAGGAAGTTGTACTTCTTTCCCCTCCCCTCTTTCAACTTCCAACGTCTGGAAGGTTGTTATTAAAAGGTGTGAGACAATTAGGATGGAGACAAACATGAGAGGAGAAAGGGGAGGGCTGGGAACAGTAGGAGGCCCCAGAGCAGAAGGGGCATGAAACCCTGCCCAGCTCCCAGGATTCTGGGCTAGGCCATCAAGAGCAGAAGAGAAGGCATGGGAAACTACACCTCCCAGCAGTCCTTGCAGCACTACTAACAGCTTGGCTTCCCGCCGCACAGAGGCTAGGTAGCCATGTTGGTTGAAGACCCAGAGGTTGCTCCAGGGTGGGGGAGACAGGACAGACTGCTGACCTAGGGTGTGATTAATACAGACAGACAGACAAAGGCAGCAGAAAGAAATAGTCATAGGCCAGGAAGAAAAACCTCAGGAGAGACAGAAGACATCTCTCGGAAAGGCAAACAGAGCGACCCTCAAAAAAAAAAAAAAAAAAAAGAAAAGAAAAGAAAAAGAAAAAAAAAGAATTTAAACTCAAAGAAAAAGGTTTTTTTTTTTTTTGTTTGTTGGTTTGTTTCTTGGTGTTTCTTTTTTTTAATCTGAGCTCAGTTTTGTCCCCACCCCCACTTAGCTTCCTTTAACCACAACCTCCCCCCATGTGGTCTCATCCAGAGCTCCTCCCCGGGGCAGAAGTCCTGGTCCCCAGCTGCCTCCTCCCTCAGGGGCAAAGAAACAGCCCAGCCCTGAACCCGAGAACGTGGTCTTTCCCACATACACGTGTGCGCAGGGTGGGGGTGGGGATGGAAAGGCAGGTTCTCCCCCAACACACAATCCCTGTCGCCATGACAACCCGGCCCCGGCCCCGCCCCCGGGCCACTCAGCAACCAGGAATGTGGCCACCCCTCCCCCACTGACCCTTCAGGATAAGGGGGGGAGGGGATACTGGGCCACTTCCACTTACACAAAACTCTCGCTCCACTCCCCACGTCTTCCGCTTGGAGTCGGACACCTGAGTCCTCTCCATCAAACCACAGCAGGGAGACTGGAGCACCAAGGTTCCCAACATGGAGAACAGCACGGGAGATCAGTGTCTGGAACTTCAGACCTGGCTAGGGGCTAGAGGGAGAGTTTCTCTGCCAGGACACCTGGGCCCTATTACCAGCAGCCTTCCCACCCCGCCTCCCTAACCTCCCTGAGGGGCCAACAAGAAGCAAAATCTGAAATACCCGTGCTTAGAGATCCCGGGAGGGAGACATAATAATCGCAAAAGCTCCGAGTCCCAGCCCTTTGGGTCTGGGTAGAGCTTCAGGAACTATAAACCAGGGCTGGGGGTAGGGGTGAAAATTACGGTCCAAGGGCCAGATATGCAAGCCCCACTGAGGCCAAGAGAAAGGCAGAGAGGAATATGGAGGCTCTCCCAGGGAAGCAGGCACCCACGCGGTCTTCCGTCACTCCCATGGTGTGACTCCAGCCATTTATGGGTCAGAGCCAGAGAAAGGCCCGACACTTACATTACACCAGATTCCAGAGATCTCAAAGAACTCACACCTCCCTCCTAAGTCTCCACCGGAGCCCACGCACAAGCACACACCCCCACCGGAAAACTGGCTTAGAAAGGGTCAGCCCCGCCCCTCCCCAAGCCGCACAGCATGGCAAAGAACCCAGGCATCCAGTTGCCCAGGCCCCGGGGTGGGGGGGAGAGGGAAAACAAAGAATGGGAATTAAAAATAGAAAGGATTCAAGACACCAAATTTACAATCCCAAACTCCATCCAAAAAAAGGGCAGGACCAAAGGGTAAAGGAATACCCAAAGCCTTCCTAATCTGTCTAGGCATGAGTAGGACACCCACAGCAAAAGGGATCGTTCTGTCCTCTCACCTGCCCCCCACAGAGAATGGGCTTTCTTGATGGGTATATTGGAGAGGAGGAGGAGGGTCCTCTTTCCCATTTCTGGATCTCCCAGAAGATAAGACATCCCACAGTCCCACCTTGATCCCCGGAGGGCAGGGGATAAGCAGTGTAGCAGTCAATAGGTATTTATTAAGGACTTACTGTGTACTAAGCACTGGGGATTCAAAGAAAGGAAAGAAAACAAGATTTAGGGTCTAAAGCATTTGATTTTATAGTTTGTTTCTGCCCCTGTGTCACTTTGAGAAAGTTGTTTAACCTCTCTGTGGTACTGTTTCTTCATCTGTAAAATATGAGAGTTGGACTAGATCACTTTCTACCTCTAAATTATAGGATTTTATAAGTCTTGCCTGCTGAAAAAAAAGAGGAAAGTCCTTCCCTACAGTCTAACCCCTGTTCTTCATGCTTCAAAAGAATTAGGTTCTCTCCTTCAGAAGCAAGGGTACTCTTCCACTGAGTGGGAGTTCTGGGGTCTAGGGGTTCCCTCCCCTAAAATACACACATATGCTGGTGAACATCCGCATGCAGGCACACACATATATTCCTCCTCCCAAAGGATCTGAATCTCAAGCACTGACTTCAACCCCAGGGGGTGACTCAGAGTAGATGAGTCACAGCTAAATGGGTCAGGGTGGAGCCCAAGCAAATAGCAAGGGACCCTGTCTCCTGCCCCCCATATTCTTTTAGCTGTCTCCAACACTCCCCCTCCCCAAAACACACACATATGCTGGGGTTGTGAGAGTAGGAAGGTAAGAGGTCACTGCTATTATAGCTGGCTGTATCAGGTACTTAAGATATCTCTTGTTTGAAGTCAAGGTTGGTACAATAAGTCACAGGGCTCAGAAAATCTTGGTTCTTCCACTCTGGGCCTGTTTCTTCATTTGTACAATGATTACAATGTCCTAGATGATTTTTAGAGACCTTTCTAGCTGTGACATTCTGTGATTTTTATAAAATCCTATCTCTGCCTTTTTTAGCTCCCAGATCCAGGGGCATCTCAGGACCAGACTCAGGGAGGCCTTCAAGATGAATTTATAAGGGCTCAGAAATTTTCAATGGTTTTGAGGGGGCTGGGCATGAAAGGATCCCAAAAAAACTTTTCCCTGACTTAGGGACCACCCTGAGCCTTCACAATCTCCCATGGGGAATCTCTAAAACCTTAAAACCAACCATGGCCCACAGAGGGCCCAGAGAGGGGCAGGGCTGAGCCAGAGACAGAGCCCAAATAGGTACTGGCTCACTGCCAGTCTGACACACCCAATGGCCTACGTTCAATTTGACCCAGGAACCGGATAATCTGGGACAAGAGACAATTGGGATTAGAAAAGTAGGTGGGGAATGAGGTGGGGAATTGGAGACCATGTATGTATGAGAAGGTGGGCAAGAACTAGCAAAGGGACAGAGAAAAGATGTTATGTCTAGATATGTGTGAGCATACCAAGAATTTCGGGTTGCTTACACAAACACCCCCACTCACTGAGATTCCATGCTGGGGATTATGTGTAAGTAAGGGTAAAGAGAAGAGCAGCTACTAAGTGCTTGGAGATCCCTGAGGAAGTTAATAATAATGATTAGCAGCTAGTAAACAGTATTCATCCGCTCCAAGTAGTATACTTAACAACTCATCCACCACTTTTTCTTTCTCTGGGGATCTCTATGTTGTTCATCATTTCAGTAGAGTCTGAAACTTTGTGACCCCATTTGAGATTTTCTTGGCAAAGTCCCTGGAATGGTTGGTGTGTCATTTCCCTTTCCAACTCATTTTATAGATGAGGAAACTGAGGCAAATACAATTACATTACTTTCCCAGGGTCACACAGCTAGTTTCTGAAACTGGACAGGGGGTTCTCCTAGCACTCAACCACTCTAATCTCTTCTGCTTGGCCTAGATATTCCACAGGCTAGAGAAGATCCAAAATCTGGAATTATCTGGATTCCTAAACCCCAGCCTTGCCCTATTCTACTACAGCTGGAACTATTCTGGAGCAACCTTTGTCCCAGATGAAGAACACTGTACTCCTTTTCTCTCATAACTAAGTTGATTCTAGGCAACCCCAGCTAAGGTTTTTTTAAATAAAGGAGGCACTTTGGCTCTGTCCTCTCACTTCTCATCTGCCAAATGAGGGGTTAGAATCAATTAGATCTCTGAGGTACCTCCAGCTCTTCTTATTAGCAGTAATAACAACACCAACAACAGTGCTTGAAGGCTGGCAAAGTGTTTTCCCTACAATTATCCTGTGAAGTAAATGATATATTATTTCCATTTTAGGCATAGGGATTAGACCTATGATGTATATTGGAATAGGAAATTCCCTTTTGGGTGAGGAAAACCCTACCAATTTAGGTTAGGCAGTCAATCAATCAACATTTATTAAGCACCTATGGTGTGCCAGACACTGTGCTGAGCACTGGGAATACAAAAAGAGTAAAGACAATTCTTGCAGAAAGGAGACTTTGACTTATCTAGGGTCACACAGCCAGTATGTGTTAGAGGCAGTGTTTGTTCCCAGATCTTCCTGGTCCAAGACAATCTCTCCTCCATCTGTTATTCCCCTTGTGACTTACCTCATTTTATGGATCAAGAAACTAAGACATAAAAAGTAAAAAGATTGCTCATAGAGCAATGCAGACCTGGGGACCAATCCCAGGTCTCTTGAGCCCAGCTTCTATATTATATGAATCTAAAAGACTATGACTCTATGAAGTGCCTGGCATAGTGAAATACTCTTCTAGGGAAAAGCATGGAAATCAGGAAATTTCATTCCAGTTCTACTACTGAGTTGCCTATGTAAGTTGGTGCAATCCACTTGATTTCTTTGGGATGTTACCACATCTATCAAATGACAGGATTAGATTAGATGGTCCTTCAGGTCCTTTCAAGCTCCAAATTTCTCTGGTTCTGTGATTTAGCTTCAGGAGAGGAAAGAGAAAGAATGGCGAATCTCTCTTATGGGAAGAGCTGATTTCCACGGGGTCCCAGTCTTATAATATTAATAACTCATATTTTCATAACCTTTTAAGGATTGCCAATCTCAAGCACCTTGTGAAGTAGATAGTGCAATTACCTTCTCCATTTTGTAGATAAAGAAACTGACTTAAAGAAAAGTGACATGCTCAGGGCCACACAATTAATGTTAAAATAAGATTTGGATCCAGACCAAAGTCTGATATACCACAATTCACTGGATTTAGAGTGTTGAGATCATCCAGTCTAAACTTCATCTTACAAATGAGGATAATAGGAATCACCATATTCATATTCATATATTTGTATTCATTTGACAAACATATGTTGAGGACCTACTATATTCCAAGAGACCAAGGCTAGACAGTTCCAATACTGTTATAACCAAAGAATCAGAAGACTGGGGAGATATAGTTGGGTGTGGGAAGGGAGCAGGGTGAGAAAAGGGTATGATTCTGGACACTAAGGGTTACTAGTAAAACAGGCTCCCAGGGGGGAGGGGACAGGGAGAGTCTGGCTTCCTATCTGTTGACAATGGCCCTGCCTGATCTCCTGCTCCCACATATAACACTATCTGGAAGGTCCAGACATGAGCCCTGGCTAGGGCTAGATTATGGAACCCTGTAAAAGTTTAGCCCATCCCTTCCCCATCTTCCCCATTCTTTAATCCCAAGACCCAGTCTCATGTAAACAGGAGCCAAATATTGGCCTCTCCCTCAAGTCTACCAATAGGAAGAGGTGTTTGGGGTTTCAGCCTTCTTCAATCTCCCCTCTAATGCAGAAGGGGATCCAGGCGGGCACCTCTTCCAGCCCGGGCTGCTTCCTCCATGCTGCCTCCAGCCTGGCCTCTGGACTTTGCCCCCCAGTAGGAGTGGGAGCAGGGAGTATTTGGTGCTTGTGCTGACCCAATGTGGCTCTGGCACTGAGACCAAGATGCCAGCTGGGTCAGAAGGGTAGATTAAAGTCCAAATGTGCACATTACCCACACGTATGTACTCCTACATGCCCATGATCCGGCTGCTTTGGATCTTCCTCTCTCCACATGTGCTCAGGATGGAGAAGAGCATGAAAGAGTGATAAAATGTGCGTCTCTGGGTATGTGTATTTATGCAGCATTCAGTACACACTCTTCAGCTTCTGGGGACAGGCTGGGGGCCTCCTGGACTTTCCTGAGGAGATCAAAGGCCCGGCTGATAGTCCTCCAAAGGCCAAAAGGAGGGTGTGGCTCAGGTTTATAAAAAGGGCCAGGAAGTTCAGGACCTAGAGACTCTCTACCTCCCCACCCCCACAGGAGCAGACTCTTCTCCCCTTCTACATAAGAATTAGATTCCCTCCCCCTTTCAGCAGACAGACAGACAGACACACACACAATAGAGACTTGTCTCCCAGACACATTTACAAGATCCCCTTCCTACTAGAGACACACCTCCCCCCAAAGTTACTACCACCCCAGCGATAGCACATATTAAATGAAACTCCCCCTATTCCAAGACACACACACACACACACACACACACACACACACACACACACACACACGGAGATTTCCACCCACTCCCTCCCAATAGACACATATAACAAGATCTACAGAATGGACACACACACATAGATTCCTCCAGGAGATTTAAAAAAAAAAAGGCACAAGATTTCCACCACCACCACCACCATCCCACAGTAAAAACGAACTAGTGGAAACACCACCCACATATACAAAAAGTATAGTCCTTTCCAGACACATATAACAAGGAGATTCCCTGCCTAGATACATATAAGAATATTCCTGCCTCCCTCTCCCAGTAGCCAAACACAAATCAAAGATATCTCCCCCCAAGACCCACACAAGGTGATTCCCCCTGCCCCCAGCAGGCATCCACATACCATGAGACTTATAGGAAGTATCTATAAGAGGACTTCCTCAGACCACTGCCAGACACACACACACACACACACACCCTCACACTTGAGATTCCCTCCTTTCCCACACAGTCAAGTAGATCCCTTTCCTAAGAAACATATAAGAAGCATCCCCCCTCCCCCATACACACATAATCTCTCTCCCCAGTGGAATGTGGATTACAATGTAGTATTTGCGCCCTTTTTGTTGTTTGCATGTTTTTTTTTCTTTCTCATTTTTTCCCTTTTTGATCTGATTTTGTGTGTGTGTGCAGTATGATAAGTGTGGAAATATGTTTAGAAGAATTGCACATGTTTAACCTACATTGGATTACTTGCTGTCTAGTGGGAGGAAGGAAGAGAAAAAAATTTGGAACACAAGGTTTTACAAAGGTGAAGGTTGAAAACTATCTTTGCATGTATTTTGAAAATAAAAAGCTATTATCAAAATTAAAAAAATAAATTCAAAAAAGAAATCTCTTCCCCTAACAGATAAATATTGTAGACCACCTCCCAATAGACAGACAGACATACCAACAGATGCAGACAATAATTCCTCCCTTTCCCCCCCACCCCTCATTTAGCAGACATGCACAGGGATACTTTACCAGTGCATGAGAGAGCGCGCACGCACACACACACACACACACACACACAAGATCAATGTTCTGCTCCCCTCTCCAGCAGACACACTCATAGAAACTCCCCCACCTCCACCCTAGAAGCAGACAAACATATGAAGCTACCAGGACACTCTGAACCACTCAGGGAGATTTTCTCTCTTCCCAGTAGACCCAGAAGGACACTGCCCCACCTCCAGCAGATACAGAAATTATTTCCCCCCTCAGCACATACAAGCAGACTCTCTCTCTAACACCAACATGAAGAGATTCAATGACCACTACCCAACATACAAATTTTCTCCCCTCTTAGCAGTCACAAGTAGATCTACTTACAAGATTTGCCCTCCCTAAATACACATACATAAGGAAAATCCCCTCCCCCCTAAACATTTTTAAGCTCCTCCATCCCTTACAGAGTGGAACATGTAATAGAGTGGAATGATCACTGAACTTGGATTCAAAAAGAGAGCTGTTCAAATTCAGCCTATAATACCTACAGACTATTTGATCATGGGCATGTTATTTAACCTCTCTTCAATTTCCTTATTTGTAATAAGGAATAACAGGACCTACCTCAAAGGGTTCTTCTGAAGACCAAATGAGAACACATATATAAAATACTTTACAAATCTTAAACAAAAATTAACTATTATTATTGTTGTTGCTATTACTAAGACCCTCCCTCCCTAAACACATTGGAAAGTTATCCTATCCAAATGGACCCATACAAAAGATTGCCCTCTCTACATACACACATAGAAACTCCCCCTACATACATACCTATAGAGGAAAGCAGCCCTCAGCCAGACACAAAACACATGAGGTGTATTTCCCTGACAGACATCTCTCCTACATACACATTCATACATACACAAATACACATACATAAAATTCCTCCTGCAGACACCCCTATACACAAGAAGAGATTTTCCTCTTCAGGTTTTGTCACTGGCATGGACACCCTTCAGACTTAACAAATTCACACTAAAATTCCCCTTACTTTAAGATATAGGACTTAGCCATATAACACACAAAAACACAAGTAGAGGAAAAATCCCATATACACACATACACAAGCACAAACACACACACACACACACACACACACACACACACACACACTTTTTCAATAAATTGTCACTTGCCCCCTAAGTGGATCCTTTCCCATAGAGTTCTTTCCCCACAATCCCCCTGTCAATTTGGTTTTGTCCCTCATTCTGATATTTATTCTAAAGTAAAACTTATAATTTAAGGTACCTTAGAGCCTCCTTTACTATCTCTAAGTAATTAATAACACAAACCTTTAAAAAAAAATCAGGAGTAGGGGATACACACTCCATCAACTCTGTCTTTCCTTTTCCTTCCTGTTTCTACCATCTCCCCCTCCTCTCCTTAATCTGAGTTCCTACTCTTCCTCCCAACCCCCCACTTCCACTCCAGTTCTAAAGATACAACTTGAAGAAAGAGTTTGGCTATTGATTTGATTTTCCCTGTTCTTCTTTATCCACTTCGCACCTGGACAGGTGCTGAGGGCAGGGAAGGCCTAAGCCAGAACTGAGAGAGCAACCCAGCTTTTCTCCAGGGGCCTACTAGAGGCAGAGGGACAGTGTGGTGATCAACCACATGGCCGACACTAGGACGGTAGTGGCGGGAGATGCACACACCTGGGAGGGAGGAGCAACCACCCCCTCCCTCCTCAACGACAAAGAAGCTCCCTTCTCCCATGAACCCCCAGTTCCAAGAGCTGCCCAGAGATCCTTCCATTGGCTCTTAAATTAGAGTTTAGTTCATTAGAAGGATTTTTTTTTTTTTTTTTTTTTTTTTTTGTGGAGAGGGAATGCTTTCTCTCCAATTATCTCCTTAGCCAGGTAGACACCCCCCTCTTCCAAGCCCAAAGTTTTCCAGGATTTAGGAACAAACTCTTTTCCCACAGCCAAACACGCAAACGCACAGGCTGGCCTAGGCACTTTTCCCTCCTCTAAACGGTGGTGGTGGTGGTGGTGGTGGTGGTGTACTGTGAGTGAAACGAAAGAGGGAAACAGGAGGGAACCAGGAGGGGAACCCCAGAATGGAGGTGTTCGAGGGAGCAGGAATATAGGGGAGGTTATATCTCTCATCCCCGGGGGTGGGAGGAGTTTCTGGAGAGAGACTAAGCCAGCCCCTCAAGTGAGGCAGACAAGCTGGCGAGACTGCCCCAAGGGAGAAACTGACCAGGATGGGGCCTGGGGAGAGGGACATTGGCCATTCGGGAGAAGGGGACTAAAACTGACCTGCACGTAGTCCCTCTCCCTTACATACGTATACTTTGAATAGGGCCCTCACCCTTTCCGATCCAGGTGCTCGCCCCCTCCTTTCCCCTCCCCTCTCTCCTCCGCCAAGTCCTACCCAGTCCCTGGGCAAAGAGGCCTGGCTGCCCGGACCCACGAGCTGCCCAGACCATTATATAACACGGAGGTGGAGAGACCGAGAACCCGGCTGTGATGGGGGCGGGGAGGGGGCAAAATCGGGGACCCAGGCGTCCCCTGCCCCCACCCCCTCCGGGTGCAATGTGCTAGTGCCCGCGTTATGCAACCCGGGCGGCTGGGGCATAAGCGTGGCCTATCGCTTCCTTTACTCCCCCCCACCCCCACCACGCACTCCCCTCCGGGACCCATCTGCTCCCCCAACCCAGCCCGGCCCAGCCCGGCCCGGTCCCGGCCCCGGCCCCGGCCCCAGCACCTCCGCACATCCCTTTCCTTCCTTACCCGGGCCGGCCAGTGAGGATATCCCTTCATTTTGGCGAACACCAGGTCTCCGCATTTGTATTCCTTCTGCCTGTTGGAGCGGGACATCTTGGGGGTTCCGGTGGCTCCCCCAAACTCAATTCTGGAGCGGAAGGGGGGCCCAGGGAAGGAGAGAGCTGAAGTTTGACTCCGCTACCGCGAAGGGGGGACAGGGGGAGGCGCAGCTCGGGCCCCCTCCTCTTCCTCGTGCAATCCCCCCTGCCCTGAAACAGGCGCCCACCCCCTGGCCCCGGCTCCCGAGGCTCAGCTCCCCGTGCCTTCTCTTCCTTCTCCGCCTCCAGTAAAGGGGTGCGGGCCGCTGATAGGGGGGTCCTTAGCTCCCGGGAGGTGGGTGAGCGCTCATGCAGTTGTTTGTGTTTGAAATTCAATTGCTCCCTCCTCGGAGCGAGGCCTCTTCCCCCCACTCCCTCCAGTCCCTACTCCGCCCCCTCCTCCTCCCTCCCCTTACCTCCTCCCTCCCTTTTCCACTTCTCCCTTCCTCTCCTGCTCTCGGCCTCCGGCTCCGGTTCGATGCGACCGGCCACTCGATGCCTAGCGCCTGTCCCTGCCCGCCTTCCCAACCCCAGGCTTCTGGGGACCCCGGGGGCCAGACAGGATGAGTGAAGTGCCGAGCGCAGCGATTGGGCTTTGTGTGCTGCAGCTTAGCTGGGTGGCAAAAGGAAGGTGGACAGATGCTCTGCTGGATTGCTAGGGGAGCCGATCCAGGGCCCAAAGAGCCTGCAGGCTTCGTTGGCTCCCCGACCTGAATTGCATTGTGGTTACAGAGATTCGAGAGCAGAAAAGCATCCCATCACTGACTGTGCCGACACTGAGTTTCCAAATGCAATTGCTATTAAATTTCCTGCCTTTTCCATTTGTTTCATGTCTGCAGATGTTTACTCAGCTTCTGCTTGGTGCCCAGGATGATGCAACTCTGATGATGGGAGGGGGGACATAAAGTAGAAGACTATGGCTGCCCTTGAGGAGTTTACAATCTAGTAAGTTATTATGGAATGGTAGGGATGTGGTAACAATAGATCATCAAGAGGTGGAACAAGGGAAAGGATGAGAGACCTTGAGTGTAGAGACCTTTTTGATAACCATCCAGAAGTGGAATGGGCTATCTTCTGCCTGAAAAGTGGGTTCTCCCTTCCTACTGGATATCCAGATGATCATCTCTTGGTATTTAACTCAGAATCTAGAAGACCTACATATAAATTCTATGTTCTACCCTAAATTGGGGTAGCTAGGTGGTGAAGTGGATAGCATGCCAGGCCTGGAGTCACAAAGACTCATCTTACTGAGTTCAAACCTGGTCTCAGACGATTATTAACTGGGTGGCCCACGACAAGTCTTTTAACTGTTTGCCTCAGTTTTTTCATCAGTAAAATGAGCTGGAGAAGGAAATGGCAAACCATTCTGGTGTCTTTGCCAAGAAAACTCCAAATGAAAAAAGTCAGATATGATTGAATAATTAACATCCTGAATTATCTGTATAACATAGGGAAAGTAATTTTATTTCTCTGAACATTCATTTCATAACATACAATATGGGGGTAATAAACTTAGGATCACCTATCTTAAAAAAAAAAAAAAAGGATCACCTATCTTGCAAGGAAAGGGCAGATGATTATCCATTCTGATTCTATAATTTATAGTCAGAGATTTCCTTGAAGCCCCAAAAGGATCTTGCCCATGGTCACCCAAAGGTCAAATTTGAACCTAGAAATCGTTTTCTCTGTATGTATCAATTTCTTCTACCTTTCTGTAAGATTTTTGAAGGATGGAACCATGCCTTATCTAAACTTTCCCAATAGTGAAAAAGAAAGGAGGATAAGTATTTGTGTGGCATCTACCACAAATCAGCCAAATAAATGTTCTGCTCATAACAAGCACCTAGTTTGTCTTACTAAATGAATAGAAAATGGGTTTCGCTCATATGGAGGTGCTCTTTGCAATTAAATTTTTTGTGGGGGATGTAGATTACCAGAAACAGCACTGGATAGGATCCTGGCTTTTCCATTTGCTCCCTCTGTAGCCTTAGTCAAATCTATTTCTAGCCCTCATTTTTCTCTTCTCTAAAATAAAGAGGTTGGACTAGATAATCTTTTGAGATCTCTTCTAGGCTAACCTGTAATTCTTCATAGCAAGTTTCCTCAATTTGGCTGGGAATCCAGGGTGGGGTAGGAACTCAGGGCTTAGCAAGGCCTCATTGCAGCCTTTAGAAAAGAAATAGCCTGCTTCATGAGCTCCTAGACTTAGTTTTCAGAGTAGTTTGTTTTCCAAGCTTTGGCCAAAATGAATATCTTATATGGTACTTTAAAATCTTTGATACCTATAACAAAGGCACAGAGATGGGCAACAGGAAGACAAAGGGTCTTGAGTCCAAGTCATATAAGAATCAAATAAAGGAACTGGATGTTCAGCCTGGTGAAAAGAAGGGGAAGAAATAATAAGAGAAGGGAGGAGGAAAAAGGGAGTGTGATGGAGGAAGAGATAAGGAGCAGGAAAAGAGGGGAGGAAGCAGGATGGAGAATTCTTGTCAGTCAATTAAATACTGTCATATGAAGAAGGGATTCAAGTTATTCTGTTTGGTCCTATAGGGTACAACCAGGATCAATGAGTAGAAGCTGCAAAGAGACAGATTTAGGCTTGATATCAGGAAAAATTTCCTAACAGTCAAAGCTACTCCAAAAATGGACTGGGTTGCCTTAGGATGTGATGGGTTCTTTCTCCTCGAAGCTCTTTAAACAGAGGCTAATCAAATATTTGCAAATACTAGGGATATATGGGTTGGGCTAGATGATTCATGAAGTTCTTTCCAATTCCCAAATTCTCTCTCTCTCTCTAGCCACATAATAACACTATGGCAACTAGCAAGATCAATATTTTTAATCTCTTTCTAAAAATAAAGGAAACTAAAGACAAAGAGATGAAATGATTTGCACAAGGTAATAAAATTGGAGAGTAGTAGAGTCTGAAATCCAGGTTTCCTGACCCCTAGTACATGACTTTCTTTACCTTCCCCTTGACCCTTCCTTCCAAAGAATATGCGGTATTTCTGTTGAAGCAGGGTTCCAAGACTTTGTCCAAGTAGCATAATCAAAATTTTGTTACAATAGAATAGAAAGACATGAGCAATATAATTCAGTGTCAGGGTGGCCATACACTTCTTGATGATTGTTTGAGGGGAGAATATCTTTGAGGAGAACTGATTGATAATAAAATATACTTCTCTCCTTTTAACAGGGAGATAGGAAAATATGGGTTTGGGTATGCCAAAGGGTAGATCACTTTGTCACTACAAAGTCATTTTGGTAGGTAATCTTTGCTTAACTTTTTCTTACAAAAGAGGATTAAATGGTTTGGGGGCATATAGAGAAGTAACAGTGATTTTGAGACCAAAGGCATCAATCAGACGTTTTCTCCCAAAAGATAATTTTATTGCAAAAATGTACCCATGTCAAGAAAAGTTACAAATCCATACCCTTTGAATCAAAACAAAACCTTTTAGGTAGTCCAAGGAGGCCACAATATAAATATGTAGGACTTAAAAATGTAGAAACAAAGTAGGTGCCCAGTGATAAGAGAATGACTGCATAAACTGTTAAATGATTACATTCTAACAAAAAAAAAATTTAAAATACAGAATAAATCAGAGAAACATGGGAAGAATTATATGAACTAAGTTAGAATGAAGCAAACAGAACCAGAGAATAAAATACTTATAGACTATAATTAAAAGTCTGAGAATTAATCTCGACCCTTGTGAAAGGATGGGGGAACACCTTTCTCTGTTAAATCGAGAGGTGGGAGAGGAGAGCTACAAGTGTGGGATATTGCATGTACCTTTAAGTCATTTTTGTTGGTTTTGTTTAAGGTTTTTTCTTTGTTGAAAGAAATGCATTTAGCATTTAGCAATGAAGATCTCTGGAAATGACTGATATGAAAACAAAAGACATTGCTAAAACTTATTATAAGTAACAACAATGTATTCTTATCTTGATATAATAAAAGTCTAAGTTTATAGTGAAATAAGTTGCCATTTAATTGTGGAACAACCTCAGGCTTTGAGGATGGCAGAGTATCCAGTTTTTTCTTGTAGTAAGTTTCTTGATTTTTGTTTCAACAGGTTGATACAGAGTGTCTATCTAAAAGTGTCTAGTACTTTTTGCAAGACAGGGAGTCAGGTTTGCATTGCAACAAGTTCCTTTGCCTTAGTTACAATGGTACAGGCCTGTCTATTGAAGTGCCTCTTTTCCCTGTGGCCATAAGTGTCTTTGGCTTCTCTCCCCATTCAATTATAAAGCCTTTGTTATAATGTGACATGTGGCCAGGTTTAGTTGCAACTAAGTATCTGATTTCTTGCTTGCCATAAGGTTCTGCATCTCTGTTTCAATAGCAAATCCTGGCTGTTGTTGCAACAGTGTCAGGGTTTTTCATTACAAGACAATTCACTTTTCACTGCAATCAGTATAAAAATTCAAATTTGATAGGAATGAGGCATTCTGATCATTTGATTCTTAGCTTCTGTTTCAGTTGAAGTAGTAAAGGATCCAGGTTTGCATTACAGCCTTTGCTGCAACATGCCATATGCAAGCTTTGCTTCAAAGGATCCCGTTGCAATAAAAGAGACAGTCTTGTTGCAACAAGTTTTGTTTATCTTTGTCTCATTAGAATCCTCACTTCTTGATTGCAACAAAATATCCCCTATTACTGTTGCAATCTTTTCCTGACCTTTGTTGCAACATAGTGTAGGGATGGTGGCAACCGGACATCCCAGTTTTGGTAGCAACAAACTTCTCCCTTTACTCTTGTACACTTAAAAATAGTGGCTATGAACAACAGCAAGGAACCTCATGGGGATAAAATCTTAAACTTCTTGTTGCAATAATCTTTCTGACTTTAGTTGCAATATAAGAGGGGGAGTTCAAATTACAAGAGCATTATCATACATAACATAGCTTTTGTTATTAATGACTGATTTGGGTATGTATTGGCCCAGATACAGTCACAGTAAGTAGCTCCCTGCTTCCTGAGGCCTCTCAGGCTAAGACAGAGGGATAATGAATCCACAAGGCCCAGACTATCTTAGAACCAAGTAATAAATATCTTAAAGAAATAACTCAATTCATACTATCCGTAATACTACTTTTTAGGTGCTGAGAACAAAAGGACCAATTTGGGGAAACTACAAAAGAAGTTTAGGAAAGTAGAAACAAAACCCCAGGGGAGAAAGCAATGTAGAGGGATGTTCTGTTGGAGAGTATTTGAAAATATACCACTAAGTTGGAGAGAAATGAAGGAGAAAATGTCAGCAGCAGATATATATTGGAAGTGTGCTAGGAGCACAAATGACTTTTGGATAGCCAAGAGTAGATGGTATGATATGGGAGAAAAAACACTGTACAAAAAGTTAGGAGGCCTGGTTCTTATCTTGGCTTTAACCACTGTGTGATTTTAAATAAGTCATTTTCCTTCTTTGGCAGAGTTATAGGGAAGCCAAAGTAAATTAGATGCTTGTCTCAAACATGAAAGCTGAGAAGGCACAGAAAATTACATAAAATAGATATCTATGAGTCCATGAACACTATGCCATTAGTATAGGGGCACAGTTTACAAACACAAAATTAATTACTCTGCTGCTCTCTGAACTTTTATTTCCTAATGGTATTCTGGGAGTGGGAGGACCTAGGGAAGAAGAAGGCTGGCCTAATTTATTTCTAAAATATCTTTCGTGTCTGAAAGTCTATCATTCTATGACATACAGTAAGTCCTTTTGGGGAGGGAGGATGTTACTTAAGATCTTATAATTAAAGTATCTACATTCACTCACTCAACAAATATTTATTGAAACCTTATTATGTGCATGGCACTATGGGAAATACAAAAAAAAATGGATAAAATAGAGTCCCTTGCCTTTGAGAAGTTAAAATCTAGATGAAACATTTATACAGATCATGACAATAAATTAGAACTGTGTGAGCAGCACAAAACACACTAGGAATTAAGAAGAATAAAGATCTTTAATCTATGATCACAGTAAAGACTTTATGAAGGAAGTAAAATTTGAGTTGTATTTGGAAGCACAGTAGGCAGGATTTTTTTACAGAGATGTAATTGTGACCAGTCAATAAACTAGCATATATAAAATTTCTATATGCCCACCATTGTGCTAAATAATGGGGATACAAAGAAAAGTAAAAGACAGTTTTTGCTTTCAAGAAAGTTACAGTCTATTACATGAACTGATGCTAAGTGAAATGAGCAGAACCAGGAGATCATTATACACTTCGACAACGATATTGTATGAGGACATATTTTGATGGAAGTGGATTTCTTTGACAAAGAGACCTAACTGAGTTTCAATTGATAAATGACGGATAAAAGCAGCTACACCCAAAGAAAGAACACTGGGAAACGAATGTGAACTATCTGTATTTTTATTTTTCTTCCCGGGATATTTATACCTTCTGAATCCAATTCTCCCTATGCAACAAGAGAACTGTTCGGTTCTGCAAACATATATTGTATCTAGGATATACTGCAACATATCCAACATATAAAGGACTGCTTGCCATCTAGGGGAGGGGGTGGAGGGAGGGAGGGGAAAAAATTGGAACAGAAACGAGTGCAAAGGATAATGTTGTAAAAAAAAAAAATTACCCTGGCATGGATTCTGTCAATATAAAGTAATTATTAAATAAAAATTAAAAAAAAAAGAAAGTTACAGTCTAAAAGGAGAGAGAACATGTAAACAATTATGTGTAAACAAGATAGAAATGGCATAAATTAGATATAATCAATAGAAGAAAGGCACTAGAATTATGAGAAATTAAGAAAGGCTTCTTTTAAAAAATTATTTAACCTTTTTACCCCAGTTACATTTATTTTTATTATATATAATTTATTTTCCCAAATACATGCAAAGATATTTCAACATTCACCTTTGCAAAAACTTGTATTCCAAATGTTTCTCTCTCTGCCTTCCTTTCTCCCCACTTCCCTAGACAGTAAGCAATGTAAACAGGTTAAACACATGCAATTCTTCTAAACATATTTCCAAATTTCTTGGGCTGTGCAAGAAAAATCAGATCAAAAGAGAAAAAAATGAGAAAAGAAAAAAACAAGTAAACAAGCAACAACAACAACAACAACCTCCACTCTCCCCACCCCCCACTCTGACCAAAAAAGGTGAAAATACTATGCTTTGATCCACATTCATTCTCCATAGTTTAAAAAAAGCTTCTTGTAGAAGGTGGGATTTTAGCTAAATTTGAAGAAATTCAGGGAAATTAGGCAGTTGAAATGAGGAGAGAGAGGTTCCAGGGATGGGATAAAAGGAGAAGAAAGATGGCATTCCAGAAAAAAAAAAAGGATTAAAAAAAAGATTTAGAATATAGAAGGTAGATTATAGAGAAATGTTTTAAAAATCTAGGTTTTCTAAGGTAGATGAGTAAAGTCAATTATTTTTGATGGGGAGAGAAGAAATCTTTGACATGATGACAGCCATTTTGTTATGGTGTGTGGAATAAGGAGAGACTACAGGTAGGGAGACCAATTGGAAATTTATTGAAAAGATAATATAGAACTGATCCAACCATTCTGGACAGCAATTTGGAACTATGCCCAAAGGGTTACAAAATTATTTTACACCCTTTTATCCAGTAGTGTCACAACTGTGTCTGTATCCCAAAGAGATCATAAAAGAGAGAAAAGGACCCATATGTGTAAAAATGTTTTTAGCAGTTCTTTTTGTATTGGCAAGAAATTAGAAAATGAATGTATGCTCATCAGTTGGGGAATCACTGAATCAGCTATGATATATGAATGTAATGGAATATTATTGTGCTATAATAATGATGAGCAGGCTGATTTCAGAAAAACTGAATGACTTATATGAACTGATACTGAATATAATGAGCAGAATCAAAACATTATATACAGTAACAGCAAGATTGTGTGATGATTAACTATGATGGACTTAGCTCTTCTCAGAAATACAGTGACCCCAGACAATTCCAACAGACTTGGGATGGAAAATGCCATCCTCATCTAGAGAAGAACTATGAAAGTCAGTGTAGATAGAAGCATACTATTTTTATCTTTTTCTTTCTTTCTTGTCATTTTTCCCTTTAGTTCAAATTTTTCTTTCAAAATATGAATATAGAAATATGTTTTAAATGATTGTACATGTATAATTTATATCAGATTGCTTGCTGTCTTGGGGAAGGAGGAAGGAAAAGGAGGGAAGGAGAAAAAAATTAGAACTCAAATATTCACAAAGATGAATATTGAAAACTATCTTTGCATACATTTGAAAAAAATAAAATACTGTTAAATAAAAAAATAACATAAATGTAAATATAATAACCTATACATTAATATTTGAGTGAGAAATATTTTTTAAAATAGCTCTTTCTCCTACAGGAGGAAGCCCATCACATTTATGTTGAAAGTATATATGTACCAGTAATAACAAGATTGTGTGTTAATCAACTATGAAATATTTGATTCTTCTCAGTGATCCAAGGCAATCCCAATAAACTTTGGATGGAAAATGCCATTTGCATCCAGAGAGAGAAATTGGAGATTGAGTGTAAATCAGCAGATGCTATGTTCACTTTTTCTCTTTTTCTTCTGTTTTTTTTTTCCTTTCATGATTTTTCCCTTTTGTTTTGATTTGTCTCTTCCCACATGATTCATAAGAAAATGTGTTTTTAAAAAATGAATGTACATATATAACCAGAAAAAAATAAAATTAAAAAAAATTATTTGTGTGCTGCTAGTTGCATAGCACATACACACACAAAAAATGGACCTATACATTAAAAAAAAAATTATAGCAGCAATTTCTGTGTTGTCAAAGAACTAGAAACAAGTAGGGTACACATCAACTGGCGACTGGCTGAACAAATCATGGTTTATGAATATAAAAGAATACTATCATGTTGTAAGAAATGATAAAGGGGAAAGTTCCAGAGAAATCTGAGAAGATTTATATGAAATGATGCAGAGTGAAATGAGCAAAAGCAGGAGAACAACATATGATGAAATTGCTACCCACCTCTTGATTGAGAGAGGTGATGGAATCAAGCTGTTGACTGAAGCATGTATATTGGACATGGCCAATGAGGAAATTTGTTTTGCTTGACTATACATATTTGTTACAAGGGTTTTATTATTATGATGATGATTTTTAGTATGGGGGAGTAGTTAGATAATTTTTTTGGAGGGAAGTAGGTTTTTGTTAATTGAAAAAAAAATTGATGATGTTTGAAGGTTTCAGGGGGAGCAAGATTCCAGAATCACAGGACTATAGAAACAGATCTGAGAAAGACCTTAGAGATCATGTTTCAAGAAATTATCAAAGAAAACTATCCTGATAATCTAGAACCAGAAGGTAAAATAGAAATTGAAAGAATCCACTGATTACCTCCTGAAAGAAATTCCAAAATGAAAACTCCCAAGAATATTATAGCTAAATTTCAGAGCTCCCAGGCTCAGAAGAAATATTATAAGCAGCCAGAAAGAAACAATTCAAGTATGTTGGAGCCATAGCCATGATAACACAAGATTCAGCAACTTCTACATTGAAGGATCAGGGGGCAAAGGAGCTAGGATTACAACCAAAAATCACTTATGCAGCAAAAATGAATATAACCTTTTGAGGAAAAATAGATATTCAGTGGAATAAAGCATTTTCAAGCATTTTTGATGAAAAGACCAGAGCCAAATAGAAAATTTGACTTTTGAATATAAGACTTAAGAGAAGCATGAAAAGGTAAACAGGAAATACTCTTTAGGGACTTAATAAGGTTTTACATTGCTACATGGGAAGCTATTACTTGTAACTCATAAGAACTTTCTCATTGTTAGGGCTAGTAGAAAGATTATATATAGATAGAGAGCACAGGTGTTAGTTGAATGTGAAGGGGAAATATCTAAAAAAAATAAAATTAAGGGATGAAAGAGGAATGTTCTGGGATAAAGGAAAAGGTAAAATGAGGTAGATTATCACATACAAAAGACTAAGAGACAGCTTTTATAATGGAAGGGAAGGGGGAAGAGGTAAGGGAGAGTGAGTGAACTTTATTCTCATTGGAATTGGCTCAAAGAGGGAATAACATATACTCAATTGGGCATAGAAATCTATTTTACTCTACAAGATAGTAGGAGGGGGAGGCCATGGTGTGTGTGTATGATAGAAGGAGGGAGGGTAGAATAGGGGAGGGGGTAGTTAGAAGCAAAACACTTTTGAGGAGGGACAAGATGAAAGGAGAGAATAGAATGAGTAGGGCAGGAGAAGGGAATCCAGGTTAGCAAGAGCACTTGTGGGGGAAAAAAAAAACTTGAGGGAAGTTTTTCTGATTAAGACCTAATTTCTCAAACATCTGGAAAATGGAGTCAGATTTATGAAAATAAAAACCCTTCCCCAATTGATAAAGGATCAAAAAATAAGAAGTTTTCATTTGAAATAATCATAGCTTTCTGTAACCATATAAAAAAAAATGCTCTAATTCATTATCGATTGGAGAAATGCAAATTAAAACAATTCTGAACTACTACCACGTACCTATTAAAGTAGTTAATAGGTCAGAAAAGGAAAATAACATCACCTCCATGTGAAAAAAATGAGACAATAATGCATTGTTGGTGGAGTTATGAACTGATTCAATCAATCTGTAGAGCAATTTGGAATTATGCCCAAAGGGTTATAAAAACTACGTATAGTTCTTTGATTTAGCAATACCATTACTATATCTGTATCCCTAAAGAAATTTTTTTTTAAAAGGGATGTACAAAATGTATGTACAAAAATATATAGCAACTCTTTTCTGAGGGCAAAGAATTGGAAATTGAAGGGATGCTCATCGATTGAATGCTGAATAATGGCTGAATGACTGAATAAACCTGGAAAGACTTCCATGAGTTGATGCAAAGTGTACTATGTACAAAGTAACAGCAATATTATAAAATGATCAGTTGTGAATGACATAACCATGCTCAGCAATATAATGATACAAGACAACTCTGAAGGACTTATGATAAAAGAACCAGAGAAAAGACTGGTGGTGTCTGAATGCAGATTAAAGCATACTTATTTTTTACTTTTTTTTTTTTGAGGGCTTTTCTTGAGGAGGGTAGTCTATGTTTTCTTTTACAATATGATTATTATAATAAATATATACATATGTAGAAAATGTAAGCAATTAAATATAGGTTATATAATTGTCATGTAAAAAAATTTTTTTTTACAATGAGGAGATGGTGAAGGAAGAAGGGAAAGAATCTGAAACAAGTTTTAAAAATGAACAATTAAAAATTATTTTCACATGTTACTGGGAAAAATAAAATACTAAAACTTTTAAAAATTAATTGGAGAGACCTTAGAAGCTATTAAATCCAATTTCTTCATGTTACTCTATTAGCTGCCTTTTTTTTGGCAAAAAAAATAAATTGAATAAAATACATTTTGATAACTATTTCAATATGATTTATTTCTTTTGTTATCTTGTGTATTTCATTTTGTAAATTTAAAAACATTATTCTGAGGAGTCCATGGCTTCACCAGACTGCCAAAGGGATCCATGATAAAAAATTGTTAAGAGCCTTTCTCGGTTTAGAGAAAAGAAAACCGAGTCTCAGAGAGGTTAAGAATCAAGCCTGAGATCTCATAGGTAGTAAGTGGCAAAGCTAAGATTCAAATTCAGTTCATGTGACTCCCTGGAGTTCATTGTTCTTTCCAATACCAACCACCTGGATTCCTTTTTCAGTTCTGCCCAGGTAACTCTAGGCTTTCCCATTCCTGAGGCTTTAATTGGCCTCTCAAGAGGCCTAAATTCAGAAAAATGCAGTGAAAAGTACATCCGATCTCCAACTACAAATTTGAAGAAGTAAAATCTGGATGGTAAACCAGTTGACTAGCAGCTGTCCAATCCCACAGGCTAAGGGACCTTAAAATAATTGTTGCTCCCAGCATGGAAGAAATGAGAATCCAGCCAAGAGGAAATGCAACATTCTCCCTGCCTGCTTTCCAGCCTCAGTATTGTCTCTGTTCTCAGACTTGTTTTCAGGTCCCTCCCATTATAGACAAGGTGCTGTAGTTGAAAGAGAATTGGATTTGGTGTCAGGAGAATAGGGTTTGAATCTTGCCTGAGAAAACTCTATAGCTATGTGATCCTGTGCCTCAGTTCCTTCATCTGTGAAATGGGGATAATAATTATCTCATCCACAGACTCTTTGTGGTCTTAAATATTTGAATATTTAAAACCCTAGAGAAATATTTATTTGAATTACCTCTCAAACATTTGGAAGAAGGCATGGAGAAAACTTGAGAGGGCTTTGTTGAAGGAGGATGGGGCTAACATGTTTCTGGTCTGATAAGATTGTCCATAGAGCCGGTTAATGAGATAAGCACTTACAGGTTAGGAAGACAGGCAGGTCATAAAATTCGAAGAAGTTGATTCTGTTAACAGGAAGACTGAGTGATAGTTGGGGGTGGGCCTAAAGAAACTTTTGTCTAAATCCAAGTGCTTGGTGATTTTGACTTGGGGTTTATGTAACCCCATACCATCATTAATTTGGTGCTGAGAACATAGTATGCATTTAATAAATGTTTGTTGAATTGTCTGTGGAATTGAACATTTCCCCTGGGGCCTCAATTTTGGAGAAGGGCCAAGCTATGTATCAGTCCCTTTTGACTCTGCTTTTGATGCTCAGAACTTTGCCACCATGTTTTGGTTACCTTTTCAGCTGGAACTTTTCTAAGTGTCTGGGGATTTCTCATCCTAGAACATTCCTTCACCACTTTAGTCCTCTTCTCCCACATGTGAGCTTCTGGAGGAAGGGGAGGGACTCAGTTTGGGATCATGGTGTCTTCCTTGTTAAAATCTAATACCTTGATGACAGGGACTTTTACTCATATTTGTATTTATTTGTATTTCCATTGCTTGGCCCAGTCTAAGTATTGTTGCCTGCCTTCTCTAACACTTCATGGTTTACACAAAGCTTTTCTCAAAACACTCCTTTGATTCCCAGAGGAATTAAATGACTACATAACACAATCTATAAATTGTCAAAGTTAGGTCTTCTGATTGAGAAGGGAGCCTTCTTTCCAATGCACCATCGATGCCTGGAAGCATCATCATTTCTATGAGCATCACAACAGCAATAAACACCCGACTATCACTACCACAACCAATATCACTACTACAACCACCACTCCCACTGCTACCACCATCACTACCACCACCACCTCCATTACTCCTACTATTACCATCACCACTATTGCCACCACCATTACCATCATTATCATTGCTACCACAACCACCGCTACTACTACTATCACTACTATTTCTAGGAACTCTGTGTCTCCTTAACTGGGCTAGATTTTAAGCATAGTGGTCACACTTGAACCTGATCCAAGAGGAGATTGAACCTGCTCCATTTCTGACCTGGATTGGTTTGCCCATCTTAAAGATGAGAAAAATTGGGAAAGTTCTGCTGGAGAGGAATAATGTATTTGTGGTTTGAAAACCTTGACCACAGAGCTGGTTAGTGAGATAAGCACCTGTAGGTTAGGAAGAAAGGCAAGTCTAAAAGTGTTGAAAGAAGTTGATTAGAAGCCTGATAGTTCCCCAGCCCCGAGAGCTCACCAAGCTGATGTTGGACTTAGTGCCAACCCCACTTAGGGTTTTAGCCAAGTTGTAGCTCCCTAACTCAAGCAATCCACTAGACTCAGCCTCTCCCAGCTGCAGGAATTAAAGGCCTAAATACTACCACACATAGCCACCAATGCCAAAATACATTTATGAGGAACTTTATCTCATTCAGTCCTCATAACAATCCTAAGAGAAGAATTCTGGTGTAAAAATAATTAATTTGTTATTGTTCAATTATGTCTCACTCTTTGTGACCCCATTTGAGATTTTCTTGGCAAAAATTCTGGGAGGGTTTGCAATTTACTTCTGGAGATCATTGTATAGATGAGGAAACTGAAACAAACAGGAATAAATGACTTGCCCAGGATCACACTGCTAGAAAGTGTCTAAACTTATCAAATTAGATTTGTACTCAGGAAGATGAGTCTTTCTGACCAGAAGCCTGGTCCTCTATCCATTGTATCACTTAGCTACCCTGTTAGTGTATTAAATAATAATTAGAACAATCTGGATTCAAGTTCCATATGCTCTTTTTAACTAAAGTTTTTTTTCAAAACATATGTATGAATAACTTTTCAATATGAATCCTTACAAAACCTTGTGTTCCAATTTCCACACCCTTTCCTCTCCCTTCCCCCCTAGATGGTAAGTAATCCAATATATGTTAAACATGGTAGAAATATATGTTAAATCCAATATATGTATACATGTTTATACAATTAACTTGCTGCACAGGAAAAATAAAATCAAACAGGAAAAAATGAGAAAGAAGATAAAATGCAACAGACAATAACAAAAAGAATGAAAATGCTATGCTGTGAACCACACTTAGTTCCCACGTCCTCTCTCTAGGTGTAGATGGCTCTCTTCATCACAAGATCATTGGAACTGATCTGAATCATCTCATTGTTGAAGAGAGCCACATCCATCAGAATTTATCATCATATAATATTGTTGTTGCTGTGTACAATGATCTCCTGGTTCTACTCATTTCACTTAGCATCAGTTCATGTAAGTCTCTCCAAGCCTCTCTAAAGCCATCCTGCTGATTGTTTCTTATAGAATAATAATATTCTATAACATTCATATACCATAACTTATTCAGCCATTCTCCAACTGATAGGCATCCATTCAGTTTCCAGTTTCTTGGGCAAATGTCTTAACCTCTCAGTTCTTTAGGCAATTTGAATCCAATATATATATACCTCTATTAGATTGGCTAAAATGATTGATGGGAAAATCAATGTTGGAGGGGATGTGGAAAAATTGGGTCACTGTTCATTGTTAGTTGAATTGTGAACCAATCCAACCATTCTGCAGAGAAATCAAATTATGCCCAGAGAGTTATTAAACTGTCTATACATTTTGATCCAACAATATCATTACTAGGTCTATTTCCAAAGATGATGAAGCAAAAAAGAAAAGAATCTATATGTACTAAAATATTTCTACCAGCATTCTTTGTGGTGACAAAGAACTATACATTTTAAAGATCTCAATCAATTGGGGAATGGCTGATAAAGTTGTGGAATATGATTTTGCTAGAACATTACTGTGCTCTAAGAAATGATGACTTCTTTAATTTTAGAAAAACATGATAAATTTGCATGAAATGAAGAGTTAATTGAGCAGAACCAAGAGAAAATGTGTATACAGTAACAGCAACATTGTTTTAAAACAATTTTGAGAGACTAATTTTGACAATCATAAATATCCAAATTAACTTTTACAAGGGACATATGAAGGAAGATATTATTTGCAGAGAAAAATAATGTATAGAATGATATGCCTACATATACACATACAAACACACACACATATACATACACATACATACATTCATACATATATGATAGGGGATGTGTTGGAATCCTTACAAAGTGTTAAGTCATTAGAATTCATAGAGACAATAATTATCTAATTTAGCATGGTTCAGTATGATTGATCTGATCCTACAAGGAGATGTTATGGGCCAGAACTTGAAACAAGGTACTAAGTGGAATTGAGAGACAATATTTAAATCTAGTTTAGAATTGATTTAATCCTACAACAAATAATGGTTTTCCAGTGATATAATGATTGGTGTGTACTCAGTGTACAGCTATAAGCAAGAAGCTCTCAGGGCCAAAGAGCACTCTGGAAGATACAGAAGCCCACTCGAGTCAGTTGGAAATTGAGAAGCCACCAGTTGCAGTTGAGCTGGAGGCGACAAAGGACAAGCTGCATGAGCTCTTGGAACTAAGCAGAGAGATAGGTCTCTAAGAAAGCTAACTGGGCCCAAGGAAAGAGATAAGACTTGGAAAGAGAAAATAAACATTTGGATTTTAACAGCTGGCTGCATTTGGAGTGATTATTAATCTGAACTGAAACTAAAGCTGCCTCCAGAAACCTCCCAAGAAACCTGCTCCCACAGAGAACGATCATATATTATAAAAAAGAAGAACACCACAGGAATGAGAATGAATAAGACTAGCAAAAGGCCATGTTCTTGCTAAGAACCCAGTATCTAGATGGACTATAGGGAAGGAGATTGACAGGATTATATTACCCCTAAATAAATCTTTGTGGCCTTGGGCTCTAGTTGAATTCCCACTGACAGAATTATATCTCAATAACTTGGCCCTTGCTGAATTCCTAGCACTGAAAAAATTTATTGACCCCGTGGTTACTATATCTAATCTGAAGGCCAAGTTACAATATCAATCCCCAAGGATATTTTTCTCCTATAAAAAAACCTACTGGTACCCCACTTCTCTGTGAGTTCTGTAGGAACTGCCCCCCTTATGGTAGCAAGTTTTCTAGGAACTTTGCCTACTTTATGGCTTCTTTCCTCTTGTTAATGGTGAGTTCCACTCACTAACTGAGTCTTTGCCCTTTTTAATGGCTAAAAATACCATTTGAAAATTAGCCAGCTGGTGACAATTTATTGAATCTTTTCCTCTTGATTTGGAGATGACTAAACCTAAAAATTCTTTTCTGATACCTTGAGACATTGGCCAGAAACTTCAATATATTTTTAAGGTTCGCTTGGTGTCATTCTCAATTATTAATTCTCCCCACACCTAATCCCATTTCTAATCTCTTAATGTCTGTTGATTTTACCTTAATGTCTCTTGAATATACTCCTTTCTTTCCTGTGATACCATCACTAATGTGGTATAGGCTTTCAGAATCATCTCATGCTTCTACTATTGCAATAATCTGCTGATATCTTGGCTAAAATTTCCTCCTTAAACTCCAGCCCATCCCCAACTCAGCAGTCAAAATGATCTTCCTAAAGTGTAGATCTGATTATATTACCCTCACTTCTAACCCATTCAATAAACTCCAGTGGCTTTTTACCACCTCCAGAATCCTCTGATTGACATTCAAACCTTTCACAACCTCTTCTCCATTCCCTATCCCTACCCCAACCCCTGCACCACCCAATACTTCCTTCCCTGTGATACCTGGCCACCTTGCTGTTCCTCTCACAAGATAATTAATCTCCCTACTTTAGGCATTTTCACTGACTATCCTCTATGCCTCATTTGCTCTCTCTTTTCATTTCTGGTTTCCTTGGCCTCCTTCAAGTCTCAGACAAAGTCCCATTTGCCACAGGAAGCTTTTAATAATGCCCCCTTAATCTTAAATGCTAATCTGCCTTCCCCACTATTGATTTTCTCCATTTTATCTTAGATAGTTCTTGTTTGTACATAATTTTCATGTTGGAATGTGAGCTCCTTGAAAATAGGTATGTCTTTTGCCTTTCTTTGTACCACCAGCACTTAGCTCAGAGACCAACACATAGGCAAGTACTTAATAAATGTTTATTGACTATTTTCAATAGAATTTAATTTTTCAAATATAAGCAAAGACACTTTTCAACATTTACCTTTGTAAAACCTTGTATTCCAAATTTTTCTCCCTCTCTTCCTTCCTTCCCCCTGTTCAAGATAGCAAATAAAACATACAATTCTTCTAAACATAATTCCATATTCATCATCCTGCACAAAAATATCAGATAAAAGGAGGGAAAAAAATAAGGAAAAAAAAAAACCAAGCAAACAACCACAAAAGGTGAAAATACTATGCTTTGATTCACATTCAATCTCAATACTTTTCTCTCTGAATGTGGACAGCATTTTCCATTCCAAGTCTATAGGAATTACCTTGAATTATCTCATTGCTAAAAAGAGTCAAGTCCATCACAGTTGATAATCACATAATTTTGTTTTTACTGTGAACAATGTTCTTTTGGTTCTGCTCACTTTACTTAGCAACAGCTCATGTAAGTCTTTCCAGGCTTTTCTGAAATCAGCCTGCTCATCATTTCTTATAGAACAATAATATTCCATTATAGTCATATACCATAATTTATTCAGCCATTTCCTATCTAAGAGACATCCACTCAATTTCCAATTTCTTGCCACTTCAAAAAGGGCTGCTACAAATATTTTTGCACATATGGATCCTTTTCCCTTTTTTATGATCTCTTTGGAATACAAATCCAGTAGAAACACTGCTGAGTCAAAGGGTATGTACAGTTTTATAGCTCTTTGGGAATAATTCCAAATTGCTCTCCAGAATAGTTGCATCATTTCAGAATTCCAACAATAATGTGTTAATGTCCCAGTTTTCCCATATCCCCTCAACATTATCATTATCTTTGCCTATCAATTTAGCTGATCTGAGAAGTGTGTAGTGGTATCTCAGAGTTGTCTTAATTTGCATTTCTCAGATCAATAGTGATTTAGAGCCCCTTTTCATATGACTAGAAATTGTTTCAATTTCATCTGAAAATTGTCTTCAACATTTTTTTATTTTTTAAAATATTTTTTAAATTTTATTTAATAATAACTTTTTTTAATATTTTATTTTATTTTATAATAACTTTATATTGACAGAATCCATGCCAGGGTAATTTTTTTTTACAACATTATCCCTTGCACTCGTTTCTGTTCCAATTTTTCCCCTCCTTCTCTCCACCCCCTCCCCTAGATGGCAAGCAGTCCTATATATTATTAGATATGTTCCAGTATATCCTAGATACAATATATGTTTGCAGAACTGAACAGTTCTCTTGTTGCACAAGGAGAATTGGATTCAGAAGGTAAAAATAACTCGGGAAGAAAAACAAAAATGCAGATAGTTCACATTCATTTCCCAGTGTTCTTTCTTTGGGTGTAGCTGCTTCTGTCCATCATTTATCCATTGAAACTCAGTTAGGTCTCTTTGTCAAAGAAATCCCCTTCCATCAGAATACATCCTCATACAATATCGTTGTCGAAGTGTATAATGATCTCCTGGTTCTGTTCATTTCACTTAGCATCAGTTCATGTAAGTCTCGCCAGTCCTCTCTGTATTCATCCTGCTGGTCATTTCTTACAGAACAATAATATTCCATAACATTCATATACCACAATTTACCCAGCCATTCTCCAATTGATGGGCATCCATTCAATTTCCAGTTTCTAGCCACTACAAACAGGGCTGCCACAAACATTTTGGCACATACAAGTCCCTTTCCCTTCTTTAGTATTTCTTTGGGATATAAACCCAATGAAAACACTGCTGGATCAAAGGGTATGCACAATTTGATAACTTTTGGGGCATGATTCCAGATTGCTCTCCAGAATGGTTGGATTCGTTCACAACTCCACCAACAATGCATCAGTGTCCCAGTTTTCCCGCATCCCCTCCAACATTCATCATTATTTTTTCCTGTCATCTTAGCCAATCTGACAGGTGTATAGTGGTATCTCAGAGTTGTCTTAATTTGCATTTCTCTGATCAATAATGATTTGGAACACTCTTTCATATGAGTGGTAATAGTTCAACATTTATTTTTAAAAGATTTTTTTTTTGTTGCAAATTTTTCTCCTTCTTTCTCTTCCCTCCACCTTCCTCTAAAAGGCAAGCCTTTTATAGGTTACATATGCAAATATATATTTCCACAGAAACATATTTCCACATTTTTGTCTGTTTTTTGTTCTTCAAGAGGACCATGACATGTGATGCCATGACATGCAAGAATTGGATTTAAATGAGGGTAGGCTGTGTAGTCACAAGCCTCACTTTCTCTTCCAGAGCCAAGCAATTGTCCTGATCTATATTTCCACATTGTCATGTTGTAAAAGAAGAAACAGAACAAAAGAAAAAAGCTATAAAACCAAAACAAAGCAAAAACCAAAACAAAACACACATACACAAAGAGAAAATTATATGCTTCAATCTCCATTTATAACATTTTCTATCACGAGTCTTTTGGAATTGTTTTAGATTGTTGTATGCTGAGAAGAGCTAAGTCTATCATATTTGATCATTGCATAGTATTACTGTTACTGAACATATCTTCCTGGTTCTGCTCACTATGCTCAGTCTCAATTAATATGTCTTTCCAGCATTTTTTCTGAAATCTACCTATTCATCATCATTTCTTATAGCAAAATAGTATTCCATTATATTCATATATTCAGACATTCTCCCTTGATCAGTATCCACTCAATTTCTAATTCTTTCCTACCAGAAAAAAGAGGTGCTATAAATATTTTTGTACACGTAGATCCTCACCCCTTTTTTATAATCTCTTTAGGATATAGACTTAGTAGTGGTATTTTTTTTTAATTTAAATTTTATTTTATTTAATAATAACTTTGTATTGACAGAATCCATGCCAGGGTAATTTTTTACAACATTATCCCTTGCACTCGCTTATGTTTTGTTTTTTCCCCTCCCTCCCTTCACCCCCCACCCCAAGATGGCAAGCAGTCCTATATATGTTAAGTATGTTGCAGTATATCCTAGATATAATACATATTTGCAGAACCGAACAGTTCTCCTGTTGCACAGGGAGAATTGGATTCAGAAGGTAAAAATAACTCGGGAAGAAAATCAAAAATGCAAATAGTTCACATTCGTTTCCCAGTGTTCCTTCTCTGGGTGTAGCTGTCTCTGTCCATCATTTATCCATTGAAACTCAGTTAGGTCTCTTTGTCATAGAAATCCACTTCCATCAGAATACATCCTCATACAATATCGTTGTCGAAGTGTATAATGATCTCCTGGTTCTGCTCATCTCACTTAGCATCAGTCCATGTAGGTCTCTCCAAGCCTCTCTGTATTCATTCTGCTGGTCATTCCTTACAGAGCAATAATATTCCATAACATTCATATACCACAATTTACCCAGCCATTCTCCAATTGATGGGCATCCATTCATTTTCCAGTTTCTAGCCACTACAAACAGGGCTGCTACAAACATTTTGACACATACAGGTCGACTTAGTAGTGGTATTGCTGGATCAAAGGGTATGCATTTTTTTGCCTTTTGCGCATAGTTCTAACTTACTCTCCAGAATGGTTGGATCAGTTTATAATTCCACTAATAGTGCATTAGTGTCCCAATTTTCCAATATTTCTCCAACATTTATCATTTTCCTTTTCTGTCATATTAGCTAATCTGATAGGTGTGAGGTGGTATTTCAGAGTTGTTTAAATTTGTGTTTCTTTAATTAATAGTAATTTAGAACATTTTTCATATGACTAGAGATCATTTTAATTTCTTCATTTGCCTGTTCATAAGCTTTAATTAACTGTCAACTGGGAAATGACTTGTATTCTTATAAAGGTGATTCAGTTTTCTATATATTTGAGAAAGGAGGCCTTCATTAGAAACACTTGCTACAAAAATCATTTCTCATTTTTCTGCTTTCTGTCTAATCTTGGTTGCATTGGTTTTATTTGTGTAAAACCTTTTAAATTTAATGTAATCAAAATTATTCATATTGCATTTCTCTCTCTTGTTTGCTCATAGATCTGACAGGTAAACTATTCCTTGCTCTCTCAATTTGGTATCACCCTTTATGTCTAAATCATGTGTCCATTTTGATTTTATTTTGGTATAAAGGTAAGATATTGATCTATGCCTAGTTTGTGACATACTATTTTTTGTTTTTTCAGTAGTTTTTAATCAAATAGTGAGTTCTTATCCTAGAAGCTGGATTCTTTGGGTTTATCAAATAATAGATTACTATAGTTATTTACTACTGTACTTAATCTATTCCACTACTTAGCCAATACTAAATTTTGATGATTGCCACTTTACAATATAGCTTTAGATCTGGTATGGTGCACTTTTTTTCATTAGTCCCCTTAATATTCTTGATCTTTTGTTCTTCCAGATGAATTTTGTAACCATTTTTTCTTGTCCTATAAAATAATTTTTTGGTGATTTGGTTAGTAAGGGACTGAATAAATAAATTAATTTAGGTAGAATTTTTATTATATTAGCTAGGCCTAACCTTGAACAATTAATATTTTTCAGTTGTTTACATCTGACTTTATGTGAAGTATTTTGTAATTGTGTTAATATAGTTCCTGGGTTTGTCTTAGCAAGTAAACTCCCAAATATTATATATTGTTTACAATTATTTAAAATGGAATTTCATTTTCTATCTCTTGCTACTGAGCTTTGTTAGTAACATATAGAAATGCTGATGATTTGTATGGGTTTATTTTATATTCTATTATGTTGCCAAAGTTGTTAATTATGTCAAGAAGTCTTTTAGTTGATTTTCTAGGATTCTCTAAATGTACCATCATATCATCTGCAAAGAATGATAATACTGTCACCTCATTGCCTATTCTAATTCCTCAATTTGTTTTTCTTTTCTTATAGTTAAAGCTAACATTTCTTATACATTGCTGAATAATAAAGATGACAATGGGCATCTTTGTTTCATCTCTGATCTTATTGGGAAGGCTTATAGCTTATCCCCTATAGATAATGCTTGCTGATGTTTTTAGATTAATGCTACTTATCATTTTAAGGAAAGCTCCATTTATTCCTATGTTTGTTTGTTTTTTTTTTTTTTAATAAGAATGGGTGCTGTATTTGGTCTAAATTTTTCCTGCATCTAATGAGATAATCATGATTTCTTTTGGCTTTATTATTGATATACTTGATTATGATGATAGTTTTTCTAAGATTGAACCAGCCCTGCATGCCTGGTATAAATGCCACTTAGTTGTAGTGTATTATCTTGGTGACAAATTGCTGTAATCTCTTTGCTAATATTTCATCTAAAAATTTCACATTCATAGTCATTGGGGAAATTGGTCTATAATTTTCTTTCTTGGTTTTGGTACTTCCTGGGTTGGGTATTGGCACCATATTTGTGTTGTAAAAGGAATCTGGTAGAACTCCTTCTTCACCTATTTTTCCAAATAGTTTATATAAATTGTAATTAGTTGTTTTTTAAATATTTGATAGAAGTCACTTGTAAATTCATCTGGCTATGGAGTTTTTTTCTTACAGAGCTCATTGATGACTTGTTCAATTTCTTTTTCTAAAATGGGGTTAAATTATTTTATTTCCTCTTCCATTAACCTGGATATTTATATATATATATATGTTTGTAAATAATTATCTATTTCACTTAGATTGTCAGATTTGTGGCATACATTTGGACAAAGTAGCTCCTAATTATTGCTTAAATTTTCTCTTAATGGGTGATTAATTCACTTTTTATTTTTGATACTGGTAATTTCTACTTTCTTTTTTTAAATCAAAATTAAAAAAAAAATTAGATAAGCCAGCTCTTAGTTTTATTTATTGCTTCAATAGTTTTCTTACTTTCAATTTTATTAATATCTCCTTTGAGTTTTAGAATTTCTAACTTGGGGATTTTTAATTTGTTCTTTTTTCTAGCTTTTAAAATTACACTATCAATTCCTTGATCTGCTTTTTTGGCATTTATTCATTTAAGCATTTAGGGATATAAAATTTCTCCTTAGTACTGCTTCAGTTGTATTCCATACATTTTTGTATGTTGTCTCATTATTGTCATCTTTTTTGATGAATTTATTGTTTCTATGATTTGTTGCTTGACCTATTCTTTAGGAATAGATTATTTAGTTTCTAATTAATTTTTAATTAATCTTTCCATGTCCCTTTGTTATGTATAATCTTTATTGCAGCATCATCTGAAAAGAATGCATTTAATATTTCTGTTTTTCTATATTTGATGTGTGCCCTAATATATGGTCAATTTTTGTGTAGGTGCCATATATTGCTGAGCAAAAGGTATGTTTCTTTTTATCCCCATTCAATTTTCTCCAGAGATATATCATACTTAACTTTTCTAAAATTTTATTCAACTCAACTTCTTGTTTATTTGGTGATTAGATTTATCTTATTTTGAGACAGGGAGGTTAAGATCCCCCACAAGAATAGTTTTTCTGTCTATTTTTCTACAACACTTAACTTCTCTTAAGAATTTGGATGCTAAAAATATCAAGTGCTCTTGGATAGGTCGAGCAAATATAATAGAGATGACAATACTACCTAAACTATTTATTTAATGCTATACCAATCAAACTCCCAAGAAAGTATTTTACTGACCTAGGAAAAAATAACAACAAAATTCATCTGGAAGAACAAAAGGTCAAGAATTTCAAGGGAATTAATTTTTAAAAATTCAAATGAAGGTGGCCTAGCTGTACCAGATCTAAAACTATTTTATAAAGCAGTGGTCATCAAAACCATTTGGTACTAGCTAAGAAGTAGAATAGTCAATCAATGGAATAAGTTAGGTTCAAAGGACAAAATAGCCAATGACTATATTTAGTGTTTTACAAACCCAAAAACCCCAGCTTTGGAGATAAGAGTTCACTATCTGACAAAAACTTCTGGGAAAATTGGAAACTAATATGGGAGAAACTAGGCATTGACCCACACTTAACACTGTATACCAAGATAAGATAGAAATAGGTTCGTGATCTAGACATAAAGAATGATCTTATAAACAAATTAGAACATAGGATAATTTACCTCTCATATCTGTGGAGAAGGAACTTGTGACCAGAGAAGGACCTGGAACTCATTATTGAACACCAAATAGATAGTTTTGATTATATTAAAAAGTTTTTGTAAAAACAAAACTAATGCAGATAAGATTAGAAGGGAAGCAATCAGATGGGAAAACATTTTTACACTCAAAGGTTCTGAAAAAAGCCTCATTTCTAAAATATATAGAGAATTGACATGGATTTGTAAGAATTCAAGGCACTTTCCAATTGATAAAAGGTCAAAGGATATGAACAGATAATTTTCAGATGAAGAAACTGAAACTATTTCTAATCATATGAAAAGCTGTTCCAAATCACTATTAATCAGAGAAATGCACATTAAGATAACTCTGAGATACCACTACTCATCTCCCAGATTGGCTAAATTGACAGAAAAAGATAATGATGAATGTTGGAGGGGAAGTGGGAAAACTGGGACATTGTTGATGGAATTGTGAACAGATCCAACCATTCTGGAGAGCAATTGGGAACTATGCTCAAGAAGTTATCAAACTGTTCATAGCCTTTGACCCAGCAGTGTTTCTACTGGAATTATATCCCAAAAAGATCTTAAAGGAAGGAAAGGGACCCACATGTGCAAAAATGTTTGTGGCAGCCCTTTTTAGAGTGGCAAGAAACTGGAAACTGAATGGATGTCCATCAATTGGAGAATGGCTGAATAAGTGATGGTATATGAATATTATGGAATATTATTGTTCTGTAAGAAATGACTAAGTGGATGATTTCAGAGAGGTCTAGAGAGACTTACATGAATTGATGCTAAGTAAAATGAGCAGAATCAGGAGATCATTATACATGGCAACAAGATTATGTGATGAACAATTCTGATAGATATGGCTCTCTTCAACAATGAGATGATTCAAACCACTTCCAAATGTTTAGTGATGAACAGAGCCATCTACATCTAGAGAGAGGACCATGGAAGTGAATGTGGTTTACAACATAGCATTTTCACTCTTTTTGTTGTTTGCTCACATTTTATTTCGCTTCTCTCTCTCTCTTTACTGGATTGATTTGATTTTTCTTATGCAGCATGATAATTGTATAAATATGTATGCATATATTCAAGTTAGCATATATTTCTACCATGTTTAATATATAGTGGACTACTTGCCAATAGTGTGGCATAACTATTGCCAGGGTTTGGGGGAAGGGAGGGGAAATTGGAACGCAAGGTTTTGCAAGGCCTAATGTTGAAAAATTGTCCTTGCATATGTTTTGAAAAATAAAAAGCTTTAATAAAGAGAAAACACACACACACACACACACGAATTTGAATGCTATACCATTTGGTGCATATATGTTTAGTACTAATATTATTTTCATTGTCTATTTTTACCATTAGTAAGATGTAGTTGTTTTTGTTTTGTTTTGTTGTTGTTTTGCTTTTTCTTGGTCTGATATCAGGATTGCTACCTCTGCATTCTGTTTTTGTTTTTACTTCAGCTGAAGCATAATATATTCTGCTCCATCCTTTTCTCTTTCTCCTGTGTCTCTGCTTCAGATGTATTTTTTGTAAATAACATATTGTAGAATTCTGTTTTTTAATTCACTGAGCTATCTCCTGTTTTATAGGAATGCTCATCCCATTTACATTCACAATTATGAATACTATGTATTTCCTTTCATCCTATTTTCCCTTTCCCCTCTCCCTCCCCCTCATATTCATTTCTCTCTTTCTCCCCTTCCTCTCTTCTTTTACCAGTGTTTTGTTTTTGACCACTGCCTCCTTTAATCTTATCTCCCTTCTCTCAACCCCTCCCCTAACTTTTCTTTGTGCCTTCCCTTCCTACTGCCTTTAGTGTAAGATAGACATCTTTATCCACTTGAATGTTTTTGTAATTCCCTTTCTGAGTCAAATCCAACAAGATTAAGGTTCAAACAATGCTCAACTCCTCCCTTCTTTCTACTGTAATAGGTCTTTTACGATTTTTCATTTGATATAATTTACCCCATTCTGCCTTCCCCTTTTCTCTTCTCCCAGTACAATTTTTCACCTCTTACTTTATTTAATCATCATATCAAAACCAACTTATGTTCACACCCTCTACTTAAGTATACTCCTTCTAACTGTCCTAATAGAGATATAGTTCTTAAGAGTTACAAGTATCACCTTTTCATGTAGGGATATAAACATTTTAACCATATTAAATAACATAGTTTTTTTTTTTTTTTTTCCTTTCCTATTTACCTTTTCATGCTTTTCTTGAGTCTTGTATTTGAAGGTCAAATTTTCTGTTTAATTCTGGTCTTTTCATAGTGACTGGGGTGAAACCGTGTCCCCTTTAATCCATAAAATAATCACTCTGAAATTGTATCCCCTTTAATTCAGGGTCTCCCAGACTCCAGAGAGTCTAGGAGAAGGCATATTTTCCAGACAAACCTTTTCCTAAGATATGCAGCTTCATTCAACTGGCGATCTTGGGCAAATCACCTCCCAATAATCTTTTGGCTAGCTGGATTCCCATTCAAGAAATTTCAAATTCTGGGAAAAAACCTTCAAAGTGATTTTCATTCAGTTGAGAGATCTTGATCCGATACTGAGTGGTTGAAACTCCAAGATAAGTTTGGAGCCTGGGAGCATTGGCTCTCTTTTCAACTGGGAATTTTAATTTCAGACTTCTAAAAAGGACAATTCTAAACTCATATCTTTCTAGAAGTCTGGAGTAGGAATATGCTTTTGCCAAGGGACCTCTCCTCTTGGCACAGCTGCCTACCAGAACTCTTGCCCCACTGTGAAGACATTCTCTTCTCAGTGCTAACCTTCATTTCCCTAACAGGACTTTGCCACTCACAAGTCTGCCTTCATAGCAAAGCTGACTCCTCAGTGCCAATAAAACTTCCCTTTGCCATTCAAACTTTTTGGGTTCATGTATTCTTTTCACATCACACCTGCGCCTCTGATCAAGGAAAGGAATTCCCACAACTCTCTGTACTGCCACTAGAACAGCATCAATAGAAAAACCTAAAAGTTCCCTATTTCATTGAATATTCATTTTTTTCCCCTGGAAAATTATGCTCAATTCTGCTAGTTAATTTTTGGTTGTCATATAAGTTCCTTTGCCTTATAGAATTTCATATTCCAAGTCTCATAATCCTTTAAAACATAAAAGCTGTGGTTCTTTGATATTAGAATTGTTTCTTTGTGGATGCTTACATTATTTTCTTTTTGACTTAATGAGTATATATATATATTTATATATTTAATCTTCGTTACTGGCTTTCCCTATCCCATATGTATTAATTTTATTTTCACCTCATAATTAGATAACTTAGTTGTTAGAGTAATACATTTAAATCATACCTCTGACCTTGCTAGCTATATGAACACAGGCAAGTTACTTAATCTCTGTATCCCTATTTCCTCATCTGTAAAATGATGATAATAATAGCACCTATTTCATAGATTTGTTGTGAGAATCATATAAGATAGTGTATTTAAAGTGCTATATAAATACTAATGTTAGAGCAGTTAGGTGGCTATTACATAAAGAACCAGGTCTGGAGTCAGAAGACCTATCTTCCAGAGTTCGAATTTGGCTTCAAACTTACAGCTACGTGACCTTGATCAAGTCACTTAATCCTGTTTGCCTCAGTTTCCTTCCTGGAAAAGGAAATGACAAACTGCTTGTGTTTTTGCTGAGAAAACTCCAAATGGGGTCACAAAGAGTTGGACAAGACTGAACAACAATATTATTTGCAAAGGCTTTCCAATTTTATATAATCAAAATTATCTTTTTTCTTTTTTTTTTGCAATTCTTTTGCAATTGCCTCTCTTCATTATTCAATTAAGAATTCATTTCCTACCCAGTTGTAAAAAGTATAAGATCAACTTGTCTTCAAATTCTTTCATGGTGTGATCTAGTCTTACATTCATTTTGAATTTATTTTGGAATATAGTGTAATATGCTGGCCCAAGCTTAGTTTCTGCCAAATTGCTTGCTAGTTTCCCAGTATTTCTTAATAAAATAGGGAGTTCCTTTCCAAGTAATTTGTACTTTCAGAGGAAAGATTTCTTAACTATTTTAACCTATCCCAAAGTTTTGTTATGTTAGACATTTTCAAACAGCGGCTGGATGAGCATTGTCAGAGATATACAGAAGAATCTTGCCCAGGAATTAGTTGAATTACACGGTCTTTTCTGACCATGGTATCCCATCATCAGTGTTCCATCTGAAGACAGCTTTGCTCCGGAAAGCCAACAGGTGAACTCCAAGCTGGAGAAGAAGATACTTCCCTGGCCCAGTAGCAGAGAAGGGGAGAGAGAAGAGGGCTTCGAAGGCAAATTTGAATTTTTGGCCCCTTTCCAGGGAGGACGGAAGGAAGCTTGGAAACTTTCCTCTGGCCTGAGTTGTGGTTTAAGGTAGGAGGCTATTGAAGATCGGGTTGGGATTTGGGGTGGAATGATGAGCTCGAAGAGGGCAAGACCAGACACTGCTGCGGATATTGTATTTTCCATCTTATTTCAAAATTATAAAGGAATAGTTTTCGGCCATCTCCCTTTTGGACTTCTTTCGGGTCAAGAATGTGATTTCAGGTCACCACGCCGGCACCTAATACCGGTATCTTTGAGGGACTCTTGAGCCCGGGACTTACGGGATAAGAATAGAAACAAGGCTGTAGCATTTAATTAAACCTGGTTACTGTCCCTTTAAATAACCTTCCCGAGTCCTCCAAATTCCCACAAACTCCTCTCCTTCCTAGTACCACTGCACAATTACCCAGAGTTAAACAAATTTCCCACAAGTCTAAGCTGCAGAATCCGCAATTTTCCCAAAGTGAGTACTACAGGTCCCGAGATGCTCCCGAACACAAGTAGCGATCACTGCGATGTTCTTTGGGAATTGTAGTCCTGTCGGAGGCGCCAAAGCAAGGAAACTACTCATCCCAAGTTCCCCCGCGCCGGAGGCGGGTTCTGCTTTCCGTCCAACCCTCACCTCCAAACTCCACCTCCCGCCGTGCCCCGCGCCGAATCACAGGAGGCGACGGAGGGGACTTTCGCCAAGGTGGCTGCTGGGAGCTGTAGTATTAGAGCGGTGAGGCGAGGGGGAGGCGGAGTGACTCGGCGGCCATTACTTGTGTGGAGCTGCCCGGGACCGGGAGCCCAAGCTAAGAGGGAGGCCTTAATCTTGTAGGGACGCAACCGCAGCCATGGGCTCCCGCCGAGGCTAGGCCTCGGAGAGCGGAGCAGGCGGGTCCTCCCGCCTCCTGTCCCGCCCCGCCTCGCGGTGGGGCCCGCTAGGCCTCTGTGTGTCCCCGGCCTCGATTAGGCCGCTCCTTCCGGCAAGGGCACCCCGGAGGCGGGAGGGCAGCGCCATGTCTCTAGTCGCCTACGCCAGCAGCGAAGAGAGCGAGCCGGATGAAGCGGAGCCTGAGGAGGAGGCGGCCGCCTCTGCCCCGGCTGCTGGACCCAGCCTGGGAGGCCTCTTCGCCTCCCTCCCCCCACCCAAGGGTCCTGCCCTGCTGCCCCCACCTCCCCAGCTGCTGCCCCCGGCCTTCCCCCCGCCGCTGCTGCTTCCCCCGCCGCCGGCCGGAGACCCCCGGCTGCAGCCCCCGCCCCCGCTGCCCTTCGGCCTGGGGGGCTTCCCTCCGCCCCCGGGTCTTAGTTTGGCCGAGGCTGCGGGAGTGGGCGAGGGACTGGGGCTCGGGCTGCCCCTACCGCGGGCCCCAGGCCTCAACCTGCCCCCTCCGATCGGCGGCGCCGGGCCCCCTCTGGGGCTCCCCAAGCCAAAGAAGAGGACTACGGAGCCGGTGCGGATCGCGGCCCCCGAGCTGCACCTGGGAGATGTGAGTAGCCGCAGCGCGCTCCCGCCCCGCCCCCAGAGCCGCCCGCTCGGCCGGGCTCTGGGCTGCGAGTGGGGGCCGCCTCCTCCGTCAGATCCCCCAAAGTTAGGGCGACGTGCAATTGCACTTTTTCTTAAATTGGGCCTCTCCTGTAAGGGTCCGGCCGATCCCGGTCTCACGACGGACGTCCGGACACCGCTCCCGCTGCAGTCTGTGCCTCCTCGCCCCTGGGCCTGTGCCCCTCAGGGAGGCCGAGAGAGGGAGCAGACTCTCGAGTTCTGTGCCCGGGTGGGGGTCAGGGCTTCCGACACTGCGCCTTTCTTTCCCAGACTCTGTGAGTTTCAGTTATGAGCTTTGCTGCCCATTCAGCGTCCGGGGAAAAGGTGTGCTGCTGCACGAGCACCTGCGAACCGGGACTGCCTTCTCCGTGTGTATAATTTCCCTCTTCCCTGTATACCCAGGGAGGCTGTCTGACACTGGAGCTTCCTGGCTTCTGTCTCACTCGTGCTCAGTGCCTTCTCTTCTGTCGGAACAGCCGAACACTCACGTAGAGGTGGGCTTACCTGCTCTTCCTGGGCTAAGGACTTTAGAAAGGAGTTGAGGGATTTCCCTGAAGCTCGTCTCTAACTTTCTCAACTGATTTCTTCTTTTCCCCTGTCCTGATTTGTTGACTAGTTCCATGGCTGGCATGTTATACTGATTCTCAGAGTGGCTAATTCTTTTCTCCCGCAAATTTTCACCTTTTCCCCTCTCTTCCTACAGATCACCAACAACCCAGGTGTTGTTCCTATTACGGGTGCTCTTCAGGAAGGAGTTCACTAAGTCTTTCATTAGGTTCGGTATTTTGAGTTGAAAGCTGACAGAAATGACTTTGTGATACTTTGAAGGAGCTTGTCCCTTCCTACAAAGGGGAAGGACTTGCATGAGACAGAGAAAAACAAGATCCCCATTTTTTTGCTTATGTACCTACTATGGTCTTAGTCTTAAGGGACATGTAGGTGATGAATTGGAAGAAGTCACTTTGAAGCAGTTAGATTTCTACAGTGATAAATAGAAAAGCATTTGTAATTCTGGGTAGGAATGATAAAGCTGATGAGCCAGATGAAGAGAGATAGACCCTCTGTGGATTCTTTTTCCATTTAAACAAAATCCTTCTCTTCCCACCTTTCCTCCCTACCCCCCCCCCCCCCAATGCCCTAAAAAGAAATGAAGAAAACAAACAAACAAACAAAGGCCTCCCAACAAGCAATTTTGTGTAGCCAAGCAAAACAAATTCCCACATTGGCCATGTCTGTGAAACAAAAATGACTCAGTTTGGAATTGTGTCCAAAACACTGTGTCAGGAGGAGAAGGTAGCATGTTTTACTAGTATGTTTCATCATCCTCTGGACTCATGAGTTGTTATTTCGTGGGGTGGGCCTTATTACATTAGATGTTTTTTCTCCTTTTTCAAAGTTTTTAAAATTAAATAATTTTCTTAATAGAAATATTCTTTTACTCTCCACTTACCCTTTTCTCTATTGAAGGAAGAAAGCCTTGCTTACAAACATGCATAGTCAAACAAAACAAATTCCACTGTTGACCATCTCCAAAAAATTAGTTCTCAAGCTGCACTCTTAAGTGTCCTCTCTGACTGGAGGTGGGTAGCATGTTCCATCATGAGTTCTCTGGCATTGTGTAGCTCAGAATTCCCAAGACTTTCAAAATGGATTATCTTTATAAAATTGCTATTACTGTATTGTTCTGCTCATTTCATTCTGCCCCAGTTTAGAAACTATATCCTTCATCATTTCTTACTGCAGAATAATTGCCTTGTGGTCATAAACTGCTTACTTGCTCCCCCATTTTTAAAGTTGATGGACATCCCATTGCTTTCTAGTTCTTTACCATTACAAAATGAACTGCTCTAAGTATATGCATGTAGGAACTTTCCCTTGTTAATCTCTTTGGGGCATGGGCCCAGGGTATTGCTAGATCAAAGATCATACACGGTTTAATGACTTAATGAGGCAGAATTCCGAATTGCTATAGATATTTTTGTACATATTGGTCCTTTTCTTCTTTTTTTGACCTCTTTGAGATGTAGAGCTGATAGTTGTATTATTGAGTCAAAGGGTTTGTTTACACAGCTCTATAATTTGGGAGGCATAATTCCAAATTGTTTGCCAGTATGATAGGATTAATTCACATCTCCACTAACAGTGCATTAATGTACCTTTTTCTTCACAGCCCCTCCAGGATTTGTTATTTCTCATAGTAACTACTAATCCTGATGGATGTGATATAGAACAACTTCCTTTTGTGGACTTTAATTTAGTAATCTTTTTTTCCCCTGTTTTATTTTTGATATAACAAACATTTATTTTCACTCTTATTCATCTCCCCTATTTAAAAGAAAAAAATTAAAACAAAACCCTTGTAACAAATACATAACAAATTTGTATCATCAAACAAAACTGTTTCCTACATTATCCGCCATGTCCAAAAACATGTCTCTTTCTGAATATTGAATCTATAAGAAGGTGGGTAAGATAAATCATCAGACTTTTGCAATCATGGTTGGTCACTTCATTGATCATAATTCTTAATTCTTTTAAAGTTGTTTGTGTTTAGATAATGTTAGTGTTGTATGAATTGTTCTGCTTCCACTCATTTCACTTTGCATCAGTCTTAAGTTTTTTTCAGGTTTCTCTGATCTTCTCTCATTTCTTACAACACAATATTCATCACATTCATATACCATATTTTTAATTCCATCTGACAAACATTTACTAAGAATTTACTGTATGGTGGACTTCTAGGAGTTAGTGAAGGTACACAAATTTAATTACAACATGATCCTGTTCTTGTGTAATTTATATTCTTAAAAGTCAGAGCTTCTTAAACTTTTTCCATTCATGACCCCTTTTCACCTGAGAAACTTTTGCTTGACCCAGGGTATATAGATAGGTATATAAAAGTGGTATACAATCGAATATTCACTGATAATAAATCATAATTTTATGACCCCCCCATTCAGTCATGTGACCCCATATGGGTTCTCAATCCATAATTTTAAGAAACTTTGTTATAAAATATAAGATACACAGACAACTTTCCTGTAAAATATAACTGTTTTATAGGAGTGTTAAAATTAAAATATCTCTGAAGGGAAGGAATATGGGTAAGCTTCAGGAAGTTTAATTTTTAGCTAAGTGTATTAATACAATGCCTGTGAAAAGGGTAGAAAAATGTGGACTAGATGATAGTATAATGAGATGGATTTGAAACTCTGAATGAATGGACTCTGTCAGTAATGGTTTCTTGTCAGCTTGTCAGTTCACCATTGGAGTGGCTCAGGGATCTGTTCTTTGTCCTTTTTAACTTTTTTATCAGTCACTTAAGAGAAAGTCATAGATAGCCTGCTCATCCAGATTTGTAGATGATACAAGGCTAACTTGCTACATGATTGAGTCAGGATTCACAATTAACTTAATAGGCTAGAACATTTGGCTGAATCTAATCAAAAGAAATTTTATAGATAAGTGTAAAATCTTACATTTGACTTAAATCCCTTCACAAATATAATATAGAGGAGGCTTGTTTAGTCAGCAGTTTGTGTGAAAAAGATCAGAGGGTTTTAGTGGACTGTTATCTGTGAGGCAAGCTTATGAGTCAGTTATTTGGCAGCCAAAAATATAATTTACATGAGCTGCTAGTACTACCGGACTGTGCCCCAGTCAAACCACTTAAGTATTATTTTGTTTATTTCTGGCCATCACATAATAAGGAATTACAGAATCACAGAAGGAATAGGGCAGTGAAGGACTTTTTAGTCCATATCATATGAACATTAGATGAAGGAGCTTAGCTTAGAAAAACTGCTCTTGGAGAAGTTGTGAAAACTTTTAAAACATTTGAACTGATGGTGTGTGAAGAGGCATCAGACTTGTTCTGTTTGACTCCAGAAGGCAGAAGCTGGAGCAGTGGATGGTAAAAGTTACGGAGAGGCTGACTTAGGCTTGATGATAGGAAAAAACTTCCCAGTGATCAGAGTTGTCCCAGAGTGGGACAGCAGCCTGGAGAAGTGATTTTGTCCCCACTTGGAGCTCTTGCGGCAGAAGCTGGCTGGCCCCTTGTTGGGTATGTTAGTGACTGCGGAGCCAGGGAGATCACCAGACCAGGGTGCTCCTGGAACAGATGCCTTAGGCAGGCAGCTCTTGAGTGGTGTGGCTGGGGGTGAGAGTAATAAAGACCATCCAGCAAGAATCCAGAGAATCCACTTGTCTCTGAATAGGAGCTGAGCTTCCTAATTTTCATTTGTTACCCATTGATGGTAACTCATCTCAGATCAATGATCTTTCACTTTCATTTTAAAGAGAAGAATTCTGACATTGAAATATATCTATATACCCTTAAACATTTTCCCTTTTGAGGCTTTTTTGGCTTCCTTTCTTGGCAGTAGAGTGCACTTGTCAGAAGTGCCACTAGAGGGCGGACCAGGGGCAGGGAGGAGGAGGGAAAGCTTACACCCCATTGGCTCTGGTTCTTCAGGGGAACTTAACCAGCTATTTGGTAAATCCCGAGTGCGGAGACTGATTCTAGTCTCTTTCCAGTGTATTAGCAACTACTCTTTGCAGGCACAGGCGGTACTGGAACAGATTTAAAACAGTTTCTGCTATCAGGCTATGTGATCATGGGGGTAATGCTTCCCACAGGTCTGGTGTAGAAAGTATTTTAAACTTTATGAAGGTGAGTTGTTATTACTATAGTAAACTATTTTACTTTGCAAATTTTATGAGTTTCTTCTTCGGCTCTACTTGATAACCAGATTTCTGTGTCAAAGTCCCGGATGGAAGAAAACAAGATCCAAATAAAAAGTGTTTACAACTACATTGTAAAGCCAAATACTACAGTGTGAGGGGCCTCAGTGGCCATTGAAATAGTTCACCTAAATGGAAGAATTTTTACTATAAGGTGTCTGGTGAGCACTTGTTCTAGCCTCTATTTGAAGACCTCTATGGGGAGGGAACTTACCCTCTCAAGGTAGCCCCTTCCGCTTTTGGTAAGAAGGGCAGCTAGTACATAAAGTACTGGGCTTGAAATCAGGAAGACTCATGTTCATTAGTTCAAATCCAGCCTCGACAATTTCTGGCTATGTCACCCTGGGCAAGTCACTTTACTCAGTTTGCTTCAATTCCTTATTTATAAAATGAGGTAGAGAAGGAAATAGCAAATCATTCCAGTATCTTGACAAGAAAATCTCCAAATGCGATCATGAAGTCAGATATGACTAAAAATGATTAAACAGCAAAATTGTTGGGAAGTTTTTTGAGATATTAAGCCTAAATTTTCCTCTTTGCAACTTTTATCCTTTATTCCTTGTTCTGAACTCTTAGGTCAAACAGGACAAATTTAATCACTTCTTCATATGCCAGCCCTTCAGATACTTAGACAGGTATTGTGCTATCTTATTGTCTTTTCGTCTTCAGGTTAAATATGTCCAGTTCTTATTACCCATGTGTAAATTTGCTATGGCTTTCTTTATCCCATAGTGCTGCCTTTAGCTTAATTCCCTTTGACTCTTATTTTGGGGTTCTTAGAGAATGGAAATTTATTTTGAGATTAGCATTAAAAACTATTTTTATGTATTTTATATAAAATTTATATATAATTTGTAATGTATGCTCCTGCATACATTATACCATTTAGTACTCTGTGTTCATCCTTAGATTTTATATCTATTTCTTTTTATTTGAAATTCATACTGATTCTAAAAGCAAGTAAGAGTTTTGGGCTTATCTGGATTTAGATCTGCTTCTGGAACAGTGCAAACAATCAAACTTTGTAATGAGTGTTTGTGTTTATTTGTAAATTTCAGATATCTTAGCCAGGCCTTTAATGTATTGAAATAATTAAAACTTATCTGTAGTTTAGGATTCTGTAAGGTTCCTCTGTGGTTCCACCAGAAAGTAGAATGACAAACAAATAGAAAGATTAGAAAGGAAAAGGTTTGGACCAGAGATGAAAAAGAATAAAAGATGAATTTTAGAGAAGTAGCTAAGAAATCCTGAATTGAAGTAAGAAGACTAAGGTACAGATTCAGGAGATGCCTGAAACCAAATGGCAAAATAATAAAATATATGGTGAATCTCTTAATTGAGATGATAGCATAGAGGAGTATAGTTGGAGTTCTTAGGGTCTATTGTTAGCCTTTATTTCCTCTCTGGCCCTTGGCGATGAAGATTGCTTTTTGGAGAGGATGCCTTAAAGAGCAAGACCTGGAAAGATAAAGAGAGATTGGTCATGGGGAATGAAGCTCTGATAGATTCATTTATCCCACTGGACTTAGCTTAATAGACAGTGTCTGTTTCCACTCCTGCTCTGTGTCTGTGTCTGTCACTTTTTTTTAATTTATTTTTTTTCTGGTTATACATGTATATTAACTTTTTAAATACATATTCTTTACGAATCATGTCGGGAGAGAAAAATCCGAACAAAAGAGGAAAACCACAAGAAAGAAAACAAAAATGATAGTATGTGTTGATTTACATTCAATCTCCATAGTTCTCTTTCTGGATGCAGATGGTGTTTTCTATCTAAAGTTTATTGGGACTGCCTTAGATCGCCGAACCATAGGCCGACTGCCAGGACCTGATACTTTCTCCTGGCCCTTTTGTCTTTGTCAGGTCTCTGTATCTGCCACCTCTGTAGTTCTGACCTACATGGATTGCTGTTGCACATATGACTGGCAGAAACTCAGGAGTTTCCACAACTTCTCATTAAATAAGTTTTAAATCTCACAACTCCTAGAAGGTCTTGACTTTTTTTTTTTTTTTTTGGTGGAGGCAATTGGGGTTAAGTGACTTGCCCAGGATCACACAGCTCCGAAATGTTAGATATCTGAGACCAGATTTGAACTCAGGTTCTCCTGACTTCAGGGTTGGTGCTCTATCCACTGCTCCACCTAGCTGCCCCTGAAGGTTGTAACTTTTAAATTGCATCTGATCTGCTGTAGGACACTCCTAGACCAGTTCTTTGAGGGTGCAGAATGAACAGTTATCACTTAGTCTTCATTATTTTATTAAAATAACTGAATAACTCGTTGCTAAGCCTTCACTCTGCTTCTTTTTAGTTTTAAGTCATGCCTCCACATGACCAGAAATGCTCAGAAAGCATTTCTTTTCTTTCTTTTTTAAAGGACAATTGATCTGGGGAGAAGGTGAAGGGACAGGAAGGCATCAATTGTTGCCAGTAACAGTGACAAAGGTACTAGCTTTTTCTTTACCTTTGAGGTATCCCATTGTTGTTGTTCAGTCATGTCTAACTTTTTTTTTTTTTTTTTTTAATTTGAGGCACTTGGGGTTAAGTTACTTGTCCAAGGTCACATAACTAGAAAGTGTTAAATGTCTGAGGTGGAATTTGAACTCAGGTCCTCCCGATTTCAGGGCCAGTGCTCTGTCCACTGCACCATTTAGCTGCCCGTGTCTGACTTTTCTTGACCTCATTTTGGGGTTTTCTTGGCAAAGATACTGGAAGGGTTTGCCCTTTTCCTTCTCCAACTCATCTTAACATATGAGGAAACAGGCAAAGTGATTTGCCCAGGATCACATAGCTATTAAGTATCTGAAGCAAGATTTGAATGCAGATTTTCCTGACTCCAAGCTTGCTATCCTGGCTACTGTACCACCTGGTCATGCAGGTCCCTTTCCATTGTTAGGGAGTGCTTTGTTTCTGTAAGTCAGGAGGACTGATTGAATCGAAAGACCAATTTACTCCAATCTTGGCCACTTAATTAAGCTTTGTGACTCTGGACTCAATCTTTCTGATCCTGTTTCCTCATTTGTAAATAAGAATAATACTTGTCACAGAATGATTGTGAGGAAAGTGCTTTATAAGCCTTAAAGCACTATGTAAATTTGAGTTACATAGATCCTCAGATTTGTCCCTTTTTTAAAAAAAATGTGCATTTCAACATCTATAAAAGTTAATTTTCCTTTCTCTTTTGTTAGACAAAGGAAATGGTATTCATGAGAGTACAAGGTAGTTTACTATAGAAAGGATAAAAGTTGAAGAGACAGATTTTAGTTTGATCTAATAACTAAGAGCTATTCAAAAGTGGGCTGCTTGGGGGGAGGAGGGGTGGTAGTAGATCATTTATTGCTAGAAGTTTTAAAACAAGAAGCTGAATGATCATTTGCTAGATATGTTAATTTTTTAGAGGAGAGAGATACATTTTAAAATTTATTTTAAACTTAAATACAGAATGAGAAAAGAAAAAAAAAACACTGCCATGAACATAGCCTGCAGAACATGAGAGGATTCAATATAAAACAATAAATTTCTATCTCAAGAAAATCTATAAAATAAGTACTATATATTGTTTTCAGAACTGCCTAGCTTTTCATTCCTTTCTTCTAGGTTTTCTTTTGTTTTCTGCTGTGAATTTTAAAACTTTTTTCCCCTCCCTCCTAGTTCTCCTCCTAAAAGGCTACAAATAAACTCCCCTATATGTGTGTATAGATATCTATATCTATAAACATCACACATGTATATGTATACTCATGTATATCTATAGATCTGTTATATTTGGGTGTGTAAGACTATACTCTGCTTATTTCCACACGTCATTTGTTTTTCTGAAGGTGGATAGCATCTTCCTTCGTAAAGTTCAAGTCTTGCCACATTTTTCTAAATCAACTAGTTCATCATTTACTACACCACAGTTATATTCCAACTTGATCACATCTTATTTAAGAGATTGTCTATGAAAATTTTTTTTTCAATTTTCTACATTTCATCCACTCTTGGCCACATAGGTTTTATTTATATAACAAAATTTTAATTTAAAATAATTAAAATATTCTTTTTTTTTTTTTTTTTTTTTACTTCAACAGCATTGATTGCTGTTGGTCTGATAGATACTGCCGAGTCTGCTTCTCTTGTAGCTTTTTTTCCCCTGCTTTCTTTGAAGTTCCTGGCCTTTTGTTCTTTCAGATGAAACTTTTAACTCAGTAAGATAATTTTTTTAGTAATTTAATTGAGATGACATTGAATAAATAGATTAGTTAAATAAAATTGTTTTTATTATATTGGCTTTGCCTACCATAATTCCTGTGTCTGTTTTGACAGGTATACTATAAGGTATTTTACATTGTATATTTTTATTTTTAATAGTCTAATACAATATTGAATAATAATGCTGGAAAATAGTGTAGTTTCCCTATTTTTCTCTTGATTAAATCTATTTTAGCTTTAATTTTGTAGAGATCATGATTACTACCCTTGCTTTTTTCTTAACAGAAAAAAAAATTACTCTAGCACTTTATTTTATCTTTGTGTATATTCCTCATTTTTTAGCATTTCCTGAAAACAACATGTTGAATTCAAATTTTTAATCTGCTGTCAGTTTCTAGTTTATGGGTAAATTCATTCCATTCACATTCTAAGCTATAATTGTTATTTTTCTTCCTTCTAATTTTTCCTTAGTCTTCTTTTCACCCTATTCTATCATTACTCCTCTGCTTTACTTTTACCTATTACCTTGCCCTCCTATTTCTCAACCCATCCACCCTTTCAAGAATCCCTTCTTTGTCCTGTCCCTCATCCCATCCACTTTATTTCTGTCTGAATTATATACTCTTGTATATGCTTTTAGATGAATGTTTTTCCTTCTAATTTATTCTTGATGAAAGTAAAGTTCCAGACTATCCATCTTCCCCATCACTGGCTTTTTCTGTATCAATTTTTCCTTTTATGATTGATATGAAATAATTACTCCTTTTTTTCCTCTCCCGATGTATTTTTATTTTTTTTTAAGAATCATCATATACAGTTCAACCCAAACTTTTCTTTCAGACTACCCAAATAATGATAACAGTCATAAGAGTAAACATATTTTCACATGTAAGACGTAAACAATTTGACCTTATTGAGTCCTTTATAATTGGTCCTTAATGTTTATCTTATTTCTCTTAGATGTTATATGTCTAATTTTCCCTTAAGTTTTGCTCTTTTTGTCACAGATATCTGAAAGTCTTTCAGCTTGTTAAATGTCCTTTTTTTTTTTTTTTTCTTTCATTCAGGATTATATTTAACTTTGTGGGGTAATTTACTCTTAGTTGTAACTTCATTTCTTTTGCTCTATTAAATATAATATTCTGAGACCTACTGTCCTTTAATGTAGTAGCTAAGTCTTATGTAATCCTTACTGTAATTCAATGATATTAAAATTTTGTTGTTGTTCTTTCTTCCAATATTTTCTTTTTAACATGAGAGCTTTGAAACTTGGGTATGATATTCCTGTAAGTTTTCCTCCTGGGATCTCTTTTAGGTGATATTCAGTGGATTTTTTTTTTTTTTCCATTTCTACTATGCCTTTTTGTTCTAGAACTTCAGGGCAGTTTTCTTTGATGATTTCTTACAATATTGTATCAAGATTCTTTTTTTTTTTTATTGTAATTTTCAGATAGATTATTCTCATATTATTTCTCCTCCAGATCAGTTGTTTTTCTGATATCAGATATTTTATAAAGGAGAATTTTGCTCAGGTTAAAATTAAACTATATGGTCTTTGATATCTCTTCCAATTGAAAGAGTCTGTGACTTTTAAATTTTTAGAAATTATGTAATATATATTGTAATAGTATTTAAAAATATACTGAATGTTTTTCCCATAATTGACATAAATTTTTTTAGCCCCAGGGAACAGTTTGTGATAAACATATTTGTCACAAGAATTGGAAAAAAAAAAGAATATATTATCTATAGTTGTATTAATGTCCCAAATTTAAATAAACTTGCTTTTCAGTGTCACTTAAAGCTTGATGGATGTCCTATGTTCTGCCTAAGATATTAAATGAAAACTGCATTAATCCTTTCGGAGGAGGGGTAACATAGCTCTCTTCTTATCTGAATGATAATGCAAAAAGAGGGTAGCTAGAAACCAGTCAGAATAGGTAGGTAGAGATAAAGGGATCAAAAGATTGAAGATCTGAGGTTTGATTTCTTGCCCTTTAAATATTTTCCAAAAAAGTAGCTTCTCTTAGTCTGGGAGAAAGGAAAACTTGAGAATATGAAAATGTGTTTGTTAACTAAAAGGCTTGGGACTAGATGAGAATGTAGTTAGCTCAGCAAAGCAGATCTCAGTTGTTGGTTACAAATGTCAGGCCCTGGTGTTTATAGGGGACCCACTGTGTACTGTGAAGAAATCTCAAACTGAGATATAATCTCTGATGTCAGAGCAAAGGGATGGGAGCCAAGAATTTCTGTGTGCATAAATGATAGAAAACTTCCCTGAAGATCTCGTCAGTGTTGGAGAGGTCTATGATAAAGCCTCATCTTTTTTTAGGTAGGGGGATTATGGGGTGACTCTGACTTATTCCAAACCTTCAAACTTGCTTTTCTCTAGGTCCTCTGGGAATCTTTAAAAAGCTCTTTGTTTCTCAGGCTATAGAGCAAATCTGGAGGGAAAATGTATTTCTCCAATGGCTTTGACCTCTAATAACCTATGGGAAAGTAGTTAACATACCAATCATCCCTGTGGATTCCTCCTGCTCTGTGGTTGTATATATTCTTTCTTTGTAAGTGGTTTCAGTTACTTGGGTGAGGTTGTGGGCCAGTCCCCATTGATCTTTCTGGGGGCTGGTCATCTCCATCTGGGGCCAGATGAGAGGAGGTAAAAGAATACATAGTGATAAAATAATCAGAAGACTTATAGCAAGTATTACATTTAGTCGAGAGATGGGAATTGCCAGTTCTCGTCTGGAGGAGAGAGTAAGTCTGACTACTTTGCACAGAGTATCAGCCTCCTTAAATCCTATTTACTCTCAGGCCAAGACATCTTCTTTGCTGGCCCTCTTCAAGAATGAAGGATGAACAACAACAAAGGCTGGAATATGTTTCCAACAAAAATGAATGCATTTGACCCCATTGGTTATTGCTTCCTGAACACTGTATTTTCCCTTTTGGTTCTTCCTGTTGGCCCACTGCTCAGTCATTCACCTCTCTAAATGTGGGTATGGACTAGGTTTAACTTAGCCCTTTTGCTTTATACTTTACTATTTCTTTTGGTAAGCTTATCTGTTCCCAGAGGTTCGGTCATTATTTCTGTGTAGATTATTCCAAAGTTGATTTATCTATCTCTAGTTTCTTCACTGAGCTTCAGTATATTATCTATAACTGCTGGTTGAATATCTCTAGCTGCATGTGCCTCTGGAGATTGAGTTTACTTTTAGCTTTTCTCCAATTTTCCTGTTTTTCTTGATGATATCATCTTCCCTGTCACTCAGATTTGAAACCTATGAGGTATCTGTAACTCTTCTCTCTTGCACTTCTTGTATCTATTTATTCATTAAAGTCCTTTTGATTCTACCACAATATTTCCTCTCTTCATGTTGCCACCACTGATTGAGACCATTATCATTTTTCACTTATACTCTGTCATCGTTGTTTGTCCTTCCTTCTCGAAGAGTTCCATGACATCAGGGAATTCCATGACATGGAAGTGAATTGGATTTAAGGGAGGGAGGCAAGATCACCTGCCTCACTTTTCCCTCACAGAGCCATCTGGATCCAGATATAGATCAGAATGATGCAGTCTATTCTCCACAAAGTTATCAAATTGTCTTCCTAAAGCGTATGCCTATCCATATTACCTTCTCGTATTCCTTTTCCCCCTCCCTCAGTAAACTCCGGTGTTGGCTCCCTCCTACATCCAGGATCAGGTGTAAAATCCTCTGACATCCCCTAGCTCCCTCCTACCTTTTCAGTTGTTGAGCTTCCTTATCTACACCCACATACTCTTCTGTACATCAACTTCTTTTGTTGTTCACTGCACAATCACCCAATTCTAGACATTTTCGCTGGCTTTTTCCTATGCCCAGAATTCTCTCTCCATATCTACTTACTGATTTTTGTGGCCTCCTTCAAGTTCCATCTAAAATCTCACCTTCTAAAAGAAGCCTTTATCAGTTCTGTTGATGATTTCAACCCTTTTATCTTGTGTGTATCTGTGTATTTATTGGATGTTCTTTCCCCCATTAGACTGTGGCATCTTTGAGAACAGCCACTCTCTTTTAATTTTCTTTATATTCCCAGTGCTTAGCATAATGCCAAACACTTAGGCTCCTAATAAATGCTTATTGACCAACTCACCAATATTGTCTCCAAATCTTCCTAAAGCACAGCTGACTTGTCATTTCCCTGCCCAAAAATTAGTGCTTCCCTGTTGCTGATAATATAAAATACAGATTCCTTAGCTTAGCATTTAAGGCTTGCTGTACTTTTTCTTCAGTTTACTTTTCCAGTTTATTTCATATTCCTGTATGTGAACTCTTTATGTTCCAGCCCAAATGGACTATTTATTTATTCTGTCTTGAAATCCCTTCAGTTTTCATGCATTAATGCAGGCCTCAACCACCCTAACCACACTGGACATAATCTTTCCTTTTGTTGAAAAGCTCAAGTTAAACAGAATTTCTTTCTAAGCTTTTGCTTGATTCTCTTCTTTGTTCCTTCTCCCTCCCAAAAAAAAATTCTTATCCTTCAGATTTTCCTAAAGAACTTTGAATTTCTCCTTTTTCTTGACCAGATTTTATCTTATGTTTTTCTTATTTGTGTATTTATTATACTTACTCCTTTCCCCCAAGTAAAATTTAAGCTCTTTCAAATAAGGAGCTCTTTTTTCATTGTATCTGTAGTTTTTTTTACTTGAAGTTTTTTATTTTCAAAACATATGCAAGGATAATTTTTCACCATTGACCCCTGCAGTACCTTGTGTTCCAGTTTTCCTCCTTCCCTCCACTCCCTCTCCTAGATGGCAAGTAATCCAATATATATTAAACATAGTAAAAATATATGTAAATCTAATATAGGCATATGAATTTATACAATTATCTTGCTGCACAAGAAGAATCAAATCTAAAAGGAAAAAAGGGAAAGAAAATAAAATTCAAGCAAAAACAACAAAAAGAGTGAAAATGCTATGTTGTGATCCATATTCAGTTGCCACAGTCCTCTCTCTGGGTGTAGATGACTCTCTTCATCACAAGATCATTGGAACTGGCATCAATCATCTCGTTGGAAAAAGTTGTGTTCATCAGAATCGATCATCATATAATATTGATGTTGTTGTGTACAATGATGATCTGGTTCTGCTCATTTCACTTAGTATCAGTTCATGTAACTCCAGGCCTCTCTGGAAGAAACAATGATATTCTACAACATTTATATACCATAATTTATTCAGCCATTCTCCAATTGATGGGCATCTACTCAGTTTCCACTTTCTTGCCACTACAAGAAGGGCTACCACAAACATTTTTGCACATGTGGATCCCTTTCCTTTCTTTAAGATCTCTTTGGGATAAGCCCAGTAGAAACACTGTTGGATCAAAAGATGTGGACAGTTTAATAACTTTTCGAGCATAGTTCCAGACTGCTCTCCAGAATGGTTGGATCTGTTTCACCAACAATGTATGAGTGTCCCAGTTTGCCTACATCCCTTCCAACATTTATCATTATCTTTTCCTATCATTTTAGCCAATCTGAGAAGTGTGTAGTGGTATCTCAGAGTTGTCTTAATTTGCATTTCTCTGATGGACACTGGATTTGGAGTACCTTTTCAGATGAGTAGAAATAGTTTCAATTTCTTTGTCTGAAAATTGTCTGTTCATATTCTTGGACCATTCATCAATTGGAGAATGGCTTGAATTCTTACAAATTTGAGTCAGTTTGCTATATATTTTAGCAATGAGGCCTTTATCAGAACCCTTGAATGTAAAAATGTTTTCCTAATTTATTGCTTCCTTTCTAATCTTGTCTGCATTAGTTTTGTTTTTACAAAAACTTTTTAACTTAACATAATGAAAAATATCTCTTTGGTGTTCAGTAATGAGTTCCAGTTCCTTCTTTGGTCACAAATTCCTTCTCTACCGATCTGAGAGGTAAACGATCCTATGTTGTTCTAATTTGCTTCATATAGATACTCAATTGATATTTGATGAATTGAGGGGAAAAGATTAATTTTTGTGTTTCCAGTGCTTGACACAGTTTTCATACAGAATAAGTGCCTAATAAATGTTTGTTGAATCCAATTTTAACTCCTTTCACAGGAGAGGAAGGTCCTTCTGTCTCTTGTTTACAGATAGAGGAAAAGGGAGGGGAAAAAAACTGTCCTATTCTATGGTCTGTGTATTTTTTTAATGTAATTATACATCTTCCCTATTGCTGTAGTAACTGGAACTTAATTCCATTTCTTTTTTTCTCAGTCAGATTCAGAGGAAGATGAACCTACAAAGAAGAAAACTGTTCTTCAGGTAATTTTTCTATCAATGTGAAATAACTTTAGTGTTCCATCTTGGAAGTCCAGATTCTAGACCTAACTACATTTTACACCTTTAGTAATTTCCAAATTAGGTTACAGGTAATTCTTAGTTCAGGGCAGTACTGTTTATTTAGGTCCTTTGCTGCTGCCCTTTCTTCTCTGAATTATTCCTTGGGTTTGGCACTTTTCCACCTTTACCAAAGGGTGAATAGGGTTAGGGGTAGGCAAAGGAGAGAAAACTCAAAGAAATATATTTTTGTACTTGATAACTCAGGTCCCAGGATTTTGTGGAAGTGATTATCAATGGTCCTTTCTCTGTCCTTTTGCCCTATAAAATAAATCTATTTGCTTGTGTTCTCTTCAAAGATGATGAAGAGTAAATTTGGTCTTTCTGAGGTTACTATAGAACAAAAAGTCTAATTACAGGTATACAAGAGTTTTAGAATTAGAAAGAACTGAGGCAGCTAGGTGGTGCAGTAGATAGAACACCATCCCTGAAGTCAGGAGGACCTGAGTTCAAATTTGACCTCAGACACTTAATACTTCCTAGATGTGTAACTCTAGGCAAGTCACTTAACCGCAATTGCCTTGGCCTAAAAAAGAAAGAGAGAGAGAGAGAGAGAGAGAGAGAGAATCTTATAAAAGATTTCCTTCTATTTTATAAATGAATTAGCTCAGATTTAGAGAGGTGAGTCAATAGTAACTTAACCTAGACTAAAATTAAGGTGGGGTATAGAAAAGAGAAAAACAGTAAACTCTGTATTGCCTTCTAGAGAAGTCTGCTGTCAATTTATTCTTTGTTTTTTTTTTTTCCCTCAGAAGTATTTTGTTTTTCCAAATACACAAAAGACAGTTTTCAACATTCATTTTTATAAGACTTTGTAGTCTAAATTTTTTTTTCTTCCTTATCTCCTCCTACCCCAGACAGCAAGATATATAGATTTTATATATATATATATATACACACACACACACACACTTCCATATTTGTCATATTGTGTGAGAAAAATCAGACCTAATGGGGGGTGGGGAAGGCGGTCAGGAGGGGAAAGCCATGAGAAAGAAAACAAACAAAAAAATGAAAATACTATGCTTCAATCCACATTCATTTTCCTTAGTTCTCTCTCTCTGCGATTGGCATTTCCTAATGCATTGGAATTGCCTTGAATCATCACATTGTTGAGAAGAGCCAAGTCCATCACAGATCAGTTGATTCTTGATTCCTGTTCTCCAAACTTTAGTTTCAAGTGTTAGTCTGAGTCACTTACTGTGCTCGTTATTTGTTGATACCAGAATCTTTTTTGTTTTTCTGCCAGTAAAAAACATTCTAAGTCAAAATGTGCTCAGTCATACACTTCACTGTATGAAGATGTGAGCCAGGCAGCAGGTTTACAGAGGGCTTGGTATGCTTTTGAGAGATGATGTTTTTCAGAACAGGTGTGGAATGATTGAATGGGAAGGAATTAAGCCAGCAATGTGTGGGAGACAGGAAAAACTGAATAGTTTTTTAGCTCCTTTGGAGTTGTCTTTACTATGGGACTTCATTATTTGGTATGAGGTATTGTCTCAGAAGCAGATATGTCCTGTGTTCTTATGGAAAGAACAATAGGCATGGAATCAGAAGGGCTCTGGTTCCACTGCTGCAACTTACTGTCTGAAATTGTAGACAAGTCATGTAACTTCTCAACCTCAGTTTCCATAGATAAAATGAAAACAAGACCATTTTTACTATCCCAAATTGATCAAGTGAGAATAATTGTAAAGCACTTTATCTGTAAAACACTACATGAATATCATTTGTTGATATTATTCAAAATTAAGTATAAGAACATGCCAAATAGAAATGAATTTTGGATTACTCATTCCACTACTGTCAGAGTGTGGATAATCAGGAGCCGACTGTAGTTCTCTTTGTAGGATGCTTAGCATTATTAGACATTTTGATAATGGCTTTTTTGTGATGATGTTCCACAGACTTCCAAATGGCAAGGGCTCTGCTCAGCTAATTGAATTCCTGATCTCAAGGCTTGAGGGAGGATGGGGAAATCTTCATCCTGCCTAAGTGTTTTCATCCTTTGGCAGAATGGATTTTTCTCTACGGAGAGGGAGTCGGGCTCTTGATAAAAGAAAGGAATGGGCTTGTGCCGTCTGTTGCTCATAGATCAGACTGAACTAATCTCAGCAGAACTAAAAGTGATTTCAGGTTGTCATGGACAACATTGGCCTAGCCCTATGAAGTGTGTGGCATCCTGTCAAATATTTCTGCTGCCCTTTGTTTGCAGACTCTTCTTCCCTTCCTCTTATTCCACCTGCATCAGGTGAGAAAGGATTTGCAGGTTCTTTTCCATTTTGTAAAGAGGGAGCCAAAGCCCAGAGAAGTAAAATGGTTTGCTGACAGTCATAAAGCTATTAAATGTCAAGCTAGAGACCCTTATTCCAAGGCCACTCCCTTTTTTCCCACTGCTTCCCCCAAACCAGCATGGTTTCATGGAAGGTTTAGGGAGAATACCAGTATAAGGTCATCTCACAAGCATTCATGAAGAAGGGAGACGATGAACTTAGCAAATGTCACGTAAGATGATTATTTCTATGTACAAAACACAGAAGAAAAATAGCATTGCAGAGGCAGCTGTGAATGTATACTATATACAATTTACTTCTTCCTCCAACCATACAACAAATATATTACATTCAAAGTCATTGTATTTATCTGTGTTTTTTATCAACCTTCCTTTTCTTCTGTACATTTTGAAAATGTTTTAATAACTTTTTTCTTTTTTTTTCACTTTTGTAACACAGTTTCTAGTGATGTCTCTCTACCCCCCTTGCAAAAAAATACAAAAACTTTGTATCAAATATACATATATTAATAGTCAATTGAAATATATCGCCATTCTGATAAGGCCCCAAAATATATGTCTCGTTAAGCTTTTTTTGAATCCATCACTTTGCTTTCAAGAAATGGCATATTTTTTTTTCAGTATTCCATTGTACTCATGATTGATCATTGCATTAATCAGAGTACTTAAGTAAGTCCTCCATAGTTGTGGTTATGTGGTTTTTTTTTTTTAAACAATGTTATTGTTATATAAACTGATGTCCAGATTCTGCTTATAGATTTTCCTATTTGTCTGAAATCCTATCTTTTGTCATTTCTTAAGATACAATAGTATTCTATAACATTTATAGGTCACTTTTTATTTGGCTTTTCCTCAGTTGATGGTCAGTGTCTTAGTTTCCAGTTCCTTGCCACTACCAAAAAAATCCAAAAAAACTCCTACTAAAAATATTTTTGTAAATATGAGTCCTTTTCTTCTTTTGAAGAAAACTTGCCCTCCATAAGTAATTGCTTAAAAAAAAAAAATCTCTAGCAAAGGTCATGTTCCACTCTCAAGAATCATCTGAGGTTTCTTTTTTATTACCTTTAAAAATAAAATTTAGACTTATTAGTTTGGTATTTAAAGCTCTCCATCATCAAATATCTCTGATAAAAGTCTGATATTTAAGAAATATATAGGGACTTAAAACGTGTTTGTGTGTTTGTGTACACATGTATGTGTGCCCAGTGGACAGGTGGTCAAAGAATATAAACAACAATTTCAAACTATTAACAATATAAAAGATTGTTTTAAATTGATAAACATAAGAGAAATGTAAAACAAAATAACTCTTATCCAACAAATTTACAAAGATAAAAAAAGTTGGGAATATGTTGGAAAGACTGTGGAAGGACTGACACACAAATATATTGTTAGAGCTGTGAATTGGTCTAACCATTCTGGAAAACAAAGGTTGTAATTATGTTAGGAAAATAACTTGATTATAGCTTTTGACATAGCAAACCTACTGGTAGACATTTATACCAAAATCAAAGATAGAAAAATCCCAAATTCATATATTCATAATAGCACTTTTTGTAATTGCCCATTCACCAGGAAATGGCTGAACAAATATTGGTGTATGAATGTGATAAAATCAGGCTTAGATTAATCCAATTATAGATGTGGTATTATAAGAAACAATGAATATGTAGAAAATAGAGAAGTGTAGGAAGACATGAAGTGACACAAAGTGAGAAAAGCAGAGTCAGATAAATAATATATAGAGAGACTACAACAGTGGAAGATGGAAAAAACCACCACCACAAAAATCAGAACTGAATGTTTATGAGTCTCAAAGAAGAGATGAAAATGTATCTTTCTCCTTTGTAAAGGTGGGAGACAATCAATATTGAGCACTTCTTATAATATTGAATTCTAGTTGTGTTGGGTGTATCCAGAGACTCTGTCCTCAAACTTCTTTTCTCTCTCTTTTCCTTCTTGACTTCATCAAGTTCCATAATTAAATTATCATTTCTATGTTGACTTCTCTCCATTTTATATGTCCAGTTTTACAATCTCTTCTGGGCTTCAGTCCACATCAGCAACTGCCTTTTGGGCATTTTATTTTATTGATTGATTTAGGATGTTTATTGGCAAATGATAATCACAAGGAAAATATGCAATGATGTCTGATTCCAAGAATTCCCAAACCCCAAGTACAGTTTAGCTCTAGAAATAAAGAAGTGAAATTTCTTGTAGGTGTATTTCTTTGAGTAGCTGGTAGATTTTATATAAGGACTGGTGAGAGCCATTGATTGCTGCTTTGAGATAGGATGGAATAACTTCTAATTATAACAACTATTGATAAAAATGGCCAAAGAACTGTCCTGAGTATGAACTTCAGTAATAAATTCTTGAAGTCTGGAGAATCAATTCACCTTTGCAGAATCTCATAGACAGCAAGCAATATAGGTTAAACATGTGCAATCCTTCTAAACATATCTCCAAATTCGTCATGTTGCACAAGAAAAACAGATCAAAAAGATGAAAGAGAAAAAAGGGACAAGAGAAAAAGCAAACAACAACAAAAAGTGAACATACTCTGCTTTGATCCACATTCAGTCTCTGTAGTTCTCTCTCTGAATGCAAATGGCTCTTTCCATCACAAATCTTTTGAAATTGCTTTAAATTACCTCATTGTTGAAAAGAGTCAAGAGCATCATAGTCCTCATCATTTTTTATGATGCAATATTCAAGTATCACATTTGTTTGTTATTATATTGCAACCATAATATTCACATTCCACAGTTTTTTTCAGCATTTCCCAACATATGGGCACCCACTTGATTGACACTTTTTTGCTACCACAAAGAATTTCAGCCTCTTTCCAAACTCATTTTATGTTCCTCCTCCTTATTAAATTTCATCCAGACAACTTGGCGTTTCTTGAAATCTACATTCCATTTATCACCCATGGGCCTTTGCATGTGCTGTCTCACATTTCTAGAGTGTGTTGCAGCCATCTCCATCTTTTAGAATCCTTAGCTTCTTTTGAGGTTTGACTGAATACCATTTAAGGAGGAATTTGTGTGGTCTTAGAATGAACTCATGGATGATGTAAAAATGACTTTACCACCTTTCTTTGTTGACCCTTAAAAAATCCTGGACTAGAAGTCAGAGCATTGGAGTCTAGTCCTAGCTTGATCCCTAGATTGGGATCTAGGACAAGTTCTTCATTTGTAAAATGGGAATAATAAGACATGCAATGTCTTCTTCAGGGTATTATGACAAAAGTGCTGTATAACCTTATAGAAATGGAATGGTGATAATGAGGATTAGGACTGTTGTTGATAGTACCATCAGCTCATGTGGGAAATGACTAACTTTTATGACCTATAAATATAAACTATAAATAGTAAGCAATGAAAAATACTTTTCTTTTGAACAGCTGATTATTTTCATCTTTCTTCTGTTACTGTTGACTTAGAAGAGTCATTCACCACTTCGTCGGCATTTCTTTTTTCTGTGTGGAGGTGGAGGAGAGGAAGAAGGCAGCAACCTTAGTCTAATTCCCACTCTTTAGGTCTTGAGCCAATTAGAACACCCAGGAAGTAGCTTTCAAGAGATTTCTGTGGATAATGGAAGACTGACTGTAATGACATAGTTTCAAATTGACAAGTGAATTGCTTGCTTGTTTGATATAACCAAGCAGTTTATGAGCTGAGCACACAGCTGCTTTTGAAAAAAAAAATGTATTGAGTGTCTCTGTTATTTAGCCCTTTGCCTGAGGAAACTTTTAGGGAAAGAGTGTCGTTCTCAAGTTAATGCAAAGAAGAGAAATAGACCCTTAGCATATAGACAAGACAATTCCCCTAGTCATCTCATCCATGATTCAGGCAGAGGAAATTTGTCTAGAAAGTCTTCAAATGAGAGGGGAGTGTGGAGCTAGATCAGAAAAAGGAATTGGGATCATGTTGAGGTGAGCAGAGAGAAATCAGTCCTGTTTGTAGGATGTGCCAAAATCTTGTTGGAAAACTTGACTATTGGAAGAAGGTAGACTTGGAACTGATGTTGTTAGGGGCAACAAAAAATGAGGGTGGTTTGATTTTGTAACGCTGGATTCTTATTGTTGCTAATTGTGATTATAAACTGAAAATACACGATCTCACTTTTCCTATTTCTCTTCTGGCTCATTAGGGATCTGGTGAAGGAACAGGTTTATCAGCTTTGCTTCCCCAGCCCAAAAACCTGACTACAAAAGAGACTAACCGATTGCTCCTACCCTACGCTTTCTCCCGAAAACCCACTGATGGCTCTGCTGACACCAAGCTCTCCAAACCAGCCCCCAAGACCAAATCTGCTTCTTCTGCTTCCTCCTCTGCCCCTGTTGTGGGTGCAACCACTACTACCCCATCGCCCTCAGCCATCAAAGCAGCTGCCAAGAGTGCCGCCTTACAGGTGACAAAGCAGATCACACAAGAGGAGGATGATAGTGATGAGGAAGTAGCCCCTGAGAACTTCTTCTCCCTTCCAGACAAGGCTGAGCCTCCTGGAGCTGAGCCATACCCTTACCCTGTCCCTGCTGCTTCTGAAGAGCCACCCCCAGGCACAGAGCCAGATCCTACCTTCCAGGACGATGCAGCCAATGCTCCCCTTGAATTCAAGATGGTGGCTGGTTCAAGTGGGGCTCCCTGGGTGCCTAAGCCTGGGGAGGACTACAGCAGTCAGCCCTACAACCAGTTCCCTACATATGGTGACGCTAATGCCACTGGCGCTTACTATCAGGTAGGTGGAAAGTATAAAGACATGATCTGGGACAGTTATTTTGTATGTTAGAGATTTGAGACCTGTATTCAAATTCCTGCTCTGATGTGTATTGTTACTTTGGCTAAATTAAACCTTTTGGGAATCTGTTAAACTGTGTTTAATAATAAGTATGATTTAAAAAATTCAGGATAACCTTGGCTAAAATTCACTGCATGCCTTAAGTCGCATAACTAATTAGTACCACTTACTGAATATTTCCAGTGATTTAGAGCCAAAGATAGATTCCTTGTTTTTTTATAGTTCCCAGACAAATCATGGGGACATACACTTCTAAAATACAGACAAATAAGGGTAAATAGGTGAGTTCCAGACATTATACAGGAGTGGAAATCAGAAAGCCTTTTTGGGAACCATGGGAAGTTAACGCATAAAAGTGGGGTTAGAGAAAGGCAGGCAGCTGAAATTTAGGGATTGGTCTATGGCAGGGGTCCTCATACTTTTAAAACAGGGGGCCAGTTCACTGTCCCTCAGACTGTTGGCGGGCCAGACTATAGTAAAAACAAAAACTTTGTTTTGTGGGCCTTTAAATAAAGAAACTTCATAGCCCTGGGTGAGGGGGATAAACATCCTCAGCTGCTGCATCTGGCCCGCAGTTGGAGTTTGAGGACCCCTGGTATGCTATGTGTATTTAGTTTGTGGAGAGATTCTCAGTAAAATAATGCTCTGATTTTGGGGAAAATCAGGAATTATTTTTCAAGATACAACAAAGATTTGAAAAGATGTTTCTATTTCAATTTTAATTTTTAAACTTTGGGTGTAGCATATCGCTTAATGAGTACAGTAATAATCAGGTCATTTGCTCTTTCCCCAAGAATGTTAAGAAAAAGGAGATTATAGCTGTGAAAATGTAAACAGTAACAGTAAATGTAAAAAGTAACAGAGGGTGATGCCAAACTTTGTGCTAAGGATTGGGATTACAAAATTAAAAGTAAAGATAGTCCCTGTCCTTAAGGAGCTCATGGACTGATAAGAAGAGTCAGTCACTTTCTCCCTCCCTCCTTCTCTCTCTCCCTCCTTCCCTCCCTCCCTCACTCTCTCCATATATCTATATCTCAATACACACACATAAATGAAATAAAGTTGAAATTTACATTCAAAATAAAGATAGGAACCTAGACCTGTGGTTTATTGGTATAAGAGACATAGAGGTATGGAAACTTTCATAGAGAACTGCCAGTAGCTGTTGGAGATGAAATTTAAACCCAGATATCTCTGGCTTAGGGGTGTCCTTTAATTAGTGGAATTTTTTTTCTTAATTACTAAGGAAACTTGCTATTGAAATACACTATATTGCAGATGCTTTTGTAAAGTGAAGAATCATCTACCAATTTTGTCGTATATATTATTATTTTGCTTATAAGGTATTTTATGTGTTTCTGAGTCTCATTTTCTTTTCAATTTCTGGTTTAAAATGGACGATTTGTCCAGAAAACATAGGCATAGAGTAGGCATTAAAGAGCTCCAAGGACAGCAGAGAGCAGCTCATGAGGACTGTGACACTTGGCCAGACCAGAAAAGTTCCTTTCTCTTTTCTTTGTGGGATAGTACCAGTCTGTATGCGTTCCTTGAAGAGGGACCACTGAAATACCCAATTCTATGGCCTGTGGGTATGGTCAGAGGGCTGGGCCAGAATTCAAATTGTACCTAAATACTTACTATGGTAGCTTCATGGTGCTATCAAGGATAGAGTACTGAGCCTTTACTAATATAGGTGTAGGTCACAGCAGGAAGATTCATTTTTCTGAGTTTAAATCTGACACTGAATAGCTATGTGACCCTGGGCAAATCACTTCACCCTGTTTGCCTCAGTTTCTTCATCTGTAAAATGAAATGGAGAAGGAAGTAACAAGCCACTCCAGTATCTGCCAAGAAAGCCTCAAATAGATTCATAGAGAGTTGTACAGAACTGAAATGACTGAACCAAAAAAAATTTAATTAACTGGGTGGTCACAGGCAGATCATTTAATCTCTCCAAACCTCAGGCAATTGTAATATGCTAAAATATAGACTAGTTTAGATTTGTGGTGGTGGAAGGAATTTTCATGTTTTAATCACAGATTCTTGGTGCATTTAAAAGTTATTTTGTGACTTAGCAATAGTGAACAACTGGAGTATTGATTTGCTTTATGTCTGAGGTACTGTTATCATTCTCTTGCCATAAAACAACATAGAAAAGAAAAAGGATGAGTATTGGATTAGTCTGCTTTTTAGAGTGAAAGATTCTTTGAGCATGTCTTCCAACTTTTGACCTTCAAATTCTTCAGTCTAGTGAATTATCTTATAAGGAACAGAACTGAGTAAATAGTAATTTGGGAACCAGAAAGGAAAGAACTAAGTCCTATTGTGACTATTGAACTGGTCTCAGTAATATTTGAAAGATCATGAGGACACGAAAACTACTGCAGGTCTAGAAAAAGACAAGTATCCCAATTTAAGAAAAAGGAAGAGATAGAGAACTTATCTTCCTTGTAAAACTTAATTCCTTATAAAATTCAAGTATGAATTATTAAATATATGATTAGGGTTTATCTAGAAAAACAAATAATTACAAAAGCCACTGTGACTTCATCAAGAATAGCCTTAGTTTTTTTGTTTGTTTGTTTGTTTGTTTTTTGATAGGGATACTGAAAGGAGAATGCTACAGGTAGAGTTACTTGGATTTTTAACAAAGCACTTTATAAAACATCTTGATGCTATTTTTATGTAAAAGATGGAGAGATGTGAGCTAGATGAAGATATAATTTGGAAGATTTGGAACTTATTATATGGCTATATTCAAAAGAATAGTAATTAATGATTTCATGTCAACTTGACAGGTGGTCTTCTGCAGTGGAAGATCCTAGAAATCTTGTTTGGCCTGTGCTGTTGACATTTGTGTCAGAATTGGATAAAGGCATAGATTAATCAATCAATAAGCATGTAGTAAGTATCTACTATGTGATGGGTACTGTGCTAGGTACTAGAGATGCAAATATAAAAGTGATATTGATGCTTATCAGACTTTCAGATGACACAATGCTGGGATAGGTCATATTCTGAATGATAGGATCCAAAAAGAGCTTTACGGGTTAGAAATTTTGGCTGAATTAATTTGAAATTCAGTAGAGATAAATGTTAAGTCTTATATTTGGGTTCAAGAATTAATTTCACAAATATTGATATCAAAGACAAAGTAAATAATTTGTCATGAAAAAAGACTCGAGAGTTTTAATAAGTTTTGTACTCAGCATGCTACGATAACCAGATGTGAGCTTGGCTTATATTAGTAAAGGCATTGTATCCAAGACAAGAGAGGAGATAGAGTCCCACTGTACTCTACTGGTCAGGCCACAACTATGGTACTGTATTCATTTCTGGGGTTATGGTTTAGGAAGGATGTTGACAGATGGAAAATGTCCAGGGAGAGCAGTAGAGCTTTGAGCCCACTGCATATAAGAATGGTTTAAAGGAACCATATGTGTTTAGTTTGAAGAAGAGAAGGTTCAGGAAGGACATAATAGCTGTTTTCATGTATTTTTGAAGGGTTATAGAAGAAGGATTAAAATAGTTTGGATTCAGAAGTCAGAACTAGGACTAATGGATAGAAATTATAAAGAAACAGATTTAAATTTAATATAAAGAAACTTTTACTAATTTTAGAGCTTTCAGTAAACTGAACGGACTACCTCAGGAGGTAGTGAGGTCCTTGTTCTTTTTGGAGGTCTTCCAGTAGAGATTAGGTAATCACTTGTCAGGTGTTGCATAGTAGAAATTAATTTCTGAGCATTGATTGAACTATAGATGGCTTCTGAAGTCCCTTCCAGTTTTGAAAATCTCTAATATTTATTTGATGACACTCTCTTAAAGATTTGTTTCTCAAGAGTCTAGTGTTGATGGGTATTTCTGAAAGGAATATCAGGATGATATGAAGGGAAAAGCACTGGATTTGGATTTAGAAGATCTCTCCTCAAATCCTTGTTGTTACCAGCTGTTAGATGTTGAATAAAACTAACTTGACCATGGTATAACTTTTTCTTCACTTGTAAAATATTGAGATTGGATTGTATCAGGTGTCAAAATTGCAGCTTACAGTACTGAGTACAGCCAAAAGTATAGTAAAATATCAATAATGTTAATATATAATTTTTGGGATCAATTTGTGGCCAGCAGGAATTCTTATATACAGTTTAGTCATCCCCTCACTCCCTTTTCCTATTTGAGTTTGACATCACTGTTCCAGATCAGGCTTTCTTAAACTGTTTTCACTCATGACCCCTTTTTTATCCAAGGTGTTTTTATGTGAACCTGAGCATGTAGGTATATAAAATAGGCATAAAAATCAAACATATAAAGGAAGCTAGGTGGCTCAGTGGATAGAGCACCAGCCTTGAAGTCAGGAGGACCCAAGTTCAAATTTGGCCTCAGACACTTACTATTTCCTAGCTGAGTGACCTGGGCAAGTCACTTAACCCCAATTGCCTCAGCAAAAAAAAAAAAAAAAAAAAAAAAATTAATCATATACTGATAATACATCATAATTTCATGACTTCCACATTCATTTTACAAGATCCCATATGGGGTTGCAAAGCACAGTTTAAGAACCTGGGATCTAGATGACCTTTGAGGTCCTATCAGTTTGATATTCCTATAAAAATATGATTAAAAGTAAGGTAATCTAATTCTTAATTCTCTATTCTTGAAATTTAATCTAAAGCAATATAGTGAATTTTAAGTTTAAAAAAAGTGTTGTTTCCAAGTACTTGAGTACAAGTATTGATTGCCTTTTATTTTTTTTCTTCTCCTTAAAATGCCTTGTAGACTCTCCCTTTGTGTATACCTTTTCTCTCTCTTTAACTTTTCCATAGTACTTTATTGAGATTCTTCTTCCTATGTGTCATTTTCTGCCTTGCAGTATAGTTATTTGTATGTTTTATCTCTCCCCCCTCATTCAATTAGATTGTAAGTTCTTTGTGAATGTGAAGGAAGGTGTCTTATTTCATCTTTGTATCCAAATGCTTGGCACAGTGCTTTTCACATAGTAGGTGCTTAATAAATGTTTATATTAAATTGTATTTATTCTGGCTTTAGGATTATTACAGTAGTGGCTACTACCCTGAGTCTGATCCAGCCTTAGCTCCTCCCCAGGAAATTACCCCAGACGCCTCTTTCATTGATGATGAAGCGGTAAGTTAACGTATTACTTTTGTTAATTTTGACTTAAGGCGATTTTGACAGATGCTAAAAAAATCTCAGCTAATTTATTTCACAGAAGTATGTTCTCTCACACTGTTAGACCATATGAAGTACTGCTTCCTTTAGGAAGTCTTCCCTAAATCAGGAAGCTGAGAACCTCTAAATCATGGTCTTCAAGTCTATATTTGGGATATTTAGCAGGGAGACTTTCATAGCTCTAGAACTTAATTTCTTTCAAAAACTTTCATTTAAAAAAAAAAGCCTCATAAATTTATTGATACTTACCCTCTTTCCACCAGTAGAACATATATAGCCCCTCTATGCTTTTGTATTGGCCACTTACAAATTACTATAAGTGAAAAAAAAAATTATATATTAGTGACTAATCTTTAGTAGTAACTCTCTAAGCACTTTGTCTAAATGTTATTTGGGTTAAGGCACAGAGGTGCTTAGTATAGTTTCTCAAACAAGGAAATTGGGATCCTCTGGTATACCCTCAGAAATTTCTGAGACTGTGGAAACTAATTTTTGTTTTTGCATTAAAAATTATTTTAAAATTTTCTTCTCTTCCTTTTATTTTTTCACATCTGAAATCCTTTTTTTATTCTTTTAAATTATGTGCTCACCCTTTCAATGTTACCATCATCATGACTATATTTATTATGATTATAATTACATCCAAATAATTGTCTCCTCAAAAGCAGGCAGAGGTTATCTTAATTGTCTCATTGGTGATTGAACTACATAGTTGCATTCAGCTGAGGTCTTTAGTAATTTGGGCTATTTATCTGCCTTCATGCCCCAATTGGGTAACTTGAATTTATGTATGTAACTGATATTATTCCAGGAAGGACAACAAATAGCAATTATTAGAATCATAACCAAGTTTCCTGACATCCTTTGGTAGTCTAGATTAATCTCTTTTACAGTTTTTTTCTCATGACCCTTATTAAATTCAGTATTTCTTTTCTGTCTTCCTTATACTTTTGATGTATAGTAATCTGGTTTGATAAGACTGAACAACAACAAAAAAAACCTGGACAAAATTGTGGAGAAACAACCTTCATTGGAAAAATTTTGAAAATGTTCTGTCTAGTGTTTTTAGATTAAATATAAATGCAACTGATCTTGTGCAGACATTTGTATATTTGCATTTAACTCTCAGCCATCATTGTGCTAAACTTAAGAGGACTTTATGAAATAGGGAGCACTTCAGATGAAATTGAAAGGAGAATAGCTTGGCATGTGACCTGAGGCTATACCATGTAGTGTGACTAGGGTAAAATTGGGAGTGGGCATTTCACAAACTTTACTGAGAATCCAAGTGGTCCAAATTATTCTACTCCTTCCCTTTGTCTCACTTCCTTTATAGGCTACTTGTGACTTTTCTAATTTATATTCTTTTTTAGTTCAAGCGACTTCAGGGCAAGAGGAACCGGGGAAGGGAAGAAATTAATTTTGTGGAGATCAAAGGAGATGACCAGCTCAGTGGGGCCCAGCAGTGGATGACCAAGTCCTTGACGGAAGAAAAAACCATGAAGTCATTCAGTAAGGTAGAATAAGAGGGGCTGGTGGACACCCTTAGGAGCTATTAGAAATAGCTAATACTTTTCTCCCTCCCTCCAACTTCCATGGGGGGTGGGGAGGAGCAAAACCCATGTAACAAGTGTGCAGAATTTTAATTACAGCACATTGGGCCAACTCCAAAAATGTCTCATTCCACACTTGGTTTAGTTGATCACTAGTCAGGAGATGGGTGGGTAGCATGCTTCATTATTTCATTATGAATGTTCAGGATTCTTAGCTGATGATTACATTGACCAACATCCTTCAGAGTTGTTTTTCATCATATTATTGTATAAATTGTTCTCATTCTGTTTATTTGACTGTTTATTTGTCCCAGGTTTCTCTGAAAATTTCCTTTATATAACTTCTTATAGCATAATACTATTCCATTACGTACATATACCACAATTTGTTTTTGTGAAAAGAACTATGTGATTGTGATGGCCCCTGTTTAATATTTGAACTCATGTTCAAATGTAATCTCTTGTTGATAAGAGAATAACATTTCCCCACTGAGGTCTTGGCCATAGGAAGATGTTCTTGATTTTCTGTTCATCCCCAAATATCCAACAGCCCACACTCACATTCTTCTTTCTACCTTGTTGAATCAGAACGTAAGGCAGGGCTTGCAATAGATGTGGTCACAGTAGCTAAGTTGCTGAGTTTATATACATGTTCCTTTTCCTCCCATCCTTATCCTTCACTACTGGAGCAAGGTGTGTGTTATCCTTGCCCCCTTTCTTCATGTCTACACCAGTTTTCCCCAGTGGGAGTAGAAAGTGCTTCACAACATGCAGCATCAGATTTAAACATTTATGATCTAACATGGAAAGGGGAAAATATTAGAAGTCTTGCATTAGCCCAGCAGTGGTGAGATCAAGGCCATAAATCTGTGTTGACTCAGTTTCATGGACACTATTATTCAGCAAACATTTAGTAAATACCTACTGTGTTCCAGGCTCTGTGCTAAGCCAGGGGATACAGAAAAAAGTAGCAGGCAGATCATACTGCAAGGATCTCACCCTCTAATGGAGGGGACAACACACAAACAATTGTGGATGAGCAAACCATAGAGGGAAGGTCAGATGGTCACTTTAGCCTTAGACATGTGTCTTGCATCTGAGTGCCTCTGGTTATATTGAGCAAGAGAGAGTAGTTAGAGCAGTATAAACGCCCCATCATTTCCTGAAAATAAAACAAAAAGGGCATATCCAGTCATGGCAGGTTATAGCATCATTTTACACACAAATGATGACATTTTTGTTTATAATATACAAAAGAAATAGTTCTTGCCTTCAGTGAGTTTACTGCTAAATCTAATTTTGTTATTGTTGTTATATGCAGTTTCATTAGTGACTAGGAAGAAACCTTCCCCATTCTCCCATTTCTCTGGGTGGATGTCAGTGGAGGATTCATAGGAGGACATGGAGGTGGAATGGTGGGCAGAGCATCTATAGTTGTAGAAGTTGCAGAAATGATTGGCCATTACATGATAGAACTGGAGAGACTTCCCAAATGAGGGGCAATTTAGGAGGAGATTTAATAATGAGAGTACCTAGTGAGGCAGAGAGCAAGAGAATTTTCTAGTTCTGTGGCCCAGGAAAAGGATGGTAGATGAGAAAAGTTCAACTGGTTTAAAAAAAAAAAAAAGACCAGCTGTCGAAGGAGCTTTGGGTTGGAAATAAATGCCAGGCAGGTAGGAGTTGAGTGAGGAAGACTGTCCAAGATGATGTCTTTGTGCTGGGAGCATTTTAAGAAAGAAGAGACCACGATCTGTCTTCAAGAAATCTAACATAATAGCAGTACAGCCTGGACACCTCCAGCAAGTGGGCTTGATGAGCCCAAGTTTTCTGCTGAGTGCTTAATTTCTTTATTTTTTAAAATAAAGAAACCGCTTTTGACCTGGGTTTTCAGCTGATTTTTTCCCCCAGCAGCTACAACCACATCATTTCTCAAGTGTCCATTCTGAATTTTTTCTTTGTCCTTCCCTGAATATATGGACAGGTCTGCCTTCCCAGACTGACACTTTCTTTCTTTATCTTACAGAAGAAGGGTGAGCAGCCGACAGGCCAGCAGAGGCGAAAACACCAAATCACATATCTGATTCACCAGGTGAGCCAGGGCAAGGACCCAGCCTCCCCCGCCAAGAGAGTTCCTGGCCACAGGAGAAGCCCGAGATCTCTATTCTGGAGAGGAGGTTGCCTGCTAAGTGGCCAACCTTAATGATTTGACTAATCTCTAGCTATGCCACTAGGTGGCAGTAACTTCTTTGTATGTGCTTTGTTTTAAGCAAGGCAGTTTCTAAAAGGTTCCCTCGGAGGATTCCTTAAACTAAATGATTTCCCAAAATTCAGTTTCTGACCAGATTTTCAGAATCTAGTGCATAAAAAGTGAATTATGTTTTATAATTAACACTAGTCCCCTTAGGACCGGAGTGCAGCAGTAGCACAGGTAAATCTGATAAAACATGTAATCTGTCTCTGTGATTTTGGGATATCTTTGTTTTTGCTCTGAAATGTGATTTTTATATCAATTCTTGAACATTTGAATGCTGAGGAGTAGCTCATTTACACGTAACTTTTAAAGTTGTGCTTTTTCTGAAAACATCCCTTTGAAAGTGGTATAAGAATTTTCTCCATTTTATACAGAAAAATTGAGGCTTATTAAGACTAAGTGACTTATGTAGGATGCAATCATACTTCGGATTTGAATTTAGGTCTCCTAATTCCTCTAGCTGTCTTTCAATTTGAGATCACAAAGGAGATTTTATATATATAATATAAAGTGTTTTGCAAAGCTTAAATGTGTTTTATAAATGTCAGCCATTAATAATATACTGGGATCTTTATAGCATATTAGACTTTATGCTAGGCATCATGGGAGAGGCAGAGATATTGGATATGATTTTCTTTAGTAGCTTATATTCAAGTAAAATATCCATAGAAGATATTTTTTGTTTTTCTTGTGGCATTTTTGCCTTTCCTAATTCAGTGATCCTTTGGTGGAATCCTTGTCTCTAGTCTTATCACTGCAAACATTAGGGAAAATGAGCTATTACAAACTTTCAATGGTCACATAATTCACAAATGAACGAGAATCCCATCAAACAAAAAACAAAATTCAGTCACTTGCTTTCAGGAAAAATAAGAGTCAGGTCTTTCTTTGGGGGGATAGAGAGAGTATATTGTTAGATGGGTGAGTGATGTGATTCATTTCTAGAAAGAAGCAGGGAGCAGTTGAGCCAGGAGACAAATGGGGAAAGTAAATAGCTAGTCAAACTTGTTATGATTAGTCATAATTCACATTTACATAGCATTTTAAGGTTTACATGCTCCCCGGTAATCATTAATCATTTTATCACTCCTACCCAAAAACATGACTTTCCCATCTGCTTCGGCAGGTAAAGAGCTAGGTTTGGATAGTTAGCACAATGGGAAATTTTGGAAGCTGATATCTCGTAGGGGCAAAGAGGAAAAACTTCTAGTACATTAAATCTTTTCCTAAAGTTTTTTTCTGAATTTTTAGGCTAAAGAGCGAGAATTGGAGCTGAAGAATACCTGGTCAGAGAACAAGCTCAGCCGTCGGCAGACCCAAGCCAAATATGGATTCTAGGCTTCTGGAACTGATCCCATCTTCCCCTTTACCCAGTACCAGGTGGCCTGGCCTTGCCCTTTCCAGCTAACATCTTTGGGAGCCCCAGAAGCTCCAAGTCCAGGACCTTCTTCCTTAGGGCCCCAGCCATCACTTCCTTGAGAAGGAACACAATGGATTTCATTTTCTTAATAAAACTTAGAAAATGCAGCTTCCATATCTCTTGGAGCCACAAAGACTCCTGAGTGACTTTTCCAGAAACAACTGTTGAATTCTAGGTTGGGAACTTAGCTCCCTAACAGGGTGAGATGACTGGTTGAATTCTGGATTTTGTTTTTGTTTTTGTTTTTGTTTTTGTTTTTGTTTTTTAAACAAAAACAAAGATGTCTGTTGAAATAAAACATCCATCCTGACAGAAGCTGCTTACCCTGCACCCTTCCTCCTCTTCTGCTGTGGTTTCCTTTCTCTGAACCACACCTCTTTATTTGTTGTTCTTTGTTCCTGATTTGTTTGTACCTCATGTAAAGTACTCTGTGATAACTTCCTGGGCTGCTCCTTGTTGAGTGCTTCTCTTTTCACCCTGCCACCTGAGGGGGATTTTTGATGGCTGAAAGAAGGTTCAAGGAGGGGTCAGGAGCATGACTTAGTGCTTGCTATTCTAAACCCTGCAACCTGAGAAGTTAAATATAAAGGAAGGTGCTATCTGACTTTTAAAGATTTGAATTCTGGGAGCAAATGAGATATTGGACTCTTAATGACTAAAATAAGGATCTGTATCGTTTTAGCCTGGAGCCAATTTGAAAATAGCTTGAAGGCAGGGGGCTGGATCAAATAACCTTGGAGGTCTTTTTATACTAGTAACTTATAATTTCCCAGTCCTGAAAGGAACACAGCAGGTCCCTAGACTCCACTTTGCTTCTTGCTAGACTGTATGTTGTGGGACTGTTAGCAATGCCTTAGGTACAGTGAAGTAGATATTGTACAATCCTTAGGTATTTACAATTCAGTTAGGAATCAAGATGCTACAGATGTTTATATAAACATTTGGGATATTTGTGTGCAGAAATGTGCACTAGTACAGAAAGATGTTCTGACTTCTGCCTCAAAGTCTTTGTCTTTGACAGATCAAATGGCTTCCACTATTCCTTCTAGCTCTAAGTTTAAGAATATAATAATAGCTTTTGTGTTGACTTAATAGTTGAGTCTTTTTTTTTTTTATAAATAATTTTTTATTGATAGAACGCATGCCAGGGTAATTTTTTACAGCATTATCCCTTGCATTCATTTCTGTTCCGATTTTTCCCCTCCCTCCCTCCACTCCTTCCCCTCAGATGGCAAGAGTCCTTTACATGTTGAATGGGTTGCAGTATATCCTAGATACAATATATGTGGGCAGAACCGAACAGTTTTCTTGTTGCACAGGGAGAATTGAATTCAAAAGGTATAAATAACCTGGGAAGAAAAACAAAAATGCAAGCAGTTTATATTCATTTCCAGTGTTCTTTCTCTGGGTGTAGCTGCTTCTGTCCATCTTTGATCAATTAAGGCTCTCTTTATCAAAGAGGTCCATTTCCATCAGAATACATCCTCAAACAGTATCGTTGTTGAGGTATATAATGATCTCCTGGTTCTGCTCATTTCACTCAGCATCAGTTCATGTAAGTCTTGCCAGTCCTCTCTGTATTCATCCTGCTGGTGTTCCTTACAGAACAATAATATTCCATAACATTCATATACCACAATTTACTCAACCATTCTCCAATTGATGGGCATCCTTTCATTTTCCAGCTTCTAGCCACTACAAACAGGGCTGCCACAAACATTTTGGCACATACAGATCCCTTTCCTTTCTTTAGTATCTCTTTGGGGTATAAGCCCAGTAGAAACACTGCTGGATCAAAGGGTATGCACAGTTTGATAACTTTTTGAGCATAGTTCCAAATTGCTCTCCAGAATGGCTGGATGTGTTCACAATTCCACCAACAATGTATCAGTGTCCCTGTTTTCCCACATCCCCTCCAACATTCCCCATTATCTTTCCCTGTCATTCTAGCCAATCTGACAGGTGTGTAGTGGTATCTCAGAGTTGTCTTAATTTGCATTTCTCTGATTAATAATGATTTGAATAGTTGCGTCTTTAAGTCCCATGAAAGGCAGTGCTGTGGTAGCAGCTTAGTATGCAGAATAAAACTAATTGAGTTTCAGGAAACTTGAGAGAAAATAGAAAAAACCAACATCCTGTTGTAGGAATGTAGGAATATTGACTTGAAATTTGGGAACAATGAACTTAAATGTGAAAACATTAGTCTTGGCAAATTGGGCTTGAAAATGGGCAGAATTTTGGGGGGTAGTTTCTTGACATTATCATGAAAATGTGGGCAGAAAGGCATTGTAATGGAGAATTTTTTTTTTTTTCACAATATATGAACTTGCTAGAGCAGGGATAATGGAGGAAGGCAATTGTGATGTTAAGGGAAAAGCTTGGGCGGTGGTTGGCAAGGACTGGTGGAAGACATTTCTGTTAGAAACTTGTATTTGATCCCAAAAGTAGGGAGGAGTTTTGGAATTGCAAGAGCCAAAGTGAAGATACTAAGAAAAAATAGAAGAAAAGGCAGACCAAAAACCAGCCAGTGGTTTCTCTTGGGAAATGATCTCTTAGAGTCAAGCAGAGATGACAAAGATTCCTTCCCCATTCTAAAAGGCTTTGCTTGAAGGAGAGGAGCCCTAGTTTGGTACTCAGACAAGTAGAGTAATTGGAAATTTGGGGAAAACAACTCCCAAGAAGAAGGGAAAAAAAAATCCTCAGGAAGTAATGAAAGGACCCTATTAGTTATAGTCCTAGTGGGGATTGTTAAGGTTGAAGACTGGGACCAAGATGATAGTGGTGGTGAAGTTGAAGAATTTACTAATGACATAACCCTTGTGTAGTTTCACTCTTATGATTTCTCTGCTCCTTTTTTTTTTAAACTCTTGTTTCCCTTATTTTTCTTTCTACTCCTTTGCCCTACTCCCAGCCTTTCCCATCTGAACGAAAATGCCCCATCTTGAAATTATTCTTGGTTGGGACAACTAGATGGTGCAGTGGATAGAGCACTGGCCCTGGAGTCCAGAGGACCTGAGTTCAAATCTAGTCTCAGACACTTAACACTGTGTTAACTCCAACTGCCTTCCCCCCCCCCCCCAAAAAAAAAAAAAAAAAAAAGGGAAAAAAAGAAACCATTCTTCTGAACTCTTCTCTGGGCTTAGGCTTTCCTGAGGTAGGGAGGGGAGGGCAAAGGGGGCAAGAGTGTTTTGTGAAAGTTTCTCATACCCTTGAAATCTTAGGACAAGAAGAGACCTTAGAGATCATGTGCTCTAACTCTCACCTGTCTCCCTAGTTGTCCTGTTTTATAGATGAGGATTGGATTGGTCCTTATGTTGGAGTAGACAGCTAGGAAAGGGTTTATTTGGGATGGATGGAGAGATTGAGTCGCCAAGCCTTCGTTAACGGCCTGGTGTGTCCCCAGCACTGTGCTGAGTGCTGGATACCTGCCATGAATTTCTCCATAGCCTTTGGTCTGCCTAAGGATGATTTGATAGGAACTGTCTTTAAAATGCCTCTGCTTGATTGGCCAGAGGAGGAGGCGGGCTGAAAGACTGGGCCTGTGGAGAAGTGTGTTTGCATCCTGGAAGAGCAGAATAGAAAGAAGCTAAAGAGAGAGCAAGAAGTTCTGTCATTAGGGCAACTTCTGGAGCAGGAAGGAGAATGAGAGGCTAGTTTGTACCCAAAGGAGGTGGGATAGATACGACCAGAGAAAGCCCTTCCCTGTTTTCGGGAGGTTGCAGATGGGCCTAGAAGTGGAGGGGCCGAGCCAGGAGAGGTGCTTACCTTTTCCTAGTACTTTGAGGTTTGACAAGCTCCCCTGTAGAGAGTCAGCTGGGCTGCGGCGGACTCCCTCATGCCCCATTGCTGGGGCTTTGTATAAGCTACTCAGCACTTTTTAGGCCCAGCCGAAGTTCCCTGGCACTGGGTGGGGCACTGCCTCAGGTACATCCCTGCAGGGGAGCCCCAGAACCCTCCAAAGAATGCTAGTTCTGCTTGGGGTGGAAACTGTTGTCAGCAAGGTCAGTGTTTACAAACGGAATCCAAAGGGAGTGCCCTTTTTCCATGTGACACTCTTTATGAGGAGGCCTTAAAATGGAAACTGGTTTTGAGTCAAGAACTGGGTTGTGGTTCTATACTTACCACCTAGTGACCGGAGGACATTGAGCTAATCCCTTAATCTCTGGCCATCAGGTTCCTCCTCATTACACACACATTGCAAAAGATTGTACCCCTTGGATAAGATCTCTGAAAGGGGGCAGGGTGGGGAGTATACATACAGGCATTTGCTGGAAAATTGCTGGTTGTAAGGTAAATTCTGGTTATCAAAAAAAAAAAAAAAGCAAACAATGGAGTAGGAGGAGGGAGCACAGAAAACAGGAGCATTACTTGCATTAATACAGAAAAAACTGTAGAAAGTTATTTTAAAGTATCATGAAGCATGGATATCAATGTGTATAATTTTTAAAGTGTTTTATATCATTCAGTCGCCAACCCTGTTAGGTAAATAAGAAACATGTAATCTTTTATAAACAAGGCAATTAAATTCAACAAGACTTGATTAAACGCTTGTTTATGTTAGGTACTTAGGATACCATGATGGATCAGGGGAAATCTTCCCTTACAGCATTTAACAGCCCTATTTAACCCTCATTACAGTCCTGTGTACTGAAGATATTATCTTCATTTTTCAGATGAAGAAACAGAAAGAGAGATTATGACTTGCTCAGCGTTACATAATTAGTGAGAATGCTTGAGGCTTAATATCAACCAGGTAATCTTCCTGACTCCAGGCTCTATGCACTACACTAGATAGCTGCTGCTTCTTTTTTTTTCTTTTTTTCTGGTGAGACAGTTGGGATTAAATGACTTGCGCAGGATCATGCAGTTAGTAAGTGTTATGTGGCTTGAGGCTGAATTTAAACTTGGGTCCTTCTGACTTCAGGGCCAGTGCTTTATGCACTTTGACATCTAGATGCCCCTAGACTGCTTCTTTAAAAAAAATAAAATCAAATCCTCTGCCTTCAGGGGCAAAGGAAAGATGGGCATCAAGTGCCACAGGAAGTTTGAGAGGAGAAGTCATCTTTGGGTGAGGGCAGAGGGGAATCAGAGGCAGCTTCATGAAAGGAATGAAATAAACATTTTATTAAGCATCTACTCTTGACAGTCACTGTGCTCAGTGCTTTACAACTATCTCATTTGATCCCTACAGACACCCTGGGAAGTAGGTGCTATTATCCTCATCTCACAGATGACAAAATAGCCTGAAAGGTTAGGTGATTGCCCAGCATCATAAAGCAAATCTGAGGTTGGGTTTGGACTCAGGATTTCCATAATCCAAGTTCAACACTATTCATAGTTCAACACTATCCACTTTATTATTATCTGCCTCAGACTTGGAAGCAGGTCTCTAGACATGAGGAAATTTACCAATTTGAGGGAGTAGAATGATACTGGGAACAACTAATTCTCTTTTAGGTAAGAATGTGTAAAGTTGAGCAAAGTAAAATGAGGCTAGAGAGACAAATTAGAACCTCATGGAGAATCTTGTCAAGTTAATGAGTTGTCTATTATCCTGTAGGCAGGAGGGAAGCACTGACAACCTTTGTGTAGGGACCTGACAAAGCTATGCTCTTTAGAAAGATATTTTGGAAGCTACACGAAAAATGAACTTAATAGAGACTGGAAACTAAGAGACCACTTAAGCAGCTCTTAAGAGTATTCACAGTGAGAAATGATTGGGGGGGGGGGAGGTGGCAGTAGGATTGGATAAAAGGAAAAGTGGATGTGAGATAAGAGTTATAGTAACAGGATTTGGTAATTGATTAGACAGGAGTGAAGGAGAAAGGAAGAAGTCAAAATTAATCCAGGAGTTTTGAATAATTTGGAGGATGGAAGAGGTTTTTTTGTTGAGAGAGAAGTAGGGAATCTATTTTGGTCATTATGGAAGCACATCCAGGTGGAAATTACCTAACAGACAGACATCTGAAAATGGAATTAGAGCTCAGTAATAACTCTTTAAAATTTCAAAACACTTTTCATATATGATATAACAACCTATGAGGTAGATGCTATTAATATCCTCTTTTTAACAATGAGAAAACAGGTTGACAAGTTAATGACTTGCCTGGGGTCACCCACCCAATAAATACCAGGCCAGACTGAACCTGATTCTTTCTGATTCCAAGTTCAGTGAACTATCCAGTGTACTACCTAGTTGCCTACGTAGACATTAGGGCCAGACATAGGAATTTGGGAGTCATCAGCAAAAAGATAATAATTGAACTCTTAAGAGAGTATGAGATAGTCAAAACAAGAGAATGGCTCCAAAAGATCATTGTGACATGCCCAAGGTGATACCGCTATTAACTTAGAACCCAGATTTCCGAAATTTATTTCCAATAAATTGGGCTCCCACTTTTCAAGTTGGTTTTATTTTTCCTGTTCAGTAGCACTTCTTTCCCCTACCTGTGTATACAGGGTAATCCAAGAAAGAATAGGATCATTTTAGGTCTAGTTTTATTCCTTCATACATCATGATTTATTAGCTCAAATTTGAGATGGCATAAGCCTATTTCATTATCTGAGTTGAGAAGTTCCTTCCACCCCTCCTGGAAGTCCAAACACTAGTGCACTGCATGTGATAAGTGCTGAGTGTATTTGGAATTGCATCTCAGTGAATAGATTCCTACTCTACCTATTTCCTCCTGTGATAATAGCTGCTCATTTTCAGTCCATCTTTTATTCAAGTTCTTCCTCTCAACCCCATCCTGGTCAAAAAGGAGTGATAGGGGGATTACAGATCTGCCTCTCTGGGATCCCAACTTGGTTCAGCAAGTACTTGCTTCCTTTAAGCTGGAAGGGAGAGTCTGGGGCAGGTAGTTAGAAGGGAAAGAGCAGGTCAAACCTGACCCTAGAGAATAGAGGACAGAGACAGGATTGAGTGATAGGGAGAGGGAGAAGTCTGTATTCAGATTCATAGACTGCTTGACTCAATCTGTTACAATTTAGTGATAGACCAGAAGGGACCTTTCAGATCATCTCGTCCACAATCTCTTCATTTCACAGTTGAGGAAATCAATCCCCATAGAGATAATGATTTATTCAAAGCTGTTCAACAGGTTCATGGCAGAGCTACAACTTTAACCTCAGTTTGGGAACTTAAAAATCCTGTTTGTACTACACCATATTCTGTCTCCTTCTGCTCCTCATATAGACTCTGGTATAATTAGGTCCAGACAATTGGTTTTCCTTTGGGAGACTTCAGGGAGAATAAAGAGCTCCCCATGTAATGGTTAGTTTGTATTTTGAATAGAATCCAGGCCACTGCAAGGGGGTCTAGAGGAAGGAGGAGACATGGCTACTGTACGGGTAAGCACCTGTTTCAGTGGGGGAAATGGTACCCAGACACAGAGATCAATGCAAGAATATAAAAAGTATCAGGTTGGAGGCAAAAGTCTCGGGCAGAATTTGAGATGGAAACGTGTTGGGGGAAATGGAGCTGGCAGGATAATGACATCAGTATTGGGCAGCTTCCTGGAGAAATTAAAGTGTTGGATATTATCATTGGTCACAAAAGGTTAGAGCTAAGAGGTCTAGATTAGAGCTCATCTAATAAAATTCCTTTATGTTACAGGGAGAGGAAACTGAGGAGCAGAAAAGGCAAGTGACCTGGCCAGAGTCACAGGACCAATAAATGACGGAGAATTCAAAACAAGGCCAGACTCTACGTCTGTAGAATAGGATTGGAGAAAAGGAGGGAGGAAGAAGGCAGAGAAGGAAAGGCCCAAAGGAGGGCATGAAGTAGTAGGGAATTTAGAGGGATGGCAGGCATCCTTGATTAAAATATTAATTTGATCCAGGAAGGCCCAGGGATCGAAGTAGGGGAAGAAATAGATTTAGGATAGGAACTGGGCATTGAGCAGCAGAAATTCCTAGAATTACTTTGGAGTTTGAGGCAATGGAGAAGGAAGTGTAAGGAATCTCAAAATCATTTGTTTTACTCATTTGTGTTCTCTAGAAGAACAAATAGTCCACTTTTCTCCCTAGTTGCTTCACTAGAAAGTCCAGAACCTTTTTGTCCTTAGGCCAGAGAAAGTTTAAAGAGTAGAGCAAAGCAGAAAAGAGATTGGGCTAGGTTCTCATTACTACAATCCATTGACACCTTCCTGTTTCTCTACTGGTTTCTTCCCACTTTATTCTTGCTCTCACTTGCTCAGAACACACGTGGTCATCAGAATGGAGTTACAGGTCGAGTGGTCCTAGGACAAAGGGTGAGTACTACTTACATCTTTGCTCCCCTGACACAAATCTGACTCTCTGTCTAATCTGATAGAAAGTTATTGTTCTCTCTGGGAAGATAACATTGCTCCATCTAATTTAATTTTAGGCTGAATTAATTAAAGTATCGTATACATGGAACAAGAGGTTTTTAGTTTTGCTTTAGTTTTCTGTGGTCAAACTCCATCTGGAATATCGTGTCCAAGGCCAGATGCTCTATTCTGGAAAAGACATTGCTCAGAGGAGGCTGACTAGATAGTGAAGGACCACTATATGCAAAGATTTGTTGGAAGTATTGGAGGTTTAGCCTAGAGAAGACAAGATTCATTGGGGAATGATAACTCTCTTCATATACTTGATTAGACTTCTTTGGCCCTGAGAAGCAGAATTGGGGTCAGTGGTTGCCCAGAATCAAGTTTTGGCTTAATTTCAAGAAAACTATCCAGTTGTGGAATAATAGCTTGTCTCTCTTCACCAAAAGTCTTTTTATGTATAAGTTAGATAACTTAGTTGTCAGGGATGTTATAGTGGGAGATACCCATCCCCTCTACAAAGGTGGAGGGAGATTAGATGACCTCTGAGGTGGGGAGAGGGGATTTATTTATTTATTAGCATTTATTAAGCACTTACTATATACCAGACACTGAGTTAAGTACTCTCTAAATATGATCTTGTTTTATCTTCATAACAATCCTGTTGTTGAGGGAGATACTATTATTCTCATTTGCAGAAACAGCTTAAGTGCCTTGTCAGGTTCACACAGCTAGTGTCTGAAGTGGGATTTGAACTTCAGTTTCCAACTCCAGATCCAGTGCTGTCCCCACTGGCTAGTCTCTCTTGGTCTGTTACATTTTCCTCCTCTGTTCTTCCTTACAGTCTAGCCAGTAGCTTGCTTTTTCATTGAACTTTGAGTAACATGTTCATGTGCACATGGGAGTTCAGGGCTTGGAGACCTTGAATTTCTGAGAGGGGAAGTGTTCGGGGAGGATGATTTATTAGCCAGACAAGAACCAGCAAACAACACCTCAGCATCTGTTCCCATCAAACCAAAACAGCAGCATTGGACCGAGGCCCAGACACGAAGGCTTTGGGGCCAAGGAAGCTTGGCTTCAGGAGGAGAAACCAAGACAGCTCAGAGGATTTCACAGCACTTATTCAGATGGATTTGACTCCTGTCCTCTTAAGAGAGAGCTGATGCAAGTCTCCCAGGGGCAGAAGGTGGCAGAGGGAACTGAAGTATCTGACCTCTGAGCTCTCTGGCCCTCCTCTTGGGGGAGGGGGAAGGAGAAGCTGTGTCTAGATTTGGTTTTTGAGGCTTGGAATCCAGGGCAGAGATGATGAAGACCGACGAGAGAAACCTGGCAGGGGGAGCAGAAGATTGAGTCTGCACTTGGATGGGATCACCAATCCGAAAAGCTTGACCTCTATGGAGAGAAGCATGGTGTAGCAGCAGGCAGGGCTCCTGACTCCCAGGCCCATTCTCTCTGATAAAACTTGAACCTACCATCCCATTCAGCGACCATCCCACATTCTGCCTCCTTTTCCCATATTAACTCCTTAGAAAAAGCTGTCTACAGTAATTGTTTCCACTTCCTCACCTACTCCCTTCTTATCATCCTAGACTCTGACTTCTGTTCTCTCCACTCAATAAAAATAGCATTGAAAGGTCAGCAGTGATCTCTCTATTGCTAAATCCAGTGACCTTTCCTCAGTCCTTATCCTCCTTGATCAGCATTTCACACTGCTGTCCACCTACTCTTTCTAAATAATTGTGCTTCCTGGGTTTTCTTGACATTGCTCTTCCAATCTTCCTCGTGGCTGCAGAGATTTGTCCTGAGAATTTAAGTAGGTCTAGGCTCTCTCATCTCTGATTCTCTTTGTAGTTCAATCAGCTCCCACTGATTCAACTATGGTCCCTGTGCAGGGGACTCTTAAATCGACATACTCAATTCATACCTTTCTCCAGGCCATGGGACCAGAGAATCTCCATCAGCCTGCTGAATATGGATCCACATGGTCCACCTGAACATCCCACAGGCATCTCCAAATCAACATGCCCAAAACAACTCATCTTTTCCCCTAAACCCACTTTCCTCTTAACTTTCCTATTTCTGTTGCAGACATCATCATTTTTCTGATCACCAAGTTTAGAACTCGGGATTCAATCTCAGTTCTTTATTCTCATTCACCTTCCTACATCTCATCAGTTGTTAAGTCTTGTCAATTCCATCTCTCACATTTATACCCTTTTCTCTACTCCTATCCCCAACCACTCAAATCAAAACCCTCATCACATCACATCTATACTAATATAATAGCCTCTTAACTGCTTTCTCTGCATCCAGTCTCCTCTCTAATTGGTCCTCCACCCAGCTGCCAAATTGATATTCCTAAAACCTAGGTCTGGCCAAGCCACTCCCTCGTTCAGGAAGCTTTAGTGATTCCCCATTGCTTTCATATTAAAATATGCTAACTCCCTTGTGGCATTCAAAGTCCCTGGTTCCATCCTATGTTTCCAGGCTGATTATACATAAATCCCTCTTACACATTATACACTCTGGTCTAATAGGCCTGCATCTGCCCTGTCTGTTTACCTTTACACCAGCTACCCCCAATGGCCACCCCTGCCTTTTAGGACTCCTAATTCTCTTCTAGATTCAATTCTAGTACTGCCTTTTGCAAGAGGTCTTTCCTGCTTGTCTTAGTTTTTCATGTCCCATCTCTTTTCCCAAACCTCAGCACATTTATTTTGTATTTATCCTTATCATCTCTGAAAATATATTTTCCTTAAAGACTGAGACTTTCTTAAGAGGAGGGACAGTCTCACTTTTATACTTCTATCTCCAGAGTCTAGCACATATTAGGTGTTTAACAAATGCTTATTGACTAATTTTTTGATTTCTTCTCTCTCTCTCTCTCTCTCTCTCTCTCTCTCTCTCTCTCTCTCTCTCTCTCTCTCTCTCTTTCTCTCTGTCTCTCTCACTTTCTCCCTCCCTCCCATGTATGGACATGTACTTGTGCACCCACATACTTCTTTCATTCTCTGTCATCCCAGGAGGACTGACCCCTTCAGGCACATACTCACCTAGTCAATGCTTATTGGATCCTAGAAGGAGCTGCACCTGTCCCTGATCCTGGGAGAGTTGTTGAGAAAAGTTAGGTGGGAGAGTATGTCCCTGGAGAGGCTGATGTCGGAGGGAGGAAGTAGGGCCTTGATCTAAGGTCTGAGAAGAAAAATTAAGATATCAGGGTCATGTCACCCATCTCCTCTTGCTTTTATATCCCTCATTTGCCTAAGTTAGCAGAGCTTCCTGGGTTTGAGAGACATCTCCAGTATCTTCCCCTTTCCTGGGAAATAGTGGGATGAGCTTTGATCTTGGAATCACTAGACATGGACTTGAATTCTGACTCTGGCTGTGTGACTTTGGGCAAGTCATTCTACTTTGATGAGAATTGATTTCCTCATTTACAAAATAAGGGGAACTGCTTTTATTCCATTGCTCACAGGGTTGCTGTGAGAAAAGCATTCTGAAAATTCCTATCATTTCTGGGTCCTGAATGCCCAGCCCCTTCCTTCTTCTTTGTCCTACAACCATTTCTCCTTCCCATCTCTCTCCGTCTTCAGACTCCATCTTTTTTTGCCCACTCTCTCTGCCCCACTTACCTGGGTCACTGTGACAGGCCGAGAATGGCATTTCCGTAGGAAGTGGTGCCCAAGAGGCATGGGAGCCACCTCTGAATAGACATTGACAAGGCTCTCCTTACTGCCTTTGCCCATCGCATAGAAGGCGATGGGTTCCTCTGGCTCTTGGTAGATGGGATGAGGGGGCACAGGGCGTGCAGCGGAGTGGGATGCTTTTGAGGCTGGAATGGAGTAGAGTTCAGGGCGTATCTGGGGCTTGGTTGGAACAGGGGGCTTAGGCCTGGATAGCTGGGGGAAGGAAAAGGAATCAGTAAGTCCACCCCTTCCCATGTGCAATCCATAGATGCTAAAGGAAATAAGGGAGATGTAGGGAGAACAAAGCAGAATAACTCAAAAGTCAGAGCTGCTCTCTTCTTACCTGATCTAACCTGGAGCCCAAATTTATCTTCTGTCTCCCTCTACCTGAAGTGATAGATTCTCCCCTCCCACTTAAGGACCCTCCTCCTCTTCCAAAATATGCTCTCAGATCTTTCTTTCCCTCTCATTGTCCTTTTCTCCTTCTGGGCTCCTTTTCCTTCTTTCCCCACCAAGGTCATTCCTTTCCCGGGTTCCATTCCATTTCAGTCTCTTCTCCCTCTGAGCTTCTCTGCTTGGCTTCCTCCTTGCTCTGATCCCTCTTCCTTCCCACTGCATCTATCTCCCTAATCTCCATCTCAACATATCCTCCTCATCCCAATCTGGCCTCTTGTGCTCGTTCCTCCCTCCTGCTTTCTCTGTTACCTCCTTCCTTTATCTGGGTTTTTTGATAAAGAATTAGGAGAGGGAGGAAGAGATTCATGTGATGCCCCCCTCCCCGACTCTGAGTACCGATTCTGGCTCCCTAGGTCCAGGATTATCCTTGTTCACAGGCCCTGGGACTTGTTCCTGTTTGTTGACTGGGCTGTACAGGGTAACTCCATTTTTGCCTTCATTCCTGGATTCTGAGTGTTCTGTTTGCATGGACATACCAGTTGGAGCAGGGGTCTGTGGGGAAAAAAGGAGAAAAAAGCTCAGTGACAGAAGGACCCAACCACACAGCTGTCCACAGGATCAAGCATATCAGAAGAGAGCACAATCTGGGACATTGGATAGTCGGAGAGGAAGGAGGAAGGCAATAATTCATCAGTGGAGACTCTCTAGACTTCTTAGGTGCTTGGGGAAGGTCTTTGGCTGAATATCAGGGCTGAAGGAGAGAGAGAAAGAGAGAGAGATTCCCTGTTTCTTTCTGTCTCATTTTCAGTGTTCCTATGTCTCTTTAGGTTCTGTCAAGAAAAGTCAAGACAACAAGCATTTATTAAGTATCTTTTATGTCAGGCCAAAATAGTGGCTGCCCTCAAGTAGCTCACAGTCTAATAAGGATGGGATAGGGGGCAACAATATATAAATAACTACACTATGTAGTTATTTGTAAATATTTACAATATGTAAATAACTATATACAAACAAAATATATAAGCATAAATTAGATATAATCTCAGAAGGAAGGCACTAGAATTCAGGGGGCCTAGGAAGAGTATATGGCTGCCTCCAGGTATAGCTTATTCTCCACCTCTCTGTACCCTACCCCTTGTTCCTCCTTTCTTCCCCTTCTTCTCGTCATTCTATTTTAGCTGGCCACAATAGAGAATTGAAGGTATATCTTTAATATTTATCATATTTGTTGAATAGAATTCTATGTTTCTTGTCCTTAGTTAAAAAGAGAGACAAATGGAACATCTTATTTTCCTCTTTAAAAAATGCTTTTAAACATTGTCCTTGATTGATTTGTCCCCTCTCCAGCGCTCTCCCCCCAAAGGAATGGTGATCTTCTCTAGAACAAAGCCTCCACCACCCAGAGCAGATGAACATTTGCTCTCCTTTGGAAGCTTTCCAGTTATAGACACTCCACACATCTTCCCATGGCCATCCTGTCCTGTATTGGTTTGTTGTGTGTGTTTTTTAAATGCCTCTGATAGCAAGAAGTTCCCCAGTATACAGGAATCCATCCCCTATTGCTCTATCTTCTGAAAAGTCAAAGACCTGTCCAGAGCTCTCTTTCATAAAACCTTTCATGTTCGTGAGGATGGTAATCAAGTCTCCTCTCCTATGATTCGAGCCACCCCAGCTCCTTGGTTCTTAATCCTTACTTCTCAGCACTCATCTCTTCCCTTCCTGCCCTCAGTCTCTTCTCACTTACTCTTTCTAATCTTTTTTTTTTCTGTCTCTATCTCTGTTTCTCTCTGACTATAGTCTGTCTCTCTCTCTTTCAATGTCTCTATCCTTTTACACTTCTCTGTCTCTGTCTCTCTCAATATCTCTCCCTTATTTCCTCCTTTTCTTCCTCCTCTTTCTCCTCTTCCTCCTCCCTGTCTCTCCTCTTTCCTTCTTTCTATCCCCCTCTCTTTTTCTTCCCCCTTCCCCCTTCCTCCTTCTTGTTAAAAATAAGTTTTTATTGCTATCTGTTTTTGATATCCCAACAAGAAGACTGAGCCCCAGGGAGAACTATCAAAAGGAATGGCCTTTTCTTTCACCTTCACTTTTGGTCAGAAGAAACTCCATTCCCCTAAGCCCAGGAATAGAAGAAATCCTTCCAGTTCTGTTCCCTCAGGACCTCAACTCTACCTCAGACTGAAATTTAGTAACCTAGTGTAACTCTGAGCAAGCCACTTTGTTTCTCTCTGTATCAGTTTCCTCATCTATGAATGGAGATAATTATTCCACCTCCCAGAGTTGCTATAATGATAAAAAAGTGAAGTATTTGTAAAAAGCTTTGAGAATCTTTCTTCACATAAATGCTAGGTATGGTTATTAACAATTATTATTACAATTAAACTAGATTCTTAATTTGGAAAAAAAATTTTACAGTCTGCTTCCAGAGTAGAGACAACTACCCAGTGAAGACAGCACTGGATACAGAGCCTGGTTTTACTCCTGGCTTTACTTGTGTGATCTTGAGTCAGCCCTATCACTTCCCTCTAGTCTCAGTTTCTTGGTTCGGTATATGAGGGAGTTGAATGAGAGAATCATGATCTATCCAAGTTGGGAGGGATTTCAGAGGTCACCTTGGTCTCCTCCACAGTCTTCCTGACAAATAAATGGTCGCCCACCCTCTGTACAAAGAGCTTCAGTGATGGAAAACTGACAGTATTCTGAGGCAGCCCCTTCCATTTTTGAAGAGCTCTAATGATTAGGAAATTTTTCCTTCCATCAAATCTAAATCTGCCTCAGCAATTTCCACCCATTACTCCAGGCTTTGTCCTCTGGGGCCAAGCAGAGCAAGCCTCCCTGCACTTTGTCAAGACAGTCCTTCAGACACTTGGAGACTTCGGTCATGTCCTATCCTCCCCCACCCAAATCTCTTGACTGCAGGCCAGCCCTTACACACTATGCCATCAATCTGTCTCTTGTAGACCCACTAATGTCCCCTTTTTGGGGGCCATCCAACCAATTCCAAATCCCCCTAACTGCCCTATAATAAATTTCATGTCTCTCCATCCTGTCTGCAAGACTTTGTCATAGGCTTTCCTGAAATTCAATCATACCCAAAAGCTTAATAACGCAGACTACTGGGCAGGGGGTGAACCTGGCTTGGGCTGTTCTTGAAGTTCCTTCCGGCTCAGACATTCTATAAACAGCTAATGGTCCCGGAGGATAGAATTAGGAGGACCCGAGTTAAAAATCATCCTCAGGGGCGCACTAGCTGGGACCCTTACTCCCATTTCCCAGTGGAGTTTGAGCCCAGGGCCACATTTAAGCGCCGAGGTCGCCCAGAATCTCGGTGTTCACGATTCCGGATTGCGTTTTCTGCATCACCAGCTGCCTCCGGGTTGGGTTTGTACGGCGTCCCGAAGGTCAGCGTTAAGCTTAAGAAAAGCCAGGTCCTGGCCTGGGCCGGAGGTACCTGGCGGACGCAGGGCTGGGTGAGGTGCTCCCCGTAGGGGCTGAGCGGACACAGGGTATAGTAGCGCAGCAGGTCCGGCAGCCGCTCGTGGGCACTGTTCTCGCCCAGCACCACGTGGCGCCCGTCTGGCTGCTGGGACAGCAGAAAGTGGCGGTAGCAGCTGCGGCTCCTGCGGAGAGAGCGGGACAGTCAGCGGGGCAGGCCCCCCGCCCGGCTCGGCCCTGCTCGCCGCCCGCCTCGCCCCTCACTTCTTCGCTCCCCTTCGTCAGATTTATTCCCTCAAGGAAATTCCGTTTTCCCTTTTGAATCCAGAGCCGCTCATTCACCTGTTAATCAGCACGATGTTCCATCCTCACCTGTACCAACCCACCCACCTGTCAATCAGCACGAAGCCCCCACCTCTTCGCGCGTAACCCCGCCCCCTCACCTGTAAGTCAGCACAAAGGCCACCGCGCTCTCGCTAAACCGCACCAAGTAGCAGCCTGGAGGTTTGTTTTTCAGCAATCTCTCGGCCTCCCTGAAGGGTCGAGAGGAAGGGAACCTGTCTGGATCTCCCCCAGTCATCTCCTTCCTACACCATCCTCCCGCTCTGGTTCTCCCTACCCAATTAGTGGGGCAGGAGGCAGGAGACAGGAGGCAAGATGCCGGTCCCCTCCCTAGTAAGATGCTGAACTGGCAGGAAACCCCAGAGAGTAGGGAGGAAGGGGGTGTTAGTTGAATGAATGGAACAGATGAATAAATGACTCTCTTGCTAAATTCCCAGAGGGGTCAGGATCTTGAGTCCTCCCCAAAGCGGAGGGGTAGCTATTTGGGCTACCTTGCCAACAGCTAAGAGAGATGTACAAGAGGATTGAGGGCTAGCATTTTGGGGAGAGGTTCAGCTAAAAAGTAAATTAGTTCTGTCACATTGGAAGGATACTCAGAGAAAAAATTAGAGGGAAATACAAATGTAGAAAAGAAAGCGTGATAAAGATATCTTAGAAAATTGGAGATAACCAAAGATATAGAAATAAATTCAGGCAGTGGAGTTAAGGGGAAACCATTGGTATATTGGGGAGAGGAAGGAGAAAGAGAAAGAGAAATGGTTATATAGTCTGAAGTCTTGAGGACAGGGGATGACTGAGAAAAGGAAATTGATATCTACGATAACTTTTAGCCATTTGACACTCCTCACCGGCGAGTGATAAAGCCATGGAACCAGACTGGGGCTTCCCCACCATCCAAAAACCAGGGTGCCTGGGTCTTCTGAAACCAGGCCCTGGTCTCAGCCTGAAGGGATGGTCCCCCTAGCCCAGGTACTTCCTCAGCCTTCTTTGTGTTGCTTAGAATAGGTACAGTCCCCTGGCCTTGGAGAGAAACCTGTATAGGAGAAAATTTGGATTGTGAACAAATGCTACAACCAAGAGGGTTTGTATCTCCACTGCAGAGCACATTCGGTCCTGTGTTAGTTCCCCCTGCTAAACGCTCTCGGCTTTCTAAACTATTATCTCTTCTGATATAGCTTTTCTAGAAACTGATCAGAATCACTATCTTCCTCTGAGCTCTGATGATTTGTAAAGAATGGTGGTTAGAGAGCAGGAAAGGTTTTTAGAACTGGGCTAAACCATAGAACAAGGGAAGAAAGGAGATAATAAAGGGACTCTAATGGGTTTCCATTTCCCTACTGGTCAGAGAAAGAGAGGTCCTAGTAATGTAACAGCAGGAAAGAGAATCATCTCTGGAAGCATCAGAAAAATCTTAACAAACTGGGAATCTTAATGGGGACTAGGGAAGTATTATGGGAATTGGGTTGGGAAGCTCAGTTCAGACAGTGTGAATATCATAAAAAGAGTACAGAATTGGAACAGGAAGACCTGGATTTGGATGTTGCTTCTTTCACCTTCATGATCTGGCACTAGTCAAAACCTCTTTGCACCTCAGTAAGCTAAAGAGATCACACCAGATGATGTCTAAGGTCCCTTCCAACTCTGAATCCTGTGAAACTATTATTGAGTTGCAGAAGAATATTGATGATGAAAGAGGCTGAATGACTTGCTTCTTAACTTCCCTTGGCTTTCCTCGTACCAGTTCAGGTGCCCACACCCTCTAATCTCTCCTTTTCCCCTCTCAAATCTATTTCTTCTAGGAAGTCTCATTCAAGTCCCAACCTGATCTCCAAGACCCTCCCTTATAGGCCTGGTATCCACAGGGTTGGGGATGGGTGAGGGGCAAGAAATGTGGATTCAGATGTCCCTAGTTTCTTTCTTTCCACTCACCTTGGTGTGGTTGGATGGAACAGTCTCATTTTCTGATGCCTGAGGCAAATTAGGCAGTGCCGTGCTTCTTCTGCTTTTCCGGGTTGGATGTTTAGAGTGGAAAGTACTGAAAGTTGGGGCAGGTTCTTTCCATTGCCCTACAGATACAAACAAAACTATGGGCTCTCCTCCAAGGGGATTGGACACAATGACTTGCTTCTTACTTCCCCATTGCTCCTAGCACCATCTTCTTAAATTATCGAGAGTACAGCACTTTTTTTTTTTTTTTGAGGAGAAAAAATAGGCTGATATTGCAAAAAGAATGATGGAAGATATTGAGGGGTGAGGGAAAGAAATGATAACAGGAAATGCTTCTTAGGGGGTGAGACTGAGACAAAGGGATGAAGAAATGAGGGATAATGTGTAGAAGGCATAGTATAAAAAGGAATTGATGTGTAAAGAGGAATGGTTAGATAGTAAGGAAGACTTCCAAATGCCTGGAGGAGTTGGGGAGAAAAAGCGGGGAGATGCTGATGTGGGAAAGATTCCTTTCTAGATTCCCACCCTCTCCTAGTTAATAATGTAAATTGCCCTTTAACTCACAAATTCTGGTCCCTTTGAATTCCAATAGAAGATCCGACCTGTTCCCAGCCCCACCCGGATCTGAGCCAACTTTGGGGCTACACCCGAAAGCCCCTCGAGCTAAGTCTCCTATTATAAAAAGGCCACGCTGGGAACCCCTCTTTGCAGAGATTCCAAACATGGCTACCATGTGAGGACCCTCTGTCCACTGAACCCTCTGTCCAGTGCCCTCCTTATCTCTATCTTTAAAATAGCCCAGGCAATAAAATTCAAGACAGCCGCAATGAGGAAGATTTAGAATTTATTTGGTACCGAGCTCAGGACAGAATGATCGAATTCCGTACCTTACAGAACTAAAGACAGCCTTTTAAGCATTTCTGTTCAGTTTGTTACATTTTAATCTGTGATTTGCATTTTACAACAGGAGGATGGGAACATAGATCTGTTTCGAGTACCGTCCGAGTACCACCCACCCGGAACAGATACCCTTAAAGGCATTGTTGAGCCGGCCTTTTGGAATGCAGAAGAAATCCCCCAATCTAGCTGAGCAAACTTTCTTCTGCTGGCCCGAGGTGGACAGAAGGGCTATTTGTCCATTTCATCTTTGCCTATACTTTAACCTTGCTTACCCAATAATAAACCTCTTTTATCAATCTAGCTCTCCGGGCCAATAAATGCTTTTATTGGGAACTCGTGCCGCTACTAGACCTCCTTGTGCCGAATCTGTACCCCAAACCTGCCACTAGACCTTAACCCTAATTTCATTTAGGTACCCCAAAGCTAGACCTCAACAATGCTGGAAGAGAAGTATGTTTTTAAATTTAGATTGGTGAAGGATAGTTGGGAAAGCATTATGACTTTTATAATAGATTCTGTCAACTTGTGGGTTCTGGGATTCAACTATTGGAGAAGCAAGACACCTGCATTCTAATCCACTTTTTATGGCTCATTCCTTCATCTGTCTTTGACAGTTTCAAAACACTTTCTCCCCATCCTCCATCTTCAATCTTTTTTCAATTCCCTTCCTATGATTTAGATTCAAGTCACAATCCAGATCCACTTAAGTTGTATAACCATGAGTAAATTACTTCTAGGATTTGCTGAAAGCAGCTCTCATGGCTTCTCTGAGCATTGATTGTTAAATTTTAAGTTTGAGCATTTACATAAAAATATCTGCAAATGCTACAAATTAGGGTTTATTGTTTTGTTGGTTATCTAGCCTTAAATATTGGGGGAAAATGCCTACAAGACAGATTACATTTAAGTATCTCCTAAATTTCTTAAGTCCGCTCCCCCATTCATTCCTTCCCCCAAAAGCTGATTATTAAATATGTATCAATATACCTTTGGCTTCCCAATATTTGGTCTTCATTTTTTTTTGGCTTGTACTGATGATCTCTAAATCTTATGATTCCCTAGGAGTTTTTGTTTATGATTCCTGCCTGATTTCTCTTCTCTAAGGGCTTGGTGGATCTAATCATTCCTCTGTGTAAAAATAGAAACAAAAGGAGCAATGGAAGACCAGAAAGCGGGGACTCCAGGGAAGGGAACCTGTGTATTCTGCCATCCAGCCCATTCTCTTTCTTTCCTGATTCCTGTTCAGAGAAAGGGTACCTCTCAACCTTATATTCAGGGTGGTCAGGGAATTATTGTAGATGAAATCAGAAGATGAAGACATCTCAAGGAAGGAAAAAGAAAAGATGACAGACAGGGAAACTCCAAACTTAGCTCTTACCTTGAGGAGGCATCTGATCTATGGGTATCTCCATGAAAGGGGTTGTGAGACTGAACCCCCTGCCCCCCACCCAGAGCAGGTGTATGTGCTACTTAGAGCCCCTGCCTCCTCCACCTCAGGGGCAGGAAATGTGCCTCACCCACAGCCCAGGCCCTGGGACTCACGTCATGGAAAGCAATGTTCCTCCCCCTCCCCGGAAGCCTCATAGGCTGAAGCCAATGAGGGAGGCTTCATGTGTGTGTGTGGTGGGGGGAGGAGAGGGGGGAGGGAGTAAGACTGTGCTGGGGGAAATAGGGTAGAGCAGAGAATGTTTCTCTTTTGGTTTTTGGGAAATCCTTCCTATTGTCTATCTCTCCCCATGTGGAGAGTTCCTTTTTCTTACTATCTTACTTACTTTTCCCTCCAACTGTCTTCCCAATCCTTTTGTTTACTCAGGACAGGAAACATTTATTAAAATCAATGAAATCAGTGTTCTGAGATCCTTGAAAGGGATTTCTGGTGATCAACACTATTTCAGATCCATTCGTGTAAAGGGAAAAGAGGCAGTAGTGCAGCAGAGAAAGTACAAGATAGGTTTTGTTTTTTATTTTTTAATTTTTTTTGGATTCTTCTTTTTTTTTTTAATTTTATTTTATTTAATAATAACTTTATATTGACAGAATCCATGCCAGGGTAATTTTTTACAACATTATCCCTTGCACTCGCTTCTATTTCGAATTTTCCCCTCCCTCCCTCTACCCCCTCCCCTAGATGGCAAGCAGTCCTATATATGTTAGATATGTTGCAGTATATCCTAGATACAATATATGTTTGCAGAACCGAACAGTTCTCTTGTTGCACAGGGAGAATTGGATTCAGAAGGTAAAAATAGCTCGGGAAGAAAATCAAAAATGCAAATAGTTCATATTTGTTTCCCAGTGTTCTTTCTTTGGATGTAGCTGTTTCTGTCCATCATTTATCCATTGAAACTCAGTTAGGTCTCTTTGTCAAAGAAATCCACTTCCATCAGAATACATCCTCATACAATATTGTTGTCGAAGTGTATAATGATCTCCTGGTTCTGCTCATTTCACTTAGCATCAGTTCATGTAGGTCTCTCCAAGCCTCTCTGTATTCATCCTGCTGGTCATTTCTTACAGAACAATAATATTCCATAACGTTCATATACCACAATTTACCCAGCCATTCTCCAATTGATGGGCATCCATTCATTTTCCAGTTTCTAGCCACTACAAACAGGGCTGCTACAAACATTTTGGCACATACAGGTCCCTTTCCCTTCTTTAGTATCTCTTTGGGGTATAAGCCCAGTAGTAGCACTGCTGGATCAAAGGGTATGCACATTTTGATAACTTTTTGGGCATAATTCCAGATTGCTCTCCAGAATGGTTGGATTCATTCACAATTCCACCAACAATGCATCAGTGTCCCAGTTTTCCCGCATCCCCTCCAACATTCATCATTATTTTTTCCTGTCATCTTAGCCAATCTGACAGGTGTGTAGTGGCATCTCAGAGTTGTCTTAATTTGCATTTCTCTGATCAATAGTGATTTGGAACACTCTTTCATATGAGTGGTAATACTTTCAATTTCATCATCTGAAAATTGTCTGTTCATATCCTTTGACCATTTATCAACTGGAGAATGGCTTGGTTGCAAGATAGGTTTTAAGACAGTAGTGAAACCAGGGGTGAATGCATGGGGTCCTGGAGCATTGGAGGGGATAAAGAATAGGAAACTGGAGTACTGACTCCAGGTTCTGGAAGCCAGATGTTGGATCAGGATGTTAAAGTTTGTTCGGATCTAATTGTTTTCTAAGCTCCTGCCTCCTTGGAGGTATACTGAAAAGACAGAAAATCTGTGTTCAAGCACTCTAATTTACTAAGTGTGGCACCTGGGACTTCCTCTTTCATATCTGAGCTTGTCATGGAATGTAATAAATGATGTAGGAGGAACATAGTTTTAAATCGGAGGACCTGGCTGTGCTATATGTTGAATAAATTATTTAGTTCTCTGGCTTCAGTTTTTTCACCTGTAAATAAATATGACCATTCAGAAAGTATCCTTCCATTTCTAAGTTGATAATGATTCTGTGCCAGAGGGCTACTGTATGTGACAATGGTGACCAATGGTGTAGTCTGTTAGGATGCTTGGGAGGTGTCCCAAGTGAGGCTTGAGGGGCTGCAGTAGTAATAGGAGTTCTTACCCTATGTCTTTCTGAGTCTTACATTTACTAGTTTAGTATCTCTCTTACTATAGAAGCCTACATTAACAAATTGAAAAGAAGAGGATTAATAAACTAAATGTGTATTTTTGTAAATTAGAAAGCCAACAAGTACTAACCAAAACTCAGCTAAGCATAAAAGAAGAGAAAGTTAAAATTAAAGGAGAAATAAACCATTGGGAAATCAAAAAGACAACAGAAATGATAAAGAATTGGAAACAAAATTTATGCCTTTCAGAAATTCTGGAATGGCTAAATAAAAAGTTGAATATGAATGTAATGGAATATTACTGTTTTATAATAATGAACATAACAAATAGAGAAATTATGGAAAGATTTACATGATCAAATACAGAATAAAGTCAATAAAACTATATGTAAAATAAAGAACAAATGTATAAAACAAAAGTAAATGTTAGGGGACTACAATATTAATGAATATATCCTGAAAAAAGAGATAGCAGAAGATATATTGACTCCACTCCACAGCAGTGCAAGCTGGGCCATTGCCAATTGTCTTGACTTTTGCCTTGCCACTGGACTTTGGTGACTCTGGAGGAGAGAGTGAAGCTGATGCTTTTGCACAGCCCTGCCCCACTTAAATCTAATTCTTACGCAAGTCAAATAATCGCCTTTATGATGTCATTGGTCCTCTTCAAGAACAAAGGAGAAACAACAACAATGGAGCATCTCTAGAAAAGGTATCTGTCACTTAATGGAGTGTACCTTAGAATTTCTAACCAGTAGGTGGCACTAAATTAAAGATAATGGCCTGGAAATAACTGTATGCACCATTTCACCAGCTACTCCTACCCTCACCTCAGTCCCCAGTTTACCCCTGTTTTGAATGGTTGGACAAAAAGAAAATTCTAACCGGTTAAGATTCAAAATGACTCGGCCATAATATTATATAAAATATGACTCACGATTATTAAATATGGAGATTTATATGTTTTGTTGCACTCTTCTTGTCTGGGTAATGTTCTGTTCTTGGTTGACTAGCCATTACATCCAAACAACTTAAGTGACACAGTGTTTAATTTATTTATTAAATAAATAAATATTTTTAGCCACATGATTTATTAAACATAGTAAAATTGCATGAAAACCTTCCAGAGCTCTTGTCTCATAGAAAGATTTGCCCAATAACTTCCCAAACGAAACCTCTTCCCAATGATTCTTCTATATTTTCTAGGGCAAGGAGTTGTGTGTTTAAATAAAAAGTCAAAGATGTTACAGCAAAGGAAGTTTAATCTCTTTGTCCCTTGCTGATTACTCATCCATGCTCTGTAATTGTTGGTTTTCCCTGGCACTCTGGAATTTATATGGTTCTTGAAGGTCCCCTTCCTTAATCTCAGCTGGGAACTTGCATCTCCACTTTATGTTGGATCCTCAGCAGCTGTCTCCCTTTTTTCTTCTGGCTCAAGCTGAACAAGTAAAATAGAAATCTCTTCTCTGCTCCAGCCTCAGCCCTGGCCCAACAGTCTGGAATCTCCAAAGTCAATTGCTTCCAGCCAGCTTGGCAGCAGTTATGTACCTGCATGGCAAGAAGGAAACTCCCCCTTCCCAAATCTCCAGGATGAGGAAGGGGAAGGAAGAGAAAGCTTTCAATTTGAGACATACTGGTTTTATCATTGCTCTGTCCTCTTGTATGACCTTCTGCTTATCATGATTACAAATTTCTTGGCTCCTGGGAAGAAAAAGATAGCAGGCTCCTGTGAGAGGGAGAGGAAAGTAAATGTGGTAATTACCAGAAATGTTGCCCTCTCCTCCCTTATATCCCCAAACCATCATTACTTCAGCCCTGAAGCAAATGATAGTCCAAGACAAGTAAAGGACCATTACATGGGGCATTCTGACATGAGTAACATGAAGAAAGAGCTTTCTAAACCCTAACCTGCAAAATAAATGTGAGATCCTCAGATTAGGTTCCTCAGATCCTTCCATTTCTGCCTAGAACCTGGGTAGGTGGAGAGTATAGGAGTGAGATGTGAAAGAAAGGAGCCTGAGCATCAGGTAAAAGAGGGATCATATTCCCTATTCTGCACCCATCCTTCACCTCCACAATAATAATGACTAGCATTTACATGGTACTTTGAGGTTTACTAATGCTTTATATAGGCTATCTCATTTGATCTTTTCAGCTACTCTGTGAATTAGTTGCTGTTACTGTCTCCATTTTACAGATGAGAAAACTAAGGATGATTGACAAAAGTTAAGGGGCTTGTCCAGGATCATACAGTAGGTGAGTGTCTGGAGTCAGATTTGAACTTACTTCAAGTCCAGCACTATTCACTACATAATTTGGTTGTCTCCACAAGGGAGGGGTGAAGACCAAACAGCTGAAGAAACCAGAGGGCAGGAAAGGGATGGAAATTCCTGGGAGAAAATGGCTCTCAGAGAGGAGCCTGATCCCACAAAGCCAAAATCCACAGGACCCCAGGGTCTGAAGTCCCAAGTTGGAGGTGAAAGTTTAAAGAGGCAGACAATGGATTACAAGAGATCATGAGGTAAAGACTGACAGAAGGGAATCCAAGGTAAGGCTCCCAGATCTTTCTTAAGAACTAAAGGTAGAAGAATGGGGTAGAAGAAGGAAACTCAGGTAACACAAGTTGAGTTCCTAGCTGGACTAAAAATAGTGTTTATGTGTCTGAGACCACATTTGAATTCAGGTCCCCTGGACTTCAGGGCCAGTTCCTCAGAACTGAAGGACTTGTCACTCTGGGAGGACATAGCAAATCCTGAGTGATCCCTTGGTCTCATGCACTTAAAGGAGGTGGAGGACTGTCCCAGCTGTGTCAGATGATTTGTCATTAAGCCAGGAAGAGTGGTCCCCTCCGCAGATCTTAAAGGAAATCTTCCTTCTGCTGATTGTCAGAACTGAATCTCTCTCTGGACCGGCAGGGAAGGAGCCACAGGGTTTCTTGCAAACACATGACAGAGGGCACTTACCTTGCCTAGGTGAGCCTGAGTGTTCACCTAAGGCTGCTTCTTCAATTTTGTTTCTTTCCTAGGTGTAGGTGACTGAGTAGCAATCTTGAGAGATGGCTGTTTTCCAGCCTTGGAAACAATCTTGTAAATTAGAGAGAGTGGAAGCTTCCCTATCTTCAACTGATTCTGGCTATAGCTTCCCCAGTCAGAGTAAACCAGGGGTCTTGCAATTAACTTTCCCTCCCCTCCAGGAAACAATTCAAAATTAAATGGCATGATACCACCAGACTGCCTCCACTACATATTTTCTCAAGCACTTCAGAATTCAGCCTTTTGCTTTAAACTCACTGCTTCATGAGAAAGTCTTGATCATAAGGTTTTTAGAGTGAAAAAGAAATCCCTTTATAGATGAAGAAACAAAAGTCCTTTTCTCCTATTGTTTTTCCTTTAGTGACATTCCCTTTCCTCCTCCCAAATCTTACATATCATTTTTATTTCCTCCTTCACTTAGTAATTTTAGTGGTGAGAAGATCAGACACTCAGAGAGGAGGCTTGGAACTTACCCCTTTCCTTAAAGAATCTATTTCCTGACAGTTATTTTCCTCCTAGAGACTTTTCTTCCTACTATTCTCTAAGAAGTCAACCTTAAACAACACAGGAACCCTCTGAATCCATATGACGACAGATGGGGCTCATGGGATGGGAGTTTAAGTCATGGCACCCCACTCACTAGCGTTGTGACCTCAACTAAGACATTTAACCACCCACTAGTGTTGAGATCTCAACTAAGACATGTAAACCACTCACTGGTGCTGTGACCTCAACTAAGACATTTAACCACTCACTAGTGCTATGACCTCAACGATCATTTAACCAAAATGGAGTGATTGGTCTCAAAGGACCGTTCCAATACTGAAAAACTAGGATTTCCAAGTACCACTTGCCTTTTCCTCCTGTGATTAAATTCCCCACTGAGACTTTTGAAAATAATCTTGTACCAAAAACATGACTGGAAAGGGATTCCTATCCACCTCCCCCTCTTTTGTTTTTCCTCCCCATCTCTTCCCCTCTTTTTCTTCCTTACATATTCTATACTTCTTTCTTCATGTGTTGAAGTTAGTAGTTAAAAGAATCAGAGACAAGGGAAGCTACTTCTTTGACCACGAAGAATTAGGAGGATGAAATTTAAAAATTAAATCTAATTTTTTCAGTGAACAAAAGCCTACCTTCTCTCCTTTCCCTTTCTTCCACCCCCTCTCCCACAAAAAGAAAAAAAATCAAAGCCCTAATATTAAAGATGCATAGGTGTTAAATCAATCACTATTGGGCCTATTCCCCAAAGAAAGAGGAAAAGGATGTAAATGGACAAAAATATTTATAGAAGCTCTTTTAGTGATTGCCAGAAAGTGGAAACTAAGGGAGTGTTTTCCTACTGGGGAATGACTAAACAAATTGTAATAATGAATATAATGGAATATTACTGTGCCATAAAGAATAATGATATGGAAAATTTCAGAGGCACTTGGGCAGACTTATATGAATTGATTCAGAGTAAAGAAAAAACTATGAGAACAATGTATAGAATTATAACAGCATTCTAGAGAAAAACAGCTTTGAAAGACTAAAACTCTGATCAATGCAATGAGAAGTCATAAATCTAAACGAATGAAGATGAAATATATCCCTCACTTTCTGAAGGAGAGCTGATGAGGCTAAAATGCAGAAAGAAACACATTTTTGGACATGGCTAATGTGGGAATTTGTTTTGCCAGACTATGCAGCTATGTTTTGAGGGCTTTATTTTGTTTTTCAAAATTTCCTCAATGTCTGGAAAGAAATACTATGTTATACAGATTAATTTTAAATGTTAATTGAAAAAATAAAAACTATCCTCCCAATATGCATAGTTAAGCAAAACAAATTCCTACATTGGCCATATATGTCTTAAGTCATCACTTCTTGGGAAGATGAGATTGAGGGAGATAAATGCAAAGACATCTTATGTTATGCTGTCTTATATATGTGCACATAGGATGCAAAGACAGCCTTGAATATACTGTTCTCTGGGCTCTGCATTTCTTAAAATGTGTTTCCTAAAATGTGATTATATCATTCCATGAGAATTGATACATTGACAGAATATTTTGCCACTAGCTTTGTGTTTCTTTTTGAGAAAAGACTGGATGACTACTTGTCTAGAATGTTGTAGAGTGCATTTTTGCAGGAATAGGTTGACTGATTTCCAAGATTTAGCAAAATTTAATATAAAATCATTTGTAAGGGAATCTTGGGGAGCATAGGACTACATTCCCCACAAAGCTTTGGGGCAGAGGGCTATACTCATTTGAAAAGAGTCCTGAATGTTATTTGGAGGAGTGTGTGTGTGTGCCTATTTTTTTTTAAGCCCATTGATTTTAATTATTTATTCCAATTATTTACTTAGAAATTCTCTTTAGTGATGCAAATAGGTAATTCTTTCTGTATAATCTTTAGAGAGGTTCCTTAGGCATAGAAATTGGAGGAGTGACTATGGACAGAATATATGCCCAGAAGCAGAATGTCTAGGTCTTCCTGCCTCAAAGACTACCTCTCTATTCACTTCACACTCCAAATACTTGTTACACACAACTGTTTTCCACATCAATAAAGAGTGTAATTCTAAAGGGTACCCACATTTATGAGTAACAGCAATGTACATGAAGTGTTAATATCTTCTATGTCTGGCAAATGCTGGTATAGATTTTTTTTCTGTTCACAAGCTACTTAACATTTTCTTATATTTCCCATATTTGCTCTCTTCTACAAATATACACATGCTTTCTACATGCAGCCATATGGAATCAGATATTAGAGCTGGAAGTTACCCTAGAGGGCATCTCTTTTAAACTCATCATTTTAGTCGATAAGTCAATAAGCATTTATTTATTAAGCATCTATTCTGGGCCATTGTGCTAAGTACTAGGAATAAAAAATACCCTCCCAAAAAAAACCCTCCCAAAAGGAAAAAGAATACTCCCTGTTCAGAAGAAGCTCATAATCTAAACAAGTATATATGAACAAGCTATGTCATATAATAGGATAATTAGGAAGCAATCAAAAGAGAGAAGGAACTAGAAATAAGAATTTGGAGGGACTTCCTGTGGAAGATGAGATTTTAATTGGGGGTCTTGAAGGAAACCAGGGAAGCTTGGAGAAAGAGATGGGGAGGAAAAGCATTTCATGCATTTGATTAATAGTAATTCCTATTTCTGGGGTGCCTTAAGGCTGAAAAAGCACTTTCCCCAAAATCAAACAAAGCTCATTGCTATAAAGTCAAAAACTTGTGATTTCTAGTAAATGGGTAGGTGGGGGTATTCCTCTACCTAACAAAGATCAAAACTAATCATCTATAACTTTTAGAGAGCTGCCCTAAACTTGGGGAGATTGAATAATTTATCCACAGTCCCAAGGCTAGTTAAATGCCAGATTTGAACCTAGGATCTTAGAAATCTAGTTATTTTTAGTAATAAGGGGTCTAAAGCCCAGGAACTTCCCTGAGAGGGAAACCTTTTTTTTTTTAAATTTTATTTTATTTAATAATAATTTTATATTGACAGAATCCATGCCAGGGTAATTTTTTACAACATTATCCCTTGCACTCGCTTCTGTTTCGATTTTTCCCCTCCCTCCCTCCACCCCCTCCCATAGATGGCAAGCAGTCCTATATATGTTAGATATGTTGCAGTATATCCTAGTTACAATATACGTTTTCAGAACCGAACAGTTCTCTTGTTGCACAGGGAGAATTGGATTCAGAAGGTAAAAATAACCCGGGAAGAAAATCAAAAATGCAAATAGTTCATATTCGTTTCCCAGTGTTCTTTCTTTGGGTGTAGCTGCTTCTGTCCATCATTTATCCATTGAAACTCAGGTCTCTTTGTCAAAGAAATCCACTCCCATCAGAATATATCCTCATACAATATCGTTGTCGAAGTGTATAATGATCTCCTGGTTCTGCTCATTTCACTTAGCATCAGTTCATGTAAGTCTGTCCAAGCCTCTCTGTATTCATCCTGCTGGTCATTCCTTACAGAACAATAATATTTCATAACATTCATATACCACAATTTACCCAGCCATTCTCCAATTGATGGGCATCCATTCATTTTCCAGTTTCTAGTCACTACAAACAGGGCTGCCACAAACATTTTGGCACATACAGGTCCCTTTCCCTTCTTTAGTATTTCTTTGGGGTATAAGCCCAGTAGTAACACTGCTGGATCAAAGGGTATGCACAGTTTGATAACTTTTTGGGCATAATTCCAGATTGCTCTCCAGAATGGTTGGATTTGTTCACAACTCCATCAACAATGCATTAGTGTCAGAGGGAAACCTTTTAAGGAAAACCAAAATGTGACTTTATAGATATGGAGAGTGAAAGAAGGACTGGAAGGGAAAGGCTCAGAGTAAACATCACCAGTTCCAAGAATTTTCCCCTGTGTTCTAAGCCCTGAGCTTCTGATCCCCTTACTCTCATACCTGAACACCCAGTTATCCTGGTGGCATTACTAATTATGAGCTATTACTAATGAGGTCAGATTAAATGGTTTCTGGGGTCTCTTCCAATCCTAACATTCTATGATCAGTGAGATCATGCTACTCCCTCTGAGTCATCCTCACTCAATACTCTCCAGTGGCTCCCTATTATTTCAAGAATCAATTACAAAATCTTTTCTTTAGCATTCAAAGCCCTTCATAATCTAGTTTCTTCCTCCTCACCCATCCCATCCCAGTCTTCTTAACACTTACTTGCTACATTTTCTCAGATCTAGCAACACTAGCATCCTGTTATTCAATGAACAAGGCACTTGGCTTTAGGTATTTTCACTGGCTGTCTCCCCAAGTCTGGAATACTTTCCTGCTCCTACTGGCTTCCCTGACTTTAAGTTCCAAGCAAAATGTTATCTTCTACAGGAAGCCCATCAGAACCCCTCTTTATTCCAGCCTTCCCTCTGTTGTCTGTTTCTCTTTTGTCCTATCCATAGCTCATTCACACACAGTATTGTGCCTGCGGTTTCCCCCAATGTACTTTTTGTGAGCAGGAACTATCTTTTGCCTTTTTTGTATCCCTGGCTCTTAGCACATTGTTTGGACATATAGTAAGTAATATTTATTGACTGATTGAGATATTAGTAAAGCAATTAGCACAGTGATCAACACATAGAAGGCCCTTAATGTGTATTTTCTATCCTTGTTCCCCTGTTCCTACCCCACCTCCACAGGAATCTGTCATTGCTCTTTACCCAGCTTATTGTCAGATAGTATCTCTGTATCCATAACCATATTTATATCTGTCTATGAATCATGATGAGCAAAGAGATGGTATTTCTGAGTGTTGAAGAAAAAAAGCTTAGGAGAAGCATTGGGGAACAGACATTATTGTGGATAATAAAAGGCTCATTTGCATATTCCCCTCCTTGCCAGAGAGTGATTATTCAATATTGCATGGAATATGTGACAGACTGAAAGAGAGATCTCTGGTCTTTTGACTTCTATCTTTAAGAACGAAGACACTTGATTCCAAATTCTCTTCAGGACCCTGAAAAGACAGAAAGATTCTGGGAAAAAGCCAATATGTGTGTACCTATACATATATTTGTAAATATAGACATTCAAATAGTTATACAGAAAAAAAATCTGTGCCAACACTTTCAAAATGTAGACTTCATATGATACGTTATTTTGCTTTTCTTTAAGTACTTACATAATATTTTGTGTAATAGGTAATTGTATTTGCATTTGCAAAATGAGCTGGAGAAAGAAATGGCAAACCATTCCAATATCTTTACCAAAAAAAGCGAGTCACAATCAAACAGGAGTTAATAATCACAGGAGCTCGAAGGGCAGTGAGAGATGTTTGGGGATGAGCTATTTATAGTTTTGGTTTCAGAAATATAAACATAGATGCATACTCTGATAGAAACACCTAGGAGTCAAAGAATTATAAAATTAACTATAGAATGGTCTGATGGCAAGTATTCCAAGTCTGGGATTAGTGAACCTGAGTTAAAATTTCAACTCTGACTGTTACTGCTTCTGTGATTTTGAGCAAGTCATTTCACATCCCAAGGCCTCAATTTCCTCCTCTGAAAAATAAAGGGATTAAAGTGTATGGCCTTTGAAGCTACTTCCATCCTTTGAATTTTTCATAAGTTACTAGGGACCTTACAGATCATTTAGCTTAACTTGTGCCATTTATGGTCACTTTGACAAGTATTTATCCTGACTCACCTTGAAGACCAAATTCCCAGGTAGCCATTTCATTTTGAATAATAATCCTAAGGAAGATTTTCCTTGCGTAAGAGCAATTTTTACCCACATCCCTATCTTTTCTGGAAACATTTTTTCCAGATCTATTCCACTGTAACTTTTATTTTCCTTAGTAGTACTTTATTTTTCCAATTACATGTAAAAATACATTTTCTTTTTGTTTGTTTTTATTAAAGCATTTTATTTACAAAACATATGCATGAGTAATTTTTCAACATTGACCCTTGTAAAACCTTCTGTTCCAAATTTTCCCTCCTTCCTCTACTGTGGTGAGTTCAAATGTTGGAGTTCTTGTTCTTCTCAAATCACAGCCAGTTTAGGTTAGAGCCCTCCGAATGTCTCCAAATCCAAAGGTTCTGTCATTTAGCCTCTGCCTTTGCTTTCTTCAGCCTCCAACCAGCACAGAGATGGAATGAATCTCTTGTCTCCTTCACTTGGGGCTCGGCTGGCTTTCTGGTGAGTCTTTCAGACCAGCTTGGTCTCAGTGGGGGAAGTGCAGGAGCCCAGCCACCAACTACAGTGGTGTGAGATGAAGATGAATCTGGTTGTCCACTGAACTCTCCACTCATAGCTTTATCCTCTGAAAACTCTTCTTCTGCCACCAGCCAGCCAAATGGAAAATATTCTCCCTTGCCTCAGAGAGAGGGCTTCTGCAGTAATTCCGCTGAAATCTCCCAAAGTCTCTGTGTCTGCACCAGAGTGCTCCTCTCCAATGCAGCTGAACTCTCTTCTGCGACCAGCCAGCCAAGTGGAAAATATTCTCTCCTGCCTTGCCTCAGAGAGAGGGCTTCTGGCGTAATTCCGCTGAAATCTGACCGAGAGCCTCTGTCTGTTTCTTTTATACAGGAGGGATGAATTGTGGGATACGAGAGAGAGGGATTATGGGTTTTCTCCCATAGTGCTCTCTGGCCCAAAGAGCTTCAAGGGAGGTGTGAACTCACAAAGTTACAAAGTTTACTTTGTGAAGCTGGCATACTTGTGAACTCCAATGAGTAAAGGTGAAAACACAAGCATTGTACTAATTAGTTCTACTTAGTACCTTGTTTCAGGTTCTGCCCAAAACATCTTCTTGTAAGATTAGATCAACTCTAATTAGTTAGCAGTTTGTAAAGATTACAACACTCTACCCCATCCCCTGGATGGCAGGTAGTTCAATACACGTTAAATATATTAAAATATATGTTAAATCCAATATATGTATACATATTTATACAGTTAGCTTGTTCTCAAGAAAAGTCAGATCAAGAAAGGAAAAAAACTGAGAAAGAAAACAAAATGCAAGCAAACAACAACAGAAGGAATGAGGATGCTATGTTGTGGTCCATACTCAGTTCCCACCATCCTCTCTGGGTGTAGATGGCTCTCTTCACAAGATCATTGGAACTAGCCTCAATCATCTCATTGTTGAAGAGAGCCACGTCCATTAGAATTAATCATCGTATAGTCTTGTTGCCATGTACAATGATCTCCTGGTGCTGCTCATTTCATTTAGCATCATGCAAGTCTCTCCAAGCCTCTCTGTATTCATCCTGCTGGTCATTTCTTACATAATAATAATATTCCATAACATTCATATACCATAATTTATTCAGCCATTCTCTAACTGATGGGCATCCACTCAATTTCCAGTTTCTTCCCACTACAAGAAGGGCTGCCACAAACATTTTTGCACATGTGTGTCCCTTTCCCTCCTTTAAGATCTCTTTGGGATATAATCCCAGTAGAAACACTCCTGGATCAAAGGACATGCACAATTTGATAGCCTTTTGGTCATAGTTTCAAATTGCTCTCCAGAATGGTTGGATCAGTTCACAACTCCAACAATGTCCCAGCGTTTCCCACATCCCCTCCAACATTCATCATTTCTTTTCTGTCATCTTAGCCAATATAAGAGGTTTGTACGCACTATCTTAATAGGGAACTGTTTTCCCTGCCATTATTCCCCAAAGTCCTTATGGCCTTGTCTCCCAGTTACTTTCCCTGCTTAAGGACTATCCAGCCTTTCCATCTACCATTAACTAAACAGAATATGAACATACCTTTTTGTGTTGTTTCCCCTAATTAAAATATGAGCTCTTTGAGCATAGGAATTGAGATTTTCTATTTGTATCCCCAGTGATGGCACAGTTTTGCATACATAGTAATTGCTAATAAATTTTAGAGCAAACTCCTCTTTTTAAAGAGTCCTTCAAAGTCTGGAACCAGAAAAATTAGAACTTCAGGCAAATTTCTAGTGCATGCCTGGCTAAGGTCCAGACTGAATCCAAAAGGACCAGGGTGGAGAACATCAGAACTGGCCCAGATGTGGGATAGCTTCTGCATGTGGATTTCCCCCTGCCATGTTGTGACGGAACTATAGACACTGTTTTATATGTAAGTTTGGTCCAATTCCTAGGAATTCACACTTTTAGTCAAAACTCTCAATCACTGCCAATACCAGCCTCCATCATCGCTGGGATATTAGAACATAGAGCTAGGTGTCCTAGTGGCTAGTGCCACAGAAATCCTGAGTTCAAACCTGACCTCTGATAATGGTTAGCTGTGTAACCTTGGTCAAGTCACTCTTTTTGCTTCAGTTTCTCATCTGAAAAATGGGAATAATAGGATTGTAGTTATGAGGATAAAAATAAGGCAGTATTTGTAAAGTACTTTGCAAATCTTAAAAGTACTATATAAATGCTGGCCACCGTTATCACATTAAGCTGCCTGTCCTGCATCCACTAGTGTTTTAATAATTTTTAAAAATGGATTTTTAACACTTTAATAAATAAAAACCCATTTTCCTCTCCCTCTTGCTTTTCTTCATTGAGAAAAGAAACTCTTGTATCAAACATTGGTCAAGCAAAACAAGTTCTCAAGTTGGCCACGTCCAAAAAGTGTTCTTGTATTTTTTTTAAATGCGCAAACCATGATTTTATTGGTTTATAGACTTACTTTCCCCGAATCCAGCATGAGAATTTCCCTCTGACAAAGCAAAGCAGACGGGCCCTGCTCAAGCACCGGATTCAGTAACGTCCCCCAGGTGTGCAGTTCTTCTCACTCCCTTTCGGTAACCTTCACCCTACAGCCTTTTTCGGGGGCGACTTTTCGTTGGTACGGGTTAGTCCCCACAGAGAAAACTCCCCGTCTCCCCTCCCCCTAGTGCAGAACTCCCACTCCCACGCAGAAGGCCAGAGAATTGCTTGGGTGGGAGAAGGAGAGTGCCTCGAATAGAATCCGAGCCCTCGGGTCTCAGGGTTCTGACGTGAATCCCAGACTGGCCCGCTCTTTATCCATTCCACCCCCACACGCGTCCCCCATCTGGAGGAGAGCATCCTTTAGGAAATGCAGGCTGGATTCAGTAGTCAGTGTCGGGCCCCAAAGGGGTGGGGGCTTGAGATTTAATAGACTAAGCCGGCTTTCGTTGGGGGAAATCAAGGGAGGAGACGCTCAGGGGAGAGGCGAAGGAACTCCTCGGAAGCTCGAGCCGCGGCGTCCAACCTCTAGCCCCGCCCCTTTCCTACCTGGCTCCTCCCTCGATGAACGCCTTAGAAACTTCGCTTCTCGCTTTTGATTGGCTTATTTTTCCCAATCCCCGTTTATGTAACACTCGGGGACTCTGCTCCTCATCCTAATTGGCTTTCAGTTCTCCGTCCCGTCTGGACGCCGAGGTTGGCAGGCCCGCCCCCTCCGCGGGCCCGGTTCCTCCCATCCCAGCCTGTGCTCTGGGCACGCGCGGGCCGTTGGAGGGGGCGGGGCCGTTAGGCCTATGTGCAAACCGGCGGCTGCTAAGTTGGAGGCGGAGTCGGACCTGAGGCTGGGCCAGGAGTCCAGTGAGGGGGCGGGGTCTCTATGGAAGGGGGGGCTGAGCAGGGGGCACAATGAAATGAGGGGGGAGGGGCTGAGGGGAAGATGGGCTGGGGAGGATTGAAAGGCCAAAGTGGGCCGAGGGAGCGTCTGGGGGAGCCGTCGGAGCGCAGTAAGGAAAGGGGGCTGAGAAGCAGCTATGTGGGGGAGGGGCAGCTGAGGAAGGGGCTCTGTGTGTGTGGGGGGGGGGGGTGTAAGGAGAGCCTCGTATTATTTTAGATTTAGAACAGACAGGACTGTTCGAGGTCAGATAGGGGAGAACGGGTCCAAGAGAATGACCGGAACCTTTTTGCCGGCTTGTGTGGGCAGGACTGGCCAGTCTGAGGCCTTGGCCCACTGGAGGGCCTCTAGGGGTTGGCTATCAGGGTCCCGATGCCTTCTGGTCAGGTGCTTGCCAGTCCCCAGGATCTGAAATGAATCATTGCTGACAACCCGTCAGTGTGCCAGTTGTTTGCCTGTATCTGTTTGTGGTGTTTGTTTTCACTTGCCCGTTAGTGTTTGGGAGATAGTTGGGACTGTGGGCAAGCTGTGCCCTTTCTCCCCAGGCTGAGCTGGGTAGTGCGAAGGATGCTGGAGTATCCGTGACAGAAGCAGACAGTGTGCTTGTGGACTGGAACGCCCCGTACCATGTCCCTGGTCCCACCAGGCAATGTGGAGGAGCTGTATGAGCTGCAGGATAAGCTGGGCAGGTGAAATGGGCTTTGAGGCTGGTGCCCTGTCCCTGGGCCAACATGGGAAAGAGGATGTCTGGCTTCCTGGCTGGAAGCCCAACTTTGGGTTTTAGCCTAGGTGGCCCTTACCTTGCTGTTGTCAAAGTGCCACAAAGCACTCCCCTCCCCTCCGTTCTGCTCAGAGAGCTGCTCCTGGGCCCTGCAAATATGCCCCTGCTCATTTTAAACTTTGTGTTATGCTGTCTTTCCCATCTGGAGGGAATGGATGAATACCCTCCCCTAGCACTAACCTCCTCTATTTATCTAGGCATTAATTTGTTTTTTTATTTTATTTTTATTTATTTTTTTAAATAACTTTTTATTGATAGAACGCATGCCAGGGTAATTTTTTACAGCATTATCCCTTGCATTCACTTCTGTTCCGATTTTTCCCCTCCCTCCCTCCACCCCTTCCCCCAGATGGCAAGAGTCCTTTACATGTTGAATGGGTTGCAGTATATCCTAGATACAATATATGTGTGCAGAACCGAACAGTTTTCTTGTTGCACAGGGAGAATTGAATTCAGAAGGTATAAATAACCCGGGAAGAAAAACAAAAATTCTAGGCATTAATTTGAACCAGTTCATCCTACAACTCTTTATTTCCTTATTACCTTATCCTGAAATTAACTTCACTTATTTGCTTTCCTAGAAAGCAAATGCTCACTTGGTACTTATCACATTTATTGCCTTATATTAGTTATATTTTTTGTTTATAAAAAGGTTTCTCAAGAAGTGGACCTTATAAAAGTCAGGTAATTGTTACAAATATTTCAATAGATAATTTTATAGATTCAGACACTTATTATAATATGGAATGATAATTCCCCAGAATACTGGAAGTATCCCGAGGACAGGATTCTGTTTTACATGTCTTTAAATCCCTCCTATACTCTAGCAGTCTATGCTAGACTCTAGCGTAGGACTATATACAATTAACTATTGATTGAATTATGAGTGATTGTTGAAGGATGAAGATTAGACTTGAGAATTTTTCCACTGATGGGAGCTCCTGGTCCTCTGAGTCCTCTACACAGGGTAATCAGTAGACACAAAATAAATACCTGTTAGTTGATTGGTATGGTTCTATTGAGACCAGATCCCTGATTTTCTCTTTCCATTATTCCCAACAAGGATACTCAGATATTGAAATCTTCTCCTCCTCCCCAAATGCTTTGGAGCGATTAGTTAGACTAGGCACCCAAATTCCAGATTGTTGTACCTGCTTAGCTTACATTTGGTGGATACACCTTTAGGATGTTGCATGTTGCCACATTGCCCTTTGGGCTTTAATATTTATGTATTCCATAAGTAAGCCCGTGAAACTTCACACACACACATATTATAATAATAATGCTTAACATTTATTGAATTGATTTCTGAGTGCATATACTCTATGGATGCTGTTTATATTATTATAGCACATCAAAACTGAAACTGAAAGACCCAAATGGCTTTTCCAAGGTCACACATCTAGTTAGTGGCAAAACAGCCTATATAAGTCTGACTTCTTGATTGACTACTAGCTCACTGTCAAGTGCATAAAAAGTGATCTCTGCCCTCAAGGAACCTACAAGCTTATAGGTGTTATGAGATGGGCACACATAACTATAATACAAGGCAGTATAGAGGTGCCTTGCTGTTTGTCCTTTATTCTTCAAGAAGACCATGATATCATGAAGGTGATACCTCATTTTCCGGCCTCACTTTTCCCTCCAGAGCCATCTGGGTCCAGTGGCCAGATATAGATCAGGAGGACTGGAATGGCCTTGGATGCAGTGGAAGCCCTTGGCCTTTTTAAGCTAAAGTCTTCAATTGGTTTAACTGAGACTGCACTCATTGAGGCAAAGAATCTCCTCTTTCATCTAATTGAAAATCTAATCTAAAAAAAGTCTTGTGAGTGTTACAACAAAATTCTAAAGGAATCAAGTGGAAGGAGGGCAATTTTCTTGCCAGGAAAAGCAGGGAAGTCTAAGTGAAGAAGGTGACATGTAAGTTGGACCTTGAAGGATGGCTAGCATTTTTTTTTTTCCTTTATAATTGTAGAGGGGAAGTAAGGGCATCCCAGGTAGATGGAACTGCATGAGCAAGGCAAGAATCTTGCCCGAGGTCCATTTGAGAAACACTGATTAGAGCACTCTGGTACTTCTTGCCCCACACTCTCTTACCCCTTCAGTGGGCACTTTGCCACAGTTTGGAGATGCCGGGAACGGTCCTCAGGGATATCTTATGCGGCCAAATTCATCAGGATGCGTCGGAGGAAAGGCAGCAGAATAGGGATAGAACGTAAGGTGGTAAATCGAGAGGTGGAAATCCTGCAGCAGCTGCAACACCGTCACATCATGCAGCTGCATGACGTCTTCATCTGCCAGGTCCAGATGGTGCTGGTGTTGGAGCTGTGAGTGTCCTGGGATGGGAAGCGTGCTTCTCCAAAGGGGGAGGGAAGCCTGAAGGGTCTTAAAGGGATTCAGGGATCTTAAGGTCCAAGAAGATAGGATCCTTGAGAAGTCTATGAAGAAGCTCTTGGGGATCTGAGAAGGAATTGGAATCCTGGGAGATTCTGAAGGGAGAACCAAGTTTTGTGGGTATAGGAGAGAATGAGGGAGATCTTGAGGGAGGTTCTAGTGATTTAAAGAAGGGAGGGAGGGAATCCATGAATACTCTAAGGAAGAATAAAGGATCTTTGAAGTCAAAATTTAAAGAACTTGTGTGGATCTTAAAGAAAAATTAGACATAACTAGGTCTTAGAATTTGGAATCCTGGCTAAAGGGTTCCTTGTCAAAGGAAATTTGTAGAATACTGGGGGCATTAGAAGGTCTTGTAAAGTCTAGTTTGCCCCCTACCTATGTTCTTTCTTCCTGCAGGATCCAGGGAGGGGAGTTTTTTGACTTTGTGGCTGAAAAGGAGTCAATGTCAGAGCCTGAAGCCTCAGACTTTCTGTTACAACTCCTGGATGGATTGGTTTATATGCATTCCTTGAACATCGCGCACTTTGACCTCAAGGTAGTGACCTCTTTTGATCACATTAGTACTACAGGTGTCTGGATTAGAGGTCCTTTTCTCCGAGCTAAGAAATCCATTCAACATTCATTCATTTATGTCACTTCCCTATTCAAAAAAATTCAGTGGCTTCCTACTGGACTCATAGGATCATAAAATTAGAATTGGCAGGGACTTTAGAGGTTATATATTATATATAGCATTAGATACAAATTCCTCTGATTAACACTGAAGATCCTCCACAATCTCCTCATCACTTTTTCCAAGTACTATTTTACATAATTCTCTTTCACATACTCTTAAATTGTGGTCAAACTGATCTACTATTGATTTCTTGATATAAATTCCTTAGTCTTGTTCTTCCATCTCCTGCTTTTGTTGTTTATTAGTGAGAAGATAATACAATTGAAAGGAACTTTCTCTTCATCTCTTCCTGTTAGTTTTCTTTCAAGGTTTAGCTCATGTGCCACGTTTACTGTATCTTCCCCTATCCTTCCAGTATAAAGTAATGTCTTTTCTCCAATTTTTCTGAGATCATTTTGTCAATTTATATTTTGCTCTATAATACTTTCTCTCGTATTATATTTATTGGTTTATATATTGGTGTACATGAGTCTCCCATCCCAATTTGAAGGAAGGAACTGTTACTTTTCATTTTTGTATCTTCTCACTTAGTATAATACTTTGCACATAGTTGAAGGTGCTTAAAAAGCAAATGTCCAATTGAATTGGATTCAACAAAATTTGCTGTGTTCAAGGGAAAATGATAGATACCATGCTGTTCAAAATATAATCCTTACTTATCCTGAATTGTTTTATAATTTAGTTGGATTAGAATAGGAATTCTTAACCTTATTTATGTCATAGTCTCTATTTCAGTCTGGTTAAACCTATGCCCCCCATCCCAAAATGTAGTTGTTATTTTTTAACATTTGAAGGAAATGCTAAATTTCAATTTGGAGACTATTAGAAATAGAAATAGAATTTCTTTCCCATCCAAATTCACAGACTTCTTGAAGTCTGTCCACAGGCCCCAGCTTAAGAACTTCTGGACTAATCTCTAAGATTCTTGACAATTTAACATTCTATTACATTGCCTCACATATATTAGGTGCTTTTCAGTTGTTAACATGAGTTATGATTATGATCTAGGCAATATAGCCATAAACATTGCTATGTATGTTAAGTATAATAACTCAACTTTTAAGGTGAGTTTTACAGAAACACAAAAGTAGGAAATCTTACTTTGCTGAAGGCGAAGAGCATTGAACTCAATGTAAATTGCTAATAGACAGATTGAGGCTTAATAAAAGGACAAATTTCCTAAGAACTCTAGCTCTTTAAATGGGAAATGAGCTACCTTGGGAGGTTTCTTCTCACTCAAGGTCTTTAAAAGCAAGATGGATAATCACATATTGGGAATGTTCATAGAAGTGACTCCTGTTTGGATATAGTTTGGATTGTAAACCTTCTGAGGTTCTCTTCTGTTCTGAGGTTTTCTTATTCCATCTTGACAAATGGAATAAGGATTATAAGGAAGGGCACTCCAGGTAGAGGAAAGCAACATGAGCAAAGATATAGGAATGGGAAATCTAGGGACTTTAGAAAAGCAAGGAGATTTTTCTATATTTTAGGTACTACATGAAATGGTATCTAAAATGAGATTTCTAGATTATGCTTTAAAATATACTCTTAGTATGAAGTGATATACATTTAATGAATGTGGGTAAATATATATATGTGTATATATATATATACATATATATATACACATATTATCCAGAATCTTTCAAATATGATTAGGAAGGCTTTTAAACTGAAAAGGGTGAGAGAAAATTGGCTGCAATATAAAGCAGTTATTACAGAGAATAAATAGGACCTGCAACATAAAAGATAATCAGACAAACACTATTAAGTGCTTACATTTTAATACAGAGTTCCCGTAATTCAAAGGAGACAAATATAAGAAAGGTTCTACCAGTAAAATCCATGGCATCAGAAATTTAAGCACAATATGTAAAGTATGGGCAAACAAGAGAAGCTAAAAATACTAATGTGAGGAAGACTATTTGCTCTCTTAAGAAATATCACTGAGACATGTTGGGATGTGATTTGTGGATATTCAAGGGAATATATTTCCCAACTGCTTCAGTCAATCTATGAGTTCAGTAATATGGGTACTTCTTGCAGTGTGCAGATTGTACAACATCCATACCTTATCTCATGTGACTAGTCCATTCTGTTTCATAAATAGGAGGTCTGCTCAAAATTTTCCCCCTGAGGCAATTGGGGTTAAGTGACTTGCTCAGGGTCACACAGCTAGGAAGTATTAAGTGTCTGAGGTCAAATTTGAACTCAGGTCCTCCTGACTTCAGGGTTGGTGCTCTATCCACTGTGTCACCTAGTTACCCATCTGCTCCAAATATTGAAGATTTTCTAGCTCTTTCAATATTATGAGTACCAGTGTAGCACTTAAGATATCTATCTTTTTAAAGTTTTATTGATACTTTGTGTTTTTAAAAATCAATGTCATTTTCAGACATAAGTATTCCTGAACACTCAGCAAATGTTCTGTTGTAACAGAGAAAAGGAACTGAACAAAATGAATGATATATAGTAATTATGAATGACAGTGTATCATTTTGCACCCGTCGTCCTCTTGACCTCTGTAATGAAATGGGGGAGGCACTTTCTTCATCTCTTTTTCCAGAGCCAAGATTAATCATAGTTAAAAAGAGTTCAGTTTCAAACTATTCATCTATTACTTTTTGCTACTGATGTATGACTAGCCCACCTGTTTTTGAACATATATCTCCTAAATGATGTATTTTATGACACTTTTTTTCATGAAAATAATCATTGGTATAATGCTGCAATCTGATGGCTCAATCATTGAGCATCATTTGAAGAATATTGATATTTAAAAATGGATTTTAATTTCAGGGAGTAACTTGGGATCATGGAAATGTTGCATAGTTTTCCCAAAACAATCTAGCCCATAATCTTCCTCCAGTAAGCTTTGGTCTCATGAGGCTCACGGTTTGTTTGCAGTGTTTATCTAAGATATATGTACTGATGAATCAAATCAATAAGGTCTGTTCAAATCCCTATTTCATCCACTTGGCTTTTCCTATGTGGATTGTTAGTTTAAACTTATGAGTGGTTGTAGATCTCATTTAGAAAGCTCTATGGTATTCCAGGGCTGGATAAAATCAACACAATAATATGAATGGGTTGGACTAGATGACCTCTAATGTCCCTATCAGTTCTAAAACTATGATCCTGTAATCCACCAACAGGAGCATCTGGAGAACAATCTATAGGGAATACCTTTTCCATTTGGATTCTGCACTAGACCTATCTTCCATGACAGTCGCAAACACCTTTGGTGAGCATATGTCTCCCTTTTTTATGTCTTGCTTGATATTGATAATCAGTATCATCAAACAAAATTCTCTATTGTTGCACCAATCAAGGAATCAATATGTTGTAGGAATGGAGCCTTTAAGGCTGCATTTTGATCTACTGAGTCAAATGCTTTTATTTAAAATAGTCAACAAACAATAAGCACAGTGGGATCTTGTTTTTTTATACACTTTTTAGTCAGTTGCATGATTTTGAAGATGTGCCTTGTAGTAAAGTGTTGTTTGCAGTAATCAACCTGCTCTCTTCTCATTTATTTTCTTCAAAGAAACATTTGATACATATGTAGATCATTCTAAAATTTTATAAAGATGAGAAACTGGGCATTTAAGTTAAAAGTTATTGCTGTCCTCTTAATCATCATTTTTGGGTTAGTAATACTGTATGTGATTCCCCCCCCCCCAATTCTGTAATATCTTCCTTTCTTAACAATATATATGAGTAGCTTGAGGATTGATACCGCAATGCTCTCAAGACTTGGTCTCCTACAGTACAAATTTCCTCTATTTATACTTTCTGCCTTGTCTTTGTCCTAGTTTAGTATTCATATTTCCTCTACCTTTTTTTGGGGGGGGTACACCATAGACTGAAATAGTAGAATCTAAATAGATGATCATGGAATAGCTCATAGAGAGGAAGACTTGCTTTCAAATCCCACTTATTTACATATAATGATTGTGTGAATGTGGTATGTCCACTTAACCTCTTAGTACCTCTTAAGGTGTAGTTTTAAGGAAGTAGTATGGTGCAGTGGAATAAACATCGATCTTTGAGGCAGATAACCTGGGTTCAAATCCTGACCCTGATTGTAAGGTATTGTGTCCCTGTGTCTCAACTTCCTGATTTGTAAAATGAGGCAGTTAAATTAGATGTTACTGAAGTCTCTTCTACCTATATACCCATGATGTCACTGTCATTGATGAAGAAAATTGTTAGTTACAGAAATTCTGATAGATTTGATCTAGTTTTCATCTGTTATCTTTTCATTTTCATTTTTAAAAACATATTTGATCGGATATAGTCTTGCTTAATTAGAAAAGCATACCATATTCATTCATTCATTCATTCAGTAAACATTTAAGGTCCTATAAGAAGCAAGCATTGTGCTAAGCACTGGATAAGAGTGTGTGAGTGAAGGACAGAGTGGCATTATATAAGAGGAAGATATGTGACGACTGCACTAGCTCCCAGGACACCTCAGAATCAGCCGGAGTCAGGATAAGCAAAAGTCCTCAGTCTTTATTCTTGGTCCTTAGATGCAGGATGGAACAGAATGGAAACAAAATCTCTGCGACGGCCTTCTCCCTTGTCTACCGCCCAAGTGTGACTCTGGCTAGTCTTACCCCACCCCCTAGTCCCTCCTACAGTCCTATGTATACGCCAATCATTGAGCCAACACAGGATAGTGGAAAAGACCATTTTCCAAGCATACACCCATAGAGTATTTATTGTCCAATCGGTAGTTACCCTCAAGTACTCAGCAGTCCTGACCCTCAGTGCATCGACTCAATAGGTTCAGCCCTCTACAAAAATATACTCAGGAGATAAAATCATAGACGAGCATGGGCACACATGTTGGAGAATATCTGGGTAAAGACAAAGAGAGGGAGGAACAGAAATGATAGTCTTGCTGATATTTCATATACCACATATCTAGAAGGAAGAAATAGGTGAGGAATTTAGGACCCACCCTTAAGCATGACATAGACTTCATCTATGTTCCAAAAATAGAACAGCTGATGCATTCTTGGTTTGTTTTTATGTTAATTTCAAACTCCTAAAAAGTAGAGAAAGCAATATAGGGAGCTCATAGTTGCTACCTGGTTCTGACCAACAAGGAAGAATTCATTACTGAAATAAAAATTATGAGGTCTTGGGAAATGTATCTTGGAATTTATGATAGGGAAGAAGAAGAAAGCTGCGCACAGCCTAATATTGTACCCTAGATTTGAGATGAACATTTTAAAGCTTCAGAGAAAGGATTGGTAGGGATTATAAGTTAAAATTCTACTGGCGAAGTAAGCCCAAGAAAGATAAAATGCTTTAAGGAATGAAATTCTTAAGATAGAAACTGTTCTGATTAGGGAAAAAAGAGGAATTGAATAAAAAGACGAATTTGGTTACAGATAAAACTCATAAACCAACTTAGATTTTTTAAAAAATGTAGATAGATAGATAGAAAGATAGTAACAGAGTAGAAAGAAGCAGTGCAGCTCAGTTCTCTTTCTACTACCTGCCCCAATCTCTCCCAGCACATGACTTGGTTCCATTGCTCAGAGTTGGATCCCTAGAGAAGGCGGGACATTGGATTTAGCCAGTAGGCTAAACAGAAGAGCTTTAGTACAATTCCAAAGAAAGAAGCCTTAGTATGGATTATTAGGAAGAACAGGGCCTCAATATTGGTCAAGGAGTGACCTTGGATTCTGGGATAAAGCAAAAAGCTTCAACTCAGTTTTATCCCTGAGGAGGGGAGATATCATAAACCAGAATGAGTAAACAAAGACAAAAGAGCTATTATGGTGCTAGAAATAACCAAAACACAAATCCAGAAGAAAATAATTTCAAAATACCTACAAGCAAACCTTAAAGGGAAATGCCCAGTTTGCCCACAAGATTGGTTCGAAATAAATTGAAAGTGATAGAGAAAAAAATTAGAAAAGAAATAACTATGGTAAAGAGAGTTGTAAAGAGAATTAATAACTAAAATACAAATTTTAGTAAATTCTCCAGAAGTTACAATAGGCCAAATAGAATGATGACTTTAGGAAACAAGAAATATTAAAGTGAAAAGATTGAAAAAAAAGAAGAAAATATAAGGTGTCGCATAGCAAAAAACAACAGACCTGGAAAACAGATTGAGGAGAAGTAACTTAAGAATTACTGGACTATGGGGCAATTAAGTGGTTCAATGGATATAACAGTGGCCCTGGAATCAAGAGGATCTGAATTCAAACTTGGTCTCAGACATCAGTTCTGTGATCCTAGGCAAGGCTACTGTGTATGTATGTATGTGTGTGTGTGTGTGTGTGTGTGTGTGTGTGTGTGTGAGAGAGAGAGAGAGAGAGAGAGAGAGAGAGAAGAAAGAAAGAGAGAGAGAATATGAGAATATCATTGGGTTACTTGAAAGTCCAGCATCAAAAAAAAAGAGATTAAAGAAATCATGAAATAAAATTGTTTAGAGATATTCAAACAAGAAGGGAAGGTGAAGACAGAATAATCCATAAATTACTTCATGAAAGAAATCCCAAAATGAAAACTTCCAGAAATATCATTGCTAAAATGCTAAGCATGCAAATTTTAAAAATGCTGGCAGCAACCAGAAAGAATTAAATTACCAAGGAACTTTGGTCAGGATCACACAAGATTTAACAGCTACCATTATAAAGGAGTGGGGAGTGTGATATTTCAAAAGGCAAAAGAATCTACAGCTAAGAATAACCTACTCAGCAAAACAACTTAATTCTACAAAGGAAAAAAATTGCCTACAATGAAATATAGGAATTCCAAGAAATCCTAGGAAAAGACTAGGTGGAATAGAAACTTTAAAACAAGAACGTGGGAGTCAAGAGAAATTTTAAGAAGGCAAATAAAAGGGATCAGAAAGAACTTTATAAAGACAAACCTTTTACATTCTAATGGGGACAAGGAATTTTAGGAGAATTCTTTCAGAACCCTAATGTCATCAAGGGTCATAGAGAGTGTCAAATGACATGATTGGTCTTGTCATGTTTTGATGATTTGAAAGAAGAAAGAGAGGAAGGAAAAGGATACATGAACTTAATTTACATAGAGAATGCAAGTAGATGTCTATATAAAAAGTGAAGAATGAAGTTGGAAGTAGGTAATGCTTGAATCTCTTTTTCATCTGAACTAGCCAAAAGAGAGCAGAACACACATAAAATTTGCTGTTGAAATGCATTCAATTCAACAGAGAAACAAGAGAAAAGAGGAAGAGGAGAAAAGGGAATATAAGAAGGATGATAGCTGCAGGGAGGGATTAACCATAAGCAAAACAAATCCTAAACTTGGAAAGGGGATGAGGGATCATGAGCAGTTAGAAAGGAATAAAGAGGAAGTGGGGAATAACAAGAGAAAAAAATAAGAAAATAGTATGGAGAGAAATAAACAACAATCATAACTGAGTGAATGGAATGAATTCACCCATAAAATGGATTAGAAAGAAGACTTCAATATGTTGGTTACAAGCTACCCACTTGAAACATAAAGAGTTAAAAATAAGTAATTGGGGCAAAAATATATTATGCCTCAGCTGAACTATAAAAAGCAAGGATAACAATCATGATTTCAGTCAGTGCCCCAACAAAAAGTGAGATAAACATGGAAATTATTTTTGCTTAACGGTATCAAAATTTTCATTATGTAACATAGCAAATGGCATACCATCTTAATACTTAAAGGAAAAGCTAAATTAGAAGAAATAGATAGTAAAAGCTATGATGATGGTGAACCTTGGTATACTCTTCATAGAGTTAAGATAATTCTGACAAAAATAAATGAAAAAGAAGTTAATAGAATTTTTTAAAAGTTGGTTATGATATATGTCATGATTATTGAATGGAAATAGAAAGGAATATATATATCTTCAGTTGTTTATGACATTTCTACAAAAATTGGCCATTAGGGCATACATAATAGCATCACAAATACAGAGAAACAATATTAAACATAACCATTAGTGACCATAACATAATAAAAATTATTTTATATAAAGATTCATTGAAGAAAATTAAAATCAATGAGAGACTAAATAATCACTTTAAAGAAATGGTGCACTAAAAAACAAATGGTAGAAATGAAAAATTTCATTAAATCTAATGACTCCATAGTCAACATTTTTGAGATACAGCCAAAGCAGTCAGTAGGGGAAATTTTACAATTCTAAATATTTTCAACAATAAAAAAATAAATAAATCAATGAATTGATCATGCAATTAAAAAATTTTTAAAATCTAGCAAACCGATAAATTAACCCCATCTGATTGAATTCCAAAATAGACATAGAAAAAAAAATTAACAAAATTGAAAGAAAAAAATTTAATAAAAGTAGGAGTTTTTTTTTTAAAAAAGGTAGATAAGCCATTAACTAACTTGATTTTAAAAGAAGACCAAATTATTCAAGCATCAAAAATTAAAAGATGAATTCCCAACCAATTAAGTGAAAAAAATTTTTTTAGAAACTTTAAATTATATGCCAATAAAACTGACAATCTTAACTAAAATGGATTAATTCAACATTTATAAAAATATAAAGTACCCAGATTAATTAACAACAGGAAATAGAGCGCATAAATAACTGAATCTTAGGGGAAAAAATGAAAAAACATAAATGAATTCCCAAAAGGGGGGAAAAACTACCCTAGAACCCTGATGAATTTATGAGTGAATTCTAGCAAGCATTCAAGAAATAACAAGTCCAGTATTACAAGAACTGTTTGAAAAAAAGAGAACGAAAGAAAAAATAAGATGGGATCCTATAAAATTCATTCTATGACACAAATACATCTATTTCTAAATTAGGGGAAATCAACACAAAGATGATTATAGATGAATATCTATTGAACATTGATGTAAAACTTTTAAATAAAATATTAACCAAGAGCCTACTATGTTATATCACAAGCATAATACAAACACCAACAAAATTTGTCAATAGAAATTTTTTTGGCAAAATGCAACACATTTCTGTTAAACATTAGAAACCAAAAGAATAATTGGATCTTTTCTTAACTATTTATACATATATAAATGTTATACACACACACACACATATATACACACATTCCCAAGTACATCCTAGGAGGAGTCTTTCCTGACCAAAGTGTAAAATTCCTAGGAATTTAATTTTATTAGGGGTGATGATCTAGCAACACTAAATTCCTTCCCCTGAATACTTGTTGCCTCTTGATATGTTTCTTTGTTCTGACATTGATGTCAGAACTCACTGTAAGAAGGTATGAAATTATCTTAAATTTGAGTTGTTCATTGTAACACTATATTGACTGAATGGCTAGTTTATACAAATCTTGGATTTATACTCTTGGATTTAAATTTTAAAAGGGGGAGGCTGCAAGGTCAAAGAAATGCAAAGAGACTGAACAGAGAGGAGATATGAATCAAATTCTGATGTTCCCAGAGAAAATCCTACATAGGGAAAAAGCCAGAGAGATTTTTAAGAGACGGCAGATCCATGAACTCAGAATTTTGATAATTATAAGCTACATTATGATTTAATTGGTTTCAGTTTTTAAAAATGCTTGTTATATTCCATTTTTAGCATATTCTAACATTTTTCTTAAAGCATGATATACAGGTATAATGCTTTTGAGTATCTCTCAAACATTTAGTTTCATTTCTTAATCATGTTTTCTGACATTTTTTCCTTGCTTTCACATGGAAGTCACTATGTATCAAGATATAAGTTGATTTGATTTGGGAGATCTTTTATAGTACTTAATAGAAATTCTATACTCCTTCATCCTTTGTAAGATGCCTTGTTGCAAAATGCAACTTTGTCTATATAAGAGTTTGGAGGTTTTGCTTTTTGTTGTTTTTATTCATTTTGAACATTACAAGATGAGATGACCAAGCATTCTATGACATATTTCTTATTGCCTCCAGAAGCATAGCCAAATCCAGTTTGGGATTCACTCACTTGGGTTCTCTGGGCCAAGATCACTCTTTAAATCCCAAATTCACTTTTAGTGAATTATGAATCCTTTTTGACATTAGGCTGGGCTTAAGTCACTCCATCTCTATTCATTATCATATAACCCCTTAGTGAACTAGATATTTAACTTTCCTTCCCATTAAAATAAAATCCAAGTATATAAAGACAGCTCCTACACTACAAAACTGGTATATTTCAATTGATATAGAGATCACTCCCAAAGTTCACAAGATACCTCGCTCCTTACATAGAATGGATATAGGGGACAGGTTTTGCTGACACTAGAATGTCAAAGATGGTGAAATAAGGGCAAAGAACAGGAGCCTGGGAACTCAGGGTTTAGATGGTGGTTGTGGGAAAAAAGATATATACAAGCAAATATACGTGCATGATTATTATTATTGGAGACACCATAGATTTGGGAGCTGGTCGGGTACCAGAACTGGGACATAAGAAGTGATATAGTATTAGAATATTGCTTGCACTTCTCCCATCCCTTATGGCTATAGCAGGTACTGCAAACCTGGGTTGAATAAATTTGAATTGATGATGTAAGAACTGAGAGCTGGCCAAGAATTTCTTTTTCCCTCTCCCTAGCCTGAGAACATCATGCTACAGCAGAAAGATGTTATTAAACCTAAGATCAAGATAATTGGCTTCGGAATGGCCCAGAAAATTGAGAAAAACATGTGCCTCGTCAGTCGGTGTGGGCTTCCTGAGTATGTTGGTAGGTAGAGAGATTGGGCTCTAGGATCTCGGATTCTCCATCTTTGCTCTTCCTTCAAATTCCCAGAGCCTATTTGTCTGTAACTTACTAAGTTTGGAATAGTTGACCTTCCTGAGGTCATCTCAGCCATAACCTTGCCTTTCATCAAGGTGTCTTGTCCCTTAATCCAGTGTCTTATTACAATAGTTTTGGGTTGGGTTTTTTTGTTTGTTTTTTTAAGGAAAAGTTCACCTTCCTTAGTCTTTAGCCTTTTAAGTCTTTTACTTTACTAGGAACTCATATCCACTGAGAGATGAATGCCAATGAGGCTTTTTCCTCTTATCAGCTTTCTTATTCCATCATTCATGTCTTAACCAGCTATCTAGCTACAATCCTTCCTTGCTGCAGTTTCAGCCCTTCTCCATCTGTCCTCAGTGAGATATTTTACTCCATTTCCTTAAAGAATCATTCTCACCTTCTCACCCTATTGATCCTTTATGGCCCCCTTTCCCTTCCCTCCTCAGCCCCAGCTCCTTCCTCCTTCCCACAAATCTTCCTCTGCATAGGAATTCCAGTCTGGCACCTGCCAGGGCTTCCTAGCCCAGGTACTCAGGAGCCGAGCTGCAGGGCGGAGTGGGGACCAGGAGTGGAGGACACCACCCTGGGCTCCCTCAGGATGAGCGTTTTCCCCTTTCAGCTCCGGAAGTGATCAAGTTGGAACCTCTCACTGTTGTTGCTGACATGTGGTGAGGGCTGCGGGATAGGAAGAAAGGGTTGAGGAGGGAGCTGGGGAGGATGACGGGAGGACCCTGGGGTTTCTACCACTTGGAAGACTTCTATCTTTTTGGTCATGTGTTTTTTCTGTACCTTTCCTTCAGTATTTTTTTTCCTCCCTCTTTTTTTCTTAGATCTGATTCTTTGTCACTCCCTCCTCTTCCTGTTTTTCTCCTCCCAGTTTTTCCTCTTTTCTCTTCCAACTCTGGTTTTATTTCCTTTTCTCCCTTTTCTCCCTTCTTTCCCCTTCCTTTCCCTAATCTCCTCCTTTACCTTATGTTCTACCATTTCCATGTTTCTTTGCTCTATTTTTCTAGCCTCTTCATGTTGTGTCTTTCTCCCCATTATTTGGAATTGAGATCTGTGACTTGAGGTTCTAAAGTAGTCACCTCTCTGATCCAGCCCCTCCTTTTATTCTAGGAGTGTTGGTGTCATTACCTATATCCTGTGAGTACTTCCTCCCCAGTATCCCACCACCATCCCATACACCAGAGCATCACCTTTCCTCCAACCACTTCTCTCATGGTGGGAGAACAAAGGGGAACATCCTTCCAGCAGTTCAGCATGGGCAAGAGGATTCCCTGGAGGGAGGCTGGGATGGCACTGGAGGGAAGATGTATTATTAGACTAAGAATGGGTAAAGGGAGAGGTAATGGGAGATGGTTCTTAAGTGTCTCCATAGCAATACTACAAGCCTGAGGTGAAGTAGTTGGGACCTAGCTTGACTAAATAGCTTTTGAGCCCCTTCCAATTCTGAGACTCTGTGAATTGGACCAAGCTTTCTGGGTTCCTGGGGGAAGGTTTGATGATTTCCTTTCTTCTGATGTACCTACTTTGAATGCCCACTCTGTGGATCCACAGGCTCAGCGGAGTATCCCCTTTCCAGGACAAAATGGAAAATGATACTGTCACTAATATTATCAAAGGCACTTTTGACTATGAGGACACCTACTTCAATTCCACATCAGCCATAGCCAAGGACTTCATCAGCCAGATGCTGGTTATTAACCCCAAGTATCTAATGAGCATCCACCCTTGAACATTGTCCTTCACCCCTCCATTCTCTCTTCCAACTGTATGTCTCAATCCTTCTGCCCTAATCTCAACCACTGCCTTATTTCCTTTACGGGTTCCCGCCTGCCAAGGCTGAATGATCTAGAAAGTCTCTAGACAAAAGGATACCATGGAAAGAATACTGGATTTGGAATCAGGATCTGGGTTCAAATCCTAACTTTATCACTTAGAAATAATTACTTGGATGACTTTGAGCAAGTCATTTAATCTTTTAGTTTTTTCACTGGAAAATGAGGAAATTGGATTAGATGATGTCTAAGGTCTGTTCCCACTCTAAAATTTAATTTCATAGTCCTTTCATGGAGGGGAGGAAGTAAGGCTGGGTGGAGAGAAATTAAGCCTATCCCTTCAGGAAGTGACTAACCTTCGTGAGAATAGACTTGGAGATGAGATTAGGCAGAGAGGAAAATGAAGATGGGGATAGGGAAGGAGCAGTTTGGCTTGATGAGAATGGGAAGTGCCAAGAAATAATGGGGACAGGGATCTTGGGCTGTGCCAACCCTTTCTTTCTGCTTGACAGGGAGCGAATGACATCATCTCAAGCTCTTCTCCACCCATGGATTAAGGTATTAGGCATGAGAATGTGGGTTTATTTCCTACCCTGAAAACCCCGGGCCTGGAAGCATGCAGGGTGAAATGCATGGTTCCCTGATGGCTTGGTGGGTGAGGGAGGGGGCTGAGCAGGCCAGCCTGGGCTGCCGGGGGTCAGGAGGACAACTAAGTGAGTCGGCATCTGTTGTGTCCTTAGCCTCTGACCATAAAACAGGAGAGGAATCGAGAGTCTGCCTCGATCAACATAACTAACTTCCGCAAGTTCAATTCTCAGCGTAAGTGGAAGGTGAGCCACACAGATGCCTGTTTCCCTTTGTTAACTTAGCCTTGGGTTCTTTGGGATTTCAGCTCAGCCCCCGGGTTCATAAAAGCCCCAGAGTCTCCCAGTTGGAAGGATCATACATAGGACCATGGGAAGTAGAGCTAGGAGGACTTTAGATCATCCAGTCCAACCCTTTCATTTTTACAGAGGACCAGGAAATTAAGCCCAAAGTCTCACAGTCGGCAGCCAAGCCCCTCTGAGCCAGGTCCTCTAAATCCGGCGCCTTTTTCCCTTAACCAGCCACCTCTGTCAGGGGGCCTCAAAGGCGGGCATGGGAGTGAGGCTAATCTGTCACTTTAAGGTTTACCAAACACTTCTCCTGTGGCAAGCACCAGCCACACCTTACAGACCAGACTGAGGTGCAGAGATTGTGACTGGCCTATGACCACACAGTTTAGTGTTGGGTCTGAGCTCTGAGCCTGGGCTTCCTGACTCTTTGTACACCACATGAGAGTAGGAGAGTGGAGCTGATAGAGACCCTTTCCTCCCTCTTTTCACCCATTCTAGCTCTCCTGCCACATGATCACTCCCTGTAGTCACTTCTGTGGAATGAATATGCTCTTCTACCAAGCCAAGGAGGATGAGGATCTGGTGAGACCCTCCTCCCACCCCAACCTCTCTACATGTTTCCTTATCAACTCCCTTTAGTCTTCTTGTTTTCTCTGAGCTGCCCCCAGCCCGCCTGCATCTCCACAGCTATGCACACTTGCACCATATGGACATGGCCCCAGCTGAATCCCATACTTGAGTGGCCCAGCATGGCAGGGATAGGGTCCTCCTGAGCATCCCTGGGACCTGAGCACTAGAGAGGGAGCTTTGACATGACCCCACAGTCAGGTCACCCTTTGCCTCTCTTCATCCAGAGAGCCTGTGAGAGCGACCAAGAGGATTCCACAATGCCCTCTGCCTCCCTCCTCCGCCGAAGACACAGCAGCTACTCCTGAGCCTGGAAAGCGGGGATAGGTGGAGGAGCTGGCTCACACGCTCTTTGCCTGGTTGGAGGGAGCAAAGGGCTGTGCCAGGGGTAATGGGAGGGAGTATGCTGTGACTCTATGCTACTATACCTCATTCCCCTGATCTTCCATGCTCCACCCCTACTCTCCAGCTTCAGTTTTTTTCACTCAACATGAAGCTGATATTCTCCCAGTGACTCTGTATTCTCTCTGAATCTTGGGGTAAGGGTGGGGAGAGGTGGGAAGGAAGTTGAAGGAAGGGGCTTTCTTTTTCTTCCCTGAGGTGGCTGTACCTGGTTCAGTTAGGTAGGGAAGCAGCTTGTGGTTTGGATCTGGAGTTAAAGGACCTAGGTTTGAATCCTAAGTTCATGGGATGTGAATGTTTAGCAAATGAGGCCTGGGGAAAATCAACGAACCTCTGGTCCTCAATGTCCCCACCTAAAACAGAAAGGAATTAGATTAAATGACCTCTGTGATCCCTTGTAGCTCTAAATCTTTCATCCTGACTCTTCCAGGCCAAACTACTTTATAAAGTATTTTCATATCCATAGTTTCATTTAAGATTCTCAGCCTTGTGAAGTAGGCAGGATAGGAATCACCCCCATTTTACAGATAGGAGAACTATGGCTTAAAAGAGCAGAAATGACCCACGACCACACAGCTAGTAGACAGCAGAGATATAACTAAAAATGTAGGCTTTCCAATGATCAGTGCAGAAAACACTTAACTATCTCCACCCTGACCCATCGCCCTCCCTGTGAGGAGTTTGTATGAGCAAGTGTGTCTGTGTAGAATGTGAGTGATTACTTTGTGTCAAGGATAGCCTTGAGTATTCTCAGGTTTCATTTTGTGTTGTGTTTTATAATAACAACTGGAAGATATGGGGAAAGGAATTAATTTACTTTATGAACCACCGAGAATCAAGTAAGGTCTGGTCAACTAGAATTATATTAAGCAGCTTCTATGGGCCAGGTACTTTGTGAGCCCCAATTTCCTCATTTGTGAAATGAGAAATGATAGCCAGCAAGCCTCTTTTATCTTTAAAATTGAATTTAGCTCTCATTCAGTTCTAAAACCTATGATTCTATAATCCCTAAATTGCTTCTAGCTCACCCATTTATGTCCTTCCCAAAGGTTACTGGAGCTGTAATTTCCAGCCTGGCCATTAAGGGTCACTGTTGCTTCAGCAATTGGAGGCAGCAGGTGGTGCAGGATTCGTACATAGCTTTAAGGCCTAATACAATCCTACAAATAAGCTTACTAAATACTTATTAAAAATCTGCTATGTGCCAGGCACTGTGCTAAACCTTGGGGCAAACAAAGACAAAATGGAAAATAATCCCTGCCCTAATAAAGCTTATTCTCCACAGTGTGTCAGCACAGGACCTGGTGCATAAGCGTTTAATAGCTGATGGTTAGTAGAATCAATGTAATATTGTATGCATAAACAAAAGATATGTGATATCCTCTGGAGAAACTCCAGTACTGACAAAGATTGCAGCAGTCTATAACCTAGTAGTAGTGAAGTCCTATGTAACTGCTTGAAGCGCTTAGAAGTTCCAGTGTCACCTAGCTAATGCCCAAGGCAAGGGCAAGGGAGGTTTTCCTGAGTACAACCCCGCACATTTCCTGCTATGCCATGTTGTCGCTACACTTTTTTAGACAGATAAATACAAGTTAATCAGGAGACTTTCCCCTTGGGAGGTAACACTCACATTGAATCTTGAAGGAAGTTAAGAATTCTAACTGGTAACCAAGTGTCGTAGTGGCTAGAGCATCAGGTCTGGAGTCAGGAAAACCTAAGTTCAAATCTGACCTCAGGCACTTACTTGGCTACCTGACTCTGGGCAAGTCACTTGCCTCATTTGCCTGCACAAATCACTTGAACCCCATTTGACTCAGTTTTCACATCTTAAAATGAGCTGGAGAAGGAAATGACAAACCTCTCTAGTATCTTTGCCAAGAAAAACCCAAATGGGGTCACGAAGAGATGGCCGTAACTGAAAAATTACAAAGGATTTTAAGAAGCAAAAGAGGAAGAGAAAATAAATGTATTATTCCAGGCTTAAGGGGTATTTTGCACAAAGGCAAAGAGACAGGAAATAAGTTCAGGAAAGTGTGAACCTTGGCTGAAATGAAGAGTACATGAAAGAGTAATATTAAATCTGGAAAAAGTAGGCTAGAACCAAAAATGCAAAACTGAGAATTTGGGTATTTTATGTTAAAAGCAATTGAGAGCCACTGAGATACTTGAGTAGTGGTGGAATATTGCTTAGGCTTTAGGAAGATTATTTTGGAAGCTATATAGAGAATAGATTGGAAAACTGAGAAATGGGAGACCAGAAGGCTATTACAATAGCGAAGGGTGTTAAGGCTTGAATTATGATAGTGTGTATAATATGTGTGTCAAGAAAAGTATTATTAAAAATCTGCTATGTGCCAGGCACTGTACTAAACTTTGGGGCAACACAAAGACAAAATGGAAAAATTATGATAGTGTGGATAATATGTGTGTCAAGAAAAGGAATGTATGAGATGATATGAAACTTGGTAAATGATTGGATATGAGATAAGTGAGAAAACCAAAAATGACTTCAAGGTTGTTAACCTGGTTGACTAGAAGGATGGTAGTACCCTAGATAGAAATAGGAAAATTTGGAGAAAGGACAGATTAGAGAGGGCAATGAAGGAATAACTAACTGAAGAAAAGCATTAAGCACCTACTATGTGCTAATCACTATAGTAGATGCTAGTGATATATAAACAAAAATCAGTACTTCCCCTAAAGTAGCTTATATTTTAAGGGAGAGACAGCATGTGATAGAGGAGCTTTTGTTTGGGGGAATACAGGAATATGGGGTGTTAAGCCATCAGCTAGTTCATTTTCATGCCTTTATTCATTGGGTCATATATAGGATGGGATGGTAATTTGTGGCAGAAGGGTAGATGTCAATATATCAAGATGTCCTGGGTATGTGGTTTTGAAGCATGCCCTGGGGCCAGCTACATGTAGCTCTTTGGGAGAATTTCCACTCATTAGACAAACCCAACTCCAAGGACCACACCAAGTATTTTAGTCCATCCTGGAAGGAAGATAGTCTCTGGTCCAGATGGATCTATTCCAGATGAAGAGTAAGGACCATGGCAGGGCAGAGGGCAAGATAATGAGTCCTGTTTGGGATATGTGGTATTTTAAAGATACTTTTGAAACATCCAGATGAAGATGTTCAACAGGAAGTTTGTGATGCAGGACTGCAGCTCAGGAGAGAGATGAGAACTGGGTATGTAGATTTGGGAGTCATTTGCCTAGAAATTATAGTTGAATCAATAAGAGTTGATGAGATCACCAATAAAGGATATAGAAAAAGAGGATTATAGTCCCTTCTAAATTATGGGGATGGGGGGAGGTTAGGAGCACAGTATCCCCTTAATCTGGAAAATCTGCTTAAAATTTTTTAGCTCTCCTTGTACCAGAGAAGTCTGAATTTTTTCATTTTCTTTTATGGGGTGTTTACAATATTAAAATATATGTTATTATATAATACTATACATATATTTTATGCATTTAAGGGTCTCTAAACTTTTTCTGTGTTGTCTGTTGGCCTCCTTTGTGTGCCTGAAGCTTCTGCAAAACTTCCCAAAAATTTCTATTTAATTTCTCGTACCAACCTGCATTATATCAAAACCACAATGAGGAAAACCACAATATGGAAGGGATAACGGTACATTGAAGCTATGAATAGTTCTCCCAAATAACTTTTGGAGATAGCTATTTGGAGTTAGGAGTATGCAGGCTTTTGACATGAACACAGAATGATTTTACACCTTATCTTTAGTGTATATTGAATCCAGGCCATTTCCTGTGGATTCCCCCTTAGGGACTCTCCAATACTTGGAGATTTATCCAGGGATGCTAAATAGCTGGTAGGGGAGGAAGGGAGAAATGGGGCACGGTAGAATTGAGAGGTTAGCTTTCTACCCATGGTGCTAAACGAAGTTTTAAGAAAGCTTTTTACACATATTCAATCCCTTCCTTTCCACACTATAACAGAGAATGTGACTCCCCTCTTTGAGGGCACCCCTATCCATTTGGGGCATATTGTCTTTTTGTGACTTCTTTTCCCCTTCTAATATAATCTGGTTATATTGAACTTGATCTCACCTAAAGACACTGGGGGAGGATAGTAACTGATTTCATCCAAGCCTTGCAGCCCATAAGGAGGCCCAGCATGGTCCTTAGACCAAGCCTCTTGTACTAAACTCAAATAATACACATCTCCATAGCAGTTTTAAAGTTTATGAATAATTTTCCTTTCAATGATTCTGAAGTCATTGGCAAAGTGGGTAAACATTGTTATCCCTATGAAGAGATGAAGGAACTGTGACTCTTAAATTGTCCAGGGTCACACAATGTTAGAAACAGAATTCAAACCTATGGAAAGGATAGAGGGCTCTTTAAATTGTCAGGCTTACTCTAACCAATGAATGAATCGTTAGTACCAGTAAGAAGAGTTGATTTTATTTCTCATTCCCTTCTCCCACACAAGACATGCTGCCTACCTGAAGCCTGTAGCACAGAGACCAAGAGTTCAAGAAATGCCTTCTTTCTAAGGGAAGCTAAGGAAGGTAGTCACGATCCAGGACACTTTGGATGATAGACAAAGTTGGAAACTTTGAGAGGGATGAGACCTTTTTTGTGGATTTTAGGGAGACAGTTATGCAGAAGATGGTGGAGGAGGTTGAATACAAGTTTCAATGGCAAGATCATAGCTATTGATGGACTTAGAGATTACTTAGTACTATGCCTTTATTTTCACATAAAAAACTGAGACCCAAGAGAGACTTTTCAAGATCACTTGGGTGGCAAGTAGATAGCAAAAGTTACCTGCTCTGCTTTTCTAGCATGTGAAAGCCCAGTCAGTAACTGGATCATTTATCAGTAATAAAGCAACCCTAATTGCCTGTGGGGGAGGAAAGTGAGAAGTTACATAGTATAAAGTTTATTCTGTACTACTGCCAAAGCAGCAACAGTTTCAGACCTAGGGGAGAAGGATAGACAACAGTGAATTTATAATTTATAAGTGGATAATATAACCAAGACCCCAGATACAAACAGGAATTTTATTGCATTTCCAGTATCCACATTTAAGATGGAGTGGTTAAAGAATGAGGGTGATACTTTCAAGACTTTTAAGAATTTAACCAGTGGCAAGATTTGAAAAGGGGATGAGAAGAAAATTGAAGTGAGGGGAAAGAAAGTCAGCACCAAAGAATGTCCCCAGAGGGAATGAGGGAGCAGCACCAAGCTGAGGAACCCTGGGATGGGGCTAAATGAGGTGGCTGAGTCCAAAGTAGAGGTAAACTTGTTGAAAGTCCTCCCACAGAAAGGCAGAGATAAAGTTGGGACTCTTAAGACTCCTTAGGAATGTCCTACACGGGAGAGGAAGGGATGTGAAACTGGGGGATGAGAGCTGGGAGCAAATACTCATCCCAACACTTTCCACCATTGTCCAAAATAGACCCCTTATCGTTTCCTAAGGTAGGCCAGGGAGAAAAGATCGTCTAGAGGGCATCATCCTGGGAAAGATGAGCCAGACGGCAAGATTTGGGATTTGATTCATATTTTCAGGATCTCCTCCCCCAAAACAAGTTTCTGCAAAGTGTTCTGAAATGTTTAGGTATCAGAAAAAATGGTGTTGAGAGGTGTATGTGTGTGATGTATTTTCTCAAAACAACAAAAAAAAAACCATGCAGACTCATTTAGCATATATATCTTAACACAGGATAGATTCCCTATGCCATCTGAGTCTGGGATGCCTGGTGGGTGTATTTTTGTATTTTTGATTTGTCCATGAAAGAAAGTACTGTTCTCCCTCTGTGCTCATGAGAGTTTTGCACCCCACCAAATATTAGGGCTACCACAATCCTTTTGTTGTCTCGGCCCCCCTTTTCTCATTTTTCAATGGAGTTTCAGGGCTGAGGCATCTTACCTGGCCCCAGTCCACCATCAGTCCAAGAAGGAACAAAGAGAATCCTTGTCTCCTGGCCCATCCCATCCCATCCCATCTCATCACCTCCCCTCCACCTTGGGCTATCTTATGAATGTGTGTGTGTGTGTGTGTGTGTGTGTGTGTGTGTGTGTGTGTTCCATATCAAAAGTGCCAGCATCTAGGAATCTTGTGTTCTCTCAGTGCCATGTGATGTCAATGTTTTAGTATACAGGCATCCCTCCAGGGGAAAGGGAACTCCTCAGTGTCCTAGGCTGCCATTAGGAGGGCTGTAGTCTGGGGGGGCCTCAGGGGACAAGTGGGGATCAGGGTCTGTGTCAGGAGGTGCCAAGGAGCCCCTGCCCCCTCGGCTTTCGGGGCTGTAGTAGAAGGAGAGGAGCCGAAAGGATGGGCGCAGTTCATCCTTGATGCTGTCCAGGATCTGCAGGAAGGTTGGGCGCTGGCGGGGGTTCTGTTGCCAGCAGCGACTCATTAGTTCCTGTCTGGCATGGGGGAAGAGAGGAGCAGGGTCATCAGGTGGAATGATTGCGATTTTACCACCCTGATCCCATAAGTAGCTACAGGACTTGGGGAGAAGCGAAAATCCCCAAAGTCACAGTTTGGGAGTAAGGTCTGGATGTAAGGTAGAGGAGCTATGAGTGGAGGAGTGGGCACATGGTGGGGGGAGAAGGGAGGGAGGCGACTCACAGCTGGGGAGGGCAGCCCTCGGGCTCCTCCAGGACGCCGTTGTCCATGACAAACCTGAGCACCTGCTCATTGGAAAGACCTTGGTAAGGCTGTTCTGCCAGGGTCACAATCTCCCACAGCACTACACCAAACGACCTGAAGAGACAAAAGGCAAAATCTTTAGCATTTCCCAGTGACTGCTCCCTCCCTACAACCTCATTCCAGGAGCAGGTGTGCATCCAGAACTCCCTAAAGTCTAAGTAAAAGTTACTGGTTCACTTCTCCAGCCTTTCTTGTGAGGGTTCCAGTTCCCTCCCCAGGAGGCCCAACCTAGCCCACCCATCCTCACCAGACATCTGAGTGAGTGCTGAAGATTCCATCTTTTAAGGATTCAGGAGCCATCCAACGGACAGGGAGCAGCCCCTTTCCTCCCTTTCGGTAATAATCTGTCTCATACACATCCCGAGTCATCCCAAAGTCTGATGGTAGCAGAGGACATGGGGAAGGGCAGGTCACACACACTGCCTTAGTCAGTCAGCCCCCATCCCCATCAAACTCTGCCCCAAGTATGATCAACCTCCACTTTCCCCGTCCTGTTGTTTTCTACCTCCTCTGACTCCCAAATCTCCTGCTCCCCATGTTATTTGTTTCCTATTCTTTCCCTCTTTCGTCTCCAGTCCCAAAGCTTGCTTCCAGCGTAGAATAAAAGAATATCCGAAACTGGAAGAGGCCCCTCTCATCCTTTGTACCCCCAATCTTGACTGTGAAGTCTTGAGACACCATGCAGTTTCGGGCAGCCAGGTCTCGGTGCACAAACTTGTTGGCAGTGAGGTAGGCCATGCCATCAGCGATCTCACCTGCCATCTGGATCATGTCACCCAGTTCTGGTCTAGGGAGTCCTGGGTTGTTCTGGAGTCGGGGGGAGGAGGGAGATCTGTGAGGAAAGGACTCACTCTTCCTTGCCCAACCCTCAAGAGACCTACCATCCCAAGCATCGTGGCATTCACCAGTCCCCCCACCCTTAGTCCATCCCTCCTTTCCTCCCTCATCTAAACTCTTACCTCTGCCTCAGGCCTCAGGGACCGGAGATGGCTTTTGAGGTCCCCTCGGGTCATGAGCTCCATGATGACTAGAACTGGTTGTCCTTGGGACACCACGCCCAGGAGACGCACCTGCAGATGGCAATGAGGTCTGACTGGGATCCAAATGCAACTGGGCTGGTGGTCTGATACCTGATCCCGCCTCCCCCCAACCATGACCCTGATAAACCAAGCCCTTCCCTTCCCAGGTACCACATGGTGACATTTGAAGGCTTTCATGACAGAAGCCTCCTTGAGGAATTCGATGCGTTCCCGAAGACTGGCCAGCTCATTCACGGTCTTGAGGGCCACTGGGGTGGGGGCCTCCCCCTCCTCAAGCCCCTGTGCCAACCCCTCATACACCATCCCGAAGGAGCCCTGGCCCAGCTCTCGCATCACAGAAATCTGCTCTCGAGGCACTTCCCATTCATCTGGAACATACACTGGTCGTGGTAGAGAACAGATGATGTGAGGGGGGAACTGGGGATTTCTCTGAGCCTCTCCTCTCCTGGGGTCCCCGCTGCCCTCCCTAGGGATAGGCTCTGAATGCCACCATAGCTGAAGCCCGATCTGTGCCCATCTCTCACCTGCCAAGTCGCACCCTCTACTCTAAAGTTGTCCCTGACCCGTCCCCCACCCCTCTCCCTAGGCCCATGGAGCACTTACTGTCGGAAGTGCTGAAGTATTCAGGGTTGACAGAAGCGTAGAGAGTCCCATTGGGGTAACCACCACTATTCCTGATGGGGCAGAGACCAGAACTGATGCGAGGCAGGGTGTGGGAGGGGGGAGGGATCGGGACTTGGTAGGAGTCTGGTGTGAAGTTATAGGGCAAGGGGGAGTTTAAGCCTGAGGGGCAGAGGAAAGGCACCAAAGTAGGGGTCACAGCCCCTCTCAGCCCCACTCAGATCTAGAGGATCTCTGAGCATCTTTTAGAACTGGGCTTTTTCCTGAGCCCAGACTCTGGCCAAGGATGGTGGGGACTGCGTGTGTGCTCTGTCACTTAGTCTGCTTCCTGCTGCCCTCCCCAGAGAGGGGCCAAGAACCCTGAATTATTGGTCTTGTGGCAGGGGTCTCCTCACTCTCATCTTAGTACATCACATCTCTTTCTTTCTTTTTTTCCCCCTGAGACAATTGGATTTAAGTGACTTGCCCAAAGTGACACAGTGACACTTAATAGGTCTGAGTGCAGATTTGAACTCAGATCCTCCTGATTTCAGGGCTGGTGCTCTATCCACTGCACCAGCTAGCTGCCCTGCTTTTTCTTTTTTCTTTTTCTTAAAAGGGATCTTTCATTACTTCCTGGGGCAGAGGTGAGAGGCAGCAGGCTTCAGTGTCAACCCATTTCCATCTGATTCAGGCTTGCTTCCCATAGGGAGGAGAGGATGGGGAGCCCAGTGAAGGGAAGGGGAGAAGAGAAACTGAGCGTGGAGATATCTACCTCTTCCTACTGTAGAAGAAGCCAAGGGCAGCCAGGACCACGAGCAATAGGAGCCCCACAGGGGTGACTGTGAGGAGAACATGTAACCCCCCTGACTCCTCTTCCTCTGGGAAGAGAGGAGAAAGTCAGGTGGAGACCAGAAATCAAAGGGGAGGGCCCACTCAGGACCATAGTTAGTGGTTAGGGTCAGGGGGTAGAGGGGTCCAGCCCTAGGACAGAACCAAAGGGCGAGGGGGTGTCCTTCCATCATAGGTTCCCAGTGATGTGAGGGCTTCTAAGGTCCTGATTAGGCTGGCTTTGAGAGTCAGGCGCTGGCCATTTCTGTCTTACCAGGACCGGGGATATAGAACGCCAGGCCATCTGTCCAGGAGCCATTTCCGGCCAGGGAGGTGGCTCGGACTCGGGCTGTGTAGTTGCCGGGGGGCAGCAGGGCCAGGTGGACTCCCCCAAACTTGGCATAGCGGAGGCGGGACACACACAGCACTGTGGCCTCCTAGGTGGGATAGGGAAAGGAAGGGGAAAACTCAGCAGAAAACCAAGCAGAAGACTGTGGAGCTGGATAATGGGGGAGAAGGATAATGGGGAGGGGATGGTGGCACTTGAGAGGGAAGGGGCTCCCCGGGGTGGGTGGAGGGAAGAAGAGCTCAGCAGTTGGGAAGGGAGGGAGCTCAGCAGGGAGGGGTGTTAAGGTCCCTACCTCACCTAGGCGCCTGTACTTGATTTCGTACTTGAGAATGAGCCCATTAGGGTCTGGGGGCTCAGGCCAGTGCAAGAGGACGCTGCTTTTACTGGCTGGCTTCCAGGCCACCTTCCCCGGAATGCTGTCTGCCTCACCTGGAGGGGAAGGAGCAGCGGACATGGCTGTAAAGGCCCTTCTGGCTTGAAGATTGTCAATGCAAGCATCCCTCCTCCCTCCCCTCTGACCGTGGGCATGGAGAAATGAAGGCAAAAGCTGCCCAAGTAAGTGTGAGGGGAGATCACCGTGTGCACGGTGCTATTCGGAGGGCTGTGGTTCGGGGTCAGAGGTTGGAGGTCACCTACGATGGGGCATGGTGCGGGCAAAGACGAAGGTGGCCGCGCTGCAGCCCACCGTGTGGGCGGCGTGATTGCAGGCGTGGATGTCGATGCGGTACTCGGTGAAATGGCGCAGGCCGCTCAGCACTGCCCGCTCGCGAGGTACCTTGTCTTGGATCCCAAAGTCCGATCCATTCCCCCCTGCCCCAGGGGCCCTTGCAGCCCTCCGGTAGCGGCCTGGGTCCCTGGGGAGGCAGAAGGGTCCGTCCGTTAATGAGCTGGAAGGTACTTTAGACGCTGCCGGAGCACTCGTTTGGCGGGGTTTCCCGATTCATCCTGAGGAAACTCAACCATTGGCTAAGGTGGTGAAGCTGAGATTCGAACCCAGGTCTTGTCTCCAAATCCTTTTTCCGCTCATTGCTGACCCCCAGCCTCTCTGCCTGCTGGCTCCCCTCGCGGCTTCCCTGTCCCTTCCCCCACTTACCTCTGGGGGTTCTTGTTGATCGAAGTTACCTTCCAGGGGGATCTGGGGAGAAAGGCGGGACCGTTTTCAACCCACTCTTTTCACCAGATCCTGCAACACCCACCATTCAAGGGGCTCAACTTGTAGCTCCGCCCACACTCACCCCACCTGCGGGAGACGGGCCTTTCCCCCAAGTCCGCAGGCTCTCTCCTCGTCTGTGAGCCTCTCCAACGAATGAACCCATTCAATAGACATGTGCTAAAGACCTATTGTGTGTCCAGAGGGCTGGGGGAGCCACCGAGAGAACCCGAAAGGCTCTGAAGGACCAGACCTCCACTCGTGCGGCGTCTAAGGAGGGGCAGGCTAAGATACTAATAGAAACTTCGGTTTGCCCCATTCAGCCGCAGGTTCTCCAACCCAAGATTCTCATCCTGAATTGTAAAGCTCAGGGCTCACTTCTGAGATCACATCCACCCTAGTCTCCCAACAGTCTTGCTAGTCAATTCTCTCTCTCTCTTTCTCTCCCTACCCCTATCTCTTTCCCTTCCTCTCTCTCCCTGTCTCTCTCCTCCTTCCCCTTCTCTCTCCCCTCTCCCTTCCCTCTCTTTCCCTTTCTTTCTCTCCCCCTCTCCCTTTCTCTGTTTCTCCGTCTGTCTCTCTCTCTGTGTTCCTGTCTCTGTGTGTGTCTCTCTCTCCTCTCGTTCTCCCCCTCTTCTGCTCTCCCTCTCTCCCTCCCCCCCTGTCTTTCTTTTCTCTCCCTCCCCTTTTTTTCCCCCGTCCCCGGGGTCTCTATCCCCGACCTGCGGGTAGGACTCTGGCTCAGCTGACCTGGGTAGGGTGATAGCATTGTGCAGAAAGTTCTCAAACTTCTTCTGGAAGGAGGCTTCGTGCGCTTCGAGGGCAGGCTGCTGGGGCTGCTCCGGGGACAGACTCCGGCAGGGGCAGCAGCCGGGCTCAGCCTCGGCAAGGGGTTCCCTTTCCTCCTGGTCGAAGCGGGCGTCCGTGCTGCTGCTGGGTAGCCGCAGGCCTGGATGTAGGAGGGGATCAGGGCCGAAATCCGGCTCAGTCAGCCCCGAAGAACGGAAGGGACCTTTGAGAGATTGCACCCCGTCTTCCCCCTTACAGTCAGGCGGAGATCGAGGGCCAGGGAGGGGAAGTGGTTTACCTATTAATAGGGACAACTTAGGCCTAGTCTCTTTCGACTTCAAATTCGGCGCTTAGTACCCCAGTTCCTGGTGCAGCCCCATCCTTTTCTCGCGTCCACCTCCCACTCCGCCCTCCTCGTCTCCCAAGCCAATCCTTCACCCCTCAGGCAGCCCCGGATCCTCACCCCGCTGGCAGTAATCATTGAGGTACAGATCTGCGTCCTCCGCCAGCCGCTGCCACAGCACCAGGTAGTACGTGAGATTCCCGTTCCGCTGCGTGGGCGGCTTCCAGCGCACCAGCAGGTGCGAGGAAGAGTTGGACGTGGACATGACGTCCAGGGGCACTGTGGGGGCTGGGGAGCAGGACCAGCGCCGGGTCAGTCAAGTCACTCTTTCTTCCCTTTCCAGAATCCGCCCAACTTCCCCTTCCCAGCCCTTCCAGCAGCCTCTCACTGTTAACCTTATTTCCCGGGGTACCTAGGGACGTGTGTAAGTGTGTGTATGTGTAAGTGTGAGTGTGTGTGAGTGTGAATGAGTGAGTGTGTGCCCACCCCCTCAAGTGCTCAAGCACACACATGAGACACGGGCATTTGGCTACTCAAGACCCAGGAGTCCCATTTGGTCTCCAAACCTTCAAGAATCTAAGTCCTGTACTTTCGCAGGCAGCCCATCCCTTTCTCCAGTGGTCTACCTCACAGGATCTAAAGGACCCTTGCAGATCTCTAGTCCATTTTGTAGCTAAAGAAAGACTGCCTAGAAAGAGGCTGCTCAAGCTTACACAAGTAGCCACCCCACCCTGAGAGAGAACTCATCTTCTGTCCACAAATCCAGGCCCCTGCCTCCACCCCCCCCACCCTCCCCCAGCCTTCTTCCCCTCCTCCCTCCCTTTCCTTGGCACAGGGAATCCAGGAAGCCCACTTCATCCCCTTGCATTGGCTTGGATAGCCCTCTCCCTCTAAGATTCTTCAGAGAATCCATCTTGCATGAGGTGCAGAAGGAAGAAGGTGGAGGGGTACCTGCAGGCAGGGTTCGTAGGTAGATGATAGGGCTCTGGGCCCCCTGATGGGGGCTGTCCTCTGCCATGCTCAGGGTGATAGCCCGCACGAAGACGGCATATTGGGTCCAGGGTTTGAGGGGGGCAAGGGTCACTCCTGGCTCTTGGGTTCTGCTCAGAGGCAGTTCCACGTCCAGCAGGTTCCAGTTCGGGACTCCACAAGCATCTGGGCCCATGTGCTCCGTGGCATTCTGGAATGGACTGTACACCCCCCACACCAGGAGATAGGGAGCACCCACAGACTCCTTGGAGTCTGAAAATTCCTTCCTTCTATGCTGCCATCTTCCCCAAGTCTGGAATACTTAAGCTCTTGATAATCAAGGGTCTGTCAGTCAATAAGCATTCATTAAGCACTTACCATGGGTCAAGTACTATGCTAAGTCTTGGGGAGACAAAGAGAAGCAAAATAAAAAAGCCCCCCAAACCAGCCCATGTCTGCAAAATTATGAAGAACAAGCTTGGCTCAAACTACTTTGCAATGATCGATCAATAAACATTTATATGTCAGACACTGTGCTAAGTGATGAGAATGAAAAAGAGGCAAATTTCATTCCCTGCCCTCAAGGAGCTTACAATATGGGGAGAAACAACCAAATAAAAACTTAATGAACAATATATACAAAACAAGCTATTTATAGAATAAATAGGAAAGTATTTAAAAAGGGAAGACATTTAGAATTAAGAGAGTTTAGAAAAGGCTTTCTACAGAAGGTGGAATTTTAGTTGGGAGGAGTGGGAGTCTATGGGTGTGGAACATTGTCTGTATTGTCAGATTTTGTATTGAGCAATTTTGCAGTTTTTTTTTCTCTCTTAAAACAATTTTTTGTTACATGTTAAAATTATCTGGAAGTGAAGAGGAAGAGGACAATGGGTAAATTAAGGCTATATAAAACTAGATATTAATACAATTTTATTCCAAGTAAACAATCTTGGCCCTCAAGGAGCATATTCTAATGAGAGAGATAACATGTAAATAACTAAATGCATATGGGATATATCCAGAGGAGCTGGAAAGTAATCTAAAAGGGAAAGGCATTAGCAGCTGGGGGGACACAGAAAGGCCTCCTGTAGAAGGTGAGATTTAAATTGAAGCATGAAGGAGACCAGGGAAATCAAGAGATAGAAGAGGGAGGGCAGGGACATGGCTCCCAGGGGTCAGCTTCCCCCCATCACATCTCCCTTGTAGTAGAGGGTAAAGAGACCAAATCTCCCTTGTCCGTGCCTAAGGTCAAAGATTCTGCCTACAACTTTTGATGGGAGTCTCAATGATTGTCTTGTAGAGTAACTTTGTAGAGCAAAATTTGAAAAGTGCTTTTCCCATGGTATATCCCCTCAGCTAGCAGTTCTGCTTCTTTACAAATCTGAGCATGCAACAAGCCTTTCTATAACAACCACTTTGTGAGGTGAATGGTCTGAAGATTATTACCCTGTTGTACAGATAGACAACCCAGGCTCATAGGAGTCACACAGCTAACTTGACAAAGGCTAACACATCAGGAAGCCTTACTGATATCAGCTAGATGAGGACCAGTAGAGGGAGAAGCAGAAGTGATATTGTAAGGGGAATGTTCTAAGAACCATCTGCCAAGAAGAAGAAAATGGATGATGTGTTCAAAAAAATGAATGACAAACTTGTCATGGAAACACGATATAGTCACGTAGATGGGGAGGTTTTAACTATCTGGGCATCTGCTGGAGCTCTTTAAAAAATGGGGCAATTATTAAATGCTGAACTTGGTATTTCAACCCAAATCTGCCAAAATTCTTGCCACTGCATCAACTTATCATTATAATTTTGTGCCTTCTTTTCTTTAAATGCCCAAGGAAACATAGAATTCAACCTCCTCAGGACCCTTGTGTCTGGGAATGAGAAGAGTTGAAGGGATGCTCAGGGGTAGGGTATCCAGGGAGATGGAGATGCTCTTGGCATCCTGGTGATGGCTGTGCTTAGGATGGCAACCAGTATAATAATGCAAACTGGGTCTAAAGTTTGGTGGAGATTCAAGGGAAGGTCTATGCACCTAAGGCATTTCTTTACAAGTGTTGGCAATAGTAGAAGGATTTTGGAAGGAGTTATATTCCAGTGATTTTGGCAGGGGAGATATTGGTGAATACAAAGGGAGTACTGAATAGTAGCAAAAAAGAGATTAAAATGGGAGATTTTAATTAGATAAATTTGATTTCCTAGACATTGCCGAGACAGAAGGGATATGACTTAGTAGAATAAAAGATTTTATCTTACTCAAGGGGAAAAAGTAGATAAGACGGGGTTGGAGCAGTATTATATACCACAAAGATAGACTCATGTGAGAAAATTCTTCAAGTGGGCAGTGGAGAAGCAGAGTAGTTTCAGGGAAACCTGGTCAATATCAGTTGGATAAGGATCAATGGAAGGAGGAGCAGAAGTGACACTGTAAGGGAAATGTTCTAAGAACTGCCTGCCAAGAAGGAGGAAATGGATGGCGTGTTCAGGAAACAAACGACAAACTCAGTATGGAAACGTGATATAATAAAGGGGAGGAGCTTAGCTATCTGAGCATCTGCTGGAGCTCCATCTCTATTTTTAAAAAACGGAACAGCCAAGGGATAGCTAGGTGGTGCAGTGGATAGAGCACCAGCTCTGAAGTAAGGAGTTCTGAGTTCAAATATGATCTCAGACACTTAACACTTCCTAGCTGTGGGACTCTGGGCAAGTCACTTAACCCTAATTGCCTCAGCAAAAACAAATAAATAAGTAAAAAAAAATTTTTTAAATGGAGCATCCAGTAATTCTTCATGATGTAGGGTAAATAGAAAATAGAAAGAACTGCTGTTATGTTGAGCCTCATTCCGATCACTCAAGAGGAACTAGCTACAGCAATGGAAATGATAGGAACCTTAGGCGGGAGTGATTCCTCTTTCTTAAAATTCATAGCAGATTAGGAAGGGAAAACTGGCTATTTGAGGCAAACTTTAGATTTGGGGTGAATGCATTTCTTTGATTTCAAAGAAAGGATAATTGGGACCCTACAGTTTAATTCTACAGGGGTACCCTTGATAGCCATCTTCACACATTTGAAGGATAGTACCTCACTACATACTTTGTTGATTGAACTGAATTGAATTATCTTTTGAAAGAATAATTAGTTTTTCTGTCCTCCAAGGCAGAACTAGAGGAACACTGGATGAAAGCTACAAGATCTGTTTTTAAAAGCTCAATCTAATAGAAACCTAATTAGCAATTAGAGCCATCCAAAACGAAAATGGGATGTCACCCTCAACAAAAGAAAGAAAGAAAAAAAGTCAAAGGTGAGATTTACAACACACCAATTTCCTTTACTAGATTTTTTTTCCTACTAGAGACCCCTTTCTCTACAAGAAGTTTATCTCAGTGGATAAAGCCAGGTGGGATGAGTCAGGATACTTGGGGTTTAGTACAACTCTGCCACTAACTTTAGGAATAACTTTGAATAAATCACTATCCCTTGTCAGTCCTCAGTTTCTTTATCAATGAAATGGGACTGTAATCTCTAGTGATAACACAGTAGTTAGCGCACTTAGAGTGGGTTCAAATCTGGCCTTAGATACTTCTTAGCTGTGTGACCTTAACAACTTCTGCCTCATTTTCCTCATTTGTATATTTGAGACAATAATAGCATCTACCTCCCGGATTGTTGTGAGGATCAAATTAAATAATAATTGTAAAGCATTTAGAATAAACTTGGAATAAGTGCCATATAAATGTTAGTTATCATCATCATCATCATCATCATCATCATCATCATCATCATCATCATTCATCTCTAGTGTCCCTTCCAGTGCTGACAGAACATCTTTAAGTGGAGGCTGGATGACTAGAAGGATTTTATAAAGGCCATTTATGCTCAAATACAGATGATCTCTGAGGTTCTTTCCACTTCTGAGAATCTCTGATTTTGTCACTTTAGTGAGTACAATCCATCTTTGTTTTGAACAACTCTAATAATCTAAGGCTTTTATCCAACCCAAGATCTGAGGAAAGAAAAGTTGTGTAGAGAGAAGACTGGGAGAGAACATGCTGGAGACAGATGGACCCCTTTCCTTCCAATCCTTGAGGAAATAAGCTAGCACTCAAGCTTATTTCTGGGGAGCAGGCCTTGGAGACACGACCAAAAACCATGACCAAAGACAAGACTAAGCTAAGAAGGCTTCTCTCTTCTCATGACTGTTAGAGAAGACACAGAATTCCTAGATAGTTTCAGGTCAATTCCAATAGACTTATTGTGATGGAGAGAGTCATCTGCATCCAGAGACAGGATTCTGGGGACTGAATGTGGTTCACATTATAGTACTTTTACCTTTTTATTCTTGTTGCTGTTTGCTTGTTTTTTCTCATCCTCCCCCCTTTGGATTGGCTTTTTTCTAGTGCAGCATGATAAATGTGGAAATATGTTTAAAAGAATTGCACATGTTTAGCCTATATTGGATTACTTGCTGTCTAGGGAGGAGGGAGAAAAATTTGAAACAGAAGGTTTTGCAAGGGTGAATGATGAAAATTATTTTTGCATTTTTGGGGAAAAATAAAAAGCTATTATTATAACAAAAAAGGAATTGATCCCACTAAGAATCCAGGGAGATAAAGATTCTAAGGCAACAAAAAGAAAAAGATTGAAACCAGGGACAAAAGCCCGGTAAAAGAAAGAAGACAGAGGAGAAAAAAAGAGGGAAGGTGGTAGGGTTCAGAGAAAAAAATGAGGAATCATCTGAGAAGACTAGATAAACTGTCAATCCTCTGATCCAGAAGTCCCACTACTGGGTATACAGCCCCAAGGGAGCCAACTCCAGCAAGAAAAACCCCTTGTATCAAAATGTTAGCGACAGCACTTTTTGCGGTAATGAAAAGCAGGAAACAAAGTTGGTATCCATTGATTAGGAAACATGCAGCTGAACATTCGCGGTATCAGCATGTCATGAAATATTATTGCCTAAGAAAAACTTGTATGAATTGATGAAAAGGGAACTAGAGAGAACCAGCAGAACTTAATGGAAAGGAAAACAATGCTAAGAAGCAACTCAACTCTGATTAATTGCAATGACCAGTTCTGTTCCTAGAAAATGGATAATGAACCATACTTTCCTGTCTTGGTGGACCAGAATCAGGAAGAGCTGAGTTAAATCTGGCCTCAGACATTTATTAATTGTGTGACTCTGGGTAAGTTACTTAATTGCTGTCTATCTCAGTTTCCTCATCTGTAAAGTAGGAATAATAAGAGCATCTTCCTCCCAGGGAGGGTTGTTGTGAAGATCAAGTGAAATAGCCTTTGTAAACTGCTTTGCAAAGCTCAAAGTGCTATATGAATTCTAGCTATGATTCAGCAACCTTGCATATGATTGGGTCTCAAATATATATTTCTTTGAATGATAAAGAGATGGAGGGCTCATTTGAAGCAACTCATTTCATTGTCACACAGCTTTGACTGTGAGAACATTCCCCTATCTCTTGCTCTGCCTCCTGTGGCCAAGGAAGATGAGCTCCTTCATGAGTCTCTCAAATACTCAGACTGTTATCATGTCAATCCCCTTCCCATGTTCTTCAGCCATTTCAACCCTGTCCAACTTTCTGTGACCCCATTTGGGGTTTTCTTTGCAAAGGTACAGGATTGGTTTGCCATTCCCTTCTCCAGATCATTTTACAGATAAAGAAACAGAGGCAAACAGTTAAGTGACTGGGTCACACGGGTAGTAAGTGTCTGAGGCTAGATTTGAATTCAGGTTTTCCTGACTCCTGGTCCACTGGTGGTCTGTGCACTATGGTAGCCCTTTGCTGCCCACTTCTCACCGGGTCAATTCGTTCAACTGATCCTCACATGATACGGTTTCCAGACTTTTTACTATATTGTGCAGAGACAGAACAAAGGAGAGATCGAGAGGTGGCAGGGAGAAACCTAAGGAAAATAGTCTTGTCCTTCGAATGACCTAGCCAGAACACCTGAAATGGCTAGGCTGGCACAGTAAAAAGAGGGATGAACAATCAAAGCTGTCCATCAATAGGATGGCAATCTAAAGTAAATCTAAACTACCCTTTATTGAAAGTGTTCAAGAATGGGCTGAATCAGCATCTGTAAGGAATACTGCTGAAAGGCTTCTTGCCTTGGATTGGAAGAGATGCCCTCTAAAGTCCCTTCCAGCTCTGGGATTCTGGACATTCTCTTATACATCACAGCTTTGTCCTTTCATTTTACAGATCAGGAAACCAAAGTTCAGACAATTTGAATACTATTTCCAAGGTCACAGTAAGGCAATCAGGATTCAAATTGATGTCCTCTGACTTCAAAGTCATTGTTCTCCACTATATCATGCTTCCCCTACTCCCAACTCCTCATTTTTCCTTTCCCTAGTCCTATGGGGTATTTTTCTTTTCTCCTGAATCATCATTTTTCACATCTCTTATCCCTGACAAGGAAATCCTTCCTGTCGCCTGACCTCCTGTTTTGGGGTCAGTTCTTGTGCACCACAGAAAGAAGAACAGCTGTTCCTTAACCCCCTCTTCCTCCAGCCTTCCTGTCTAGAGTCTAATGAACTGCTGGCAGAGATGCTAATAAAACTAGCCAAATTAGTGGTTGGTCTTCAGACCACAGCTGGGGGCAGGAGGTGTTTGGTCATTAAGAGTCATTAACAAAGTGAAGGAAGACTTAATCAATCTCTATGACTTCCCAGCCCAGGCTGCTGCCTATTCCTCCCTTGACTGACCATAAACTCCTCCGAAAAACTTTCCTTAGAATGGCAAACTGAATCATGGAATCTTAGAAATGGAGAGTACCGTGAAGGTTATCTTCATGGTCCTGTACTCCCTCCCAAAAAAAAACATTTCTTCTATAATATCCCTGGTAACAAATCCCCTGGTACAGTGAGTGGAAAATGGGATCTGAAGGCATGAGAGCAGGAGAACCTCAGTTCTTCTACTTACTATGTAACCTTGGCAAATGCATCATGTAACTTTTTTGGCCTTAGTTTCCTGATCTGTAAAATGGATTCGAAGATCTCTAAGGCCCTTTCCAGCCCAAAAGCTATGATCTTATGAAATGGTCATTCAGCCTTCCCTTGAAGATCTCTGTTGACAAGGAACTTATTCCTACTGACAGCTCTGCCTCTTAGAAAGCATCCCTAAGGCTGTATCTGTTCTGAGATGCAGAGAGACATGGGGAGAAGGATGGAGAAAAGTAGAAGGAGGAAACTGCCCAAAGAAAGAGGATCAAGACACTCTCAGTTCAGAGACTTTTCCCCTGAAGTTCATACCATGTAGTTATAGTACCTTGTCCAAAGACCTTGTTGTCACTTATTAACCAGATACCCTGGCTCCTTGTTCCTTGTCATATGAGGAACAGTTGAAGGAACCAGAGATCAAGTTTACTTTGGAAAACAGACTTACTGGGGAGATGAGAAGAATGATGATCATCTTTGAAGAATAATAAACATTATTAAACACCTACTGTCTTGATCACTAAGTGATCAAGTGCTTTACAAATATTATCTCATTTGATCTTTGTAAGTATTTGAAGGGTTGCCATGTAGAAGGATGAAATTTGTCCTGTTTGACTCCATAGAACAAAACTAGAAGCAAGGGATAGAGTGTGCAAAGGGAGAATTTCAAGATGAATGTGAGGAAAATCTTCCTAATAGCAAGTGTTATAAGTGAAATGGACTGCCCCAGAAAGCAAAGGGGGTCTTTTCTTTCTAATGTAGCTCATTGTCTAGCTAATGCTTAGATTAGAAGACTTCAACTTTGAGATTCCATTAAATGGTGAATTCCCCCATTAGACTGTGAGCTCCTCAAAGACAAAGACTTTTTTGTGGTTTTTTTTGGCCTTTGTTTGTATTTCATAATACTTAACACAGTGCCTGACACATGGTAGGTGCTTCCTCTATTTCCTTACCACTTACTAACTTTTTAATTTTTTGAGCTGACTCTCCATCCCAATTCTGTCCTGAAACTTTTCTCTCAAAGATTGCCAGCAATCTCTGAACTCTTAAATAACAGCATTTTTAAAAGTTCTTATCCTTTTGTGTCTTCCTACAGCCTCTGACACTATTTCCTCCTTCTGAACTTGCATGTTACTTCTCTCTCCACCAGGTTCTCCTTCTAAACATCTCACTGTTCCTTCTCATACTCCTTCAACAATTCATTATCTTTTTTTTCTCTCTAATCTTGGCTCTACTCCAAGACTTGGTTCTGGAGCTTCTCTACTTTCTCTACTTTTTTCTTTGTCGATTGAATCTACTCCTATGGTTTCAATTCTCACCTTCATGGAGCTATCTCTCAAATCTATATTTTTGTGTTTTTCAGTCATTTCAATTTTGTCCAATTCCCTGTCGCCCCATTTGGGGTTTTCTTGGTAAAGATCCTGGAGTAGCTTTCCATTTCCTTCTCCAGCTTATAGGCAAATAGGATTAAGTGACTTGTATAGGGTCATACAGCTTATAAGTGTCTGAAGCCAGATTTGAACTCATTTGGGCACTTCCATGGGTATCCCACCATGACCTTAAATTCAAGATATCCCTAGAACTGATTTTATCTACTTTTCTATTACACTCAGCCCTCTTCCAAACTCTTCTATTGATAATGATGGTAACCATTTGTTCTCCCAGTCCTCTCAAGCTTGAAAACTGTGTCTTTTTTGTATTCCCAGCACTTAGCACATGGCAAATGCATCATGTCAGTTTTTTGGCCTTAGTTTCCTGATCTATAAAATGGATTAGAAGATCTCCAAGTCTTAGCGGGCACTATACATAGCAGGCACTTAATAAATGTTGATTTATTGATTCTTTTCCTCCCTCCATATGTCCACTATATTGCTAAGATCTATCATTGTATCTTCATGCATACTGGGTTCACTTCTACTGTCACCTCTGTAGTCGATAATCCCATAAATTTTTGTAATAATCACTAAGAGTTCATCAGACAGCAAGGAGGTAAAATCAATTAATACTTAAAGAAATTAATAAAGAAATTAAATTCGTTAGCTAGAAGGTCAAATACTGAAGCTGAAGCTTAAATACTGTGGTCACATAGTGAAAAGATAAAATTCATTGAAAAAGACTCGGATGTTGAGAAAGATTGAAGGCAAAAGGAAAAGGAGATGGCAGAAATAGAGAATGTCATTAGAAGCAATGAACATGATCTTGGACAATCTTTGAGAGATAAATGGCCTGTTGTGCTTTAATTCATGAGGTACCTGAAGAGCTGAACATGACTGAATAACAACAACATAGTTTTTTAACTGATCTCCCTGTCTCCATGTACTCTTCTTCCTAAGACACGTGTGACTGGTTTACTTCTGTGCTCAAGAATTTTTAGTCCCCAGTGACTAAAGGCTAAAATAAAATCCAACCAATAAGTTGGATTTGGGTGTGTAGCATTAGGAATGAAAGAAAAGAGAGTGAGGATGTTCTAGAGCCATAGCGTCTGAGCTGCTAGAAAGGTTTTTTGGTCCAATCCTTTCATTTTACAGATGAGGAAGGGAATGCCCCAGAAGTTAAGGAATAAGTCCCATCCCTTGTCCCTCAAATAAAAGTAAGGTCTTCATCAAATTTTCCTAGATCATTCTGTCTGGATCTTCCCTTTGAATGTTCTACTTTATACAATACTTAACTATGTTATACTTTTTTCTAGACAGTAAGTTCTTTGAAGGAAGGGATTGTATCTTATTTCACTTTTGTATCCCCAAAACATAGCATATTACTTGACATATGAATACATAAATATAATTAATAAACTAATAGATTTGCTTAATATTAACACATAATAAACCAATAAACTAGATTGATATTAATAAAATGAATAAATGTGCTTAATAAATGCTTGTTGAATTGAATGAAATGGACATATTTGGCTGCTAGGGAGGGAGACCTCAATGTTCTGGAATCTTAGCACATGATGTTTTGAGGTCGAAAGGACCTTAGAACTAATTGGAACACTCAAAAATGGGAAGTATTTGCTTTAGGTCACGTACACCCAAAATTTGGACCAGGATTATTTGATTCCAAATGCTCTCTCTTTCCCCATTGGGTCCATCCCTTTCTCTTTTATGGGGGCCGATGGTGCCCTAAATAACTGAAAAAAACCTTATTTTCTTCACTACCACCATGTTTCCCCTAAGAATGATCTTTTCTCCCCCGACTCTCCTTTCTTCTCACTTTAATTTTCTCTTTCTTGGCCAAAATACTGGCCACTATGAGGAATGCAGAGCCAGGACGGTTCAAATTTAAAAGAAGAGTTATTTCCCAATTGATAAATGGACAAAGGATATGTCAGTTATTTTCATAGGAAGAAATCTAAGCTGTCAGTAGATGAAAAAAATGTCCTAACTAATAATTTAAAAGGAATATAGCCCCTGGCTCCTACATATTCCTCCAGAATCCCTCCTTTCCCATTCCGCCTCACACACACTCACGATTCCTTGTAGTAAACGATGAAACTCAGGAGGTCTCGAGCTTCTAGGGGCTCATAGCGCTCCCAGCGAAGGAGGATCCGATCTGATTCTGTCACATTGGAGACAAACCGGAGAGGTCGGGTCTTGCCTGAAGAAAATGGTGAGGGATGGTAGTATCAGGCTGGATGCTTACCTCTCTGCTCCACAGCCTGGGTATAAGGGAGCAGTTCTGGGTGATGGTGATTAGGAAACCAGTATTTAAATCTTGGCTCTGATGCTTACTGACTGTGTGACCTTGGATAAGTCATTCAATCCTTCTGATGACAGATTCCTCATCTAATAATATATGATCTTGTTGGGGGTATAAGTTCAGGTTTTGTCAGCCTGGAAATACCATATAACTGGAAGTTAATATTAATGAGAGCTAACATTTATATAGTTGCCAGGCACTGTGCTAAGTGCTTTACAAATATTATCTTATTTCATCCTCACAACAATCCTAGGAGGTAAGTGCTATTACTATTCCCATTTTACAGATGAGGAAACTGAGGTTAAGTGACTTGCTCAAAGCCACACAGCTAATCGGTTTCTGAGGCTGGATTTGAATTAAGGTCTTCCTGACTCTAGACTCCGAGCTCTGTTTATATTGTTTCACCTACCTGCCTTATTTCTTTAGAATTCTATCTGACATGACCTATTTTTGTTGTTGTTGTTGGCTAAATTTCAAAACTATTTGTGTAATAGCCCTTTCTGCATCAATACAGCACTCATTAATGGTAACTCACATTTATATAGCATTTTCAGGCTTACAAACAACTTTCTTCACAATTGTTATGTCCCTAACAAGATCATACATTATTCCTCATTTTTAGATGAGCAGCCTGTTATCAGAGGGGTTGAATGACTTATTCAGGATCACACTGAGTAAGCATGAGAGCCAAGATTTAGACCCTAGTTTCCTGATCACCATCACACACGTCACATGGACAAACAGTCTGAAGACCTGAGATGATCCCGGCTTTGCTAGTTATTCAACATGAGAGACCTTGGACAGATGAAAACCTCTCGGAGGCCTCAGTTTTCTCACCTGTAATATGACTATCTGGGGATTTAATCTTGCCAAAGGAAATATGGTGGAACCTAAGACTCCCTTCTAAGGATAACTTTTTTTTTAATAATTGAAAGAAATTCTAAATTTTAATTAGAAGGTAGTGAAAATAATGATATATTTTTTTCCCATTGAGATTAGTGAATCTCTCTGAATCTTTCTGAAATCTCTCCATGGACCTCTTGATGAATGGGGTCTGGATCCTAAGTCTCTTAGATCCCATAAAGTTCTATATTTATTAGCCTATGATCCTATAATAGAAAAGAAGAGGGTCCCAGATGAGAGTAAATTCCTTTATCTATCTCCCAATCCTTGCCCTCAAGCCATCCCTTATTCCTAACCTTCCCTCGTTTCTGGTTCTCCCCATCTCTCCCACTCTCAAACCCCCACTCAATACCAACCTCCAGGTCTCTAACCCTTTCCTTATGCTATCTCCCTAGGCTGAGCTCTCGTCTGTTCCCCATCTTGCCTTTATGTCTGCCCTTCCCATCCTGCATTGTCCACCTTGATCTGACAGTAGTTGAAAGAGCATTTGATCTGGGGTTAGGGAGGATTCCAAGCTCCTTCACTTACTGGCTGCTTACCCTACAAATCTTGAATAAGTCTCTTATCTGAAGCCTTATCTTTGTTATTTACTTATGGGAGGACTGGATCAGAACGGACTCTAAAAATCCCTTTTATCTCTAGTTCTTGTGATACTGCTACAATCCCAACCCACCCTCAGCCCTAACTTTCTCCCCATATGCCCAAACTCACTTTCCCCATCTAGGCTGCTCCCCTAATCCCGCCCCTGACCTTCCCGAGGCTCCCCATCCCATGCTTGCCCCCCGGGGACATGTCTCCCTCACAGGCCGCTCGGTCTCCATTGGTTCGAGGATTGATCTCAGCCTTGTTCTGCCGGCCCCTCGTTCCCGTCACCTCCTCAAGCTGGTAGATGTGTTCCAGGCAGAGACGTGGATTGAAGGCAAAATAAATCTTCCCCACGGGGATGGACAGCCCGGCCTCTGCCCACTCCCCCAGCTGCTGTAGGTTCTGATTGTCCAACACATAGAGCGTATAGTTCCTGGGGAGAGAGGCCTGGGGTCTGGGTCTGGAACCCGAGGCGTGGAGAGCCCGGCTGGCATAAGGTGGACACGGAACCTGCTTGTGGGGACCTGACGGGGGCAGGGATACTAGAGGGAGCAGGGGGGCAGGGGAGCACGGTCACCCCGGCTTTCATAGGTAACGGACTGAGAGAGATGAGGGTGTAACAGGAAAGGCAAGTAAGGATCTGCCCCCGGGCACCAATATCTGGGGATGGGATAAGCTGCTTCTTCCCCTGATGTCTGGCTAAGGCCCCTGTCTGAGAAGTCATTGTGTGGGCTCTGAGCATCCTCCAGACACATGCCTTCGGGACCTGCCGCCGCTCTTTGAATGTTCCTCACTGTCTATTCAAGATGGCAGTTCCCGCCCTGGCTCCCTCCCGGGGCAGATGGGAGGCTTTGGGGAGGAGGTGACCACCAGGATCCCACCCACCCCCGCTTACCCATCCACCATGGAGTCTCCCCGGATGAGTTTGAGGTTCCTGAAGAATCCCAGGGAGATGAGGGCAAAGGAGTGTTTGATTTTGAGGAAGCCAGTGATGGTTTCCACCAGGCCCAGACTTCGCTGTAGTTCTGTTTCTAAGTTATCTGATCAGAGAGGGGGAGGGTTCAGCTCAAGGCGGGACAAGGGGGGAGAAAGGGAGGAAATCAGGCATCCCTGTTTTTACAGGGCTTTACTGGCAGACGGGAGGTACCCAATAAGTGCTTATTGACTGATTGGAGGGCTGAGAAATTGGGGGGGGTCTGAGAGGAATTACGCAGGGATCGAGACCCCACTTACAAGAAGGAGGCTTCAGAATGGGCCCCGGGGGCAGGAGGAGGGGTGGGAACTAGGGCATACTAACAGCCTTGACGCAGGTTAAGGATCAGGCTGCCCTTCAAATGGGTGCAGCCTATGAGCTCCTGGGCTGCCTGGAGAGAGTCTATGGTCTTGGTGCCCACCTTACACTCCTTGGGGCACAACCCCTCACACTTATGGCAGAAGATGCTGCAGGAGGAAAGAGAGAGGGGGAGATGGTGAGCTCCTCGGGGTCCCCCTCCCCCAGATGAGGCTGGGCTCCCATCCTCCCATCCCCAGAGCTGGCTCTGATTTCTAGGATGCTCTTGCCCCTACCCCAGAGACCCTTCTTACTGTTCCCATCGCCCCCTGCGTTCCTCCTCACTGACGTGAGCCCTTCCATGTAGACATCTCATCTTTGGTCCTGTCCTTGGATGCCTCAGTCTCATCCCCACGGTCCCTCTCCCCTGAATACTTGGGGGGCGTCCCCTCGGGGATCCAGGACTCACCTGCTATCATTGTGGGTGTAGCCTGGAGGGCACTGGGCCAAGCAGCTGCCCTGGTGGATGACGAAGTCGGAGCCCCGCCGGGCAGGTCGGGCAGCGCCCTGAGGCTGGCGCAGTACTCGGCGGTCACACAGCGCCAAGCCTCGTACTGGTAGGTGCCCCGGGGACAGGCAGAGTGGCAAGTGCCTCCAAAATGGAAGTGCCGGCAGGCCACGCAGGCCTGGGGGTCGCTGGGCCGGCTGCATCCTCCCAAGCACTCGGGATGGCAGCACTCGCCCCTTGGGGTGCAAGCCAGGCCCCTGGCACACGGGCACACTGTGGGCATGGGGGAAGGGGCATCAGGGCCGTGCCAGAAGGACTCCCCTCTCTCCTAGTGCCCCATTTCCCTGGGTTGCCTTCCCCCCAGTATCTGAGTCTTTATCCAGGATACCCAAGAGGGAAATGGACAGTGCACTTTATAGAGCAATGGGCCTGGAGTCAGGATGACCTGAATTCAAATCTGAATTCCTACTTTTTAACATCTCTCTGCCTCAGGTTCTGTGATGTGGTGAGAATAATAACACCGGCGATACACTGCTGCTAACAATACAGGGTTGTTGCAAAGATAAAACAAGGTGATATTTGTGAACCCTTTGCACTGGGTCCGGGCCTGGTATACAGTAGGGGCTGTATAAGTGTCAGCCACCATGATTACCCTCCTCTGCACTCCAGACTGACGTCTGCCCCGACTATGAAAGATGTTTTGTAAACCCCAAAACAATACGCCTGTCGGCTATTTTTATGATTGTGCCTCAGAGTGGGAAGTCAGACAATCGAAGGTCTATCTGGACGCCATGCCGTGCCCACCACCACCGGCCATCTGGCTTTCCCCCAGCCCCATTCACGCCTGCAGTCCCATGTCCGGCTGACTCGCCTGCCCTTGCTCTCTGTCCCCGTGTCCTGGCGTGGCCCTCGAACCAAGGGCTCCCTGAGGGCCCCCAGGGCCTCCTTCTGCCCGGGCTGCTTTCCCTGCGCTGGGGGCAGCTCAGGACAGAGCCATGACCTTGCTTTGTCAGTGCCACGTCTCCCTGCCCTCCCTCCTGGAAGCGATGGCCAGACTTCGGCCAGGCACGGTGCCAGGGCAGGATTGAGCTCGGGAGGCAGAGCCGGGGCATGAAGACCCTCCACAATACATCACCGCCACGGCCCTGCTGGAGAACCAGCCGCTCACTGCCCCTTCCTGAAGTTCTGGGGGAGGGGAGATTTATAGGGGACAGGGCAAATTTAGAGCCAGGGCATCAGGAGCCTGGCTCTCCTGTCGGGCAAGAGCTAGAGACTAGCAAAGAGAGGGGCCACGAGGAGGGGCAACATGTGTTGATACCATATACTTTGAGAACTAGCAATCCTGTTTATAGACAACATTGGGGGTGGGGGAGATGTGGGAGAGCAAGATACAGCAAGGATCTGGTTACCTGGATGGTAGGTAAGGAGATGGGGGGATAGAGCAGCTTTTGGGACCCCCATTCTCAGGACCCGTGTCCTAATTTATGAGAGACAACGGGTTGGACAAATTTTCAAGCGGAAGGTCTCCAGGCTCTCCTTGATCCTAAGGGACCCCCATTCCTTTCTTTTCCCCATTCCCCTCTCAACCACCCAGGATCAGTCCATTTCCCCCTTTCCCTACTTAACTCTTTCCTCTCCTTTCTCAGAAACCTTTCCAGCCTCTCCCCACTTTGGGGAGATATTCCCATCTCTTCTCCTTGTTCTCTCCCATCTTTTTTTATCTTTCTCCTCATCTCCCTTTGAACTTGCCCACCCAGGCTAGCCAGCTTTGTGATCTTGGACATCTGAATCCAGGTGAAGGACCAGGCTCAAAAATCTAGCTCTGTACTAATTACCCGTGCTTTGCTAACTTTGCTAACCTGAGCTTCCTCCTATGTAAAATGAGGGAGTTGATTATGGTCATCCTGAGCTCCTGAGGAGCCATGGCTGACTCTCTGATCCCTTCTGGGGTTTTCTCGGTAAATATAGTGTTTGCCATTTCCTTCTCCATCTCAGGAAACTGAGGCAAACAGCCAAGTGTTTTGCCTAGGGTCACACAGCTGGTAAGTGGCTGAGGCTGGATTTGAACTCAGGTTTTCTTGACTTCAGATCTGGCACTCTATCCACCCGGCCACCTAGCCTCTCACCTGCCTGTCCCTTCAGGAAAGTTCACTCACAAGATCTATCGAACCTTCCCTGATCCCCACCTTTCAACAATGATTGCCATCCTCAAGCCTCATATATCCCTTTGCTTCCCCCTCTATATTAATGTTTAGCACAGTGCCTGGCACATAGTAGGTGCTTAATAAACGCTGCTTGATTAAATTGACCATGGAATACTTTTACTGTAGCAATTCAGGCCACTAGGTAGCACAGAGGAAAACATGCTGGATCTCAAGTCAGGAAGATGTGAGTTCACATCCTGACCTGAATACTTGTTAGTTCTGTGATCCTGAGCAAGTCATTTAATCTCTCTTTGCCTTAATTTTCCCATCTGTAAAATGGGCATAAAAATAGCACCTGCTCCCAGAGTTATGAGAATCAAGTGAGATAATAGTTGTTAAAGTGATTTTACAAACCTTAAAGCATCATACAAATGGTAATAATAATAATAATAATATTGTGTGTCTTATCTTCTGGGAAAGAGAGCCCCTAGGAGGGGAAACACTGTGACTTATCTAGACTTTGCATCTCCACCTATGATACACAGGAAGCACTTAAGCATCTGTTGTCCCATATTGTCGTATAAATAATATTAAGTTGGAATCAGAGAACCTGGGTTACAGTTCAGCTCTGTTACTTACTATCTGTGTGGTTTTAGGGATCCTTTGTTTAACAGATAAAATCCTTTATAATCTGGTTCCTGTGTACCATGCCAGCCTTATACTTTCCCTCTTGCTTTGATCCTGCCAAATTGGCTTTCTTGCTGCTTCTTACACAATTCATTTTGCCTTTGCATAGTTGTTCCCTATGTTTGAGATGCCCTCCCTCTCATCCCATCTCTTAGAATTTCTTGTTTCCTTCAATCTCTTTTTATTCTGTATTTACTTATATATGTATATGCTGTGTGTCCCTCGTGCTCCTTATAGAATCTCTCTTGAGGGCAGAACTTTTGTCATTTTTGTTTATAAATCCTAAACATCTAAAGTGCTTGGCATACAGTAAGCATTTAATAAATGCTTGTCAATGGGTTATTTGGGTAAATCACTGCCATTTTTGAAATAAGGGGGCTAGACTACTTGATTTTTTCCTGATCTAAGTGCCATCTCCTGTGCTCACTTTCTGCCCACATGTACCCACCTCTCTGGCAGTGCCCCGAGGTCCAGCAGCGGTAGTCCATGCGCCCATTGACGGTGGTTCTGATACAAGGTTCCTCAGTGCCCAGCATTCCAGGGCACACATCGGCACATTCCTCTCCTAGCTTGTTGCCCACAATGTGGTTGGCATCGGTTGTTGGCTGCAGCAGGCTCCAGTCAACAGTAGACAGATGGCACAGCTCTTGATTTTTCTCTACACGCACAGCCCCTCGAAGGATGGCACCCAGGCCTGGAAGCCCCACGTCCCTCAAATGGGGCATCTCAAAGATGACCAGGGCATAGCTGAAGAAAAGGCGGGTGCCTCGAATGACTGCCAGGTTGGGAAAAAGGTCCCGAAGACTCTCCAGTCCATAGACCCGGAAGAGGAGAAGGTAGTCGGTGACCTGGGTGAGGCGGGGGAAGCTGAGTCCCTGGAAATCCTCCCCAGTTGCTGTGAATATGAGCAGGATCTGTAGGTAGCCTTCCACCACGGTACAGTTTTCCAGTCGCCGGAGTTCTGACACCTCTGTGCGGATGTCCAGGCTGGGGCAGACTGAACGTTAAAGGAAAAGGAGACGCAGATGGGAGCTCAGGAACGTACTCCAGTCCTTCCCAAGAGAACCTGAATCCCATAGACCCAACCAAGGTACACACCCTGCCCTGCCCGCTTCTAGACTCCCAGAATCTTAGAGAAGGCAGTGACTTCCGAGATCATCAGCTCTAGACCACACCACGCACTCTACAACATGCTGGACAAATAGCCAGATAGTTTCAACTATGATCTGGAGTCTACTACATTCCTACATGGGCAGTCCATTTCAGCTTTGGACAGCTCCATTTGCTAGAAGGTGTTTCCTTAAATGGAGTCCAAATCACATTCTGTTCTTTCTGCCTGCCCCAAGCCCTCTGAGACCAAGAAGAGCAAATCTAATTTTTCTTGCACATGAAATGTCCCCTACTCCTCTCCTAGTCTTTTTCCCCCCTAAGCTAAATATCTCCAGTTCCTTCAACTGGTATTTGGCGATGTTGTCTCACCATCTTGTTCATTCTCTCCTGGATGAGGTCCAATGTGTATATATCCTTCTTAAAATGTGGTACCCAGAATTGAACCCAATATTCCAGATGTAACTCGACTGTGGCATGGATTCTAGACACAATACATCCATTAACATAGCCTACTATTTTTGTTTTCATTTAATTGGTTCACTTGAGTCTGACTTTTTGTGACCTGATTTGGGATTTTCTTGGCAAAGATACTGAAACAATTTGCCATTTTCTTCTTCAGCTTTTTTTTTCAGATGAGGAAACTGAGAGAAATGGGGTTGAATGATATGACCAGGATCACACGGCTAAGAACTGTCTGAGGCCATATTTGAATTCAGGAAGTTGAGTCTACCTGATTCTAGTCCCAGAATTCTCCCCCACTAAGCCATGGTAGCTGGGGACTGCAAAATTATTAGATATTTTGGCTCCCATACCACACTGTGGATCCATACTGACTTTGACATCCACTAAAATCCCCAGCTCTTTCTATCACAAACTATCTGGTTATTTATGCAGTTGTTTTGTTAAACTCAAGTATAGGGCATTTATCATTATTAAATTTCATCTAATGGGGCTCCTAAGCTTGGGCCCCTTGAATACTGATTTTTCCTATCCCCAATCACTCCAAATGGACTCAGGTTTGGGACAACTGGACTTCAGAATATGGTGTTGCTTATTTCATTCAACATATGTTGAATGTCTACTGTGTATCAGTCCTGGGCAAATCAATCCCTGGGGTGTGAATCAAGGGAGAGTAGGTATGACACGTATCTTGCCTTCCCAAAGCAGATTTGGGTTCCTAGAGATTAGGACTAGAGGTCAACAAAGTAGCTGATCACCTAAGGCAAATAACATAAGTGGGTACGATAAAGGACATTGGAAGATAGTATTTTTTTTTCCGTAAAAGCATATATTTTTAATGCTAGAAAATCCTTCCTTTCATGATTATGGTATTTGTTTTATTTAAGTGTGTTCCAGCAAAGGTTCTAACTCAGTCTTTATCTCAGATCAGAAAATGCCTTATCCCAACTCTGATCCTCAGCCTCCTCCTCCCTACCTGGACATCTGGGTCCCTAACTTCCTTCTCAGGGACAGATATGAGCTTAGATGGACATGGGGGTATGTATATTTCCCCTACTGCCATTGTTTCTTGATATTTAATAGGGTACATGAATAGATGAGTGTGTGTGTGTGTGTGTGTGTGTGTGTGTGTATTTGGCAAGCATAGGAGCTTAGACATCTTGATAACTTGAATCTTCCCTTTCCCAACTTATTTCTCCCCACTCTTTCTTTGCTTATTTGATTTCCATTATTTTCCTTACAACCTCTCCAATCTAATTCTTCTTCTCCTTTCCTTGCCAAATTTTGCCTTCTGTATTCCCCATCACACCTCACTGTCACTTACATTTTCTCCTCTCCATTTCTAAACATGTATACCCCCAAAAGGTATCTCTCTTAATACTGGAAAAATGGACCAAAATTTGCCTTTAATTGTTTACTTGTGTGTGTGTTTGTATTTGTGTGTGTGTGAGTGAGGGAGAGAGACAAGTGGCCTATGAGATTTGCAACCAGCTCCTCTTCACTCCCACCCCCCACCATTTCTATCACCTGTCCCTGGACCAATCAGATTTGAGAAAGGGGTAGGGGGCCTTCTTCAAGATCCCCTCATCCCATTTCCCATCATGCTCCTAGGCTCTTCAGAGCTCCCCTAATGAGAATACTTTGGAAAAACAAATCCCAAAGCCTTCTCTGATTACCCCCCACTTCAGGTTCCTCCTGATGCCCTCCCCTGCCACTTCTCTCCCTTCCTTTTTGGTTTCTCCTGCTCCCTCCCCGGCTGACACTGAGAACCAGCCACCTGGATCCCCTGATCAAACACCCGCCCCCACCCTCAGAAGCTCCCAGTTCCTCCCATGGACGTGCTTCTGTCTGGACAACCACACTCGGGTCTGGCATCTGTTGGGTCCTGGAGATGGCTCTGCTCCATCCCCCCTTTTCCACTCTCACCCTCCCGCCCAAGGCTGTTTGATCATGAGGGAAAATGATAATGCTGAGGCTGCAGGTATTTGTAAGCCCCTTGTACCTCCCAGCTCTCACTCCAATTCCCTTCATTTATGTCCTATGGCAGAGACCCTGCCCCTTCCCTCCGGAACTCACACTCTGGAAGATGAGGAAAACACACTTCCTGCCCTTGTAAAGACCCCATTTTAATAGCAATATGTGGTATACAATCATGGCATGGATAGAGAAACTCTGACTAGGAAGAGAGACAAAAGCAGATGAGCCAGGCAATTTGAGCTGTATGTCAGAATGGGAACAGATAATGGGAAATCAGAAGTCAATCAGAGAAGGCTTCCCAGAAGAGGGGGTCTTGAGAAAATTTAAACTTTTTGCTGAATTTCATTTCTTATCCCATGCCATCTCATCATTTCTCCTCAGTTACAGTATCCCCAATTCCCCTCCCCCATCAGGAGATTGTTTACAGTCAATATGACCAGTCTCCCCGCTTCAATCCCTATGCTAAACATGGGAACTTTCTAGGCTAAGACTGGGGGTGGAAGTGGGAAGAGGAATCTGGAGAGAGTGGGGGTAAGCTGACTCAACGTGGGGAAAGCATATGCTCTCCTTCCCAGGTTAGTACACTCTGAGAAGCCATCTAATTCATCACATCAGCCAGCCTGTCAACTTCTATCTTTCATCCCTCTTGTGGTTGTGGCTTGTCAAGGGGAGGATGGAGGCTTTTTTCTTCAGCCTTCTCTCATATTCGATCATACCATTTAAAGCTGTAAGGGAACCACAGAGATCTCCAAAGTCTCATGGATGGCAAGCCACAGAATCAGGGTTGGATTCAAACCTTGTTCCTCTTGCTCCAGACTCATTGCTCCATTCCGTGATGATACTGAGATAGCTCCATTGGGTAGTAGGGATTTGAGCTGGGTATCAGAGTCCCCTACTTCTAGTCCTAGCTCTAGGCATTGAGTCCATCTGTGACCCCAAACCAGCCAACTTCCCATTTTTGGGCTTCAGGTTCTTTCTATTTCTGGAACACTACAAGACCCCATGTCCAGATGGGGAAACAGTTTCCCCTATTTCCTTAAACATCTTGAGTTACCAATGGACCACCGCTAGGGCTCAATGAATGACAAAGTATAGGATGAGCCCCCAATGTTTGAACTAAGGTTGACTAGAGATCTCAAGAGAGGTTGGAAGCTAGCACCAAGACTGAAGAGAGTCTATCATAGCCTTGAACATGTGTGCATGCACATGCATGAGCAAGTGAGTCCCATCTGGGCTGCCTGCCTATATCTGAAGGAAGAGACAGACTAAGCAGGAGACAATTGGATAGAGATGTAGGTTAGATCTTGTTAGATCTTCAGGATATCCTCCAAACTAGGTTAAAGCACAGGGGAGAGAATGAAAGAGTGATGAGGAAGCAGAGATTGTGCTGGGTACCTTTTCACTATCATTGCATCATAATAGAACATTTCCATTTGGGAATTTTCCCTCTGACATTTACTGGGCTTATGATTTCTCTCATTTGTAAAATGGAGATGATAATAGGTACATATCTACTTCACAAAGTTGTTGGGAGGAAAGTGTTATAGAAATGAATTATTATTTGGTGAGGCAATCACCAAAGTGACTTGCTCAGGATCACACAACTAGTAAACGTTAAGTGCCTGAGACCAGATTTGAATTCAGGTTCTCCTGACTTCAAGGCTATTCTTACCATGCTCTTTCTCTTGGACACAACTGTCTGTCTTTATTATTCTCCCCCATATCACCTACTCCTTCCAGCTCCTTTCCACTTGTTTTCTCTCGATCTTTGTTTTCATATCTTTCTCCTGTATCTCCATTTTTATCCCTTCTTTGATTTTTCCTTAGCACTCTTCCAGAGAGTTATGTCTAGAAGACTTCTTCCAAGGCATCTAGTCAGTCAGTCAATAAAAAAATCTGAGTGCCTATTATGTACCCACTAGGTAGCCAGGTGGCACAATGGATAGAGTACTGGACTTAGATTTGGACAAGAGTCCAAATTAACTTCTAACATCAACCCTGTCACCCTGAACAAGTCACTTATCTTCTATCTGCCTCTGTTTTCTCATCTGTATAATAATGACAGAATCTACTTCCCCTAGTTGTTGTGAAGATCAAATGATGTACTACTTGTATAGTATTTTACAAACCTCCAAGGACCATTATATGTGCTAACCTCGATGCTAAGTGCTAGGCCTACAAAGAAATATAATAAATATTCCCTATTCTCAAGGAGCTTAAGAGTCTTCTGGGGGAAACAACATGCAAACAACTATGTGCCTACAAGATACAGGAAGGATATAGTGGAGATTTAGCAACAGACAAGGAAACTAAGGGCCATAGGAGTGCATCAACTCAGCCAGCATGACGAAAGTAATAATTGGCAATTCTTGGATTTACACCTAGTGCTCTTTGTACTACATGCTGCCTGTCATAGCAGGGAACCTTTAAGCCCCCCATCCTCCATTCTCACCTCAGCTCTGAGATCACAGATATTCCAGCCAGAATGAAGATCATCTTATTGTTCCTACTGACAATTGCTCCAGAGAGGAAGCTGTAAGCCCCCTTCAAGGAACTGGCCATACTCCTTGCAAAGAATTCTTCTTGTGATCATAGCTAAGACCTTTTTACTGCTGCCAGAGGCAACACAAAGAGACTAAGTCCTAGAGAAGAACCCAGATGCCCTGTCTCCCAGCTCTGGGAGAAGATGAGGACTCACCCTCTGGAGTATCCAGGCCAAATCCCAAAGGAAGGAAGTTCATCAGCAGGCAAGATCCCCAGAGCCAAGAGCTGGGTGCTGTCATTGTCTTGGCCCTGAGCCCACACCCAGCCCCAGCTCGGTGTTATCCAGCCTGGTAGGGATAGAGGTTGGGGGCAGGACATGCAAAAGAGTTGCCTGAGGGGAGCCCTGAGAGATAGAGACACTGAGGGACTCCAAAGATAGGAGACAGAAAGGCAGTGGGAAACCGTGCCAGAGATGAAGAAAATAATAGAGAAAGGTACTGAGAATTGACGAAAATGGAATTAAAGGAAAAAATTCTGAGTGTGTGTGTATGAGTGAATGAGAGAGAGACACACAGAGACAGAGAGACAGACACACAGAGAGAAGCACAAGTTAGGGTTCAATGGAGAAGAAATGAGTTAGGGCACACGGGAAGCAAGACCTCGGTGGTGATGGTGCAGGGCTTCTTGTACCTCAGCCTGGAATTGTTTCTTCTGTGGAATCCCTGAGGGACAGAGGCAAAGAAGTTGCACAGGCAGAGAACTGGAAACCCCCTGCTGGCCTCCAATTGTGGTCCTAAAGCCCATTGGTCTGAGGACAATGGGGTGGGGGGGAGGTACCACTGCCCCCCCCCCTTGCTTTACTTCCCCATCATCCCTCTCTTTCCAGTGAAGTCAAAATATTTAGCCTGACAACTGAGAGGGAGGAGGGTGCTACTGTGCATAGGGAACATGTCTGTTGGGAAAATAAGGCCAAAGGGCAGAGGTGAGGGGGGGTAAGATTTGGACTGGAGGCCAAGAGAAAACATCCCAACCTCCAACTCACCCAGAAGGCGCCGCTTCTGACAGCGGCAGCAAAGACACTCCGAGCTTATCTTGTAACAAGAAGAACTACACCTACAGCAACAATGAATCATCCCTTCAGATGGGGCTGAAGGGGTTGACACGGTGACGACAGGAGAATCAGCAAGAGACAGAAAGGAGAGGCAGCGAGAAAGAGGGGGCAGAGATCTGGCGTTCGGGACACTTCTACACGAGCCACACAAGAAGCTGTCGGGGAGACGACTGAGTAGGGTCCGCGGGCGCCGTGCACCCCGGTTCCCTCCCAACCCCCAGCTTCCTCCAGCTGAGCGGAACGCCTCCTTCCCCGAAGTTACCTTGGATTGATCAGAACGTTGATACCAAACCTGTAGGGCCCCATTCCCTCGCGCCCAGCTTTGGGGAGTGCATGGAGAGGGGCAGAAACTGGGAAGGGAACCGAGGTATGATGCTTTGCAGGGCTGCCAGTTGGGGACGGGGGTAGTCAGAGACCTAGCCGGCGTTTCTGGAGGGGACAGGAGAGGCTGCTGGGCGAAAGCAGAGCTTGGCTTGGCCCGGAGCGCCGGCCTTTCTGAAGAGCTAAGAGAAGACCTATTAATTTCTTCGCGTGGAAATCGATGCGCCTCTGTACGGACGGACGATTGATCCCTCTCCCTTCCCTGCCTTGCTTGCCTCGAAGTGTCGGGGGGACTCCTTCCAAGTGAGAGAACTAGCATCCTCCTCCTTGCCCTGGGACTGGCATCTCTCTCCTTGCCTCTACACCACTCCGCACATCCTGCAAGGGTCCCCTTTCCCCGCGCCTAAACAAGCACAGCACGGTGGGGATAATGGCAAGAACCCCAGTTTGGGGAGTCAGAAGATGGGTTTGAGTTCTCGAACTATCATGCCTTAACTTTGTGACCTTTCCTCTCTTCTTCGAGCCTCAGTTTTCTCATTTGTAAAATAGTAATACACTGTCTCAAAAATATAGGAAAAGCATTTTTAAAATATTAAAATGCTTTGTGATTAAGAGCCAGAAAACTGAGGTACTCTAGCACTTGGCACAGCACAATTATGGGCCTTAATGTTTCTTGACTCGTCTCAGTAGTTTGTGTTTAGACACATTTTATTTTTTGCATGTTAGAATGTGAGTTCCTTGAAAATAGGACATTGTTTTTGCTTCTCTTTGCATCCTCAGCTTTTATTTAGCACAACGCCTTGCATACAGTAAGAGCTTAATCAATGCTTGTCGATTGATTTACGTGTTAAAAATACATGGAAAGGAAACATCCAAGACGGGAAATTTTGGATTCAAGTCTCACGTCCTATGCTGCTGGCTGTGTGACTGGCCAACTCACTTAACTTCTCAGAGCTCCCAGGTTACTCTATGTAAGACTATATATAAATAAATGTATTTATTTATACATTTATACACACGCATATATATATGCACACAAATATGTACACATGTGCATGTACAGGTATGTATGTATGTCGCAGAGGGGGTGCTGATCTGTATTTGCAGAGGGAGTTTCCTCATCCGGGAGTTCTTGACACAGATGAAATCACCTATCGAGCCCATATTCTCATTCTAGTCTAAAAGCATAAACACATGCGCCTCTGGCGCCACCCCGTGGCTGCTCTAAGGCGAGCGAGGCAGACGCCCCTCCCCATGTAGACGCAGCTCAAACCTGACGTCGGCTGAACGTTTTGGGGGAGACCTTTTCCTTACCTCTGACTTTCCCACTTTGTGGAAATACCTCCCTGGTTTTCCCGCATTCTCATCCCAATTCCCGTTGCTTCCAGTTCTTTTTCTTTCTGTAAAAGGTCTTCGAGGTAATTTTAACCTGTGCTCTACAAGTGATGAAATCATGGGCGCCTCCCCACCCCGAAAGCCCCCGATGGCGTCCGTCCCTTAGGGAACCTGGGCCTAGGATGATGACGGGGACATTAGGTTTCCATCTCTTCTCAGCCCAGGGATCCCTGCGGAGTTTCGAGAATGCAGCTGCATCCTGGGTGGGGAAGCAACAAGCTAGCTTCCCAGCCTGGCTTATTAAGCAAAAAGAGCTAAGTCCCCAGAAAATTCATAGGAGTACGCAGGTGGAGCGACCTCTGAAGGAATAATAACCCCTGAAGGGGAGCACACAAGGGGAAAGGGCAAGAGCTGGGAGGGGGTCTAAAGAAGGGGCATATAGGGGAGGGGGTAAAGGGAAATGGGGGAGAAGGCAGCAGCAGCTTGGTGTACTGTGGGAGGGGGCAGGGGGGATGCCGAGATGGAGAGGTGGGATCCAGGAACACCGAGGGGTGGGGAGGGAAGAAGGGGTACTGAAGGAGAAGGCAGGATCAAGAGAGAGGGAGGGGTTAGGCAGAGAAAGGGGCTGAAGAATATTATGGGAAAGCTGGGGGGCTGAGGGGTCACTTGGGGAGAAGGGCAGGGGCTGGGAGGGATAATGGGAAAGAGAGGAAGGGATTGGGGAGACTGAAAGAGAGGTGCAGGAGCTTGAGGAACACTGATGAAAGAGGCAAGGGGCACAAGAGAAGGAAAAAGATTGGGGGGTGGACATAAAGAGAGGGGAGAGGGCTGAGGAGTACTCTTGGAGAGGAACAGAGGCTGGGAGATATTGGGGGAGAGGGGCAGAGCCAGCTCCTCCCCTTTAAGACGGCTGTCCCTTTAAAGCAGCCCCGTCCACATGTTGGGGGTGGGTGGGGGGAGGTTGGGCTGGGAGCAGCTGGGTGAGTGCAGTCAGGCTGGCCGAGGCAGTCAGGGGGAGATGCTCAGAGCCGGGAGGAGCGGGCAGCTTGGCAGGCAGGGCTGCCCCTGGGCCCTGCTAGCCTGGCTGCTTCTGGTGCCCTCGGGCATTGCCCACTGCCCCCATGCCTGCTGCCCCTTTGGCCCCTCAGGGCTGCTCTGCGTAAAGCCAGGAGCTCTCTCCAGCTTTGGCCTCCTGACAAGCTTGGAGAACCTGACAAGCTTGGAGAACCTGACGGAGCTGTGAGTGCCCATTGGGCATTAGGGATGGGCATTGGAGAGCTGAAACTGGGCAGGGGGCTGGGGGAGGTATGGGCTTGAAGCTTCCCTGGCAGGGTGGTGGGGCCCGCAGGTGGTCCCTGGTACTGAAGGGAAGAGAGACTAGAATTTCTTCTCCCTGTAATCCAGGGATCTGGGTGCTACCTTTCAAGCCTTATGGGCAAAGACTAGTGGCGTACTTTATGGGGGTGACTTTTTTTTCTCCTGCACCTTGGGACTTCCTTCTGGGAATTGCAGTGGGGAGCAGTGAGATTTTCTGACAACAGATTTTTTTAATTAAAATCATGCCCAGAGACAGTATTCTACTTTCCACCACCCCCACCTCCCCGGGAGGGGGGTTATCTGGAACTCAGGACTCCCAAGCCAGGCACAGGCACGGGAAGCAATAAAGAGCAGAGGATGCTCTAAGAGCTAATACCCCAACCTCTGCCCCTCTTCCTTGGAGTCCTCAGCCGCTGTTCCTCTCCCCAAGATCCTCTCTTCTCCCTTAGCAACTCTTTCTCATCTAGTCTTTCTGTCTTCCTACGAACCCCCTTTAACCTCCTGCCTTTCTCTTCTTCCAATCTACTTCTCCTCTCTCCTGATCTGTCCTTCTCTCTGTTTCCTGCCCGTTTCTCCCACTCTTCCCATATCTCCCTCTTCTCTCCCTCTGTATTCTTCTAATCCTCTCCCCTAGTGACTCCCCGAGCCCCTCCCCAGATGCTCTGCTTTTATGCTCTGGGCAGCTCCAGCTAATGCCAGCTTGTAGTTGGCCCTTTTCTTCCCCAGTGATGCTGCCCATAAAAAATGGGAAAGCTGGTTGTTTTGGTGGGAGAGGGTTCACACGTCTTGGTAGTTGGGGGATAGAAGGGACAGTGTCAACTCTCCACCCCACCTAGCTTGGAATCAGAGGGGCGCTTGTCCCCACCCCTTCCTCAGGAATGCCTTGTGTGGTTCCCATGACTTCTCTTGACAATGGTGAAGTGAAGGTTGTTACAGTGAGAGATAGATGTTCCCAGCCCTCTGCTTAATGTTCTCTGTCTGTCTGCATGTCTCTCATTCTCTGTCTCTCTCTGTCTCTGTCTCTCTGTCTCTCTGTCTCTCTCTCTCTCTTTCTCTCTCTCTGTCTGCCTGTCTCCCTCCCTCCCTCCCTCTGTGTCTGTTTCTGTGTTTGTTTCTCTGTCTGTCTCCCTCCCTCCTTTCTTCCTTCTCTTTCTCCTCTCTTTCTCTTTCTCTCTCTCCCTCTCCCTTCCTCCTCTCTCTGTCTCTGTCTCTCTGTTTTTCTCTCCCTTTCTTTGCTGCCCCCCATTATCATCTCCCAACCTTATATACTTAGCCTAGGGGGAAAACTAGGCAGCTGACAGAAAGTAATGCCCTGAGTGAGCTCACTAAAGAAATCTAAGGAGGAGGGAAGGAAGGCAGAGTTCTTTAGGTGCCTGCAGTAGCAGCAAATACACGCAACAGTAACTGACTGGAAAATACTCCATTTTTCTTTAACAGCTGCTGGGGACAGGGGTGGAGGGGGGCAGACTTGTCTATCCCATAGCATATAAGATATATAGTTTGATAATAGCCTGGTGTGATTGGCTGGAATGTAATTGAGTATTTTACAGTGACAATATAGTTTCTGGTATTTTATTTTACAGTTGGAGAGGAAAATTCCCTAGAATATGGGAGGGTGGGTTGAGAATATCCTCTAGTATTATGTAGCATTGTAAGCACATGGAAAGTACCCTAACATGCTAGAAGATGCCCAGATACCTGAAGTGACAGGCAAGAAAGCCCAATTGCAGTAATTATCTAGGGTATTTTTGGGTAGCTCTCCATAAGAGTGAAGGAGTGAAGGGGAGAAAAGAAAATGAAATCTTATATCTAGACTCTTCTTCAACATCATATTTACTATCCTACATCTCCAGTCAAGAGTGGAAGAGAGAAGAAAGGGAGTCATTATACCCAGGACTCACAGAATTATAGAATCTAGGATATAAGGCTCAAAAGGTCTCTTAAAGATGAGCTAGTCAAATACCCCCATTCTACAGATTAGAAAACAGAGAAAGCAGAGAAAGGAAACAAGTAGTAGAATTCAGGACATGAACCCAATCCTGACCCTAGGACCTTAGACCTTCACAAGGGGAATCCCAGGCTTCTAGGTCCTCATCACTTTAGACAAGGAACCCCCGGTGGCGGTTTTTTACCCAACCCATCGATTTCTAATCAGTTTATCCAGATAGGGATGGAAAAGGGTTGGGGCTGCAGGGATGATGTTTGTGGAGACTGGAGTTTCTCCCTCAGAAAAGCTAGAGGTATCGAGTGGCAGAACTCCTGGTTTCCCTGGCAGAGTTAATAATGGGTTGATATTGTTGGGAATAAACAAATAAAATACAAGAAAAAGTGAATTAGGGGCCTCCTAGCACATGCTGCCTGGCAACCCCATTCTGTCTGGCTATCCCCCGCTGCCCTCCGCCTCTGTTTCTGGGCCCCGACTTTTCTCTGAATGCTGGGCAGGGGCTGGTGAGGTAGAAAAGGGATTGAGGTGTCTGGGCATCTAGCCAGGGGCAAGCGAGAAATGCATTGAGAGGTGTGTGTGTGTGTGTGTGTGTGTGTGTGTGTGTGTGCATGGGGGGCTGGAGGATGGGGCCGGGGGCCAGGGATACTGACAGGGGAGGGGGCTTGAGAGAGAGAGGGAAGGGCAAGGGCTTGGGAAATGAGGCGTAAAATGGGAAAATCCTGGGGAGGAAAGCTAGGGAGACGACACTAGAGAAATATTTGGGGGAGAGGGGAGCGGGGGAAAGATGGAGGCAGAAGGGGAGTAATGTGGAGAGTTACAGGGGAAGAGGAGACAATTCTGGGCTCTTCTCGCCCCCATCCTCTTCCTCCTTTGAGGGAAGGAAGGGTGGAGGATGTTGTCTGAGGGTGAGGAAGGATTCTGAGAATAACCACCCCCAGGCCTCAGGGTAGAGTGACTCAGGGGCTTATGATGAGATTAGGATTTCTCTGGAATTGACCACAGTGAATTCCCAGGACCCTCTCAGGGTGGGGTAGGGTGAAGAGGAATTGAGGAAGGTTGGCACCTGGACTCCAGTTTCCTTTGGTCGTCTTCCTCTCCTCCTCTAACCTTTCAAAGAGATTAACTCTTTACTGCTCTTCTGAGTTGCCCTGAGCCCGTTGTTTTATTCTGTCTCCCTTTTCCTCCCCTTTGTCTCTCCCTACAGCTGGGTTCTATTGAAGGGCAGAGGGAAGGGACAATGGGGCATTGGGTAACAGGCTCACCCTCTTCCTCACTAATCCCATCAACTACTAGGGACTTGTTGCACCCTGAAAGGTATCCGAAGAGCCTGGTTCAATGGAAAAATCCTTGGCGCTGCAGGCAGAAGAGAGTTGGGTTCAAATCTCCTCTCTGACACTAGCTTTTTGATGTACCTGCTCACCTTTCTCTGCCCCAGGCACTGATCTGCATTAATAGAAAGCCCCAGGCTGGAATTTATATGCCAATGGAGAAAGCATAGCTTCAATCCCATTCTTCCCTCACAGAAGTACAATTTTGCTGCCCCTCCCCAATTTTTATTTGCTTATTCCCAACAACATCAACCCATTATTAGCTCTGCCAGGGAAACCAGGAGTTCTGCTGTCCAGTACCTCTAGCTTTTGTGAGGGAGAAACTCCAGTATGTGGAGACTGCGGCCCCAACCCTTTTCCATCCCTCTCTGTATAAACTGATAGAAATCAATAGATTGGGTAGAAAAACATGGAACCTCTAATAACACCTTATTAGAGAGGTATCATGGAAGATCAGATAAAAAAAAACTGGTCTCACAAATTAAAACAAAAGAAAACATGGGTTCGAATTCTGGTTTGGACACATTCTGACTGAGCAACCTGAGCAAGTCATTTTGCCTCTAAATGCTGTGTGCATTTAGCCTCTAAAACTTGAGTTGGTAGGACAAGTGCCAATCTTTATTGGCAGAGAATGTTGACTCACTCCTAATTCTTCGTGCCAAGGCAATCACAGATCTGATCCAAAAAATGATTCTTGCCCTCCCTAGAGGGAGGTAGTATGGCAAAATGGATAGGGAACTAGCCTTGGTGCCTGTGTTTGAGTCTTACTCCCGACACATACGAGCCGTGGGACTGGGGCAAGTTACTTTAAGCAGAAAAATACCAGGCTAAGAAACGAGACTGGACCTTTCTGGTACCGATTAAATCATGAGTCCTGTCCCTATACTTAAAAGCAACATCTTCATATCTGTGGGGATACAAATGAGCGGGCTTGGGGGAATACCTGGAGAAATTCTATGAGAGTTTCTTGAGCTCGTGTGCAGGTGTGTTATTTACCTGTGTAAGAGAGAGAGGGATGTATAAGCACGCAGGAGGATGTTGAAGTTTGAAGAGAGCAGTGTGCTGGGAGAGGGTAAAGGAGCCCAGAGCTACAAGAGATGACTAAGCTGGGAGCTATGCTCTCCAAGGAGGGGTTGAGGGCTTTCCATCCGAGGAACTGAACCTGTGTGTACCTGGGAGTGAAGCACATTTGTGAATGCGTGTGCTGTAGAAGAGGAGGAGCAGGCAAGATTTCTTTCCAAAGGGCCAGGCCTTAAACCAAAGCCAATCTGATTCTCATCGGCCACCAGCAGATCCCAGGACAAGCCCCTTTTAGTCATTGTTTGGATCCTGATCGACTCAGATTGAATATAAATAGCAATCATTTCTGCTTTGGTCAGAAACCCTCCCAGATTCATTCACTCATTCATTCATTTTTTATTTAGATTTTTCTTTTTTACACTAAATAAAAGAAGAGATTCTTTACTTCACTTGCTACAGCCTTAATCACTGAATGGTCAAAACTGAGACCTGGTGAAGACTTTAGCTTAGAAAGGCCCCAAATCTCTCATTTCATCCAAGGTCATGTTGATCTATGTCCTTCCACGTGACCCAGATGCTCTGGAGGGGAAAGTGAGACAGGTGACCTTGCCCAGCCCTCCCTCACTTAAATCCATCACCTGCATGCCATTGCATCCCCTTGCTGATGTCATGGAACTCTTCGAAAGTGAAGGAAAAACAAAACAAACAACAAGGGAGGAGGACTGTTCATCTGAAAGAGAGAGATCTTAATTCTGCTATCTTTTCTCTTTCCCCACAGCCATATTGAGAACCAGAAGGACTTGAAGCATCTGGCCCTGTCTGACCTGAGCTTCCTGAGAGAGCTGAGGAACCTGTGAGGGGAGGGATGGGGAAGAAGGGTTGGGGCTCCACAGAGAGGGCGGCGAGGGGTGAGGGGCTGGTCAGGGAGCAGACAGGGAGAGCTGGAGTGCTGACAAAGGCAGTTGGGCATCCCCTGGGTGGGACTAACCCTGAGCTGTCTCCCACAGCACCATTGTACACAGTGGTCTCCAATCGGTGGCTCCAGATGCCTTTCACTTCACCCCTCGGCTGAGCAGATTGTGAGTAGAACCTTACCTAGGTCTTCCTGGAAGGGAGTCCTGAAGAAGGATGGCTTTGGCCTCTTAATGGGCCTTCAGCTCTGAGTGGAAAAGGCCAGCTGTAGTCTTGGGTCAAGCCCATTCCTCTGCTTCTGTCCTGAATGACCCCTCTAAGTGGTCCCTCTTCATTCCCTTCAGAGGTGGAAATCCCTGAAATTCCCCTCTGCCAGCCCATCAGTTTCAAGTCTTTGTTGAATTCAATTCCCATTTTCCAGCTTTTAGCTGTAGCGTCAGCTCCCAAGTGGGTCCTTCCACACAGCTTTTCTTTAGGAGCTAATTGTTAGGTCTTTAGGTTGAGGGAGGAGAAAGAGGTAAAGATAGGTCTCTGAACCCCCAGGCTGGGAATTCTGGTCTCTCTTCCAAATGGGGAAAGTGCCATTTATGCCCCAAGGCATATGTGAGGGAGGTCATAGAAAATTTCTCTGCTTGTATCTATTACCAGCATCCTTCACCGTGAGCTTCCTCCTATAAGAGAACTAGCCAGGAGATTCCCACTGTATTCCAGTAAAGAAATGCTCCAAGGGGCAGCTAGGTGGTCCAGTGGATGGAGCACTAGCCCTGAAGTCAGGAGGGCCCAAGTTCAAATTTGGTCTCAGACACTTAACATTTCCCGACTGTGTGACCTTGGACAAGTCACTTACCCCAATTGCCTCAGCAAAAATAAAATTAATAATAATAATAAAAAATTTAAAAATGAAAGAAATGCTCCAGGTGGGAAGCCAAGCCTGAGACCCAGACCACTCTCCACAGGTGCTTCTTAACAAGGAGGATAGTTTGAGGACAGAGATATTGATACCCCTTGAAATTTGAGTTGTCATAGAGAAATCACAGATGAAGGTGCAGTTTGGCTGTCCCCTTCCCTACTCAGAAAATTCTCTATAGATTTTGGTGAGGCTGTGTGTGTGTGTGTGTGAGAACTGTTTCTCCGGCCCTGGTTTTCCCTCTAAAGTTTCAGAGGTTTTGAAGGGAAACTCCATAAGATCTGTCTTATCCTCCCCTCTGCAGGATTGAGCATCAGACAGGTGGAGAAAGGGGGATGGGGAATGTGATAAGGCTCTCAGAAGTCCAAGACGGAGGAAGGGAGGGATGTGTATGTTGGGGGAAGTTAAAGAATGCTTCAAGTTTCTTAGTGCAAAGGTTTTTTTGGGGGGGCACCTAGATGTTCTCTCTCTTCCCCCCTCCCCATCTGGTCCTTGACAGTGGGGTGAGAGAAGGAGGAGCACAGATGGACCCCCTCCTGCCCACCCCCCAGCTGTGCCCTCAGCACTTTGCCAGCTGGGGCCAGGTGGGGGAGGGGGAGCCGGCTGTTCCCTCAGATCCCCCCTTCCCTGGGGTCTAAGGGAGGGAGTGAAGGGGGGGGGTTAACCCTGGAGGTGCTGGTCAGAAGAGTAGGAATCTCCTAACACAGAAGTTGTTTCTTCAAGTGCCTGAATTTGGGAGAGATGGGCTATGGGAGAAGGGAAGGAAGAGAACAGCTAGGAACTAAAATTTACATTTAGAGAAGTCTCAGAAGGGCAACTAGGAGTAAGATTTCTCTCTCTCCTACAGGAATCTTTCTTCCAATGCACTGCACTCACTTTCTTGGAAAACTGTTCAGGGCCTTCCCCTGCAGGAACTGTGAGTATTGGGGCTTGACTGGCAACTTATCAGAAAAAGGTTGTATGTAAATGTGGGAGAGGGAACGGGGTGGAGTGGTGGGTGGCGGGTACTGCTGATTAAGTGGAACTTCCTTGACGTATGATTATGATTGAGTTTGTGACTGTAGACGTGACCCAGTGAGAGACCTGGGGTTGGGGGCTGTATGTGGGGTATTCACAAGGATGCCTGTTGCCAGCCAGTGACTGTAACTACACTAGGTGGGTCTTTGTGACTTGCTGTGACATGGTACTGTCTTGTAGATAATGGAGGGCCTCCTGAGAGCCTTCCTCCTCAGGACTGGAGGGTGGTTGGGTAGGGTCATTTCCAATGAACAAATATTTCCTACTGTAGGTAGTGCTCTGGGCTAGGACTTGGTGCTTCAGAGATTACAACTTTTAGATAAAACAAAGTCCCTACCATGTAAGGTTTCAGCAGTTAGTGGGAGGCTGATACACCAAGTGAGAAAAAATTTTCTTTTCTTTTATTGGATGATTCCACTGATATGAGAATGAGGCAACTCAAGCAGAGCAGATAATAACCTGCTCTGAAACTTAGTATTTTTTTAAAAATTAAATTAAATTTTATTTTTAAGTTAAAATCTTCTCCCTCCCACTTCCACTGAGAAAACAAGAAGAACAAAGCTATTACAAACATAGATACTATACTCAATCAAAACAAATTCTTCGTTGTTCATGCCCAGAATGATCTATACTTCAGTCTGCTCTCTGAATTCATCATCTATTAGGGGTGGGCAGCTTGGGTATCCCCATTGTTTAGTTTAGTGCCTGGCACATAACGGGTGGTACTTAATAAATATTTACTGATTGATTGATTAAAGAGTTTCCTGGGGACACAAATTTTAAAAAATGAAATAGTTCCTATTCTCAAGGAGCTTATATCCTATTGGGAGTTGGGGAATGATAACATGTACATATTTAAGTATGTGTCCAAAACTAGTATAATGTGATTTGGGAGATCAGAAAAGTCCTCATGAAGAGGAGGTTGACCTTGAGCAGAGATCTGAAGGAAACTAAGGATTTTCTGAGGTGGAGTCATGGGAAGAGATGGGGGAGATGGGAAGAACCAAGTAAGAAGGTCAGTTTGGATGGGAAACAGAGTGAATGAATCAGTCAATTGATTAGCATTTATTAAGCACTTACTGTGAACCAATCACTAGGGATAAAAAAGGAGGCAAAAGACAAATCCTGCCCTCAGAATTTATAAAGAGGGAGACAACACGTAGAGAAACTATATGCAGAATATAGAGAAAATAATTAACAGAGTGAAGGCATAAGAAGTAAGAGGAGAAGGGAAAGGCTTCCATTAAAAGATGAGATTTTAGTTGGAATTTAAAAGAATCCAGAGAAGTCAGCAGGCAGAGCTGAATGAGGGAGAGCACTCTAGACACTAGACACAGCCCAAGCAAATGTCCAGAGCCAGGAGATGGAGCGTTGAGATGAAGAGTAATTTACAATAAACCTGGTAAGGTAATTGGGAACCAGGTTATAAAGGATACGAAATAGGAGCTTGTAAATCATCCTATATGGGCAGCTTTATGTGGACACAGTGCTGGGCCCCAGGACCAGGAGGATCTGAGTTCAAATGTAGCTGCAGATACTTATTAGCTCTGAGTCCCTGAGCAAGTCGATTAATCCTGCTTGCCTCAGTTTCCTCATCTGTAAAATGAACTGGAGAAGGAAATGATGAAGGTAAAGAAAATCCCAAATGGGGTTGGGAAGAGTCAGATATCAGACATGACCAAGCCACAACTTGATCCTATCAGTCAAAGTTTCTTTCTTTCTTTTTTTCTTTTTTTTTTTCCTAGTCAGAGGACAAAGTTTATTGAAAGTAATTGTAATGCCATTACAAAGTGGACTGAATTGTAAGGGAATTCAACAGAGAAATGGAAGCGAGGAGATATATTTATCCAGCTTTCAATCACAGATATGCTAATTCTTTGACCCCTTTCTCATCTCCAGTCACTATCCTTAGAATCCCTGACCTGGCTCAAAATTCTGGCGGTAACAAGTACATGAGGGATTTGAGATGATTCTTATTCTTACTTACCAATGATTTTGTCATGGGCAGTTAGGTGGCTCAGGGGATAGAATACTGGGCCTGGAGTCAGGAAGATTCATCTTACTGAATTTAAATCTGGCCTCAGATATTTCCTAGTTCTGTGACCCTGGGCAACTCCCTTCACCTTATTTGCCTCAGTTTTCTCATCTGTAAAATGAGCTGGAGAAGAAATGGCAAATCATTCCAGTATCTTTGCCAAGAAAACCCCAAAAGGGGTTATAAAGAGTTGGATATGACTGAACAACAGCAACAGTGTAATTTATCTCAAACATCCAATTATCATCTTCCTGCTCTCTAGGGAGGGATAATCTCTTGGGAGCCATTAGCTCCCTTCTCCACCTCCATTTCATGACCTCCAGGAAATAGCTTTAAAAATGGAAGATCATCTTGTCTAACTATTTAATTTTAAAGTTAAGGAAACTGAGGCCGGGAGAGACTTTTTCTAAGATCATGTAAGTGAGGTAGCAAGACATAGGGCTAATATTCAATTCTTGACCAAGGCTGTGTCTTGACTCCAAATTCGATATTCTTTCCATGATACCATTCTTCCTTCAGAAAGATTAGTCCTTGCTGATGTCTAAACTCATTTCCTATTGCTCGACAGCATGATGTTCCTAAAACACAAATTTGATCATGTCATTTCTAACTATCTGAAAATTTCAATGGCTCCTTAATGTCTATATAACATATCCAATCTAGTCTGATGTTTCACCATCTGGGATCCTGTCTACCTTTTCATTTTATGTTACTCCCTTTCTTGTGCTCTGTGTTCCAGGAAACCTGGCCTGCTAGCTCTTCCCCTTACATCTATGCACATGATTTGGAAGCCAGGAGCCCTGTATTCAAAACCTGGCTCAGATATTTATTTAGCTGGGAGACCCTAGGAAATCACAACCTTCCTGGGTTCCAGTTTCTTCATCTATAAAATAGAGATGATAATTATAACACTTATCTCGCAGGTTTGTGGTGAGGATCAAAAAAAACAACAAATATAAAGTATTTTGTAAACCTTCAAGGGCGGTATTCTGTTGCTCAGTCATTTTCAGCCATGTCCAACTCTCTGTGATCCCTTTTGGGGTTCACTCAGACGTGTTCCTCCAATATCTCCTCCTTTACTCTCAAATGAAGAAGTGACTCTTCCTGACAAAGCAAATCCCTGTGCACTCTTGGTGATGTGCATTCATCTTTTCTAGCAGAATATCCTTACCACCATCTCCACATTCTAGGCTTCAGTCTCTCTCTCTCTGCTACCTGCCAACATACCTGTGTCTCTCCCATCCTTAGAAACCTCTCATTTGGCTAATTTATCCCTACTACCTCTCTTCCCCTTCATGGCTGAACTCTTTGAAAAAGCCTCCACAATTTGTGCCTCCACTTTCTTTACTCTCACTTAATTCTAAACTCTCAGCAATCTAGCTTCCAAGTTCATCATTTAACTGAAACTACATTCTTGAAAATTACCAGGGATCAATTCATTGTCTTTTGCGGGGTGGGATGGGGAAGGGGACAGCTTGGTGATGCAGTGGATAGAATACTGGCCCTGGAGTCAGAAGGATCTGAGTTCAAATCTGGTCTCACACTTCCTAACTGTGGGACCCTGGACAAGCTGTTTCAACTGAAATGTCTCCAAAAAACAAAAACAAAAAACCAAATCTAATGACTTTTCTCAATTGTCATCCTTCTTGACCTATCTGAATGCTCTTTCTTCTCTTAGTTTTATGATTCTGGTTTCTCCTAGTTTTCCTCCTACCTATCTGACTGTTTCTTCCCAGTCTTCTTGGATAGATCATCTTTCAGATAGTGTATCAGCATGACCATCTAACAGTGGGTGACCTTCAAGGCCCTCCATGATCTCATTTGGTGATTCTATCATCTTCCATGGACTCAATCACCATCTCTAGATAGATGATCCCCAAATCTCTCTCTATATATAATCCTAGTTTCTCTCCCAAGCTCCAGCTCTGTCACCAACTGCCTTGTGGACTTCTAGACCTGAATGTCCCATTGGCATCTCATACATTAATATATCCAAAACAGAACTTATCTTTTCCCCCAGCCCCTCCCTCTTCCCAACTTTTTTATTATGGTTGGGGGTGTTACAAGCTTTCCAGTCACTTTGGCTGACAACCTCAAATGTTGGCTTTGACCAAGGAGTCACTCTCATCCCACACAGCCAATTAAACAAACATTTTAAAGTACCTACTACATACAAGACACTGTGCTAGTCATCAAGGATTCAAAAATAAAAACAGTCCCTGATCTCAAAGAACTTACATTCTCCTGAGAGGAATCAATAAGAGCAGAATTAAGTAAAAATGATTTATATTCAAAGTAATGAAAAAATGGTTTTACTTTTTCACTTTGGTTGACTAAGGATTCACTCTCATCCTACTGTTAATTTAATTATTTCCACCTTCATAAAGTCTCTCATATATTTCCCCTTCTCTCTATTCCCATAGCTACAACAGTTTTATTTTAGCTCCTCCTGTCTGAATTATTATAAGAGGGTTTCTCATTGGTCTCCCTGTCCTCAAGTCTCTCCCACTCTAAACCATTCTTTTTCTTTTTCCTCCATCCCTCTCTCCTTCTCTCCTTCCTTCCCTCTCTCCCTTCTTCCTTCTCTCCATCCCTCAGTCTGCGCAGGAAATCTTACCCTTGTCATTTTTTTTGATGAAATGATCTGGTGTTTCTGTGGTTTGTTCTTTGACCTACCAGTTCTTTAAGATTAAGATATTTAATCTCCAATGAATTTTTAATTCTTTCTTAAAAGTCCTTTATCAAATATATTTTTATTTCATGGTGGTTAGTAAAAGATGTGTTTAATATTTCTGCTTTTCTAATGCCCCATGCTCCATTTTTGTAAAATTTTGTAAATTGCTGTATGCAGCTGAGAAATATATTCATCCCCTTTTATTTTCATTCACTAATAATCAGAGATTTATCACATATAAATATGTTAATGTGCTTAGCACAGTACCTGCCACATAGTAAGTTCTTGATAATTATTTTTCTTTTGACTTTACTTTTCTTAAATTATGTTGAGGTTGTTAATATATTCCCTTTCTTTTTTTGCTACATTTGTCTAAATCTGAGAGAAGTACATTGAGGACTCTCACTATTATAGTTTTACTATTTCTTCCCACAACTAACAATTTTTCTTTAAGTATTTAGATGCTATACCATTTGATGCATGTGTTTTATGTATTGATGCTATGGTACTTTTAAGTACCATGTGGTTTCCTTATTTATCTCCTTTAACCAAGTCTTTTTTTTTCTTTTTTGCTTTTTACTTGTCTGAAGTCATGATTTTTTTTTTTTGAATGTAGTTTAAACTTCATGGATTTTACTCTCACTCTTTTGATTCAGTTTGAATCTTTATGTTTCAAATATGTTTATTTTAAAGAAAATAAATGTTGGATTCTTCTGTTTAATCCATTTTGCTATCTTCTGTTTTATGAATGAATTCATTGAATGTAATAAACATAAAATGGTCTCTTTATTTTTTAGGGTCTTTTTCAGAAGGTGTTCAATGAATTCTTTCAATGTCTATTTTACCTTCTGATTCTATTACATCTGGGCATGATTTCCTGTAAAATAGTATCTAGGCTCTTTTTTTCATCATAACAGAATGGCCTCTATGCTCATGCCTTCTCTCTCAGGATTTTGACTGGAAACCCCCTGAACTGTTCCTGTGCCCTTCAATGGCTGCAGCGCTGGAAGGACAAAGGGCCGGCCAAACTGGAGTTTCCATGCCAGGAGCCGGCTGCCATCATGCCCAACGACAGCTGTGGTAGGTGGATTTGGAAGAGAGAGATGAGTCTCTGGAGTTGGTGGGATGGGTCTGAGTTCAGAGGGACACCTTTGGTGCTGGGGAGCCAGATTCTCTGATTAAGAAGATCGACAACTATTTAGGGGCGAGAGGACAAGCTTTGTCCCTAATCTGATGATTTCTCTTTTCTCTGTACCACCCCCTGGTATAGGAAAGCCCCTGCTGAAGATTGAGCTGTCCAGTACTACAGTGAATGTAGGGGACAATGTGACACTGAATTGCCAGATGGAGAGCCAGGGTCGGAGCTGGGCCGGCTGGAACATTGAAGAGCTATCTGAGTTTGCCACTGTGGTGGTAAGAGATGGGAACAAAGAAAGCATCAAGAAATAGAAACAGAGAGTTGGGACAGAGGTACTCAAGTAGGCTCAGAAACAGGAGACAGAGGAGTCAGAAGCATGGAAATAAATACTGAGAGAATGAAAAGAAAGACTCCTTCATACCCTGGAACCCAAGCAATCAATCAATCACTATTTATTAAGCACTTATAAGCCTAGAACATGCTAAGTGCTAGGGAACAAAAAGACCTGGTGGATTCCCCTACACTTGGGGTCTACTCCATGGGTGGCAGAGTAGAATAGGGCAGAGAACACTCATGTGCACCCCAGCACCCCAAGTCTCATCTCTGGGGTCCTTTGTGGATCTTAAGTGCTATGAAGGGTAAAAGAGAGCTCACATAGAAGGTGACTTCTTGACTTCTTTGGCCATTCCTAGTAGTATTCACAGTGTTCTAGTGCACAAGATGATGTTAAAAACGCAATGGATTGAGAATCAAAAGACCAGTTTTCACGTGCTACCATCACTTGTGAGACTTGGGGAAAGTCAGTTTAATCCATCTTGATCTCAGTTTCCTCATCTGCAAAATGAAAGCGTGTAACAGATGGTCTCTACCAGCCCAAAACCTATGTTTCCATGAGTAATTTTAAGAATAATATATTCTAAAGCATTATAATCACAATTTGCATTTGTTTTGTGCTCTGTGGTGCAATAGGCTCTTTTATATATGCTATTTTATAGGAAGATAGAGTTAGTGAAGCAGTAGAAATAGCATCAAATATAGTCAGGAGTTGTGACTTCAAATCCTGGCACTTGTAATTTACTGGTTATGTAACAAATCACTTTATATCTTTGTGTCTCAGTTTCCCCATCTGTAAAACTGGAATAATAATGTTTGCAAACTTCCCTGATGGGGAATTTAAGGGGAAAGTATTTTATTTGTCTTAAAGCACTATGAAAATGTCTGTTGATTCTTCCTGTTTCTTACAAAAGCCCTATGAGGTAGGTTGTTATTGCTCAGCTGTTTGAATTGTTCCTGATTTCATGACCATATCTGGGGTTTTCTTGGCAAAGATATTGAGTAGTTTGTCATTTCCCTTTCAAGCTTATTTTATAGAAAAGGAAACCGAGGCAAACAGGCTTAAGATGATTTAACTTGCCCAGAATCACACAGCTAGAGAATGTCTGAAGTTGGATCTGAATTCAGTTCTTAACTCCAGGCCCAGTGTTCTATTTACTGCATCACCTACCTGTGAGGCTGGTACATGAGAGGAAATAATTCTTATTTTTATTAAGGAAACTAAGACAGCTACAGTGATCTACCTAAAGTTTTATAGCTAACTCATGAAGGACCCAAGCTTGAATTCACTGGCATGGAAGAATTTGGAATAAGAAAACCTCAGGTCTTTTTGACTTTGGTCAAGACACTAGATCTGTCAAAAGGGCATGGGAATTTGGACTGGATTTGGATGGGATTAAAACCCTATCTCTACTGCTTACTACCTGTGTGACCTTGAATAAGTCATCATCATCATCATCACAATGATAATAATCATAGGTAAACAGCATTTATATGACATTTTAAGGTTTACAGAGAACTTTACAAATATCTCATTTGATCTTCACAACAATCTTGGGAGGTAGGCACTTATTATCCCCATTTTATACCTGAAGAAATAGAGGCAGACAGAGATTAAGTAATTTGCACGAAGCTGTATAGCCACTAAGTAGCTGATTTAGGATTTGAACAGAATCTTCCTGAATCCAGCTCTAGAGCTTTTATTTTATCTGTAAAATGAGAGATTGGACTTTTTGGTTTCTGAGTTCCTTTCAGGTCTGTAGTTGTGATCCTTTGGTTTCTAAGGTCCCCTTCCAGTTCCAGGTTTTAATCTATGATCCTATAAATTCACATTTCTCAATTCAAAGTCAGCTCCTGATTTCCTCCTCTAGGGCTCCTTCTCTAACACCTTGCAATCTCTCTTATTTGTATCATACATTACATTTTAATTATTATTTCTGTAGCTGCAGAATCTTTGGTAAAGTCTTGCTTTAGAACAACCATAGAATCATAGAATGAAGAAAATGAGTTCTAGAAGAAAGAAGTGAATTTTAGCCACCATATCTGGGACCTATGCTGTTCTTTACTGATGTCTGACTCAAATATTCTGGCTTCAAATGTTTGGTACTTACCCTAGGTCTGACTTCCTCTCCTAAGGAGCTGTCTTCCTATTTAGTCAACTATAGGATCATAGATTCAGAATTGGAAGGTACTTTTTTTAGAGGTTATTTAGTCCAACAGATTCATTTTGGCATTTTAGGAACCAAGATTCAGAGAGGTCAATGGACTTTCCCATTTTACTTCCCAGGTTATAAATGGCAGTCAAGATTCCATTCTTGATTCTGGTTTCTCTCTAGAGTAATTTCTCTTTCATGACCATGCTATGATTGCCTCTTTATCTTTCCATTCTATTGAATAATAAAATCTCAAAATTGAAATAGTGGTATGCTGGCAAATATTTAACAAACAGCTCTTTGAAAAAAATATATGCTTTTAAGTTTATTGTGCATTATTAAAATTTTCTTTATCATTTTCTAGATAATAAAATAGTAAGTCTAGCTTTGTAGCATCTAATGATTTCTGAGATATAAATGCTCATACTAAAAATTTAATTATTGCTGCTTGAGAGCCAGTGTGAACTGACTCCAGCACACTCGTGGTTGACAGGGTCTCCAGAGATCATGTAATACAATTCATATCTTAAGAACATCTTTGTAAGATCTCTAACCATCTCTATACCACCTTAGCCCTTGGCTTGAAGAATTACTGTAAGGGGCAAGTCACAACCTGCCCTTCTACTTTAGAATAGCTCCAAAATTATTAGAAAATTAAGGTTTTTCAAGCCTAAATATGCATCTGTCCAACATCTATCCATCTCTCCTGTTTTGCCCTCTGGGACTAAGAAGAGCAATTCTAATTCATCATTCATGTGGCAATGCTCCAGATGTTTGAAGACAACCATCATGTCCTCTCTAGGTTTTCTCTTCTATAGATTAAATAATTGTAGATTGTTGAAGCAATCTTTTGGACATACTACAGTGTATCAGTGTCCTTCCTAAAATGTTATACCTATAACAATATAGATATTACACATGTTTTCCAACCAGGGCAGAGTAAAATGAGACTATCAACTGCCTATTTGTGGACACTATCTCCCTCTTAAAGTGATTAAGATTATTTTTTTCCTAGCTGCCATTCTATGTTACTGATTGAGCTTGCAATTTTCTAAAATTCAGAGATCTTTTACAGATAATTGTTATCTTTCCCTGCCTCTCCTATCATGAACTTGCTAAGCTGATTTCTTGAACCTAAGGGCAAGACTTTAACATTTATTCTTTTTTAGTTTTATCTTATTAGACTCACCCCAATATTTGAGCCTGTTAATCTTTTTGGATCATGCCAATTGATCAGTCTTGGTTAGTTGTTGTCTTTCCAAAATGATATCACTATGTTGCAGTCAAGGGATAATGTGGCTGTTTGTGGCTGATCAGAGCAATAGGAGCTCAGAAGGCTTTGCCAGAGGTCAGGCTCAAATGCTCCATAAAAACACATATCCAAAAATGTGCCATCCATCCCTTTATCCATGCTGGTAATAAACATAAAATCAAGCATAGATCCATGGGGCATTCTCTAAAGACTTCAATACAAGTTGACATTGATTTGTTAGGGATTAGTTTTTGGGTCTGATGACTGTTTTCAACTTTGAAATTGTCATTCTGTGAAATGGCCAGCCAGAAAGGCAATCAGATCAGGGATGAAGGACAGAGGGCTGACTCTCACAATGAATCTGGGACCTAGATGAATCCATAACTTAAGTCAACTACAAAAAGATCCAACTACTCTCATCTAGTCCACATCTAGCTTGAGGCATTTTATCAAATCCTAAAATTTAAGCAAAATATTTTAAACCATTCTCCTTGTCTAGGGACCTGCCTTGCAATTGCACTAACAAAAGAAAATGCGTTTAGTTCAGCCAGATTCGTTCTTGATTAAGGTAGGATGACCCTTTTGGTCACCACTCCTTCACATTCACCAATTATTTCTTTAATTAATATGTTCCAGAGTTTTGCCAGAAACCAAAGCTGATCTCACCAACCCTATAATTTGAAGATGATTATTTTCAGTTTAAAAAAAATTCAAGACATTATTTGCCCATCATCAATCTTGTATTATCTCTTCATTTATCCATGATACTGCAAAATTAATTTGCAATTATATCTTGCAGTTATTTCAGTGTAATGGGATATATTTCATTTGACCTTGATGATTTGAATTCATTAAGAATAGCTGGATTTAGTTTTAGAGTTTTGAAAAGAACCTTAGAAACTCTCTAATCCAGGCCCCTTATTAGTCATTTTTGTTTCGCTTTTTCCCATTCAAAGTTCATTCTTTTTGGCAGAAAAAAAAATCAAGCAAAATCAGAATTGAGTGATCTTACCTTCTCTCTAACATCGATTAGAGTGAAAATGCAGCCACTTTGAGTAATCATCCTAATCTTTCTTGCATTCTAAATTTTTCCCCAATATCAGTTTTTAAAAAATCAAACCCTTATATTGTCCTTGGTTTTCCTCATTATCCTCAACAAATTCTAATCTTTAGCATTTCTGGTACTGTTCCTAGCAAGTACTTACTAGGCCTCTACTATATGTCAGACACTGCTATAAAGCACAGAAGATAAAGAGACAAAAAAGAAACCCTTTTCCCTTAAGGAACTTACATCCTATTAGAGAAGCACATGAATGCCTATATACAAAATAATTATGGGGGAAAAAGTACAAGCTAGTGGGGGAAGGAGGAAGGATCAAAAAAGGCCACATCAAGGACAACTGGGTGGTCCCCCTGGCTTTAGAGTTACGAGGATCTGAGTTCAAATCCAGCCTTAGATAGTAGTTTTATGATTATGGATAAGTCACTTATTTGTTTTTTTTTTTAAAAAAGGTCTCTCTAACACCTGCCCTTGCTTCTATCCTCAAGTCTGAACTATTTGGTAAGATCCCTCCTCAAATATTAGTATTTTTAGTTTTTCTTGCATTTTAACCATGTTTTGTGCATTTCTGTATAGACAGCTGAGGTCATAGGTTTTATTACCATCTTGTTTCTTAGGTTTTGTATCTTATGAAAGTTTGGGTACCTCTAGTGCTATTCTTCTTATATTGATGCTGTTATCTATGGCATCTAGCTTGCTGGATATATGTTGGCAATGTTCTCCCTTTGCTTTCTTTTTTAATTTAAATCACTCTTTATTAGATTTGCAAGACTCCAGGCAAATTCATTCTTACATTAGTGCTTGTCAGGTATACTTCGTCCTTGACCAGGAGCCTGTCATTCCTGTATTTCGTATCATGGTCCAGAAATTCAAATCTCATTCTCAGATAATATCTTCTTAACTATTTCTTTCCCAAATCTGCCTTTTACTTCTAAACCTTTTGCTTTTAATGGGTATCATTTCATGCTCCTGAGTTTCTTGCCCAAGACTTAGTGATATTTAACAATGCTTTCTAGATTCCTTATCAGTATCATTTGGGCTCATATGAATCATCAGGAATGGATTAACAATTCTTGAAAGGTCTTCTGTCATGTCTTGGATATATCTCTGGGAATGGCCTTTTATCTATCTCTTATTCAATGGCACCAGTGGGTCCACACTATTATTTCTTTTAAGGAAAAACATGACCTGTTCTTCAGGAGATTCATCTCTCTTATTCTTTGGGAAGAATCTCATTTGTTCTTTAGCTCAAAATGTTCACTGGACTATCTTCCCTTTTTCCTGGTTTGACCTTCAACCTCCCTTTAACACAGATCAAAATTTTCCTCTATATCTCTAGATCCTTTTCCTTTCTTTGTTTTCTTGTTAAAGTCCTTCTTCTATTTGTTAAGGAACATTTCATTCTCTCTTACAATTTGAAGAATGGAGAGATATTTACTTCTTTACCTCCTCTTTTTTATAGAAGCAAACCTGAATTTTAAGTATAGATGATAACCACTTGGGTATGTCCAAAGTCACACTGAGCACACACTTGACCAAGGCCACTGCAGAATTTTCCTCTAATGTCCATCCTTATTATAAGCTGGATCCCTAGTTATTTATTATCCTTGGTGATAATTCCCCTGGAAAATTATAACCCATCTATTGCTATATTAATAAAGTAAAAAGTGCTAGACTGAGAGAGAGAGGAAGTCAGAAAACCTGACTCCTTGTTCTGGCCATTAACTCTGCGTGTCATTTCCTTGCCTTAACTTTAATTTCCTCTGCTGGGAAAATGAAAGGCTCGGACTCAATGGTCTCTAAGGATCTGACATTCTGTGCCCTAAGTTGCTTTCTAATGCTAGCTTTCTCTGTTGTAAGGTCTTTCCCAGATTTAACATTTTGTGTTCTGACTTTTTCTGCCGACTCTATCAACCAATGCTCTAATGTCCTTTCAAAATATAATATTTTGTGCTTTATGGTCTAATAACATATGGTCAGAGGTCCCTCCTTGCTCTATTGGCCCATGATTCTGGGCAGTCACAGAATCATAGAATTTTGGAGTAAGAAGGACATCTGGTTCAAATTATACCTGAAGAAGGATTTCCTTTGTGATATATCTAAGAGATCAAATGGCCATCCAGCCTTTGTTTGAAGAATTCCAGAGATGGGAAGCCCACAGCCTCCCTAGGGAGTCCACTTTACTCTTGGGTTGTTCTAATTTTTAATCCATATAATACTTAAGTCAAACCTAAATTCTCCCCTTTGCAATTTTTACCCATTGTTTTTAGTTTTGCCCTCTAAAGTCAAGTAGAAAAAGCTAGACCATCTTCCTCATGACTACTTTTTAGTCCTTGAATATAGCTGTCCTTGCAGTGTTGTCAAAAGAGCATTTACTTTTAAATTTAAAAAGTCGGCCAGTCAAAACAAATCGACTGACTTCTTTGGGCCTCAGCTTTCTCATCTGTAAAATGAGGATAAAAATACTTGTGATGTGATGCCCCTCCCCAAAAAAATTATGAAATACTGCTCCATGCAAAGGCTTGATGCTTAATGCTGGAGAACATTAAAAAGCTTAGGTGAGATTTAATCCTCTTCCTGATGGAGTTTACAGTATAGTAGGAGACTAAGATACTAATACAGAGAATTAAACATGCAATAACTTCCTGATAGGGCCATTCTAAGAAAAATGCTTTGTACACCTCAAGACAGGCAAATGCTGAAACCAATTAAAATAGAATTCCAGAACCTATTGTGAAATTTTCAGTGTGAGTTTTTGCACCATAGGCAAATCTATAAATTAGGGCTTGACTTATTATTTTGTTGATTGTCTACATTTGAGAAAATATTAATAATGCAAATTAAACTTAAAAGTGTATTTCTTGAGTTCTTGGGGAGGGGGGAGAGACAGAGTAGGGAGGGAGAGACAGTTGTTAAACATTTACTTGTATATTTCTACCTTAAAGTAATATAGAAATGGTGTTATCATTGACTCAGGAGCTTGAATACAGATATATTATTGAGAAGTTGAGGCAAGTTGAGGAAGTATCATTTGTCCCTATGCTTTTCCATTTATTTTCTTTGTATAGTTCTGTTCTTTGTTTGTTGGAATTCTAGTAAGAGCTCAAGAGTTCACAAGGTTTGAAACAAGGATATGTAGGTCTCACCTTTAGTGTAGGAGATTTGTGGATTTCTGAGTTATATAGATCTTATTTCCTTTCTTTTAGGTTCTCAAATTTTTTCATTCATGTTTTGAGTTAATTCATCAAGTATTTGTTAGGCACGTACTATGCATTTTTTCCCTGAAAGAGTTCTAGTTTTCTGAGAAGTATAAATACAAAAAGAGAGAGAGAGAGAGAGAGAGAGAGAGAGAGAGAGAGAGAGAGAGAGAGAGAGAGAAGGAAGAGGCATTTCACGGTATTCCATCACTTCCCAGATTCATCATCAGTTTTCTCTCCTGAAATCCCTCTTCTTGTCCCTCCAAAGCCAGAAGAGATGACAAGAGTTCCCAGTTCCAGAGAATATTTAGTCTGTGCCCTATCCCCTTGAGGCTGTGATTTTCCTTCCCCTCACCTGAGTTCTGGTGTTGGAACAACTACCAGATTTGAAGTTAAAAGATCTGCATTTGAATCTGTGTTGAAATCTTTGCTTTGTGGCTTGTAGAAAATCACTTTGTGCCTTTGTGCCTCTCTTTGCTCATCTGTGAACTAAAGGGGCTCCACTCCAAGCTTTCCAAATTTAGGTCCGGCTCTAGAGTTTATAAATCTCGGTTTCTTCCAGAAGGCTTTCCCTGATCTGACCCCCCTCTCTCCTAGCCCCTGGAATCTGGGAATCTGTCTTCCTTATGGTTGATTCTGGTCAATGTCTCCAGCGACCTCAACAGGAAGAATGTGACATGCTGGGCTGAGAATGATGTGGACAGGTCGGAGGAATCTGTGCAGGTCAACGTCTCCTGTAAGTCCTTCAGTCCCATGGTCTCTGGGGGGCAGATCCCTCTGTCTTTTCTAGGTCTGAATTCTGAGGGGTTGTGGTGTGGGGAATAGGAGGCTTGGGGGGGTAGGGGGAGTGTCCACAGCTGCCCCACAGCTGTTCCTCCAAAATCTCAAGAGAACTTGATACAGAGAACAGCATTTAGGAGGCTGGGGTGGGATTTTTTCAAGGGCAAAGATTTGAGTGATTGAGATAATTAGATTTTTTTAGTCTTTTCTCCTAGATACTTGGTTCCTTTATACCTACTATCCGATTGTTTTTAAGCCTATAATCTCACATCCTTTTTTAAAAGAATACTTTATTTTTCCAAATACACATATAGAGAGTTTTCAGCATTCATTTTGTAAAACTTGGGGATCCAAATTTTTCTCCCTCCTTCCCTCCTTTACTTTCTTCCTTCCCAAGTGAGCAAGCAATATGATATAAATTAAATATCATATACCTTTTTGAAAAGCCAACATCTCATTTGAGTTTTTCTGGGCCCAATACCTGATTTTTCTAGGCCCTGCCTCCTACTTTTTCTTTCCCCCCCAAATTTTATTTTTTTAATTTTAATTTTTTCTTTTTCCAAATTTAATTTTTCAAAAGTGCTTGTTGCTTAAGTTAGGACAACTGTTCTTTAGGTCATGTTACAAAATAATCCTACTAAGTAACTTCCTTCTAAAATCTGGTATCCGATGTATTAGGCCCAAAGCCTAACTTCCTTAGTCTATGGGATAGTTTCTCTCAGGCCAACTGGACATAAGGTAATGTCAGTCTTAGCTTGAGAGGAGCCTAGGCTTAAACCCAGCTCTGCTGTTTAATAGCTGTTACTGTAGACACTGAATCTGCCAGGACCTCCTCTTTCTTGTCTGTCAGATGGGGGGATTGTGTTGCCTGACCTCTCAGGTCCCTCTAGCTGCGACTTCTCTGACTCCGTGGCTCTCTCCTTCTCTCTCCCCGCTCGTCCTGGGCCACAGTCCCAGCTAAGGTGCATCTTCATCAAGCAGTTGCCCAGCACCACTGGTGCATCCCTTTCTCCGTGGACGGGCAGCCGCCTCCCACCATCATCTGGCACTTCGAAGGCCACGTGCTCAATGAGACCAACTTCATCTTCACGGAGTTCCTGGAGCAGGCAGCCAACGAGACCATGAAACATGGCTGCCTGCGACTTAACCAGCCCACGCATGTCAACAATGGCAATTATACCCTGGAAGCCTTCAACCCTAGTGGCCGGGATTTTGCTTCTGAGATTTTCTTCTTCATGGACAATCCTTTCCAGTTCAAACCCGAGGATCCCATCCCTGGTAGGCGGCCCTTCCCAGGACGGCCTCCCTGCGACACACACATACACACACAGATCAGAGTCCCGGGGAGGGGATGGCGCGGCTTGCCCACCATACCCACCGCCTTCTCCCAGGGACTGATCCCTTCCTTGGCATTTGGCACTTCTGTTCTGGAGGCACCCAGAGGTCCTGGAGTCCCAACGTGATGTAAGACAAAGAACGTTGCATTGGGACTCAGAGATTCCAGTTCTCCTACTCTGAGTTATTTATGGCAAAGTCACTCCCCCAGCCTCTTCCAGGCAATAGTTTTCTCACCTACCAAATGAAGGCATTGGACTAAATGGACAAAAATCCCTTTGCGCCCTATTTCCCGGGACCATGATTTCTCTCTTCTTCTTCACTCAACACTCCTGCCCCTTCCCTCAGTCTTTCTTCAGTGTCTGGGCCTCCAGTCCCCCCTTCTACCGCATTTACCACCTTTGTCATCACTACTACCTGGGTTCCACGTCCCTGTATCAATGGCTCCTCTTCCTCCTCCTCCCACAGTAACGCAGAGGAGAAGGGACAGCTATACCTGTTCCATCCCCCGTTTTGTGATGTCTCCATTCTCCACCCATTCTCTGCTATTACTGGGAAATGGCCCCTCTTTTCATTATCCCCACATTCATCCTTGAGATTGGGTTCACTCCTTGTTCCTCTCTCTCTCTCCCCTGTTGGGTGAGGGGACGTAGCTGGGGATGAAAAGGGGGAGGTTCATTAATGTTTCCCAGTTCACTGACTCTTCCTCTTTCTCTTTTCTTCCCTATAGTTTCTTATTCCCCGGGAGGTAAGTATCACACCCCTATTTCTCCTGAGTCAGGAAAGCATGTGGTCCTGGTCTTTGATTAGGGAAGAGTGTTTATTGGAAACATTTGGCTTCTTTTGGAGAGATGGGGAGCTTAGTTTAGGAATGGGAGCAAGGGTCCCAGGGGGAGGAACAGATCACTATCTACTCTTCTTCATTCTTACACAGCAACCAACAGCACTTCTGGGCACCCTGTGGAGAAGAAAGAAGACTCATATTTTGGGGTGAGAATAGAGATAAGAGCTGGTTAGAGTTAGGGGAAGGGGGTTGGAGTCAGTCATCTGACTCAGAATAACAGATACATTTGCATAATCTCACTGTTCCCCAAATCTCTGTCCTCTCCTTCCACTGAAAATTCCTCCTGCAGCAATAGGCTGGTTTCATGGAAAGAAATACCTGGCTATCCCCACTTGGGTCAAAGCTGTACTATCGGGGCTGCTGGAAGAGAAAAGATACCAGAATTGAGTTCCCCATGAAATAGAAAGGAATAGGGATTGGAGGCTGGGGCAATCTAGGGGGGAAATGGCCTAAGGAGAGAGTAGAGCTCATGAGGGCAACCTGCGACCCTTTCATGTCTTCCTCTTCCAGGTCTCAGTGGCAGTGGGCTTAGCTGTTTTTGCCTGCCTCTTTCTCTTGGTCTTACTCATTCTTCTCAACAAATGTGGCCGGAGAAGCAAGTTCGGAATCAACCGTGAGCTAGCGAATGGCCCCAAGTGGGATGATGTCTCTGTCACTTGCTATCTTTCAGTGTATTCGATCTCTTTCCGGGTCTTGGTGCTTCTCCATTATCTAAATATCCCTTTCCCTGCTGATTCTCAGCCTCTCTTTGTTTCCAAACCCCCTCTGGGCCATTTAGTTAATGTCTCTCCTTCATTCAGCATCTTTTTATTTCTGTGTCTCAAGTGTGACTCACTGTCTGGGTACCCCGCTGTGCCTCAGTTTCTTGGTGTCTCTGTGTCCATCTCTGTTTTTCTCTCTCTGTGTTCCTGTCTCTCTGGATACCCTGACTCCTCCCTGTGTGTGTGTGTGTGTGTGTGTGTGTGTGTGTGTGTGTGTGTGTGTGTCTGGGAGGATAGTATTAGCAGCAACAGCCACTAATTTGCGGCTGGATCAGAATCAAACACTAAGTGATTCTGGGAGACCTGGGGTCCTGAGGGAGGGAGGGGTGTCTGCAGTATCCGTGGGGACCTGAGGCTAATCAGGAGCTCGGCCAAGAGCAACCACCACTGCCCCATCCTGAGCCCTGGAGTCTCAGTACCAACACTGCCGACCTTGGGATGCCCAGATGTATGTGCTGGGGAGCAGTGGGGTGGGGTCTCTCCATCGCTCCCCCGACCATCCACGTGGTGGGATGTGAGTGAGGAGAGAGCACACTGGGGCATCTGATTGCCGATGGTTTTTTAACATGACTCTTCCCCATTCCTAGGTCCTGCGGTCCTGGCCCCCGAGGACGGTCTGGCCATGTCCCTACATTTCATGACTCTGGGAAACAGCTCCCTGTCTCCTGAGGGAAAGGGATCCGGCCTTCAGGGGCACATCATCGAGAATCCACAATACTTCAGTGACGCCTGTAAGGGGACAGGGAAAGTAGGCCTCCAGGCTGGTGAGCTGGTAGCCCTGGCAGCCACAGAGCCCCTCCCCAGCCCAACTCCTATTTCCCTGCGCATCCACTGTGGTTAACCCCAGGCTAGAGAAAGTCGTCCTCAGAGAGTCCACCGGTCAGTAATTCAGCAAAAAATATAAAGTCAGGCCCCATCTCCTAAAGCATCGCAATTTGCTAGATAGGAGGTGAATATTTTATGTACTTTCTGTTTTTAGTTTTCATGACCCCTTTTGAAGTTTCTCAGCAAAGATACTGGAACAGGTTGACATTTCCCCCTCCAGATTATTTTATATATCAGGAAACTGGGGAAAATAGAATTTAATGACTTGTCCAGGGTCACTCAGCTAGTAAGTGGCTGAGGCTGGATTTGAATTCAGATCCTCCCCCTACGCCCAGTGCCACTTAGCTACCCTAGTAAAGGCCTTCATTTCTTCCTGACTGAACTACTAGAAGTCTCCATCCTCTCTGAGACTGCTGAAGTCATTTTTATGTTGCCCCATCTATGCTCAGAGACCTTAAATCCTTTCTACTGAGCTCTCTTTCTAGACATATTCCTCATACATTTCCACTTCCAACTCACTGAAGCTTACAGGCAGAGCCTCCCACATCCAAAGAGTGTCTCTTCTCTCCCAACACTGACGAGCCCAATCTGATCTCTAAACAGCAGATGGAAGCCTAGTGTTAATCTTCTTCCCTGATAGAATGACCTATCCTCAGCTCCTGAAACTTCTCTGTAACATGAGATATTATATGGTGTCTGTGTTGATGTTTTATCCCCCAGCTAGGCTGTAAGCCCTTGAAGGCAGAAATTTTATTATCTCTAAATTTTGTCTTTTCCGGAATTTCCCCCACTCCCTTAACATGGTCCTCTGTACACAGTAAGTACCCATTGTCCACCCTGCTCCATTCCTCCCCCCTCAGGTGTCCATCACATTAAGCGCAGAGACATCGTGCTCAAATGGGAGCTGGGAGAAGGTGCCTTCGGGAAGGTCTTCCTAGCCGAATGTCACAACCTGCTTCCAGAGCAGGACAAGATGCTCGTGGCTGTCAAGGTGATCTCAGAAACCTTCCATGGTACCCCAAGGGACTGGTCTTCCTTTTAACTACCTGGGGACCTGGTTATATTAGGCTGGCTAATGGGGATGAGGGGGAGACTGCTCCTGTGGACAGACCTGAGACATGGGGTCATACCTCGGGCCTTCATGTCCTCTACCACCCGCACCAGGCCCTGAAGGAGGTGTCCGAGAGTGCCCGTCAGGACTTCCAGCGGGAGGCGGAGCTGCTGACCGTCCTGCAGCACCAGCACATCGTCCGCTTTTTTGGGGTATGCACAGAGGGCCGGCCGCTGCTCATGGTCTTCGAGTACATGAAACACGGAGACCTAAACCGCTTTCTCAGGTACTACTCGGCCCTCTGGGAACCTGGCTCTGCAGCCCCCAGCCCTTGCCTTCCCTGCTCCCTCCACAGCTTCGTCCTTCCCCATCTTCTCCTCCATCTACCCCAGGGTTTCCTCCTTCATTCATGTAGTAAATTAATATTGAGTCTACTATGCTGTGTGTGAGAAAGCAAATATGAGCAGCAGACTTTCCCTCAGCAACATGCAGCCTAGTCAGGGAGCCGTGGTGCAATTAGAGAAGTAGGGTCTGTGCTAAGTGGTGAGAAGGGATCTGCAGCGATGGGGGAGAAATACTTAGGAGTAGAGGGACAAGGCTTTTTAGAAGGCAGGGAGGATTCAGAGAAGAACTGACATTTGGTGGGAGCATGGGGATGGGAAAGAGAAAAGCAGTTGGGGTCAGAGGGGACCTAAGGGACCAGGCTAAGGACCCTTCCTGCTTGGTCTTTCCCAAACAATCTTTAGAGAAATACAAGCAATCTAAATTACAGGAGTGGGGCTTCTTTGAGAAAATGTTGGTCCTTATGATTAATTTCCTTTAGGTTATGTTTACTATAAAATGATGAATATATCAAAAATGCTAAGAATGTGCTATAGGGGGAGGGATGAGAATAGCCTCAATTGCCTTTATTTTGTTCAATATTTTCCCCAACTTTATCTTACCTTTATCCTAGAAATATTCCTGTTCCCATTTCTGCTAACATTTCTGAATTCCACTAATATATTTCATGCCCAAAGAATTCAAAAGACAATTTATTTTGACATGCGTTACAGTAGATGATGGAAAATCACGAAAGTTTCTGAACAGAGGAGTAACCTGATCCAAAGGGTTCATTCGAAGGATTATCTGTCAGCTCTGTGAAGTGTTTTGAATATAGTAAACACTATACAAATGATTGTTGGATTAAAGAGGTTAAAAATTGGAGGTAAGGAAGCCAGTTAGGAGGTTATTAGATAGTGTAGAATATGAGTGATGAAGCCCATGGCAGTGGTGAGGAGGTGACTGATGGGAGAAGTACAATCGAAGAGGTTTCAGTGGGTACTGGGAGCTGATTTGTTAACAGGAGGTGAGAGAGAAGTCAAAGGTTTAAGCCTGTGCAACTAGAAGAATTCTATTTAATTCAATTCAGCAAGAATTTTTAAAAATAGTATTTTAATTTTTCCTATTCCATGTACAGATAATTTTCAACATTCACTTTTATAAGATTTTGAATTTCATATTTTTTCTCTCCCTCCCTTCCTTCCCTCATCCCCAAGATGGCAAACAATCTGATATAGATTATACATGTCCAATCATATTAAACATATTTCCACATTAGTCATGTTATGAAAGAAGAATCAGAACAAAAGGGGAAAACCACAAGAAAGAAAACAACAAAAATGAAAAAGTATTCTTCAATTTGTGTTCAAACTCCACAGTTCTTTCTCTGGATTTTCCATTATGGATCTTTTGGAATTGCCTTTTATCTTGCATTGCTAAGGAGAGCTAACTCTATCAATGTTGATCAGCATACAATATTTCAGCAAGCATTTATTAAGAATTTACTGAGTACAAGTATACAGGGCACTATGCTACTTGGAGGCAAGGGAGGGAGATATAACACTAGAATAAGCCATGGTCCCTGCCCTGGTGGAGCTTACAGCCTAATAGTAAAACACAATGATGACAATGATAATAACTTATATTTATATAGTGACTTAAAGTTTGCAAAGGGTTTTATAAATGTTATCTCATTTGATGGATACATAGAAAAATATAATATCTACGAAAATTATAAAATGGAATTTAAAGGGGTAAGATGATTGAGTAAAGAAGGTAGAGAAGGTGGTATTTGAATTGGATTTTAAAGGATGAGGAGTTCACAAGAAAAATATGGAGAGGAAGGACATAGTAGGCATAGAATAAAACATGAGCAAAGGCAGAGTGTCAAGAATAAAATGTATGTTTGAAGAAAAGAATTGTCTAATTTGGCTGAAGCACAGTGCATGTAGAAGGGAGTAATATGAGATGTTCCAGAAAGCTCTGGTGGAGTCATTTTATGGAAAGTCTTGGATATGAAGGAGTCATTACTCAGAAGGCCATAGGGAGCCACAGATGACTTTTGAACAGAGATGTGATATGACTGCATTTTGGTAGAAGAAAAATTAGTTGGAAAGCAGGGTCGAAGAGAGAATAAAACTGGAGGTTTGCCCAAAAAGACTACAGCCAGATAAATGGAAAGAACAAAAAAAAAAAAAAAGAAAGAAACTGAATAGTATGTAATTTATAATGACCAATCTTGGTCATTTTTTGATGTTTGAATGAATTTTATTCATTGACTACCTTCCTTTAAATTAATTTCATAGATCTTCATAAGTTTCCTTTTAAAAATTCCAATTGGAGGAAGAAACAAAACTACCCAAAGTTTACATTTTACTAAGAGTTTTGGTATTCTCATAAAGCTTTGTCTATTTTTATAATGTATATTTGTTTTAGTTTTCAACATTTTCCATTTTCTTCTTCCCTTCCTTCCCCCAAGACAGCAAGCAATCTGATATAGATTTTATATGTACAATCATATTAAACTTATTTCTACATTAGTCATGTTGTAAAAGAAGTATCAGAACAAAAGAGAAAAATCATAAGAAAGGGGAAAAAAGTGAAAATAATATGATTCATTCTACATTTAGACTCCATAGTTCTTTCTCTGGACTTGGAAAGCTGGATCATTTATAATTATAATAACCAAGAAAATAGAAAAAATATTTCTATCAATTGCAGAGGTGGGGAACTAGGGCCATAGAATTGGGCATATACTGTTAGACATGGTCAATTGTTTAATTTTGCTGAACTGCTTTTTTTTTTCTTTTTTTTTTTAAATCTTCATTAGATAGGATAATTCCCTGGGTAGGAGAAGGATGAGGGATTATTTGGGAATGAATGAAGGTAATGCAAAAACAAAAGGCATCAATGAAAAAAGACTTTTTAAAAAGAGGGTTTTTTTCATAGATCAGACTAGTCATAATGAAAGCCTATATTAAGCTAATGGTAATGAGAATAGATCGGATGGATAGATGTGAGATAGTTAGCAGAAGTGATATTGGACCTAGTCACTGATTAGATTTGAAAAGTTAAGGGAGAAGAGGCAAAACCAAAAACAACAAAAAAAAACAAAGATTACTATCAAATTCTCCACACAGGAGACTGGTGGATAGCACTTCCCTAGTCAGAAATTGTGGAGGAAGAAGGAGAAGCAGGTTTTAGGGGAAAAATCATAACCCTGATTTTGGACATGTTAAATTTGAATAGCCAAGTGGAAAGAAATGAAAAATGAGAAATAAGAAAGTGAGGAGGGAAGCAAGTTTGAATAGAAAGGTGAAAATGATGAATGTGGATTCTGTGAAGTTGAATTGAAGGGGACATCCTCCCCATCCCTTGCACACTTCTCTAGTATCCTGCTCTTGAAACATTTTTGCCTAGTTGAGGAGTGAATTCCATCTCTCCATCCCTTCCCTTTCTTAGATTCCTTCCTTAGTACCAGACCTGCCCCTCCCACCATCTCTGTTCTTAACTTCTGTTCCATTTGCCCCTTTCATATCTTTCCCACCTCAGATATGTCAGTCTTTTTAATCAGCTCAGACTCATCTCCATTCAGATTTTACCTCCAATGAGCCTTCCTCTTCTCTCCTGTAGGACTGTTTCTATTAGTATTCTCTCATCTTTCATCTAAGAACAACTGCTTTCCCTTCCTCTAAGTCTTTATCTACCTACAAGCTCAGTAGGGCTGGAGGGAGAAAAGCCGGCTCCCTCTCAGACCAGAGCCCTCCATTATCAGAGTGTCTGTCCCTCTCTCAGGAGCCAGAAACCCAGATGCCTGAGTGTTTAAACCTAAGACTCTTTGGATCACCTTTCCCTTTTTCTAATGGCTGGGATTTCTGTTTTCCCCTCAGCTGTCCCTGATCCTTTCCTCCTGTTGCTCCAAAATCTAGGAGCCTATAAGCTCTATATCTTATTTTTTCATTCTAGATAGGACCCTTCCCTCCTATCCTTCTCTCCTCTGCCAGCTCACATATGTCTCCTCCTCTCTCCCTGAACTGACTCTTCTTTTTTTCCCATCCAGGTCTCATGGACCAGATGCTAAGATCCTGGCTAGCGGAGTGGGTACGGCTCCTGGACCCCTAGGCCTGGGGCAACTGCTGGCAGTGGCTGGCCAGGTGGCAGCTGGGATGGTCTATCTGGCTAGCTTGCATTTTGTGCACCGTGACCTGGCCACTCGAAACTGCCTGGTGGGTCAGGGACTTGTGGTCAAGATTGGAGACTTTGGTATGAGCCGAGACATCTACAGCACTGACTACTACCGGGTAAGGAGACCTCCTTTCCACGTACCCCACCAGCTCAGCCAGCTCCCCAGACTCAGATTCCAACCCGGCTTCTCCCCCCATTTTGGCTGTGCTAAACCTGCAAAGCGGGGAGCTTACTGCCAAACGATTTATTTTCTCTGGGTCCCCAGTTTCCAGTTTGTGCAAGTAGTAGAATGGATTCAAAGATTTCGAAGGTCATTTCCAGTTTAGACAGGCTCTATACTGTGACTCCATTGCTGACAGGACATAGAAAAAGAGGGCTTTACTTATTTCAGCTATTATTTACATGAAATTTATTTGTGGCCTTCTAGTGAAAAAACCTTCCTTTGCCTTGCCTCAGGATAGCAGGATGCAAAGGCAGAGACTCTGAACTAGAACTCCAGAGTTCTTCAGCAGGTTAATGTAGATTCCAGGGTCAGATGAAAGACTGGGGGGTGGGGGGGAGAGGAGGGGAGGGAAGGAAGAAGGACTGTGAATGGTGGGGGAGAGGATACTAAACTGCTCTTTTGAACCCAGTAAAGGAGCAGAGCAGCTGGGGGAGAAACAGTGTGTAGGGAAGAAGCTTTTGTCTCCCTTCTCTCCACCCAGATGGAAGCTACATCATTTTTTCCCTTTTAGCTCTGGCCTAGGGACCAGCATCTATATTTAATGATGGGGGTGGGTGGGGGATCGTTGGGGCAGGGGAATCACTTAATACATGGCGTCCCCCAGACTTTCCATGCCCCTCCTTGCCCACATACTCAGACACCCATTTAGATATGGACAGATCCTCTCTGGCCCTAGGCTGTAGTAGTAACTCATCTCTGGGTACTCTAAAGTTTACTAAGGATTCTTCTTACTATTCTTTGAGGTAGCTGGTGCCAAGATTTTCCCTATTTTGTAGATGAATAAACTGAGTCTCAGAAAAGTAGAATACCCTTTAACATATATTGGATTACCTGCCACCTAGGAGAAAGAATGTGGGGAAGGAGGGATAATTTGGAACAAAAGGCTTTGCAAGGGTCAAAAATTACCCATGGATATGTTTTGTAAATAAAAAGCTTTAATAAAAAAAAATTAAAACAAAACAAAACAAAAAAGGTAGAATGCCTTGCCTAAGTCAGGAAGTGATAAAACTGGGATTTGAATCTTGGCTCCAAGTGATTTTCACTGACTCTGTTGCCTCCCTCTCATGGTTCTAAGACCGGCTTCTATGGAGCCCTGGGTTTCATGAGTGGGGCTTCTCCCACCTGCTCTAAATATTTTAGCAACAAATGGGCTTGCTCTCAGGCTTTGGAGGGAGCAAGCCCAAGGCACTGGTGTTTTGCCCATAGGTGGGGGGCCGCACAATGCTACCTATACGATGGATGCCGCCAGAGAGTATCCTCTATCGGAAGTTCACCACGGAAAGTGATGTCTGGAGCTTCGGCGTCCTTCTCTGGGAGATCTTCACCTACGGCAAACAGCCCTGGTACCAGCTCTCCAACACTGAGGTAGCTGGGGTCCCATCTTCACTATACTCCTTGGATCCTTAGCTCAGCCTCCCCCTCTCACCTTCTACCGCTCACCCCAATTTCTTTGCCTCTTGTGTCTACATTCACTCCCCCCCCCCAAACTTCACCATCTCCATCCTGGTCCCATCTCTCACCAGCTGATATTGGCTTTGCCCCTACAATCAACCAACAAATATTTATTAATTACCTATTATGTAAATAATTGCCTGAATTAGAATAACAGAATATCCTGGGCTCCAAGAACCGATTCTGGGGAAAGGAAGAAGCCTTTGATACTAATATATGCATATTATGCAGGTTAATATAAACATATTAATATTTGTATCCTAAATACAAAGTTTCTATAAATGCATATTATATGCATAGTTGTCCAATACATTGTAGTTTGGGAGAAACAGTACTAGCAGTCGGGGTGAGCAGGAAAGGATTCAGGAAAAAAGAGGGTGTTGGAGCTCTATAGCCCCCATCAATCAAAGGCAACCCCAGGGCACCTCAGCTGATTCTCTCTTTATACCCTGGGGCATAGCAATAGAACCAGCTGCTCACCCTGGCTCCCTGTGTCCTCCCCTTAAGTCTAGGAGCTCATGGAGTCATTTTAGTGCCCTTTTCCTTTTCCCAGAATCTGCTCTCCAGAGCCCAGGACATTGCCATTCCAATTAACACGCTGCCCACCCCCCTCTAGTCTTGTCTATAGTTTGACCACTGTGCTTCTTGCTGTCAAGCAAGCTTTATTTCCTTCCTTTCCTCAGGGAGGTGGGGAGAGCCCCTTTACACCCTCATCTTTCTCTGGTCCATTTCTCTTCATCTCTCATTCCTCTCCTTCCCATTAGTCCCTCCCCCTCCTCCCCACCCCCACTCCTTTTCTTCTCAGTCTGAGTTTCTGTGGCCCCTAAGTCCCAATCATGGGCTTCTTTTAATGACTCTCCAAGCATTTTATAGTTCTCCTTCCTAGTTATAGGGACAAGGGGGCAGTGCTAAGGATGGAAGCTAGACTATCAGAAGCTCAGTCCTGTCTAATATCAGCTTCTCACTGGTTCCTCTGCCCACTCTCACCCCTTTCTTCTGCTAATCCCAATCTCTATGGCTCCTAAATTCAGATCATAAGCTCCCCTTAAAGATCTTCCATGCATTTTATAGACCCCCCCCACTTTAGTTCTCCTTCCTATTTATAGAGACAGGAGGGACTGAAGTTAGACCATCAGAAGGACAGTCCTGTCCAACATCCCGTATATTCAGCCCTAGCCTGCCAGCTAGGCAAAGTGATAAGAACCCAGGTGTCCAGCCTCCCAGCTCAGCTTCCTGCCCTCCCCCACCTCCTGGCTCACAGCTGTCAGTTCCCATTTCTTCTCCTAATGCAGTTGGCTCCCTCGGGGCTGGGGAGGGGGTTATAGATTTTAATTTTCTCAAGCACAGAGAGATGGAATGGAATTAGTCTCGGTTTCGCTATGTCTCTCCCCCCACCCCTGCTCCGTCTCCACACCCCCATTCTCTCTTGGGCTGTAACCCAAGGAGGCTCCTGCCCCCTCCTTGATCCTTCCTCCTTCCCTCCTCCCTCTTCTCCATTCCTTTCTCTCTTCAGTTCATATACTCTCCTGACTAGTTCATCTTGCAATCTTCCTTCCATCCTTTGTGCTGTAACTCCAACTCATTTTCTTTGTATCGTAGGGAAGGCAAATTCCCATAGAAAGGTAAGAAAGGAAAATAGGAAAGGGTGCATTTTCCTCTCTCTCTCCCCGCTTCCACTATCTCCTGCTTTCTTTCCATAATCTACCTGCCTTCTTTTTTGCTTCTTCACGGGTAGGGGAGAGAGTCCATTGGGAGAACCCATCCCACTCACCTACCCAAGCTGTTAAGACTGATGAGCTTTCTCCTCTCCTGCCCACTTGGAAAGTCTGTTCGTGAGTGTCACCTCACATTAGTCCATTGCTAACTCTTTCTGTAGCTTTTCCTAATCCAGCAACTGAAAATCTAACAAAGGAGCTTGCAAACCCTCCCCACCCTTACACTTGTCTCCCCTTACTCCCTGGTAATACAGCACAGCACAGCCTCACACCCCTTGGCTGCAACCTCACTCTGGAAAGGACCTTAGTGATGGCCTAGGAGAGCCCCATGGACATAGGAGGCTCCCAGAAGGACTGGGCCTCTTCTCTGGATCAGACCACTTCTCACAAGCCCTTATTTCTTTCTCCAGGCCATCGAGTGCATTACTCAGGGCAGGGAACTGGAGAGGCCCCGGGCCTGTCCCCCAGAGGTCTACGCCATCATGCGTGGCTGCTGGCAGCGGGAGCCCCAGCAACGCCACAGCATCAAGGACATCCATGCCCGGCTCCAGGCCCTCATCAAGGCCCCTCCTGTCTACCTGGACGTCCTGGGCTAGCCACAAGGCCCTGAGGATCAGGCCTCCAAAGCTTCTGGGGCTCCTAACCTTGCTCACTTTCACTACCACAGCCACCCCTATTATTACCATCCATGGGTGATCTCAAAGCATTTTCAACTCATCCTTAGCCCAGGAGCCCAAGAGGAGCCGAGGAGGGGGGTGGGGGGGATTAGGGTGGGGGGAAGGATTTGTATGCTACTCAAATGGCACATTCACTCAATATATTTATTGTCCCTTCTGCAGTTTCTATTTTGCTTTCAGGGCAGGGAGGGCAAAGGAAAGGTTGGGGAGGAGAATGCCTCGTTCCTGATTCCCAGTATCCTTCTCCTTCTCTAGCCTTCCCTCACTTAATTCCAGTTCATTTGCCAGTCATAGCATCACTTCCCTGATGTCATGGTCCTCGTCTAGAACGAAGGACAAACAACCACCTTAATCAAACCTGTGTCTCCCCTCCTGCTTTTGCCACATAAGGCTTTGGCTGGAGGTTGGTTCTCTGGTGTCTAAGGTTCCTCCCTTCTCTAACATTCCAGCTTAAATGGAAAAGGAGCAGAGGAAGGTTTAGATTTGCCTTTAGCTTCAAGAAGAGCTGACCTTGGGTGGGAGATTGGATGTTCTGGAGCCTGGGGAATGGGAAAGCTCTTGGAAGCTGGGAATATATCTAGTGAGAGAAAGGCTCAGCCATAATGGGAGGAGGGGCGCAGAACACTTATGTCTTGGTTTTGCCTTGCTAGAGAAGGTTAAGTCAGGATCTGGCGGCAGAGAACTGGACAAGCCCGGTGTTCCATAAGGATTCAAGCTTCTCTTCCTGCCTTTGGCCTGAGGGAGAGGCAGACTTCCTAGCAATTGCTTTGAGATCTCTTCACGGGGAGGCAAATAGCAAGGGAAGGATTGGAGGCAGAGGCAAGACCTCTTGTCTGGAAGTCCCATTGCTCCTAATGGCCAACCTTCATCCTGCCAGAACCCACAGCCCCTTATCCCTCCAGGGCTTATCAGGAGGAAATGTCAGATGGTCCCTGGAAGGCCACTCCCCTCAGCCTTTATTAGATCTACTGCCTTATCAGCCCCCCCAGGCCCGGCCAGGATGGTGGCAATCTGCCTCTTGTCCAGTCTAGTTAGAGCTAATGGAGACCTGACCCACAGCCTGGGGCTGATTGATACAGCAGGTGAAGTGAGGGGGGGGGGCCCTCTCCTGAGTTTGCCTTCTGAGGCCCCCAAGTTTAGATGTATTCAAAGGAGCTGCCTATTAGGTGTGGTCTGCCCTTTTGAGGCAATATCTTTCAATATCTAGAGGACTGGGGAAAGAAAAGCAAAGAACTTGAATTTCATTCAATGATTGAGAACTGTGGGTAGAGTGAGAGAGATAGACAACCAAAATGACAGAGATGCAAAAAGAGAGAGAAACTGAGAGGAGAGATCTTGCTGCAAAGACAGAGATTTAGAGAGCCAGAAAGAATGAGATACAGAGAGTTAGAGAGGGCAACAGATATAATAACAGAAAGATAGAGACAGTGAACTGGACAGAGGCACCCAAATGGAAAGGAAAAAAAAAAAAAAGACAAGGACAAACAGAGAGCTGGAAAACACAAGTGGAGACAGAAAGAGAAAGTGCAGACACAGATACTGGAGACCCTGAGAAATGACTCCAAGCTTCCTCCTCTCTCCCCCCACTCCCAAGTCCCACCCTGCTTCCTCCCCAATGGCCCCTCCCTTGGCATGGCTACAGATGCTGCTTAGTAAGTGAGGGAAAAAGGGCACTGGTCTCTGAGGCTTGGATGGGAATTGGGGTGAGGGTGGAGGTGGGGAGGAGAGCTGTCTTGAACATAACCTCCCAGGAGAGAAAAGAAAATGATCAGGTCCCACACTACAGCCAAGATAATGTCTAGACAGTGTGAAGAGCTTCTCCATGAAAGTGGAAGAGTTTGGCACGGAAGAGTGTTGGAAAGAGAAAGGCTTTTCTTCCTTACACATCCTGAAGAATAGAATAACCTTGGAGGAAGAGGGATAATGTGAATAATACCTGTCACTTTATCCCTGCCTCTCTTTTTACTGTGATTGGTACTTGGAGATCATTTATAGAACATCAGGTGATTGGTGGGGGGAAGCCTAGAGCTGGTGGGATTAGGGGGATAGGATTGAATGTTCCCTGAATAAGATTGGGATATTGGGACAATTCCTAGCTCAGTGGAAAATGGACTGGATGGAGACCATTGATGTAAGACAATGAAATACAGGGCAGCTAGATGGCTCAGTGGATAGAGTACCAGCTCTGACGTTAGGAGGATCTGAGTTCAAATCTAACCTTAGACACTTAATACTTCCTAGCCGTGTGACTCTGAGCAAGTCACTTGACCCCAATTGCCTCAGGGGGAAAAAAAAGATAATGAAATACTCTGATCCAGTCATACACAACAAGCTTCTGGAGTTAATGGCCCCAGATTTTTGGGGGGAGGGAAGGGAGTATCATGCATGGTCTGGATTAGGGTCAGCAGTTGAAACTAAGACACTGATACAGCTCATTAGCACGGGCACAAACAGCAATACACATGGGCATACGTAGAACTTGATATACGCCAGGGGCGCAGACCCACACAGCCGTACGCCGACCCCCCTCTGACGACTTACATTGACCCAAGTGCTGACAGACATCAATGCACACTTGTTGACACACTGACACGACAAATTGACACGTTGATACACACTGACACTGATACACCCTATAATTCCCCTTCTCTCTCATATTTCCCTATTCCCCTAGACTCCCTAGTCATTAACCTCCCAGAGCACCAGAGGCCTCTGCCCCCTCCCCGTTAATTACCTTCTCTCCCTCCTCCCTGTGCCAAGTCCATTAGCCCCTAGCCCAGAATACCAGATAAAACAGAGAAAGTGCCCGAGGGGATCGATGGGGATGAGGCCTTGGGGACCCCGTGGGGAAGGATTGGAGATGGAGGATGGGGCCTCAGTCAATGACAACAATTTAAAAGTTTCAAGACCCCTACATGCCAGAGTCTGTAGGGCTTAGTCCAAGAAGAGCTGTTCGATCAGAATATCAGCGGTAAACAGGAGCTCCTATTAAGGGAAAGGAAGACCTAGTCATCGTACTTTCTCAAGCTAAGCTTCGCGCTTTCTCTGTTCTATTTGTCCCCATTCTGGTGGGGTGTATGTGGGGATGTTGGGAAGAATAAGAAATCTGAGACCTAGAGAAGGTGATGGCTTTTTTTGGGGGGTGACCAGTCAGGTGGGAGAAGGGAAAGGAGTTGAGGACTGAACTTAGACATCCCAGGTCCTCATCAGGCCCTGTCACTGTCAGCTAACAATCGTTCCCTTTTCCATCAAGAGATTTTTCATGAAAGGAAGGGGAATGAGTGCAATAGAGCATAGAGAGGGTAGTAAAACTCCCTGGAGTATCCAATGTTGGAATAGATTCTATAAAGGACCCAAGTGTCCTAGGTCTTTCTCCTCAGCTTGTCTATACAACCTCAGTCTCCTTCCTACATATCTCGCCACCCCCTCCTTTCCCTGGAGGTTTGGATTCCCGACAGGAGATCAGAGAACCCGCCTTCATGAGGGCTTCCAGGAATGGGGCGGGCAGAAGAAATGCTGCCAGAAGAGTATCCCCCTCTCTGGATTCTATTTACCCCAGTTCCCCACTTCTCCCCGCCCATGTCTGGGCATCAGAACAGGGAGTTCTATCCTGAGAAAGTAGTCCAAAACTAATGAGGACCACGGATCTTCAAACACCTACTCTGTCTTTCTCAGGCCAGGATCTTTGCCATAAGCAGGGACAGGCTTACCAGCTAGGGAGGCTGAGGAGAAGTCTTTAGAAGAGCAATGGAGACCCAGAAATTCTGGCCCCCAGACACAAGATCCGAACTTGGTGGGGGTAGAGATACACAAATCGTATGGATGAATACCCCATTGTTATTCTGCCCCATCTGTGGCTCAGACCCATCATCTCTCTTCTTGTCCTCCCTCTCCACTTGGGCTCTAAGATGGAAAGTTTGAGCTGTTTTCGGGAACTGAGGAGGACAGAAAAGGAGGAGGGGAGCCTACCAGGTCTGGTGCCAGGGTTAGGCATGGGGAAGAGACACAAATCAAGATGGGCATCATAGAACCATGGAGACAGAGAGATGTAGGACAGACAGAAATTGCTGGAAGCACATGCAGAGACAGAAAAAGACATGTAGAAATATATTCTGAAATAGAAAGATATAGAAATAGATATCTTGAGAGACAGAAAAAAGAGATAATGATCTAAACACAGAGGTATACAGAAACATAGGAATTAGATCTGGAGGGGTGCATCTAGGCCAGCCCCCTCATATTATGGATGAGAAAACTGGAATTTATCTAAGTGAAGTAACTTTCTCAAGATTTCTCAACCAGTAAATGGGGAAGAAAACAAGCATCCATTAAGCACCTACTATATGTCAGACACTGAGTTCAGTGTTTTTACTAATATCATATTTAATTCTTTTTTTAAACAATAATAACTTTTTATTTTTCCAAATACATTCAAAGATAGTTTTCAACATTCACTCTTGCAAAACCTTATGTTTTATGTCCATAAATTTTCTCCCTCTTTTGCCCCTCCTCTAGATAGTAAGCAATCCTATATAAAATCCAACAATATAAATATAAATTCCATGTGCAATTCTTTTTAACTTATTTCCACATTTATTAATTACATTTGATTCTTACAATGATCCTGGGAGACAGGTGTTATTATATCATCCTCATTTTACAATTGATAAAACTGAGAGAGGTAAAGCAGAATTATAATCCAAGTCCTCTTGGATTATCCAGAATTTTTAGGGGTAGCTAGGTGGCACAGTGGATAATGAAGAGTCTAAAGCCAAAAAGATTCATCTTCTAGAATTCAAATATTGCCTTAGACACTCACTAGCTGTGTGACCTTGAGCAAGTTACTTAACTCTTTTTGCCTCGATTTTCTCATCTGTAAAATGAGACAAAGAAGGAAATGACAAACCTTGCCAATATTGCTGCCAAGAAAACCCCAAATGGGGGACTGCTAGGCCAAATAAAACTTGTCCTATATTTGATATTTTGTTAGCCTGATGCTTGCTTGGAAATTGACTTTTTTTAGACAGGAGTCAAATTCGGGACTCATAGAGTCAGACAAGACTGGAACAATGTATACAGCTCCTGTGTAGAGATAGAGAAACAGAAACATAGAAGCAGAGACATATTTTAAAAAATAACAGCAGAGACACAATGTAACACAGAGAGATACAAGGCAAGTTAACACTTTATAGAAACCAAGGCACAGAACTTCCTAAAGCCCTTGCCTGTGGTTGGGGTTCCTTGAGGCAAGATATTTCTCTTTCTACCTGCAAGAGGGTTTCCTTTTCTTCCTCAGCCCCCCTCCCAAACTCCCATTCCTCTCACATATCATCCCTTCTTCAAGCCAGCAAGCTCTGCTTCCCCAGCCCCTGAGGTCCCAACCAGGAGGAAATGACAGGTACGGCTGATGGATAAGGGGACAAAATGGGGTAGGTAGAGTTGCATGTGAAAAACACGATTTCATCCCATTTCCTTTCCTTCTCCTTTCAGTCCTCTACCTTCCCTAAGCAGCTGCTGTTTGGGAAAAGGAGTAGTAGATGAGAGATTTGTTCTTTCTTCATAAATTTTTGAAGCCCCTTTGATCTGAATCCCTGGTGCTGATCTCAAAGCACTTTAGTGGGAGAAGACCATAGAGGGCCTTGAAGCTGAGGAGAGCCAGACATACTATATTCCTTCTTGACTCTTCTTGCCATTGAGACATTGAGATGCTAGCTAGGGCACTTAGTACTTTTGTTGTCTTTGTGTCACTTGAAGACTCTGTGTTCATTTTCTTCATCTGTAAAATGCAAGGGTCAGGCTAGATGACCTCTAAAGTCCCTCTCAATTCTAAATTTATGGACTTATAGTCTAAATAGAGGTCTAAGTGCCATTCCTTCATCTGCAACTGTGTATCTCATTCCTTCTGATAGAAGGCAACACTGTAGGGTAAGAAGATGTTGGTAAAGAATCCTAGAATTCTGAGTCCATAAACCAGGATTCTAATATAGCTCTGCCTTTTATGAAATATATGCCTTTAGGTAAGTCAAGTCACCTTCCCCCTGCCTCACTTCATCTCAGTTTCTTCATCTACAAAATGAGTATAATAAAATGTATTATTTTACAAGGTTATTGTACTTTTTTAACCTTAAAGCAATATGGGCATATAAGCTCTTATTATTACTTTATCAAGGCCACAGGATAAACCAACCCTCCCACCCCATATATATCAGCTGGACCTATCAACCTTAGGGTTAAGGGTAGGAGCAAAGAGCATATGAAGTGCGGTATATAATAAAAGAGTCCAAGGTGGGGTCTTTCATTATGGATGGAGGGAGTAGAAAAGACTTTACTTTTTTTTAAAAAAAAGTTCATTTTTTTATTACAGCTTTTTATTTTCAAAACATATGCATGGATAATTTTTCAACATTGACCCTTGCAAAACCTTGTGTTATAAAATTTCCCCTCCTTCCCCCCTCTCCCCTAAATGGCAAGTAATCCAATATATGTTAAACATGTTTTAAAAAATGTTAAATCTAATATATGTTTACACATTTATACAATTATTGCTGCATAAGAAAAATCAAATCAAAAAGGAAAAAATGAGGAAGAAAATAAAATGCAAGCAAACTACAACAAAAAGAGTGAAAGTGCTATATTGTGATCCACACTCAGTTCCCACAGTCTTCTCTCTGGCTGTAGATGGCTCTTGAGAAGATTTTTCCTGAGCCTTCTTTAGCCCAACCTTCTTTGACACCCCCCTTTTCTTTCTGGGTCTCTCAGCTGGAAATGTTGGGTAGTTCTTCCTATAGTCTAACCTTCACCCTCCCCTCAACCGGGCCCGAAGGGGTTACCTCCCATCTCTGCCCAGAGATCAACTAAAATCCCTCCCACTGCAGGTCCCAGCTGCCTGGGGCCTGTGGTTGGAGCTAATGTAAGTGAGAGGCGGAGGACAAGAGGGGATAAAGTTATTAGCGTCTTCATCTTTGAGGGATATCGATTGTCGTGTCTCCAGACTCACTTGGCCTTATAAACGAGCTGGGAGGAGGGTGGCTCAGTACCAACTCAATAGACTCATTCCTCCCCCCCACCCCATCCTCACATGGAACAGAATGCCTGGGTCCCCCTCTAAGAAAGGGGCTTTGAGATCCGTGTCTGAGAAGCAGAAGGGTGTTTGTGGGAAAAGAGAAAGGGAAGAAGGGCCTCTGTGGAAAAACAAAACCACAGAGGTGACTGGAATGTTCTCAGTCTGCAAGACTCAGAACTGAGTGGAGGGGTCCCCATTCTGTGACGGGAACAGATTTGAAAGCAGATGGGGATCTCTACTTCTATTTCAGACTGAGGAGCTGAACGTTTGTTGGAGTAGGGCAGTCAGTTCCTTCCTCTTCCCTCTTAGGAAAGAAATGTGTGTAAGTATATCATGTATCCATATTTCAAACTATTATCTCTAAGGGACTGAGATTACTAGTCTCCTTTGCTCCTAATTCCCCAGGTAACTCAAGGAGAGACACCAGCACTTGAAAGAGACCTGAAACTCATATACATACATTCATCCCCTTCACCAAAGCAAAGCCTTTACTCAATTTAATTCAATTCAACATTTATTAAGCATCAATTACATGCAAAGCACCGTTCAATTCTGTTCAATTCAGTTATAGTCTCTGTGACCATAAGGACTGGGGCTCACATTAGAGGCTACTCTCAATAACATCTTTGCTTTGTACTTCCACCCAATTTACCCTGGGAATATACAAATTTGACTCTTGTCTAAAAAAAGTCTTTGATTCCCAAGCAAGCACTCAGGCTAACAAAATGTCAAATATAGGACAAATTTTACTTGGCTTAGCAGGAAACCCAAAGGACTCAGACCTGAGGTAGGATAATTCTCCTTTCCATGGTGGGTTTATACCTTCTACAAGGATTTATAGACTTCTACTCTATTAGTACTTTGTTCAATAAACCTTCCTCTCTACCCCACCCCAAGGAGATAATAACTTAAGACTGTAAGAGAATCAAGTAATCTCATCTCTAGTGAATTTATGCTTTCCCCAGGGACTTTGTCTAGTTCTACAAACTTAAAATACTACCTAGGAGAGCTCCTTCCCAGGGAAAGAACTTGAAGTTGCTAGTACTAGTAGTTGCTGTACTTTCTTTTTGGACCTATAGAATCTACAGGATTCACAGTATCAGTGACTGGATAGTGACTTCCATATCTTACAAATCTTCCTTCACAGTGACAACTCTCTTCTTTTTTATTCTCTCCTGCAGAAGAAGCTTCTCTCTCTTAGGAGAACTTTTTCTCTATCTTTACCTGGACATTTTGTATTCGTTTTTATTGTTATCAATGTTTTATTATCATTTTGTCATGCAAATAATTCCCTGATTCCCCCTGAAGGGGTCAAATAGATGGGCAGAGCTCTTTTTAGGAAATATAGTCCATTCACTTGTGCTATTCTTGTCAGTTCCCCTCATTCTTTCTCTAGTATTTTCTGTCAGTGGCCAAGAGAGATCAAACCTAAGACCAAGGGTGACCTATGAACAATCAACCTGTTGCTTTTTATTACTATTTCAATTTCTTAGCTAGGAACTTCATCATCCTAGTGGAAAAAGAAAGGACCACAAGGACTAATCAAGACCCAAGGGCAAGGCTGGCTTTTACCTTGTCAGAGTTAATCTTGTCTAGGAAATTTTATACTTGTTCAGTAGAGATTAAAGAGAGATGAAGTAACTCCTGGGCAGCAAGCCTGAATGTACCTGGTATTTACAACACCTATTAATCCCTTAACATATACATAATAATGTTAGGAATTAGACATAGGGAAAAGATACAGAAGTATCAACCTTCAGGCCAAGAGATTTCCTTCCAAACATGTGCCTCTCCAATACCAAGTCGCTCATTCTCTGTGACATTTTAGCCCTCTCAATACTGTCCTGGATGTTCATTGTCTGAGGATATTAAAATACATATCTTAGTATCGTGTATCTTACACCCTGTTTCCCAAGCTAGGTTGAACCTATGATCATCTTGACACCCTTGGTGTGTATTTGTGTGTCTATGTAGCCTATCTGGTATGTATATAAGTGTGCATAAAAGAACATAAGTTTGTATATGAATGTATGTGTCTAAGTGGATTTCTGTGTTTGAGTATATGAGTATGTTTATGTTCCTCCTTTGGGACTAAAATCTGAAGATTTTAATTTCTGTTTAGTTTGACATGTATAAATAAGATTCTTGAGAAAGTGGTAGCAGGAGGGATGATGGTAAAACACAAGAAGGAATTCTCCAAGATAGTGAGAGACTCTGGAAGAGAAAGCAAGTAGTTGGAGGCAAAGAGCATGGAGCCTGGTATTGAAAATATAAGGAGAGTGATCACACAAAAGAGGAAGAGATAAAAGAAAAAGATAATATTTCCCTCCTTCCCTCTTCCTTCTTTCCTTTCCTTCCTTCCTTCCTTCCTTCCTTCCTTCCTTCCTTCCTTCCTTCCTTCCTTCCTTCCTTCCTTCCTTCCTTCTTTCCTTCTTTCCTTCTTTTCTTTTTTCCTCCCCTCTCCCTTTTCCTTGTGAAATAAGAAGAGGAGATTGGGGCAAAAGGAAAAAGGAAAGGTCCCTCTAAGCTAGAGGCTAGGACACTTGAGTCATTAGCCTCCTAAGGAACACTGTTTTCTCTCCCCTAGGAGGCAAGGAGAGGAGGTAATTAATGACCAAGAGGCCAGTAGGGGAGAGTGTTCATATCTAATGTTGGTATTAATCAGAAGTCAGTCCCCAGTGAGGGATAGAATTCATCCTGCACTCTGAGGGGGAGGGGACTTTACTGAGAGATGGGAATACTGGAATACTCTCCCTTCTCCTACCTCATAGTCTTCCCCAATCCATGCCTCTCTCCATCCCAACTCCTCTTCTCCAAGTATCTCTTCTGCCTCTAACTCTACCTTAGACTCCCTTCTACCAGCACTCACCCAGTATTTCCCCTATCCCATGTTCTACTCCCTCACCCTTTAGGAAGTCAGTCCCTGCTGTCTGTCCCTTGCATCTCTCCTGCTGTTCCAGAATCTGAGAGTGAGATAGGACCCTGGAGCTGGGATTCTTCTTAAAGCTAGCTCCTGGAGAGTTGGGGGGAGCAACCTCCCACCACCACCAAACCAAGACACTTAGCTATTCATAGAGAGTGCATTAGATAACTCCCATTGATGTCAAGACTGTTAATTGCCTCTCATCCTTCCCCTCATCACCAGCCTGCCCCCCACTAGCTCCATTAGCCCCCCCCTCTCCCCTGGTCGCCCCTAAATCAACCCCAATTATCAGTGAGGAGGGGGAGGAATCAGGCACTGGGACTGTAATTACAGCTGGAGGGGAGATGAAGAAGGGGGAAGCTAGGAGGGGAGAGCTGGAGTGTCTAGCTTCCAGCCCCTTGGAGAAGGGACACTAGGAGGTAGGATGCCTAGGTGCACAGAAGGAAGGAAGCAGGGATCTCAAGGGACTATTGGGAGTTCATGAAACTGGGGCTCCTGGGGGTCATCTGAGGGAGCTCCATGGAAACTGGGGAGGGCTCAGCTGGGAAGCTTGACACCAAGATTCCTGGGTTGTATTCCAGGCTGGTCAGAAAAAAAAATAATGGGAGTTTGAGGAAAACATTACGAGAGGCTTAGAGAAGAAAGGGTGTGAGAGTCATCATGAATCTGTGAGCATCCTCCTCCATAGCATTTAGTGAAGGCCTAATTGAGCAGAGAGAAATACTAGATATGTGTATGTGTGTGAATATGTATATGGATGGGGGCATATATGAGTGAGTGTGTGTTTTAATCCCTTCTGTGCCATGATGAATATATAGGAAACCTTTTCTTACAAGTATAGCAAGTAAGCTATATCAAGTATAGCTCAGAAAATATATATATAGTATAGTAAATTTAACAAGGCCTGTGATTATGATATGTCTCTCCGTGGAATGCTTTGCCATATTTTGTGTGTGATGAATGTTAAACACAACATTGCACGCCATGTTGTTTGTTGTTATATGTGATTACATGCAGTATTATGTGTGAGGAGTGTTTATGGTCACACTATTACATGTGGTTAATCGGGGAAAAAAAGGAAGGGAAAAAGCAATTATTAAGTGCCTATCATGTGCCAGGTACAGTGTTAAGTACTTTGCCAACATGTCTCATTTGAGACTCACGACAATACTGATAGTTAAGTGCTATAATTATCCCCATTTTATGAATGAGGAAACTGAGCAGACAGAGACTAAAGTAACTTGCTCAGTATATCACACAGCTAATGCCCTAGGTCATTTCTGAACTCAGTTCTTTCTAATTCCAGATTTAGCTCTCTAGCCACTTTATCCCCTAACTGTTTCATGAAAACAATTAATAGCACAGTGCCTGGCAAATAGTAAGTGCTTAATAAATGCTTGTTGCTGCAAAGTGAAACTAATAGAACCAAGAGAACATTGTATAAAATAATAGCAATATTATTCATAGAGTAACTGAGAATGACTAAGCTTTTCTGAGTAATCTGAACATCTAAATCAACCAAAAAGGACTTAGGAAGAAAAATTCTATCTGTCTTCAAAGAATTGATATATTGAAATATATATTATATGTCTCCACATGTGTGTGTATGTGTGTGTATACACAAATGTATGAATATTATATATGTATGTGTATGTGTGTGTCTGTAAGGCAAATTTGGGAGGAAGAAGACAACTCAGAATTCAAAATCTAACAAAAAATAAGATAAATAAAAACAAAAACAAAAGTTTGTTGACTTGACTAGTGGCTGTGTATGAACATGTATGTACTGTTGTCTGAGGCTGTGTGTTCATATGTAAATGTGTTCAGTGTTGAACACGATTAGGTATGCCATGGGGAATCTCCGGTTGTGTGTGCTATGTTACTTGTGGTATGCCATATATGTGTGTGGCTCTTGAGGACTCTATGTAAGATATTCTAAACAGGGCTTTGTATTACTGGGTGCCAGTGTTCTTACCTGTGTCAATGGAACTGATCCAAGATTCAAAGACTCCAAGAATGTATCTGCTTTCTCCCCCAACATAATCAATCTTTCTCGGTTCTTGGTACAAAGGTCCAGGGCAGGAAGAGGTGAAACTTTTTGCTTTATTCTCCTCCAGCCACAAATTTCTCCCCCTTCCCGCACCCAACAAAAGGAAAATGGGTGGAAGAAAGACACAATGCTACCTTTCCCTGATCCCTGAGGTGGGGATGAGACACTGGACTGGGCTGAGTGGGACAGGGCTTGGGAAGGCAGGAGTCTCACTGAGGATCTTGAGCCCCGATATGTTCTCTTTTGTTCCCTTTCAGGATCGTCTGGGAGAAGGAAGGGAGTCCCTCTCTCACTCTCCTTGCCCAATCCTTCCATAAAACTGGGACTCAGTCTTTCTGGTCCTTTTTCTTCCCAAGATAATGTGCTTAGAGATCACCCAGCCTAGAATAGGTTTTCAGGTCTCTGCCGCCCTCTGGAGATGTTTTGTGTCATTGCAAAGAAGAGCAAAACAGTCCGATTTCTTTTGCTGTAGATCCTGCTCAACCCAGCACTCCCCAGTCTCAAATCTGAATAATATACCTTCAGGGTGCTCTAGGTTTAAGGGATCTTTCCTGCTCTTAAAAGTCCTTCACGAAAAACTCTCTGACTAATGGAACCTCTTCCACCTGGAGTCAGCACTGAGTAACTCCTAGGCTAACAGATGGACTGCTCCTTCTCCTTCCACCCCCCTCTAAGCTCAGAGACCCAGGAGTCCCGCTTGCCAGCTGCACCCTAGTACATTTTGGCCTGTGCTTCTATTTAAGGGGGAGGTTGTCTCGTGAACCACCAGATGGAGCTCCTCTCCTGGATTCCCCTATAGCTAACCATCTGGCAGATGTGGACAGATGCTTTTAGATTCCTAGTGACCACTGGGACCCCTCCAGACAGGTCCATTCTTTAGGATTCTAGGAAAACCCCCGGAATAGCGTGGAGGCCCATGCCCCTTTACGAAGGGCTTGGCGTTTGTGATCTTTAAGAACACCTACACCTAAATCTTATGATTTCATGTTCCCCTCTCCTTGAGGAAGCTCTAAACAGGAGCAGCTGGTGACTCAGTATATCCATTGGAGTCAGAAAGTCCTGAGTTCAAATTCTGCCTCAGATAATTTATTATCTAGGCAAGTCACTTAAACAAACAAAACAACAATCTCTTCCATCCCCAAAACTCTCAACTACAAAACAGGAATGAGCATAATAACAGTTGCCCCTAGCTCTCAGGGTTATGAGTGAGAGCCAAATGAGGTATAGCTTGTAAAGTGCTTAGCCCAGTGCCTGGTACAAGTAGATTTTAATAAATGCTTGTTCTTTCCCTTTCCCACCATAGATGATTGCAGATCTGAAATAAAAGATGACCTGGCATTCTCCCTTCCACACCAGGAGGAGGATCCAAGACCTTCATCCCTCATACTCCTTCCCAGAACTTTCTGGGATAGGAGGGGAGAAGAGAGGAGAGGAGAGATGTGGGCTGCCTGTATTCAGTCTCTGGGCCTGTAGCTCATGTCTACCTCAATTTCTTTCCAGGTGTTTATTTATTTAGTCTATACCTTTGTTTCTCTGTCTTTGGTCGTTTTTTGTGCTGTAGTCTCTCCTCTCTGGGGCTCTGGCTATCTCCTTCCAGTCCCTCCGGATCTCAGGATCTCTGTTTACATGTATCTCTCTGCCTTTCTCAGTTCCTCTGTATCAGTCTCTTTTCTGTCTGTCTCTATCTTCCCTCCCATTCCCTCATCCCCCTCCCCTCCATACTGCTCGCAGTTTCCTTGTCAAAACTTCCTGCCTTGTCGAGGGCCAGAGTTCCCACCCCTTTCCTGCCCCCCTGCCCATACCGCGCCCTGCTTTCTCCCGCCGCCCCGGCTGCTCCCACAGTCGGGCTCAAGCTCAGCGAGGACACCTTGGCCCCCTTTGCCCCAGCTTCAGGACCCTGTGTCCCCAACTTCCCCAAAGACCTAACCCTAAGCAGACTAGAGAGCCGAAGCCTGAAGCAGGTGAGTGATCCTTCTGGTGCTGAGGATAGGAAAGGAGTTGGGATTGGGGTAGCCCGCATCACAGGCAAGTGATCCAAAGCCTGAAGCAGGTGAGTGATCGATCCTTTTGGTGCTGGGACTAAAGAAGACGTTGGGATGGGGTAGTCTATCAGAGGAACGGGAGGCAGTCAAGGTCTGGTCACAAGAGGAATAGGGTCGGAGATTGGATGACTCCGCCCAGGGGAAAGATCCAGGGGTGCTACAAATGTGTTTTCCTAAACCAAACTGCCTTATCCTCCCACACTGAGCTCTGTAGGAATTAGGTTAAGAAAGGGATGGGAGACAGAGGATTACCTACAGAGGGATAAGGGAAAGTGACTGAGAGCCGGGGCAGGGGCTGTGGAAGACTGGCAGAAGAGTGGGGCGAGGGCTTGGGGGCTTTTGTACTTTAGTCAATAATGGCTCTGCATGTAAATGATATGCAAATTAGTATCTTTTGAAGTTCACAGTTGGGGGCTTTTGTAGCTGAACCCCAGAGCTTCATGATTCCCCTCCCTCCTTGTCTTCACTCCTCATTAAGCAAAGAAGGGATCCTCCTCACACCCCCATCTAACATTGTTCTAACCCAAACCCCAGCTCAGTTCTGAATGATCTACCCTCTCACAGTCCCTTATGTTTCTGTTTCCTAACATCTGGAAGAAAGTTTGTTCCTGGACCCTGGGGGCAGTGAAGGGGTGGAGTAGGAAGGAGGAGAAACTGAGGTACTAAGAAGCAAAACTGATACAATTCAGATATATTAAGCCCAATAATGAATGTCTGGGAGTAAACTGAGGTATAAGGTAGGAGAGAGCTGTGATTCTGAGTATCCTTGTCCCCAGTCATGGAGCACATGAGGAGCAGGTGAGGTGAGAAGGATGAGATCCAGATAGAGGTTTTCTCCTCTATTAGATTGGGAGCTGCTGGTGGGCAAGGACTATTTTTGCTTTTTCTTGGGGATAGAAATGGGGAGAGATATCCTCAGCACTTTTAGCTAAATGCCTGGCACAAAGTGGTCATTTAAAATGTTTCTTGAGTTAAACTGTGTTCAGACTTCCAATTCCTCTTGTGACTCAAAGCCTGCTGACCATTTCCCAGCTCCTCCTTCCCCAGCCCATTCCCTGTTCAACCTTCCAATGCTCTGAGCTAGCCGTTTAAGGACAGCTTCTCTCAAGCAGGGTTGGGTTCTGACCCCTGGTCCCTGAGGACTGGGAACAGACTGTGCCGGACAGAGGTTCCCAGGCTCTGGGGGAAGGGGAGTATTGGGTATGCAGTTCCAGTTCTAGGATTTGGCAAAGGATCCCCGGATTTATCTCACTCTGGTTATTTGTGGTAGTAGAAGAGGGGGTGATAGGAGGTTAGAAAGCTCATCTCATCCATTCCCCTGCATCTGGTCAAAAATATCCTAGGTTCATGACTGAGGGTGTATGTGTGTGTGTGTGTGGGTAGGGGTGTGTGTGTGTGGAGAGTGAGAGCTTCCTCTCCTCCAAAGAAATTCCATCATATTTCTCCCATTCTTGGCTACTGGGAAGTTCTTCCTATAATCTAACTTCCCATTCCATTTATTGTAATTGAATAGTTTGTTGAGTTGTTCTCTGTGGTGGCTAAAAATTAGGATGGTAGGGCTTTTTCCTCCCATCTTCCTTTCCTGGGAGATGAGGAATGGGGTGGAGAAGAGGGTGTGTGTGTGTGTGGGGGGGGATTTTGGTATTTTATTCCCCTCCTCTCCTATCAGACTCTCCCAGAAAAGGAAACTTTCTCCATTCCGGACAACTCTGTCTACCAATCGGAAACCTGGAATCAGATAGAGCTTTATGGTCTTGTTTTCCCCATATCCTCCCAGTTTGTAGGGAGTAGAGACTACGGACTAATGTGGAGTAGGGTGGGGTGGGGATGGGAGGATGAGCAGACTAGGAAGGCTAGATTTAGGGTAGGCAGAGCCTTCAGCTGAAGCAACTGGTATATAAAATTTAAGTGCTAACTTCCTAATTTCTTCTCTACTCACCTGCCACGGATATTAAATACTGCCATTAACAAAATCTCACCAAGTTCTGGGATTAAGCTATAGAAGACTTCAAGTGAAATTAGCAATGGTTATCTTGGCAACCATTAGTCTTTTAGTTCTCATTAATGAGTCAGGTCAGCTCTTAGCTCCTGGTACAAAATGAAGAATTAAGGAAATAAAGAGGGAAAGGGGCAAGGCTTGAAGCAGTACTGGCGAAGGCAGTAAAATAAGAGACGGGCAGAGAGAAGAGACTTAAAGAAAGCAGAAAAGTAGAGATAGAAAGAGGCCTAAGAGGAGAAAGAGAGAAACAGTGTGTGCAGAAAAAGAATGCAAAAAGGAAAGACAGAAAGAGAATGCAGAGAGGCAGAGAGAGATAAAAAGAAATAGAAATTGGAGAGGAGACAGAAAAAGGAGATACAGAGATAGAGACAAACAGATGAACACATAGATGGAGAGAGACAAACAGAAAGACAGAGACAGAGAGATACTGAAGGAGAGAAAGACAGAGAGAGACATAGACCCAGATACTGAAGGAGAGAAAGATAGCAGAGACAGAGAAAGACAGAGACTGAGATATACTGAAAGAAAGATAGAGAAAAAAGACAGAGAGAAACACAGAGAGAAGAATAGAGACAGAGACCAATCACATAGAGACATATATACAGAGACAGACAGACAAACAGACAGAAGACAGATCTGAAGGAGATAGAGAAAAAGAGAGAGAGAAGCAGAGACAGAAAGACAGGCACAGACACATAAAGTAAGAGCAAGAGAAAGAATGAGAGAGAGAGAGAGAGAAAGAGAGAGAGAGAGAGAGAGAGAGAGAGAGGAGAGACAGAGAGAGACACAGAGAGAGAAAGAGAGAAGAGAGTAAGGAGAGAGAGAGAGAGAGAGAGAGAGAGAGAGAGAGAGAGAGAGAGAGAGAGAGGTTGGAGAGGAGCAAAATGGGAGAGACAGTAAAGAGAGGGAAAAACAGAAAGACATACAGAGTTTAAAGAAAATTTAAAAAGACAAGATAGAGACAGAGAAAGAAGGCTAAAGGGAGCATCTAGAGAAAGACAAAGAATGCAAAAAGAGGAAAGACAAACTGGAGGAAGTAAGAAAAGGACAGAGATGGATATGGAGAGGCCAAAACACACACAAAGAGGATAAGCAGAGAAACCAAGAAAGCCCCAAAAGACTGCAAAGGGAAGAGAAGATAAAGGAGACAGGATGCAGAAAGAACTCAGAAAAACACAGATGATAGAAATTTAAAAAAAAATTCAAGGAGAAAAAATAAGAAAGAGAAACCCAGATGGGAGTTTAAGGGCTGAGACATAAAGAGCTGTAGAGAGTAAAGTGACACATAATGAGACATCGGTGAGAGAGGCAAAGAGACAATAGGTTAAGAGAAATAAAGGAGAGAATTGGAGGTGTCTTGGGACCTCCCAGGTCCTTTCACTTTCCTCTCCTCTGCTTCAGTCTTCACTCTTTCCATCTCTGGGCCAGATCTCACATGCTATAGGTCAAGAGCGCCATTTCTGGTCCTAGAAGTTGGTAGGGATATCATTGTAGAAGGGACAATAAGGACCTGGGGTATCTGAGACTAGTGGGATGGAGAGGTGGAAGGATTAGGGTGCCCCCCAGGTGACTCAGTTCCAGATGACTCAATGTCCTTCCTTCCCCACCTCATCATGGACCACTCATAACAAAGGAACTTGAAGTTCAGATAGTTGACATTCCTCTGGCAAGGCTGGGCAGTCAGGGTTTCCAGGGTCAGGGCAAAAGGGACATCAGTCCTTGACAATAGTTGGGAAGTACTAACTTCAAGTCGACCTCTTGTAATCCTAACAAAGAAGAATGAATAGCAGTTTTGAAGTTGAGAGAACTTGGAGTTTAACTTCAGACTTTTATTATCTAGTCTAATGAACCTAGAAGAGAGTAAGTAGGAAGCCACTAAATTCCTCACCTTCTCTCTTTCCTTTTTAATAAAAATTGAGATTTATTAGGAATTTTAGAGTGATCAAATGGGCCATGAATAGGATCAGTACAAAGCTGGGGACCAAGTTAAGACTAGGATAGGAATTGAATTGAGAATTTGGCTCCCTGAGATATTTACATTTGGGGCTGGAGTTGGAACAGAAAGAGAAGTCGGACCCTCTCAAGATCATTACATTCATCCACCCATCTCTAGTCCATGAGACTCCTTAGTTTCATCTCTTCCTCTAATTCTCTGTTCTCAATTCACCATGTGGAAATCATCACCATCCGATTAGGCATATGTGCCTAATTGCGCTTCCGAACTGTGCTGGGTGCTGAGCAGATGGAAAGACAAAACAGCTCTTGCTCTAAGGAGCTTACAATTTACCTGAGAAGACTGGAAATATTCATGGGAAATGCATCACATTTCCATCAGTTCAGTTGCTTACCTTTCTATAAGACTTATCAAGTGCGTTCTTCACAATAATCCAACGAGATAAATAGTGAACATATCATTATCTCTGTTTTACAGATGAAGAAATGGGCTCAGAGAGATGTCATTGTTGAATCCTGTCCGACTCTTCATGACTCCATTGGGTTTTCTGGGCAAAGAAACTGACGTGGTTTGCTATTTTCTTTTCCAGCTCATTTTACAGATAAGGAAACTGAGGCATACAGAGTTAAGTGACTTGCTTAGATTAATATGGCTAGTGAGTGCCTGAGGTCAGATTTGAACGCGGGAAGATGAGTTTTCTTGATTTCAAGCCCAGTGTTCTATCCATTGTACCGTCTAATTGCCCTTCAGAGAGAAGATGATTTGTTACAGTTTCTGATCCTAGCCTAGGCAGGACCCTCCTAAGGTTATCCCCAGGGCTCTCTGGGGTCAGTGGTCTTTCCATTAAAGAAAATGTTGCCTTGAAAGAATGAGGCTGAATGTGCTCAGGATCCAGTAAGTGACCCCTAAGTCTCTTACAATCTTTAGCTTAGATACCACTCCCACATGAGACTTCTCCTGATCCCCCCAGATATGAAAGCTCTCTCCCGACTCAGATGAGTATCAAGCATATAATTTGTGCCCTTGTAGAATGTAGCTCCTTGAGGATTCCAAGAGAGGACCCTTGAGAGACCTTACAGTAGGTATGCACATAGTAGGTTCTTTTAAAATGGCTAATTGAAATAAATCATATAGATATTAAGAGCTTTCAGGAGTTCAGAGGGAGTAGTGACTCCCAACTGGAGTAATCAATAAAGGGCTGTATGGACCAAGTAATATTTGAGTTTAACTTCAAAGGGTAGGTAAAATTACAGAATATAGAGACTGTCTAAGAGGGATTTGTTGAGGGAAAAGCTTAAACAAAAGTAAGAATAAAAAAGGCAAACAGGAAACTGAGCTGGACTGGCTAAAGTGGAGTGTTGCTACAAGAATTTAGTGGGAGATACAATTTGGCCCTTAGGGCAAATAGCTGGTGCAGTAGAGAGAATGCAAGAACTGGAGTTGGGAAGAGTCTTAGCTGTATGACTCTGGGCAAGTCACTGATCCCATTTGCCTCAGTTTCCTCATCTGCAAAATGAGCTGGAAAAGGAAATGGCAAATGACTGCAGTATCTCTGCCAAGAAAACCCCAAATGGAGTCATGAAAAATCAAAACAACTTAACAACAACAAAATTTGGAACTAGATTTTGTAATGTTTTGAAAACTGGGCTAAGAAATTTAGCTTTCCTCTTATAGGCAACTAGTAGACACCATGTTTTTGACTGTGTGCTGTAGGGGAAGGGTATGCATGTGTGTGTGTGTAGTAACGTGTTTTATCTTCCATTCCAAGGCAGATTGTCTAACCTATACTCTTATTGCAGCAATAGGTTCCACTCATTCCCCAGCCTCGTGGCGATCCGAACTGGGGTATCTCCTTTTCTTTCCTTGCCTCCCTCTGCCCACCCAAGGTCCAGCTCTCACATTTCCTAATGAGTAAACACTTTGGTCCAGGGACCCTCAAGCTCTTATTTCCTGAACTACAGAGCCCAGCTGAGACCCGCCTCCTCTTGGTCACCACCCAGTGCTTCCTGAAATCAAGCAACTCACACTAACACTTCCTATCCCACTACTTGTGGGCCAGAGTCTGCTTTGTTTCTGGTTGGCCTCATGTTTATTATCTGGAACAGGGACGGGTTTACAGGAGGGGAAAGTATAAATAATAATAATAATAATAACCACTTATATGTGTATAAAATAATCATAATAGCTAGCATTTATATACCACCCACTATATGCTAAACACAGCTAAATGCTTTACAAATATTATCTCTTTTGATCCCCACAACACCCCTAAGAGGGAATTGCTATTTTTTTATCCTCACTTTATTTACAGTTGAGGAAACTGAGGCAGATGTAAGTTATCCACTGAGCCACCTAATTGCCTTTTTTATGATGCTTTAAGGTTTATAAATCACTTGAAACTTTATCTTACTTGGGTCCTACAACAACTTTGTGTGATAGATGCCAGAAATATCTCTATTCCACAAGTGAAGAAATCAAAGCCCATTTAGGTTAGGTGATATTTTTCCATAGTCACAATTAGCAAATACTTCAGACAGGGTTTGAAGTCAAGTTTTTTAGCTTCAAATATAGTACTCTATCTCCCACAACTCCTAGTTGTTCAGGAACTTGAGTTAACTAAAAACATTATGAGAATTCAAAAGAGTGTGTGTGTGTGTGTGTGTGTGTGTGTGTGTGTGAGAGAGAGAGAGAGAGAGAGAGAGAGAGAGAGAGAGAGAGTGTTCACCCTAGGGGAAGGCCAAATGGAAGGGACAAACTATTGACTATGAGTTCATAAGTCAAATTTCAAGGAAACTTATGTCTATGTGAGGGAAGGACCCCAAAAGTTTAACATTGTTAGGGAGGTAGTAGAGAAGGAGAGTAGGAAACACAGAAAGAGAAATATGGGGAAGCTGGGAAGGAGATAAAGAGAAAGAAAAAGATGGACTGGAAAAGATGAAAAAGGAAAGAAAGAAAGAGACAAGTTGGAAGAGAGGCAGGGACAAAATCAAGACAAATGTGAGAGAGGTACAGTCAAAAATAGAAAAGCAGAAGTAGGGAGAAAGATGAAAAACCTGTGGAGTCTTGGAAAGAAGGAGAGAAATAGAGACAAGGGGGGAGAGATCTAGAGATACAGAAATAGGGAAGAAAGAGGGGAGATCGAAGCCCAGAGATACTCGTGCCATCACCCAGAGATCCCAGAGATATTATGGATGAGGGTTGTGGGGAGCAGGTGGAATCAAGCCAGACCTGAGCCCAGAACTTTATGTCCTGCCCCTCCCTTGGCCTGGTGACTCTCCTGGAGAGTGGCCCAATGCTTGGGGGGGATCAGGTTCCCTAGGGGCGCCTGGCTCCCTCCCTCCCCATTTCCTTTCCCTCTGTCAGCGTCTGCAACCCCAGCTCTGTTCCCGATCAACTTGGGGGTTGGGGTATCTTCAGGATAATGAGAAACAGCTTTTCCTGGGATTAGGACTGGTGGGACACGAAGGCACGAAGGAAATGTGGGCTAGAGGAGCTCTAAATACAGAGCCAAAATGGAAAGGAAACCAGAAAGTTCTTCTTATTGTCTAATTGGTGTTGCTCTTGCTGTAAATCAGCTCATGGCTGGTCAGCTGAAATCCTGTCCAAAGGATTATTCTAACCTTCTTTAGACGCAAGAGGGACTATGAGGGACAGTTAATGTAAAGGAGAGATCTAAGAAGGTGGTTCCAAAGGACGCATTGCAGGAGAATGAGAAAGAATGCTGGGCAGTAGGCAATGTTTAATGGGACAATGGTACCCCAAGTCTGGGGTGAGTGGATGATGACGGAATCTAGTTAGGCTCCAGCTGGGGGGAGGGGGATTCTTGGCAGGGATCTCAGATATTTCCAGATCTCTTATTGGAGGTGGGAAGGAGAGAAGTGTCAGTTCTCTGACTGTAAATATTCTCTTTCCCACGATAATCACATTCTTGTGGTAGTTTTCCCCTCTCTCTGTTCCCCCTCCCTGTTTCTTTTTATCTTCTTACCCCTTGCCTGTTCCCACTCTTCCCAATCCTCTCTTTTCTTCCCCCCTTTCTTCTCTTCTTCTGTTCTCCCTTTTCCCATTCTTTTGTTATCTCTCCCTCCAATTCTTGTCCTCTCATTTCTCCCTCTCTCCTCCTCTTCCCTTCTCTCCCCTTTCTTCTCTCCCTCTCCTCTTTCTTCTCTTCCTATTGTCTTCTTTCTATTCTCTTGTCCTCTGTTTCTCCTTCTCCATTTTCTCTCACATTTCTCTTTCCCCCTCTGTTCTCTCCCTAGTCTCTTCCCTTCTGGTTTCTCACTGCTCATCTCGCCTAATTCTCTTTCTTCTTTTTCCCTTCTTTCCTTCTGCGCCCTTTTATCCCTTCCCTCTTTGTCTTTTCTTTCTGGGCCTCATTTTTGGCACCCAAGAAAGGCCAGAGGGAACCAACTGTTTTCTGGGAAGAAAAGGTTACTGATTGGAATAGGGAGTACTTCCCACTATTAGACTTGAAATTCATGCTGTGCAAATCAATATACAAATGACCCAACTCCTGACCTCAGCACTTGGGGAATTCTGGGACCCCAAAGAGTGAGTAGCATTCTTCTATAAGGGGGATGAAGAACAACCAGAGGAAGATGGAGAAAAGGGGAAAATAGACACTGAGTCTGGCAGAAACGGAGAATGGAGGCTTCTGATTATCTTGGCTTTGAGCCAACTCTGAAAAGGGGCCCTGGTGACAGAGTCTTGGACACTTGGACCTCTGGGTTCCTTTTCTGAGTGCTCGGAAGTGAGAGGGGTTTGGCGAGGGGGAGGGGCTGAACAAGGAGGAGGAGAGAGGCAGTTTCTTGGGACCAGACCCCTAACAAGATCAAAAGAGCTTGTAAGTTCAGAGACCTCAAGTGTGGAATATTGTGCCTGACTGGGTGGATATGTATTAGTTGGCTTTGAAAAATTGCTTTTTTTTTTTCTTTTATATTTTTCTTGTAAGGAATGGCTCCCTGAGTGGGGAAAGATCAGAGAAATATATTTGGAAAGGAAAGGGGCGGGGTTATATTCAGAAATGAAAGGATTGAAAAACAAAAGATACCAATAAAATTAAGATTCAAAAAGTTTTTTTTTTCTTAAAAGGGTCAGTCTAACCCTTTCTTTACCGATAGATTTTGAGGCTCCAAGGGGTTAAAGCACCAAAAGCAGCTAGCAAAAGCGTCCCAATTGGAACTCGGGTATTTTTTTACCAGAAGAGGAGAAAAGCCTCAAGGGAGTGATCCACAAAATAGGTTCAAGGCCAAGGGAATCAGAAGCCAACCTATTTTCGCCTAGTTCTTCTCTGCTATTCTCCACTCTTCCGAACATTCAGGAGGCTGTGGATTGAGACAATGAGGCTGTGTACAGGGTGAGACGAACGGAAGAGAGGCGCCTGGCTACCCTCCTTCTTAAGGGGAGGAACGTGAGACACTCAGGGGTCCCAGCTCAGCTAAGGAGACAAAGTTGCAGATTTTAAGAAGGGAAAGGAAGGGTGCCTGCATCCCTATCCCCATAATCCACGTAGCGGGAAAAGTACCGGGAGGTGAGGCCGGCCACCCGGGGCTGAGCTCTTGGCCCGGCTGGAGAGCTCCGGACCCCACCTTTCCTCCCACCATTCCGCTCCAGGCTTTGGACCACACACCGCTCTCCCTTATCTCCTCCCCTTTCCCCCTCTCTCCCACGCAGCCCAAGGCTAGCAGCCCGGGGAAGCAGATCTGCTGAGTACGCTCCTTCTCGGGACAAGCCCCGCCCACTGTGTCCCGGGCAAGCGACGTTACCGTATCACCGGTCCAAGCTGCCCGCTCGGCCTGGGGAGCAGGAATCGTGGGGGTGCGGCTTATAAGGTTTCATTGTTTCAAAAGTTGAGTTTATGTCTTCCGAATCCGGTCTTGCTCTTCTTTCTACTCTACAGTGTTTAGATCAGAATTGTGTTGGTAAATGTGTAGAGCCTGATCTCTGGGGGAAATGTACACGACACACTTAAATTTAATCTGCATCATTAACATTCCCAAGTCTGGAAAATCAACAAAGCAAATAAAACGAGATCGGACGTAGTTTTTGCTGGTTTCCAAAGTGCAAAAGCTCGCACTGAAAATTTAACAACCCACTCTTCCCTTAACAATCCCCCATACGTCCCTTAGCATGCTGGGACACTCATAACCTTCAGCTTTCTTGCCCCTGGGGAGGGGCTATTGGTATATGTCATGTTTCCTCCTCTTATGTGAATAGGAGAAAACATATGATTTTGAGTTGTAAAGGAACTTAGGAGAACGGATGATTTAGGGTTGTAGAGGAGCTTACATAGAATTTATGATTTAGAGGCCATCAAGAATAAGCTTTTCATTTTTTGGCTTTTTTTATTATTATTAAAACTTTTTATTTTTCAAGACAGTGGACAATTCTTCAACATTAGCCTTTGCAAAACTGTGTGTTCCAATTTCCCCCTTTCCCCCACCCCCTCCCCTAGATGACAAGTAGTCCAATATATGTTAAATATGGTAGAAATATGTTAAATCCAACATATGTATACATATTTATACAATTATCGTGGGCACAAGAAAAAAAAAAAAGAGAAGCAAAGTAAAATGCAAGCAAACAACAACAAAAAGAATGAAAACGCTATGTTGTGGTCTACACTCACTAGCCATGGTCCTCTCTCAGGGTGTGGATGGCTCTCTTTATCACTGCACAACTGGAACTGATTTAGTTCATCTCATTGTTGAAGTGAACCATGTCCATCAGATTTGATCATCTTGTTGTTGCTGTGTATAATGATTTCCGGTTCTGCTCATTTCACTCACCATCAGTTCATGTAAGTCTCTCTGCGCCTCTCTAAAATCATCCTGTTGGTCATTTCTTACAGAACAATAATATTCCATTACATTTATATACCATAATTTATTCAGCCATTCCCCCAATGATGGGCATCCACTCAATTTCCAGTTTCTTGCCACTTCAAAAAGGGCCGCCAGAAACATTTTTGCACATGTGGATCCTTTTCCCTCCTTTAAGATGGGGATATAAGCCCAGTAGAAACACTGCTGAGTCAGAAGGTGTGCACAGTTTGATAACTTTTTGAACATAGTTCCAAATTTAAGCTTCTCATTTTAAAGATGATAAAACTGAGGCTCAGAGGTAAAGAGACTTTTCCCCACAGGGAGTAAATATTGCTGCTATCCAATCCTGTCAAACTCTACATGGTCCCATGAACTTTGTCCATGGAGTTTTCTTGGTGAAACACGGAAATGATTTGCCATTTCCTTCTCCATCGTATCCCCATTTTACAGATGGGACACTGAGGAAAATAAAGGTTACATTTATTTGTCTGGGGTCACACAGCTAGTAAGTGTCTAAGTACAGAATTAAGGTCAAATCTTCCTGACTGTAGGCTTTGATTGTACCACCAAGTAAGTATTAAAGGTCAGATTTGGAAACCCAGGTCTTCAGCTAGCTCATTCCAAAATGATTTCTTTTGACGACGATGTCTCATTTCTAATTTAAATTTGTAGACTTCTACTTCTAGATCACATCTCAGAGACTGGGTTAGACACCCAGTAGGTGTTTTAGACAAGAAAGTAGGTGACTTTGCAGCTCCCTTGCTTTTCATTGTTTCTTTTTTCAATGCCCCACTAAGGTGATCTTCTTTAACTTTAGAAAGTGTCTATTAGCATAAGAGAAGAAGGATTTCCCTTCCTCCTAGGCCAAGAAAGCTTGAGTTTAATCTAATCTTTTCATTTTATTGTTTGAAATTGAGGGTAAGAAGGGATATCTATGTCAGAAGCTCTTATGTTGGGGGTCTGGCATAGTGAGGAGGTTAGTAAATAGATGTAAGTAGGTATAGAGAAGGAAATATCAAACCACTCCAATATCTTTGCCAAGAAAATTCCAAATGGGGTCACAAAGAGTCAAACACAACTAAAATGACTGAACAACAACAAAAATGTTGGAAAGCAGCCGACTGGGAAGAGCAATGGTTCTAGAGTTAGAAGACTGGGGAGTGGGAAGGGAGGGGGAGAAGAATTTGGAAAGAGTGTTTAAATTCTGATTCTGACACTCACTAGCTCTGTAACCTAAGAGAAATCACTTCTCATGTGTAGCATGGGAATAAGAGTATTTGCACTTAATAAATGCCTACTAAATTCCAGGCACGGTGCTAAGTATTGGAGATGGAGCTTAAAGCAAAATAGTTCCTGTTCCCAAGAAACTTACAATCTCAAAGGAGAAGCTTGATCTTTCACAAATTTTGTGAAGTGAGGATTTTGTAAACATATAATAGTTGTAAATGACTTTATATCAGAAAATAAAGACAATCTCAAAAAGAGCAGCCTGGGGTTGAACTGGGCTCAAAAATCTCTCTTTTCTTTACACAAATACATTAACTGAGACTGAATAGAACAGATGAATAAGCAGACTCTAACTCTAGGCATCCTAAAACTAGAAAATGTTAAAAGCGGGAGGTACTTTGTTAGAACATAGAAGACAGAATGTTAGAATTGTAAGGGACAATTGAATTTGTACAATTCAATAAATCCAGCTTCTTATAAATATCTACTATGTTCCTATTTTAAGTGTTGGGATGCAAATACAATGAATGAAATAAGCCATGCTCCCAAGGAGATTATAAAATAAATATGAAGATAATAAATAGAAGAAATAAATAGAAAAACTATGAGATTGTTGTAACATGTTCTTCGTTCTTGCAGAGTACCAATGACATCATAAGAACCATATCTTGATTTGCACGTGAGATAGTTTGATAGGAAAGCATTAGGAGTGGAAGAGAGGTTGAGAAGGAAAAAAACAAGCATTTATTAAGTTCCTACTATGTGCTAGGCTTCATATAGAAACATTTTTGATATAGGTTTTGAAGGAAGAGGGGAAGTCTAGGAGGAAAAGATAGGGAAAAATACATTCTAGGAAGGGAGAATACTTTTTGGGACATGGGAGATGGACCATCACAAAATGTGGAAGGGGGAGTAATGGTCTACAAAGCTGGAAAGCTGTGTTTGGACTAGTTTAAGAAATATTTTAAAAGCTGACAAAGCTGAAGAAACTGAAGACCAGGAAAGTCCTAAGTCTACATAGCTAAAAGTCACACTCCCTAGTTAATGGAGCACCTAGAGTTTCTGTCGGTGATTCTGTTCTGATTAGGATTTTGATCAATGGTTGGATGAAGGCAAAGATAATATATTTATCAATCTCTGACAATTCTAATCACTCTAATGTGTTGAGGGATAGAACTGGTATCCAAAAAGATGGGGTAGGCTAGAACAAATAGGCTGAAGTTTCAATTTGGATTCCAATAAGAATAAATGTAAAGTCCTACACTTAGGTTCAAAAAATCAGTTCCTTAACTATAGGATGGAGGAAATGTGGGTAGAAGTCTTAACTGACTAACAATGTAGAATGGAAATCAAAAGAGCTAACATATCTTAAACTATATTAACAGTAAAATTATATAAATTGATGCAAAGATGAGGAGAACCAGGAAAAACAATATATACAATGACTACAATGGAAGTGGAAAGAAAAGAATAAAATTGAATGTTGTATAATTATAATGAATAAACTTATCCACAAAGAGGAGAAAACACAGGGCTGACCATCAGAACTGGATATTTTTTTTGGCTATAGCAACTCATAAAAGGAAAGAAAAGATAAGAAGCATTTAGTAAGGGCCTACTGTGTGACAGAGAGTATAATAGATGTTGACACATATTATCTCCTGTGATCCTCACAAAAACCATGAAAGGTAGGTGCTATTATGATTCCTATCTTATGACTGAAGAAACTGAGGCAGATATTAAGTGACTTGTCCAGAATCACATTTAGGAAGTGTCTGAGGCTGGATTTAAACTCAGGTGTCCTTGGCTTGAAGCCCACCATTCTATCATTTGGGCCACTTAGCTGCTTATATGAAAGCAAAGATGGATTAGAATTAGCTTCTTCAGAGAAAAACCCATACCAATGAATTTGAAGTTCCTTGAAGTATTGAGATAAGTCATATGGAAGAAGACCTCAGAGGATATAACTAGGATTAATGAGTGGAAATTATAGGGAGGAAGATTTTTGCTCCATAGAAAGGAAAATGCCGTAAAATCAATAATGTCCAATAAATTCACCAATGAATGGGCTACCTTCTAGTTCTAAACATATGATCCTGTCATTCGGTGACCCAGAGCCCGGTAGTATGGAAAGCCAGCTTTGGAATCAGGAAGACTTGGTTAGTTCAAGCCCTGCCTTCATGTGACAAAGGAAAAATCTCTTAACCTATTGTAAACTTAGATATAATTAGATATAATTCACTTATAAACAAATCCTGCATCAGGGAAAGGATGTTCAAAACAAAACAAATGTGAATAATCTGCCTAGAGAAATCAATCATTTCTGGCCTGCCATTTGTCAAGGACATTCTAAAAGAATTTAGTATTTAGGCACATATTAAACCAAACCAGGGCTTCTTAAACTTTCCACTCATGACCCCTTTTCACCCACGAAATTTTTTGCAACCCTGGGCATATAGGTCTATAAAATAGGTATACAAATCAAACATTTACTAAAAAGAAATAATAATTTCACAACCTCCATTTTCATTTACATGACCCATAATTTAAGAAGCTTTGGACTAAATGATTCAATGAGATTCCTTCCAGCTATAAAAGTGGCTAAGCCAGTACTTTGACTGATGACCAAACCCAGTACAATTTCCACCAAATCAGGATGATGAGATGTTGAGATATGGCTCTATCAGTGTAGGATTCCAGTTTTCAGAGAGGAGAAGTATGAAGTACATCTCTCCTAGGATCAGAAAACTTGGAATTGGAAGGGAAGTCATGGGCTAGCAAATCCAGCCCCTGTTTTATGGCTTTAATTGCCTCTGGAGGAGTTCCCTTTTCAGTTCTGAGTGTATGATCTTAGGATTAGTCTGCTCTACACTTCTCATTTTACAGATGAGGAAACTGAAGTGGATAGAAATTAAGTGACTGCTCTAGGGTCATAGAACTAGCAATAGTGTAAAGTAAACTCTTAAGCACCATCTGACTTCAAGGCCACTTAGCCAGATTTCTTTGTATATGGAGGACATTGTCCTAACCTGAAGGCTAGCATGGGAAAGGTCCTTTTTTAGGCTCATATTTTTTGGATGAATGAACTAGTGGATAAAGGAATGAATAAATAATTGAAAAAGTTAGAAGACCGGGGCAAGTTTGACCAAAAAAAAAAAAAAGACAAGTGTTAAATATTTCCTCATAATTTCAGGACTGAAACAAGTTGGGGTTGAGGGGAATGCTGATAGAGACTGAACTGATTTGGTTTGGGGAGGGGATATAATAATGGAACTGAGACTTCAGCGAGACTTCTTATTTGGGAGTCAGGAAATAGAGTTTGAGACTTGACATCAGAGAACCATTTTAGTCACATGTTAATGTCATAACTTTGGGCAAAATTGTCTTCTATGCAAAGATATTAGTGAGGAAAGCATTTTGTAAACTTTAAAATGTTATAGACATTTGAGAGATTTTTACAAAGATATATATGAGGTGGCATATGGTAATATATATACATATACATATTTTATTTGTGTGTGTATATATATGTATATATATATATATACACACACACACACACACAAACACATATGTATCATATGTAGTTAGGGGATGCAGTGGATAGAATGCTGGGCATAGAATCAGAGAAACTTGCATTCATATTCTATCACTCGACCCTCTAAGACTCATTTTCCTCATTTATAAAATGGAGATAAGGGCAGGACCCTACTTCCCAGAGTTGTTGTGTATATCAAATGAGATAATATCTTTTAAACACATTTCAAACCTTAAACTACTATATAAATACTAGTTGTTTTCATCATCATCATCTTCATTGTAGCTAGGTGGCTCAATGAATAGAGTACCTCTCTGAAGTCAAGAAGACTCATTTTCCTGAGTTCAAATCAGTACTCAGGCACTTATTAGCAGTATGGCCCTGGGCAAGTCACTTAACCTTGTTTGCCTCAGTTTCCCCATCTCTACAATGAGCTGCAGAAGGAAATGGCAAACCACTGTCTTTGCCAAGAAAACCCCAAATGGGATTATGTAGAGTTGGACATGACTGAAAAACAACACTCTGGGCCAGTCATTTAACCTTTGTCTACCAGTTTCCTCAGCTTTAAAATGAGATAATGATTTTAGGTTGCTGTGAGGATCACATGTGATAATATTTGTGAAAGTACTTAGCATAGCTCTGCTGACATACAATAGGTATTTCATAAATGTTTGTTCCTATCTCCCTCTTCTGAAAGTTAAATTTCTCTAGTTCCTTCAATCAATTTTCATGTGACATGATCTCAAAACTTTTGTCATCCTATTTCTATACATTATTTAGCTTATCAGTGTTCTTTCTGAAACGTGGAACCCAATAATAAAAATATAGGATGTGGACTTAGTAGGACAAAAAGTATTGTGAAATTTTCATCTTCCCAGTCCCAGACACTATGCTTCTCTTAAGTTCCAGGTCAAATCAAGCTTTCCAGATGCCACGGCATACTTCTGATGCTTATTGAGCAAGCTGCCCCCTGAAATTGGAGATTTTTCCACATGAACCACTGTTTAGCCAAGTCTGCGCCATCTTGTATTCAAACCCAAGTATGCAGCAAAACATTTAGTCTTATTTAATGTAATGTTACGAGTTTTGGTCGAATGTTGCAGCTTCTAAAAATGTACTTGGATCATGCTCTTAACTACCTAATGTTCCTAGCTTTGTGTCTTTTGAAGATCTGATAAGGTTTCTCTCTATTCCTTTATTCAAATCCTTGATAAATATTTTAAATATCATGGGGCATTCTACTAGGGCCCCATCTTCCAAACAAGTCATTAATAATACTTTGGTCCCTGCTATTCAATGAACTCCAAATCCCTACAGCCCTTTCCAGCTTTAAAAAACCATGATCCTATGAATTAAATATGGTAGGAATGCATGGGAATATTCCCAAAGCTCTGTCTTGCATCTTTTTCTCTTTCTACACTTTCTCCCTTGATGATCTTACCCATCTTTTGACTTTAAACATCACATCTGTGTAGACTAGTCCTTATCCTAAAGCACCACCCTCAACTTCTTCCCAGAATTCCTTTTTTTAAAATAACTTTTTTATTGATAGAACCCATGCCAGGGTAATTTTTTACAGCATTATCCCTTGCATTCACTTCTGTTCCGATTTTTCCCCTCCCTCCCTCCACCCCCTCCCCCAGATGGCAAGCAGCCCTTTACATGTTGAATAGGTTACAGTATATCCTAGATACAATATATGTGTGCAGAACAGAACAGTTTTCTTGTTGCACAAGGAGAATTGAATTCAGAAGGTATAAATAACCCGGGAAGAAAAACAAAAATGCAAGCAGTTTATATTCATTTCCCAGTGTTCTTTCTTTGGGTGTAGCTGCTTCTGTCCATCTTTGATCAATTAAAGCTCTCTTTATCGAAGAGATCCACTTCCATCAGAATACATCCTCAAACAGTATCGTTGTTGAGGTATATAATGATCTCCTGGTTCTGCTCATTTTGCTTAGCATCAGTTCATGTAAGTCTCACCAGTTCTCTCTGTATTCATCCTGCTGGTCATTCCTTACAGAACAATAATATTTCATAACATTCATATACCACAATTTACTCAACCATTCTCCAATTGATGGGCATCCTTTCATTTTCCAGCTTCTAGCCACTACAAACAGGGCTGCCACAAACATTTTGGCACATACAGGTCTCTTTCCCTTCTTTAGTATCTCTTTGGGATATAAGCCTAGTAGTAGCACTGCGGGATCAAAGGGTATGCACAGTTTGATAACTTTTTGAGCATAGTTCCAAATTGCTCTCCAGAATGGCTGGATGTGTTCACAATTCCACCAACAATGTTTCAGTGTCCCTGTTTTCCCACATCCCCTCCAACATTCCACATTATCTTTTCCTGTCACTCTAGCCAATCTGACAGGTGTGTAGTGGTATCTCAGAGTTGTCTTAATTTGCATTTCTCTGATTAATAATGATTTGGAGCATATTTTCATATGTCTATAAATAGTTTCAATTTCTTCATCTGAGAATTGTCTGTTTATATCCTTTGACCATTTATCAATTGGAGAATGGTTTGATTTCTTATAGATTAGAGTCAATTCTCTATATATTTTGGAAATGAGGCCTTTATCAGAACCTTTGATTGTAAAAATGTTTTCCCAGTTTATTGTTTCCCTTCTAATCTTGTCTGCATTTGTTTTGTTTGTACAAAAACTTTTCAATTTGATATAATCAAAATTTTCTATTTTGTGGTCAATAGTGATCTCTAGTTCTTCTTTGGTCATAAATTCCTCCCTCTTCCACAGGTCTGTGAGGTAAACTATCCTATGCTCTTCCAATTTATTTATAATCTCATTCTTTATGCCTAGGTCATGAACCCATTTTGACCTTATCTTGGTGTACGGTGTTAAGTGTGGGTCAATGCCTAGTTTCTGCCATACTGATTTCCAATTTTCCCAGCAATTTTTGTCAAATAATGCATTCTTATTCCCAAAACTGGGGTCTTTGGGGTTGTCAAACACTATATTATTAAAGTTATTGGCTGTTTTGTCCTTTGAACCTAACCTATTCCATTGATCAACTAGTCTATTTCTTAGCCAATACCAGATGGTTTTAGTAACTGCTGCTTTATAATATAATTTTAGATCTGGTACAGCTAGGCCACCTTCATTTGATTTTTTTTTCATTAATTCCCTTGAAATTCTTGACCTTTTGTTTTTCCATATGAACTTTGTTGTTATTTTTTCTAGTTCATCAAAGTAGTTTTTTGGGAGTCTGATTGGTATAGCGCTAAATAAATAGATTAATTTAGGTAGTATTGTCATCTTTAGTATATTTGCTCGCCCAATCCAAGAGCATTTAATATCTTTCCAGTTGGTTAGATCAGACTTAATTTGTGTGGAAAGTGCTTTGTAGTTTTGCTCATAAAGTTTCTGATTTTCCTTGGCAGATAGATTCCTAAATATTTTATACAATCAGTAGTTACTTTAAATGGAATTTCTCTTTGTAACTCTAACTGTTGGGTTTTGTTAGTGATATATAAGAATGCTGATGACTTATGTGGGTTTATTTTGTATCCTGCAACTTTGCTGAAGGTGTGGATTGTTTCTATTAACTTTTTGGTAGAGTCTCTGGGGTTCTCTTCCCAGAATTCCAATCCAGGATTTCTAGTCCCCTGTCAGATAGCTCTCTCCCTCAATATGTTACCAATCTAATCAAACAGCCTTTATCATATACATATAAGGCATAGTAGGGAGTCACATGCCTACTGGACACTTAGTTGAAGATGTCCAACAAGGAGGTGGTGACACCAGGATAGGGCTTATATTTAATCTTCAACATGTCTAAAATTGAATTTAATATTTTCCTACTTCTTGGCTGTGTGACCCTAGGCAAGCCAATTAATTTCTCTTTGCCTCTGTTTCCTCGTCTGGAAAATGAAGAATAATCATAGCACCTGCCTCCCAGGCCTCTTGTGAGAATCAAATGAGATAGCTGTAAAGCACTTTTAGTACATTACCTGGTACATAATAGGTATTAATAAATATTTGTTCCCTTAATATCTTACCTGGCACATAGGTATTGATAAATATTTGTTCCCTTCCCCCACTTTGTCCAAGACAACCCTATTCTGCTTGAGAGTCTGTTAATTCTCTAGTAAAGCTTTGCTTAAAACCTGCCATGTTTCAGTCAACCATCATTCTTCACCCTAGCCAGGAGGGGTGGAACACTCCCAGTATCCCATGGCAGGGACTGATGTCAAGTGGGACCTTTTCCAAAATACAGAGTGATAGAAATAGCTCCTCAGAAGTAGGTAGGGGGTTGTTCCTGGAGATTCTCTTTCCCCACAAGATAGCAAATGGGATTTCTTCAACCTCTAAATTTTGTGCTTAAAAAAAGGATCTGACTATGTAGAACTCAAAAAATGAATTGAAGGATAATGTAGTAAGAGACTTTGGATTCAAAGCCCCTGACTTTGCATATGAGCTCCAATATTTACTAGCTTTGAAATTGTAAACAGGTTATTTTACTTTATTTGTAAAATTGAAGAAATAATAGTTTGTATCACTTATCTCATAGTGGTAGTTTGAGGATCAAGTTAGGTATTTACAATTGATAAAATATTATTTTATTTACAAGCTATTATTTACAAACTGAGCTAGTCAACAAGCATTTATTAAGCACCTACTATGTGCCAGGCACTTCATTAAGACCTAGGGATAAAAAGAAAGGCCTTCAAGGAGCTCACATTCTAATGGGAGAGACAATATGCACAAACAAGATATAGACAGGCTTTACTGAAGATAATCTATAGGAGATCAATAAGTAGGAAAAGATTAAAATCAATTTTAGTCATATAGAAGATAATCTATAAAGGATCACAGGAATTAGAGCCAGCAGGAGCTTGGAAATCCATTTAGTCCAATCCTAGTATTTTATCAGTGAGGAAATTGAGGCTCAGGGTAGTGAAGTGTTTTGTCTAAGGCTATACAAAAAAACCTAACTATTTTTTTATAGATGAGAAAACTAGACATTAGAGATTAATAATGATAACTGGCAGCTAGACAGTACTTTAAGATTTGTACAGCATTTCATATACATGATCTCATTAAGCTTTTCAACAGCCTTAGAAGGAGGTGGGTATTATTAATTCCTTTTGATTGAAGGGGGAAGAGAAGGAAATAAGCATGTATTAAACATCTCTTATATGCCAGACACTGAGCTAATTGTGTATTTGATAATCACTGTATTTGATTTTTACAACAACTCTAGGTGGTAGGTGCTACTATAATTCCCATTTTACAGATGAGGTAAGTTGTGATGACTGCGTTAGCACCCTGGATACCTTAGAATCAGCTGGAGTCAGGATAAGCAAAAGTCCTATGTCTTTATTCTTGGTCTTCGGAGGTAGGATTGAATTGGATGGAAGCAGAATCTCCAGGAACTCCTTCTTCCTCATCTACTGCCAAAGTAACCCCAGCTAGTCTTACTCCACCTCCTAGTCCCCTCCACAATTCTCTGTATACACCAATTATCGAGCCAACACAGGATAGTGGGAAGGGCCATTTTCCAAGTATATGCTTATAGAGTATTGTCCATTTGGTAATTAGCCTTAAGTGCTCAGTTGTCCGGACCTCAGTGCATAAACTCAAGAGTTTCAGCCCTCTACAGTAAGTGAGGCAGGCAGGGGCTGAGTGACTTGCTGGGCTGGATTTGCACTCAAGTCTTCCAGATTCCAGATCTAACATTCTATCCATTGAGCTACCACCTGCCTCTGGGTGAGGAAATGGAGGTTCTGAGAGTTTCAGTGACTTGCCCATAGTCTACTCCTCAGCTCCATAATGCCGATCGCAGGTCAGTCCACTTTCCCAATATTCCACATTTCCTTAAGACCTTGAAATTGTCCCATCTCTACCTCCTGGCTTTTTGGCCTGGGTGATTCATTCGTTCACTCACTCAATCATTCGTTCAGTGAATATTGTCTGAATTGAGTGTTGACTTCCCAAACTCCCACTAAGCCCCAACCTAGCCCAGCTGCCCTACTTACTCACTGACCTCTCCCTTCATTCAAGGCTTAGAGCTAACTATTCCTGTGGGACTTGGAGATGACCTGGGGAGGAGGTAGCACTGACCAGGGCTCTAAAACATTAGGGAGCATGGCTCCAGCTCGTCCCTTGCTTCCATTATAGTACATTTTATTTATCCCGTAACTATTTCCAGGGCCCCATTAACACAAAATTCCTTTCAATGGCCCTGATCCTGGCCCAGCATCAGCCTGACCCAAAGGCCCCAGGGGCCTAGGAACGAGTGGATGGAAGTCCAGCCAGTTTCCGGTCCTGGGAATTTTCAAAACAAACTCAGCAGCTGCTCTGGGATGGGAGCTGTGAGGGAGGAGAGGGAATTGAAAGAGAGAATTTGAGAAAGAAAAAGGCAGGGAATGATACTGAAACATTAAGAGAGAGAGAGAGAGAGAGAGAGAGAGAGAGAGAGAGAGAGAGAGAGAGAGAGAGAGACTGAGAAACAGGCAGGCAGGCTGTCAGCTATAGGCAGGGGCTCCAAAGAAGATTTTCTCAGACCTGCTGGGTAAGGGGGCTCTGACTAAATCCCTTCTCCCCAGGGACTGGGAAAACCAGATTCCTTTCTCCTTCTGCCTCTGCCTCTTTCTTTGCTCCTGCCCCCTATCTCCTAGCATCTTCCAGGATTTTTGTCAGAGGAAGGGGCACAGAACCCAATCCTGACTTTCACCCTAGTAGGGAGTGAGAGATACTCTCCTGTACCATACACTCAACCCCTGGAGAGCAAGTCAAGCAGAAATGTCTCCCCTATTCCAGGTATAGGCAGTATAAATAGTTTTAATTAATAAATAGTATTATAAATAAATACTAAACAATTAAACACTATTATTAAGTACTAATAATAGTTCAAGAGGATAATGGATAGAGAGCAGACTCTAAAACCAGGAAGATTGGGTTCAAATCCTATCTTTGATATACACTGGCTGGGCAAGTCACTTAACCTCTAACCCAGCCCCTACAAGTCTCTAGGTCTATGAATGTCAATGGAGTTATCTATACACAATGGGAGAGGAAGATTTTTCACTGGGTAGTTTCCTACACTAGTGAAATCCCATGTCTAATCCTTATCCTCATGGATGATTTATATATACATGGTATTTTCCTCACAACAGCATGCGAGAAGGGAGAACAGGTCTGATATCTTCATCTTATAGATGAGCCTTCAATCTTTGAATGACTTGCTCAAAATCACATTAGGTGGTTGCATCTGAACTTGAATCCAGCTCTCTACACTCTAAAAAATTCAGCATTCTTATTACTAGGTCATTGTTCCTTTCTTTCAAATCCTAGGCACTTGAACTCCATACTCAGCCCTCCTCATCTGGTCACTTGGCTATGTTGGCTCTCACCAGAGTCCAGGAGGATAGTCCTCATGGAGAGTGTCCTGTCCCTGCTGCTGCTGCTGCTGCTGTCTTCCCCCTGACACACATCCTCTCTAATTTCTGTTTCCTGTTTTCAGGTTCTGTATCCTGTGTTGCTCTTCCAGGCATCATGATCCCCCTCCCCCATCTCCCACCATCAGCTTGTATGTATGTGCTCCACTGGCCTCAAGCCACAGGCATTCTGGTCAGCCTCCCCATCTCAGATTCCTGACCCCCTATTTCTACATACTGCCCCCAGACAAAGTTGGCCCTTCCCATGTCAGGCCTGATCTCCCATCCTACTCAGACTAATATCACAGGGAGCTTGTGAGTAACTTCTGGATAGAGGGAGAGGAAGGGAGAGAGGGAGAGAGACAGAGACAGAGAGAGAGAAAAAAAGAGAAACAGAGAGACAGAGACAGATACACACACAGTGAGAAAAAAGAGACAGAGAGGAGAGAGAAAAAGAGAGAGACAGAGATAGAGAAAAGAGAGACAGAGAAGGGACAGACAGAGACAGACACACATAGAGTGAGAAAAGAAAGAGAGAGAGAGACAGAGAGAGACAGAAAGAGACAGAGAGAAGACACAGAGAGAGACTGGAGAGCCCAAAAGACTTAGAGACAGAGAGAAAAACCATGCTTGAGAAACAGACAGAGACAATGGGACTGAGAGGTGTCGAGTAAAGGTGAAAAGGAAAGATAAGGAAGAAAGTAGAAAAGAAGGAACAATCTAGAGAAATTTGGATGGAGGAAAAAGAGAATAGAGGAGAGAAAGGGAAGGAGAAAAATGAAGATAAGAAAGAGAAAGAAGAGAAGAAAGAGAAGAGAGAAAGAAGTGGAAGAGACGGGGAGAAAGTAAAAGAGATAGAAAGAGGAGAAGAGAGAGACAGCGACAGAAAAACAAAAGACAGAGAGATAAGAGACAGAGCAGAGAGATTGGAACCAGAAAGGCATAGGCTAGCAAGGCATGGACAGGAAACAAAACTGACAGGCCACAGTGGTTCATAGATTGTTAGAAGTAAAAGGAGCTTTAGATTTCATCCAAGTAGTCAATCCCTTCATTTTAACTATCAGGAAACTAATATATAATATATTATGTTATAATATAATATATATAATTATACATATAATTATTATAATATATTATTCCAGGAAGACCTGGAATTTGAATCCATGTCTCTTGATGACTGGTCAACTGTTTTTTTCCACTCAAGCATCGTGAGAATCTGGTGAGGGCAATGTCTGAGGGGAAGCAGAAACTGGCATCCTGGATAAAAGGCTGATCAGTTAGACTATAAGTATGGCTGGAGTGTCTCTCACTGGATTGAAGGATTGAGGATAAAGTGGAGGAGGCAGCTTTCATCTCCACCACCCTGGAAGAAATGAGCCTCTCCTGTGTCTGAAGAAGGACTTCTCAAATTGGGGGGTAGGGGAGGTAAAAGATACCTGAATGAGTCAGCATTAGGAAAAAGCTATCTTCTTCTCAGGAGACCTCAAGAAATAATCATATTGTTTTAAGGTCTGGAAAGTGCTTTACAAAATATCTCATTTGATTCTTACAACAACCCTGAGAGGTAATTGCTATTATTAAGTCTATATTTACTGATTAGGATACTGAGGCAGACAGAAGTGCAATTACTTGCCTAGGATCACACAGCTAGTATCTGAGGGTAGATATCATCATCATCATCATCATTATTCAAAATCAATTATATAACACTTACTATGTATAGTACTTACTATGTACTATGTATGCACTGTGCTACACACTTTATAATTACTATCTCATTTGCCCATCACAACAACTCTTGGAGGTAGTCATTATTATCCTCATTTGACAGATGAGGAAACTGAGACAGACAGAAGTTAAATGACAACCAATAAGTATCTAAAGATAGATTTGAAATCAGATCTACATTTTTCTATCCACCATACCACCTAGCTGCCTGAAGAAGGAAGAGATGGGGGTGACCCTTCTTAGAGATGGGAAAAGGGCTTTGATGACTCTTGGGAATATGTGGGAGTGGGGACTATGGGGTTTGAAGTCAGGGCACTCAGCATTCCAGAGATACTCATTGGGGATAAGCTGCCTGCAAGTGGGACCTCATATTCTTCCCAGAAAAAAAATTATAAGCAGATGTGGTTGCCTTGGGGGGTATGGAGAAAGGAGTTATATCAACACCGAACAGAATCTGAAACCCAGGCTGGGGGTGGAGGGTTACGGGTCGAGGAGCAGCTCATTAAATTGATCCCCTTCTTAGCCCAAAGCTGTTCTTCTGAGACAACGACCTCATCGGGGGTTCCTGATTCTCTTCCCACGCTTGTGTGTGTGTGTGTGTGTGTGTGTGTGTGTGTGTGTGTGTGTGTGTTTGGGGAGGCGGGGCACAGCACAAAAGATTCTAGAATTTCATGATCCTTAAATATTTAAACTTTTTAGATTTAAGACCTCCAGAAGAGAGAAGAGGCTCTCCTGAATTCAAATCTCAGCTTTGCCACTCATTCCATTTGTGACTGCTTAGAGATGGGGAAAATGGGAAAGGAAAGATGGATAGGAAAAGAAGGATAAATCTCAGGGACCAGGTCCCAGGTAGATGAAGTTATGGATCAGATGTCTGAGTGCCTTTTGAGTGTCTATAGTCTAGGGTAGGGGATGGAGGGATCGTAGAATCTAGAGCTGGCAGAGATCTTAAAGATCATTTAATCCAACTCCCTCATTATACAGAAGACACCCCCTCCCCCCGAGAAATGACTTTCTCACTGTCACAAAGTTAATAATTTTCACAGCTGGGTCTTGAACCCAGGGAAATGTCTCCTCTCCAAAAAGCTTAAGTACTTAGGGATCACAGACTCCTAGATTCTTAGATAGGATAAGGAATGTTAGAATCCTCCTAATCTAATTCCTGGTCCAACACACTCATTCTTTCTACAATGTATCTAACAAGTGGCAAGTCAGCTACTATTTAATTACAAGTAACTGGGGACTTTACTATATAGTAAGGAACCTTTTCCTTACATTAAGCCTAAAACATCCTTTCTTGCAACTTCCCTTTGTCGCTCCTATCTCTGTGCTATGGAGCCAACCCTAAAGATAACTGAAGTCAAGGACCATTCCTCCTCCAACACCAAAAACCTTCTCTTTTCTAAGTGAAGCATCCTTAGTTCCTTAGCTTTTTTTAATGCGATAATGATGAAAACTAACACAAATGAAACTTTGCTATTAATAAGTCCGCTGAGCATGTTACTATTATTCCCATTTTACAGATGAGGAAACTGAAGCTTAGAAAATTTAAGTGACACGTCGAAGGTCATACGGTGAAGTTTTCGACCCTCAGGTGGCCCCATGCTGTCCAGGACACTGCCACCACTGTCTGTTCTCTTCCTCCTCCTGCCCGGACTGGGCAGCACTCTCAACTCTAATGATCCCAACGTCTGCAGCTATTGGGAAAGGTAAGAAAGGAGGTCTGATCCTGCCTGATAAGTACCAAAGACCCCTCCTCTTCCTGGCTTCATCACCCCTTCCCTTCACAGACTCTTCCATAATAACCCTTTCTCTTATTTGTTTTTCTATCCTACTTTCTACTCTGTTCCTATCTTGGATTCCTATTATTATCTCTCTCTTTCCTCTTCTCTCAAACATTATCTCTGTTCCCATTTGTCTCTGATCTATCTCTATCCCTATCCTTACTCTCATTTCTGTCTGTTTCAATGTGCTTTTTCACCTGGCTTACTATCTATACCCAACTCTCTCCTAAACCTCACTTTCCCCAGTATGTCACCATTATTGTCCATATCTTTCTTTTTATTCTGTCTATTTCTTTTTCTCAACTTGTCTCTGCCATGGAACCATCCCTGTCTCTTTTCCATCACCATAAGAATCCCCATCTCTTTCATTACTCTGGTCTCTGTCTTTCTCTCTGTGTCACTGGGGGAGGTCCTGGGAGATTTGTTAAGAATTGCCATAATCCATTTGGGGCAAGAGAAGGAAAAGAGGTAGGTGATGGAAAGGATGAAGGGAAGAGAGGGGGGGAAAGAGAAAAAGGGAAAAGGATCATAAAGTAGAATTTGGCTCCAACTCCCCAAGTATGAGATGGGATTGGAAGATTGACCTGGGACTGGTTTATGAATTCCAGATGTGTTGGGAGGGTAATACAAGGGAATAAGAGGATGGAGTCCAGATATCAAGAGAATGGTTCCATATGTGTATTTTGAGGAGAAACTACCCTAAGTAACCCAGATGGTGGGAAAGGTATCTAAGACATTAGAAACACCCCCTCCCAAACATTTCATCCAACTATGAAATTCTTTGAATCTATAATTCTAGAATTGAGGAAGAGGGAATGAAGTTCTCTTAGTTTTCAACTAGATGCAAAGAAAGAAAGGGTTTATTTTTTGTTGTTGTTATCTCGAAGATTAGGTAACTATTTCTTCTGTTCATGATGGAACTAATCCAAATAATGGGGAATTATTTTAGATGATAGGAATAGCTTTAAAAAATTTTAAGCTTGGGGGGAAATCCCCAAATGTAACCTAAAGGACGCATTTCTTGACTCACAGTTCAACCCCTACCTTAAATCCAATCCCAAGGGATCTATTTGAGAGTTCAATAATCTATTTAAAGATAAAGAAACTGAAGCCTAGATTGGGGAGAGGGGGTATTTGATTTGCTAAGGTCATTCAGCAAAGTTGTTGACAGAGCTAGGACTTGTAACTGAGTTTTATGATGGCCCAGCATAAGGGCTCTATGTCATGTTGACTCTGTCTTTTTCCACCCTAGCTTCACCACTACAATGAAGGAATCTTACTCTCATCCCTACACCCAACCCCCACTGAACCCTGCAATCAGCTTTGGGGTCATGATCGTTCCTGTCCTCAGCCAAAGTAAGTACAATCTCCAATCAATCAACCTTCACAGAGAAAACCATGGGGGTTTGGGATGGGAGGCTGGATTTTCACTTAATCAGCAATCCCTCTTATGTCATTTTTCTGTTGTGTCTGACTCTATGATTCCATTTGGAGTTTTCTCAGCAGAGATGCTAAAATGGTTTACTATATCTATCACCAGCTCATCTTACAGATGAAGAAACTGAGGCAAACATGGTTAAGTGACTTGCCCAGGGTCACATGGCTAGGAAGTGTCCGAAGTCAGTTTTGATGGAAGGAAGATGACTCTTGCTGACTTTGGGCAAAAGTCTCCCTGATGCAGCAGGCATTGAGCTAGATAGAAAGAAAAAATGTTATAATTTCTGCCCTCAAGGAGCTTACATTCTACCTAAGAGAATATCCTGACCCATTTCTGCTCACAGTACTTAACAATTGTGTGGCAATACCATGTGATAGACCTGTGCCTTATAAGGGCTTTACAATTATTATTGTAGGTGCTGGTATTGCCCTCATTTTCTAGATAAGGAAATGGAGGCAAAGAGAAAGATTTGCCCAGGGTCACAAAGCCAGTAAGTGTTTTCTGTAGGATTTGAACTCAGGTCTTTCTACTAAAGATTCAGTGCTCTATCCAGTAAGCCACTCTGATGCATCAGCCTTCCATTTTAAGTAAAGGTTTTGCATAGAAGGTATTTTGAGATCCTCTACAAGAGGTATTCTTAACCTAGGTTCCATGGACCCATTTCAGAGGAGTCTATGAACTTCGATGAAAAAAAAAGTTACATCTCTATTTTCACTAACCTCTAATTGAAATTGAACATTTTTTCCCATCCTTCGAAATCGTGAAAAAGGTCCATAGGCTTCACCAGCTGCCCAAAGAGATTCATGACAGACAAAAAAAAAAAAAAAAATTAAAAAACCCCTGAGCTAATCCAATGTATACCTAGGCACAAATCCTTTGTTCTACAGCCCCACCCAATGGCCATCTTCTGCTTGAAGATTTTCTAAAATAGTTAACTGGTGGGAAGTTTTTACTCACAAGGAACTAAAATCTGCCTTCAAATAATAGCTTCTAACTATTGCTTCTGGTCCTGGTTTCTATGGCCAATTGAATTCCATAAGCATTTAAGTACCTATTAATGTACAAGGCTAGTGGAAATAGCATAATGGATAGAGGGCTGGATCAGAGGAAGTGCTCGCTTTAAATTCTTGCCTCTGACACATCCTAGTTGTGTGATCAGGCAAATTACATAACCTTTAAGTGCCCCAAACAATGAGCAAAGCTGGGGCTGATCTGCTTTTGTAGAGAGAATTTCCTCTAGGAATTTTCCTTCTATCAATAAAGTCCAGTGCCTATCCCTATTTCTTAAGACAGTATCAATCCTAACAGGGATACAGAGAAATAAAAATAATCCCATTCTCAATAAATTTATTATTTATTAGAAAACATCACTCATAAAACAAGATATTTTGAGGAGGAAGACAGTACCCATAAATTCAGTATAGAAAGGAATAAAGGCTTCAAGAATGAGATAGGAACCTTGAAGGAAATTTACAATTCTAAGATGAAGAGGTGAAGAGGGAAAGCATACCAAACATGAGGGACAACCTTTGCAAAGACCCTGAAGTGGGAGATGGAATGCCAAATTCAAGGAAAATATTCAGTACACCACTTTAGCTATAAAGTTTTTTAACTTTTAGTTTTTAAAGAAGAATACAGTGGATTAAGTCTAGAAAGTTAGGTTAGATCCAGATTGTGAGGGTTTTATATATTTTTAAAATAGTATTTTACTTTTCCCATCACTTTTATGTCAAGAAATTTTTAAAAATGTTTTTATTTTCCCCTATAACATGTAAAACACTTTTTTACATAAAAAAACTTTGAGTCCCAGATTCTCACTCTTCTTCCCCAGCCCCCAGCATTGAGAAGGCACATGTATAGTTATGCAAAACATTTCCATAAAAGCCATGTTGCGAAAGAAAGCATAGATCTTCCCCTTCAACAAAAAGCCTTCAAGGAAAAATGTTTTTAAAAAGTGTGCTTCAGTTTGAATTCAGTTCTTTGTCTGGATATAGATGGTATTTTTTCATCATAAGTCCTTCAGAGTAGTCTTGGATCATTGTATTGATGAAAATATCAATAACAAAGCCATTCATAGATGATCACCCTACAACATTTTAGCAGTTTTTTTGCAAGATTTTGATTTCCAATTTTTTTCTCCCTCTCCTCCCCTCTTCCTAAAATGGTAGGCAATTTAATGGAGGTTTTATATGTGCAATATATTTCCATATTAGTCACAGCTGTAAAGAAGAAACAGCCCAAAAGGAGAAAAAAATGAAAAAAAAAAAAGGATCCATTTATCTACATTCAAAGACCCTCAGTTCTTTATCTGGATATGGATAGCATTTTGTATTTTTTTTGTATAGGTAATAGGTAACATTAAAGACTTTTGAGATTGAGTGGATTAGTCATAATTATGATTTAGGAGAGTTATTATGGCAATTGTATGGAGGATGGATTGGAGAGAAGGGAGATTGGTGGTTCTCTTATTAGGCAAGAGGAACTGGAGATCTGAAACAGGGTGGTGATTGTATAAAGAAAGGGGGTTCAATGAGGTAGATGCCAGAGAGATAACCTATACAAGCCTGAGCAATTAATTAAATATGTTCTATGAAGAGTGGGAAGAATCAGCATTCCCGTGTTTGGGCTCTTGGATGATCATTACATCCTTGACAGAAATCGGGAAGTTTGAAAGAGAACAATTTGAAGGGGAAAATGATGAGTTTTCTTTTGAACATTGGTATTGGAATGATACGTGGATGTGAAAGCCATAGGACCATAGCTGCTGGATTAGAAAGGACCTTATACCTAGCCTAGTGACTGGCTTTTAATCGCACTCAAGAAATACTTGTTGATTTATCCGTTGATCTAGTCTACTCTTCTCCTTTTATATATGAGAAAACTGGGGCCCAAGAAGGTGACTTCCTGAAGGTCTCACAAAATAGTTAAGTGGCAGAGACAGGATTCACACCTGAGTCCTTTCAATATGTCGACAGATGAAACTTGCAGTCCATTAAAATTGCCAGATCTTTATCACATGAACTATTAGTTAGTCATCTTCCTCTCCAGCCTGTTCTTGGACTGTTGATTTTTTTTTTACCTCAAATATAATACTTTCACTTTAATAGTCATATTATCTAGCCATTTGCCTTTGGAAAAGGCTGTTCCCGGTCTGTTTTATGGCAGAAAGATTCTGGGAGGGGAAGGATTGTGTGATTGTGTGGTCCAATGGCGAGATTGCTTCAATTTGTGATTCCGGTATTGGGAGATGCAGAGTGAAGCTCTCCTTGTTTCCATATAGTCCCAGAGAAAGAGGGATTCGTTTACCTTTTTGTAACCTCTCAAATCAGAGAGGTGGGAAGTCCTCTTTCAGATCAAACCCCAATTACTCTTAACTGCAATTTCCTCTTAACTTTGTGGATGCGTGGAGGAGCCGGTCTTTCCGCTCTCTTTTATCGTCTCCCTTCAACTCCTAGGATTGTGTACCGCACAGCTTATCGCCAGGCAGTGAAGGTGATCCACCGGAGGCGCCTGCGGTGCTGCCAGGGCTACTATGAGAGCAGCGGGGCTTGTGTCCGTGAGTCCAGCCAGACCCCACCCCCTCCTACGCACCCCAGATCTTGGCTCTGACCACCACATCTGGCCCCCAACCATCCCCAGATGTGCTGAGTTGGCAGGAAACGGGCCAGGGAGGTGGGAGGTTCAAGGCAATAGGGAAATAGTGACTTATGGAATGTGAGCAAAGTTTGGCCCCAGCTCTTCAATGGGACCTAACTTGTTAACCCCAAACTCCAGAGCTTTCCCTGGCACAGAGTATGGGTATCACTATCTCTTCCTCCATCCCACTTTCGGGATTCTTTCTCTTGTTTTCCCTAGCCATCTATCCCTTCCTTTCTCCCTCCCTTCTTCACTTCCACTTTTTTCTTTTCTTTTTCTTTGTTTCTTCTTCCTTCCTTCCTTCTTTCCTCCCTCCCTTCTTCTTTCTTTCTTTCTTTTTCTCTCTCCCCTAGGAGTGTCTTTCCTTACTTCCTTCTGTCCCTCCTGCCTTTCATCTCTCTCTTTCTCTCTCTTCCTCCCCCTTCTTTCTTCTCTCTCTCTCTCTCTCTCTCTCTCTCTCTCTCTCTCTCTCTCTCTCTCTCTCTCTCTCTCTTTCTCTCTCTTTCTCTCTCCCTCCTACTTCCCTCTTAATCTCTCTGTCTGTCTCTGTCTCTCTGTCTGTCTTTGTCTTTCCATGTCTCTTTCTCACTTTCTCTGTCTCCAATGGCTAGAGATCGGGGATGGATTTCAGTACCTTGGGGGAATAAGGGGCAAGTCTGTTCCCTTTACCACTCTCTCTTCCCTCCCACCCCAGCCCTGTGTTCTCAAGAGTGTGTTCATGGCCGGTGCATTGCTCCAAATCAATGCCAGTGTGAGAACGGATGGAGGGGGGATGACTGCTCTTCCTGTGAGTATCCCCAGTTGTGCCATACCCTCCCAGAACCCCTCTGTTCATGAAAGAAACGGAGATTCAGGATGTGGAGAAGGGAGTGATGGATAAGGATTGTGAGGAAAATTTGGGAGTTGGGAATGGGGCCCAAACAGGATTGGACAACTCTAAGGATTAGAGAGGAGATACAAAGCAGCAGAAATAAAGAGGAGAGACAGAGATGGAGACAGACAGAGACAGAGACATATGGAAAGAGACCCAGAGACAGAAAGAAATAGACACTGAGATACATAGATAAGAAAAGATAAAGAAATGGAGAGATTATGGGGAATAAGTTAGAAGCCCAGGCAAGGACAAGGACTAGGAGAGTAATCAGGAGCCCCAAGTCAGGTGAGTGAGTGACTGACTGTGACTATCATTCTACCCCTCACCCCCACCTCCAGCTTGCCCACTGCAGTTGTGGGGCAAAAACTGTGAAAATGTCTGTGAATGTGGTAACAACAGCACTTGTGACCCCAAGACTGGAGCTTGTGTCTGTCCTTCGGGCTTCCAGCCTCCCCAGTGCTTCCAGCGTTGCCCACCTGGTTTCTATGGCCCTGACTGCATGGCCCAATGTCATTGCCATGGAGCCTCCTGTGATTTCCAGACAGGGGCCTGTGACTGCCCTGCCAATAGCACCGGACCCAGGTAAGCAGCTTGGGAGCTGAGACACACATTGATATAAACCTAAAGACACATACCTACCGATATGGACATTTTTACAAAGGCAACGCACAAATATCCTCAGAAAGACACGTATGAACATACACATATGGAATCATAGTGGTGAGCTGGGAAAGGATTTGACCAGTTCACTGGGGAGAGGGAGGGGCAGTCCCAGTCCCTGAGGCTTAATCAGAAATTGTCTTTAGTCTTTTGAACAAGATGTCCATCTCCCTATGGAGAATATGGACAAACCCTGTGTTTCCCAGAGGGTGTCCCTAGTTGATGCAGGGACAAGCCCATGGCTCCATGGGGAGATGCTCCCAAATGTCCTAAAACAAAAACTTATGTGCGAGTTCCATAAGAGGCTTTGTAGGTCAGTGGATGGGGCATTGGATGGAGGTTCAGGATACCAGGGTATGAATCTCAGCTCTGTCACCTTGCAGTCTTTCTGATCTTAGGTAATATGCTTAATCTCTGAATCTTTGTTTCCTCATTTGTAAAATTATGGAAGTAGACTTAATGACTTCTTTGGTCCCTTCTAGATCTAAATTTTTGAGCCTAAGAACCTATAAGCTGATCAGGAAACCCTCTTTGCGTGGTCTAATTTCTTACTCCATGCAGGAACTCCTGATAGAACATGCCTGATTGAACACTTCCTGTAATCAGGTGCTCACTAACTCATGAAACAGCCTATTCCACTCTAGAAGGCTCTTATTATTTTAAGCCAAAATGTCTCTCTGAAAATTCTACCAATTATTATCATTTTTGTTCTTAAGTCATTCACATGGCAAGCAGATGCCACATTCTTGAAGGTGGAAATCTTGTTTCCTAAGTTTTCTCCAAACTAAACATTGGCATTTCCTTTGATCAATCATCCTCTACTAGGGCTTCCCATCTCCCCACTATTCTGGCCACTATTATGTTTCAGTTGTTAAATTGCCCCTTAAAATATAGTGATTAGAATGGAATACAACCCTAGCTGAGGTCTAATCTGGGCAATCTAATACGACTTTCATCTCCTTTCTAGACATTATCACACCACATTGCTGACTCATATTGTTTGCCAAAAGCCTCTCAACATTCTCCCCTCTATGAGCTATTTATAACCATATTTCCCTTGTTCCATAGTTGAGTTTTTAGCTGTGTGTGGGATTTGCCATTTATTGTGTAATTAATTTGTAATCTTCTGATTAAAAATTGAGTTCACCTGCTCCTAAATTCCTAATTTTTCCCCCCCTAGTCTGTCTCAGTAAATATTTGCTGAATTTATTGAATCCTTACTGTCAACTAATCTTACCAATGGCAGTTAAAAAAAAAAAAGCAACATTTCTATTTATGCTACCTTATCCATAGGTATTTCAAAAAGTCTTTTCCATGGCAGACTATATAGTGCAGATTGAATGAAGACTTCTCCTTGCCTTCCCTACTGACCTAGGCTTTATCTCCCCTCACAGCTGCGAGATATCCTGTCATCTGGACACAGTTGACTTCTCCTGCCCCAAAAGCCATCCTTGCCAAAACGGGGGTATCTACAACTCTGACCAGAACTGCACCTGTCCCCCAGGCTGGATGGTAGGAGGGACGGGGGCAGTTGGTGGGGCCAACATGGGCAGTACCTGGGGAAGGACAGTCAGAATACAGGAGGAAGCTTCTGGGGACTAGAAGTGGGGCAGATTCACAGGAGGGCAGTGGCGGGGCTGGGGTCAAGGTTATTGCCGGGGAGAGGCTCCTGTGGAGGTGTGCTGGGAGAAGGGGAATGTGGCAGGGGCAATGTAGTTCCTAGGAAATCACAATCGAGACAGTGGGGGTCCCAGTACTCCCTGAGGACAGGAGGCATTTCATAAAGGTTTCTTGGATCACTCAAATAAATAAATGGATTCCCTGGTGCTTCTCTTAGAGTTGGAGACGGTGGGAATTCCCGGGAACTTTTATGATGTTCTCTATTCCGTTTTTCTCAGGGTTCCATTTGTTCCCTACCATGCCCAGAAGGCCGCTATGGAAGGGGCTGCACCCAGGAGTGTCACTGTCATAACGGTGGCCAATGCGACCCCATCCTTGGTCACTGTCACTGCGCTCCAGGATACACCGGAGACAGGTGAATGGGAGGGTGACAGGCTGAGCCCAAAGAGGGTGGGATTTAGGGTGTCCGACGGGCGGGGCCTCGTCCGAGCAGGGGGTGGGCGCGGAGCCTGGAAGGGCCGGCCTCACCGAGCTGGGCGCCCAGGTGCCGCGAGGAGTGCCCGGTGAATCGTTTCGGCCAAGATTGTGCGGAGACTTGCGATTGCGCCCCCGGGGCTCGCTGCTACGCCGTGGACGGGGCGTGTCTGTGCGAGGACGGCTTCACAGGGGATCGCTGCGCCGAGCGCCTCTGCCCCGACGGCAGCTACGGCCTCGCCTGCGAAGCGTCCTGCACCTGCCACCCAGAGCACAGCCTCAGGTAAGGGGATCTGAGGGCCTGGGAGGAAGGAGGTGCCAGGAGGGCGGAAGCGCTAAAGGGAGGGAAAAGGAAGGGAGGCGGTACCTGCCTCCTGCAGTCCCCGGGGCCGCCCTGCCCCCCGAAGTTAGGCTGGTCTCCTTCTCCGCCTGAAGAGGCTAGGAACGGGCTCCCAGGGCCCAGGGGAACGGGGCTAGGAGTCAGCCTTCCTCGGCTGGACCTCTTGGAGGACTCTCGGGGGTCCCTTTTGCTCTGTTCACAGCTGCCATCCCATGAGCGGCGAGTGCTCCTGCAGGCCGGGCTGGGCTGGCCTGCATTGCAACGAGAGCTGTCCCCCTGGCACGCATGGACCTGGCTGTCGGGAACCTTGCCTTTGTCTCCATGGAGGCACCTGCCAGGCGGAAAGTGGCAATTGCCTTTGTCCCCCTGGCTACACAGTGAGTGAGCCTGCCACTGCCCTGTTGGTACTGGAAACCCCCTCCCCCCCCCCCAGCCTCACACCCAGGGAGGAAGAGAACCCTGGAGACCTTATCTCCTTTCCCACATCCCAGACACCTTGGTCCAGGAGACCCAGGGACCCTTAGCTCCATTCTCCTTAGCTTGTCTTCCCCTCCAAAAGATTGGGGGAACCCAGAGTCCCCAGTAAGATATTCAGGGAATCTATTCTTACAGGGAGAGAGAAAGAAAGGGGAAATCTATTTCCATATTCTAGAAGGTTCAAGAATCTGCCTTTTTTGGTTAGGTCTGACTCTGCAATCTCTGGACTGACCTATACTCCTCCTGGAGGCAGATCTCTTTGATTTGTCAGGAAAGGAACAGTGTGTACCCTTTGACTCTCCCAGCCCCTTCTCTCCCCCACACACAATAGGTTGAAGGAGAGGGGAAGGGAGAGGAAAGGGGTACTGTGTAGAAAGGTGCCCCAACCCTCTCTCACTGGTCTCTGGCTGGACTCTGCCAGGGTCCTCACTGTTCCAACCTCTGCCCTCTGGACACATTCGGGGTCAACTGCTCCCAAAGCTGTTCCTGTGTGCACGCTCTCACTTGTTCCCCAATTGACGGTACCTGCAACTGCAAGGAAGGTCTGTAAGGACATTCGGGTGGGTCTGGATCTCAGGATGGGTCTCAAGGCAAGGCATGCTAGGTCAAAAACATGGGAGGGGACACAGAATGGGACTAAAGCCACAACTGGAACAAGATTTAAGGTTTGGGATGGGGTTGGAGTAGAGCTTGGAGCAGGGAAAGTTCCAGGCCTAGACTGAGAGTGCTAAGAAGGGGGAACCTCTAGAAGGAAGAAAGAAGGGAGGCAAAAGTCAGAGTGGGGCTCAGGATTAGAAGGTATAACTGAATACTGTGTATGGGAATCCTAGGAAACCATCCTGGGTTGAGAGCTCTCATGGGACCCAGTCTGTACCTAAATTCCTTGGTAGGAAAAGAATGAGAAGGGGAAAGAACATTAATGCTTAGGACCACTGTCTTCTTCAGGATGGCAGAAAGGCAACTGCTCCGTGCTTGCCTTGAGGGGACCTGGGGATTTGGCTGCAATGCCAGCTGCCAGTGTGCCCATGGGGCTGCCTGTAGTCCACAGACAGGAGCTTGCTCCTGCACCCCTGGTTGGCGTGGTGATCGATGCCAGCTTCCCTGCCTGGTAAGTGCCAGTGGTAAGGAAAAAGTCTAGGAGTGGGATACTGTTAAGCCCTATTTCTTGATGACTGAGCCCTCTATTGCTAACTCAACCTTCCTTTCTTCTTCTCTAAGAAAGGGCAGTTTGGACCAGGCTGTGCCAGTCACTGTGATTGCAAACATGCAGATGGCTGTGATCCTATTCATGGGCATTGCCAATGCCGACCTGGATGGACAGGTGAGCAAATCAAATATCCAGACTAGCCAACCAGAGATCTTCAGGAAGGCCCTTGGAAAGCTGTGACTATCCCATCCCCATCCCAGGGCTCCTGCCTCCATGCTCCACTCCAAAGGGGGATATAACTAGTGGGGATTGATCCCAAATAGGTAGAAGGATCTTTTTAAACTTGTACACCTTCTGTTGGATCCACAGGGCTCCACTGTGACCTTCCATGCCCTGAGGGTTTCTGGGGACCCCACTGCAATAACTCCTGTACTTGCAAGAATGGGGGGACCTGCATACCTGAGAATGGGAGCTGCATCTGTGTACCAGGCTACCGGGGTCCTTCTTGCCAAAGAAGTGAGTTACTCTTCCATTTCCATACCCCCTTCCCTTCTCCTATCTAGATAGTCAGTCCCTTGTCCATTTAGATACTCAGTCAGTCAACAAACATTTATGAAGTGTTTACTATGTTCTAGGAATGATGCTAAGTACTCAGGATACAAAGAAAGGCAAAAACTGTTCCCACCTTGTGGAACTTACTTTCTAGCATGGGTGACTGTACATCTAAGCTATATACAGAGCAGATGGAAGGTAGTTACAGAGGAAGGGCACTAGTGAAGAATATGGAATTTGATATAGATCTGAAAGAAATTAGGGAACTAAAAGGTGAGGAGAGAGAACATATTTTGCCTTCATCCCTTGGAGACTTTACTTCTAGTTTTGTAGATTCCTAAAATTTTAGTTAGAAAAATGCCTTCTAAACAATAGAAGCTCCTCCTCCCTTTAGAATGTAAACTCATTGAGGACAAGGATTTATTTTTGCATCTCCAGAGCCTAGCTCAGTGCCTTATATATAGCATGTACTTAAGAAATGCTTGCCAAAAAAAAAAAAAAAAAAAGCCTTCTAAGACATAATCTCTGGGTTTGTGGCCAATTAAGCAGTTGGCAGGCTTAGGTAGCATGGTGTAGTTCCAAGGTGTCAAGCATGTTATCCCACACTCTAATGATATTAAAATGTACTTGAGAAATATTTAACAAAATAAATAAAAATACAATAAAACAATTAATTATGCACTTTAAGACTAAGTCAATCTGTGGCCTATGGAGATCTTTCCTTATGGGGCATTAGTGCTCCTATTTCTATTTGAGTTTGAAACCTTTGTGATAGTGATAGAATTCTTGATTTGGAGTCAGAAAGATGACAGTTCCAATCCTGCCTCTGACATGCTGGGTGATCAAAGACAAATTGCAACCACTCCAAGCCTGTTTCCTCATCTGTAAAATTGAAGTGATGCTATATGTAGTATATGCCTCCCAGGGTTTTTGTGACGTTCCAATGATATAATGTATTTAAAGGGATTTGTAAATCTCAAAGTGCTTTATGAATGTCAGCTGTTATTAATAAGGAAACTAAGCCTGAGAAGGAATAACTTACTCTCATTCCCATAGAGGTAGAGTTTCTGAATTGAAATAAGAAAACAAGAATCAATAAAAGAAAAATGTATATTAAAAAAACTATCTGGTTTCAATTTTAAAAATCTGGGTTTGAATCCCACTTGTATCACTGAAAGTACCTGTGTGACTTTGGAAAAGTTACTTAAGGTTTCTCAGCCTGATTTTGCTCATCTGTGTGAAGGATAGATGAGATAATCTCTCTTTTTTTAAAATAACTTTTTATTGATAGAACGCATGCCAGGGTAATTTTTTACAGCATTATCCCTTGCATTCACTTTTGTTCCGATTTTTCCCCTCCCTCCCTCCACCCCCTCCCCCAGATGGCAAGCAGTCCTTTACATGTTGAATGGGTTGCAGTATATCCTAGATACAACATATGTGTGCAGAACCGAACCGTTTTCTTGTTGCACAGGGAGAATTGAATTCAGAAGATATAAATAACCCGGGAAGAAAAACGAAATGCAAGCAGTTTATATTCATTTCCAGTGTTCTTTCTCTGGGTGTAGCTGCTTCTGTCCATCTTTGATCAATTAAGGCTCTCTTTATCGAAGAGATCCACTTCCATCAGAATACATCCTCAAACAGTATTGTTGTTGAGGTATATAATGATCTCCTGGTTCTGCTCATTTCACTCAGCATCAGTTCATGTAAATCTCGCCAGTCCTCTCTGTATTCATCCTGCTGGTCATTCCTTACAGAACAATAATATTCCATAACATTCATATACCACAATTTACTCAACCATTCTCCGATTGATGGGCATCCTTTCATTTTCCAGCTTCTAGCCACTACAAACAGGGCTGCCACAAACATCTGGCACATACAAGTCCCTTTCCTTTCTTTAGTATCTCTTTGGGGTATAAACCCAGTAGAAACACTGCTGGATCAAAGGGTATGCAGAGTTTGATAACTTTTTGAGCATAGTTCCAAATTGCTCTCCAGAATGGCTGGATGTGTTCACAATTCCACCAACAATGTATCAGTGTCCCTGTTTTCCCACATCCCCTCCAACATTCCCCATTATCTTTCCCTGTCACTCTAGCCACAGGTGTGTAGTGGTATCTCAGAGTTGTCTTAATTTGCATTTCTCTGATTAATAATGATTTGGAGCATATTTTCATATGTCTATAAATAATTTCAATTTCTTCGTCTGAGAATTGTCTGTTCATATCCTTTGACCATTTATCAATTGGACAATGGTTTGATTTCTTATAGATTAGAGTCAATTCTCTATATATTTTGGAAATGAGGCCTTTATCAGAACCTTTGATTGTAAAAATGTTTTCCCAGTTTATTGTTTCCCTTCTAATCTTGTTTGCATTTGTTTTGTTTGTACAAAAACTTTTCAATTTGATATAATCAAAATTTTCTATGTTGTGGTCAATAGTGATCTCTAGTTCTTCTTTGGTCATAAATTCTTCCCTCTTCCACAGGTCTGAGAAGTAAACTATCCTATGCTCTTCCAATTTATTTATCATCTCATTCTTTATGCCTAGGTCATGAACCCATTTTGACCTTATCTTGGTGTACGGTGTTAAGTGTGGGTCAATGCCTAGTTTCTGCCATACTAATTTCCAATTTTCCCAGCAATTTTTGTCAAATAATGCATTCTTATCCCCAAAACTGGGGTCTTTGGGTTTGTCAAACACTATATTATTAAAGTTATTGGCTGTTTTGTCCTTTGAACCTAACCTATTCCATTGATCAACTAGTCTATTTCTTAGCCAATACCAGATGGTTTTAGTAACTGCTGCTTTATAATATAATTTTAGATCTGGTACAGCTAGGCCACCTTCATTTGATTTTTTTTCTTTAATTCCCTTGAAATTCTTGACCTTTTGTTTTTCCATATGAACTTTGTTGTTATTTTTTCTAATTCATCAAAGTAGTTTTTTGGGAGTCTGATTGGTATAGCGCTAAATAAGTAGATTAATTTAGGTAGTATTGTCATCTTTATTATATTTGCTCGCCCAATCCAAGAGCATTTAATATTTTTCCAGTTGGTTAGATCAGACTTAATTTGTGTGGAAAGTGTTTTGTAGTTTTGCTCATAAAGTTTCTGATTTTCCTTGGCAGATAGATTCCTAAATATTTTAGGATAGATGTATCCTAAATACAATCAGTAGTTACTTTAAATGGAATTTCTTTTTGTAACTCTAACTGTTGGGTTTTGTTAGTGATATATAAGAATGCTGATGATTTATGTGGGTTTATTTTATATCCTGCAAATTTGCTGTAGGTGTAGATTGTTTCTAATAACTTTTTGGTAGAATCTCTGGGGTTCTCTAAGTATACCATCATATCATCAGCAAAGAGTGATAATTTGGTTTCCTCATTGCCTATTCTTATTTCTTTAATCTCTTTCTCAACTCTTATTGCCAAAGCTAGCATTTCTAATACAATATTAAATAGTAACGGTGATAGTGGGCAACCTTGTTTTACTCCTGATCTTATTGGGAATGGTTGCAGTTTGTCCCCATTACATATAATGCTTACTGCTAGTTTTAAATAGATGCTAATGATTGTTTTAAGGAAAAGTCCATTTATTCCTATACTCTCAAGAGTTTTTAATAGGAATGGATGTTGGATTTTATCAAATGTTTTTTCTGAATCTATTGAGATGATCATATAGTTTTTGTTAATTTGATTATTAATATGGCCAATTATATTGATAGTTTTCCTAATATTGAACCAGCCCTGCATTCCTGGTATAAATCCTACTTGATCATGATGTATTATCCTAGATGAGATAATCTCAAAGATTCATCTTGAGCTGTAAGGACTGTGGGAATTCAGAACAGGGAGAGATCTCTGTGGGTTAGTGGTTTGGACTGGTCAAAGACTGATAAAGGAAAAATTTGACCTGGGCTTTGAAAAATGTGAGCAAGAGAGCGGATGTAGTAAGAGAGGGAAGCACGGATAGCTAGGTGGCACAATGGATAGAGTGGAGTCAGGAGGAACTGAATTCAAATTCATTCTCAGACATTTACTAGCTATGAAACCCTGGACAAGTCACTTAATCCTGATTGTCTAAAATGGAGGGTGGGGGGAGGAAAAGCAAGAGGGAGAGAGAGAGAGACAGACAGACAGAAAAGAGACAGAGAAAGAGAGAGACAAAGAGACACAAAGAGAAACAGAGACAGAGAGAAGAAAGAAGAGAAGAGGAAAAAAAGAGAAGAGAAGTAAAGAAAAAAGAAAAGAGAAGAAAAGGGAGACAGACAAGCAAAGGGATTAGGAATCTACAGGTATGAGAGCTATCTCTGAAGCAATCAGTGGGCTCTTTCAGGATAGCAGGAGTCTAGTTGCCCACTACTGCCCTTGTCAAATGTTTACTAAAGTAACAAGAGAAAGAGAAGGAATGGGGACACGTAGAAAACACAAGGAACTAGGAGGAAGGATATATTTCTCTCTCCAACCTCAACCCCTTTCTTTCCATTTCCCCCCCTAGCCTGCCAGCCTGGTCGATATGGCAAACGCTGTGCTCCCTGCAAATGTGCCAACCACTCCTCCTGCAACCCCATCGATGGCAGCTGCCACTGTCATGCTGGGTGGACTGGTCCTGATTGTTCCCAGCGTGAGTAAGAATTAAGGGTGGGGAAAGAAGAGAGAAAAGAACCTTTTTTCAGTCCTGAAAATAGTGAACCTGGGGGGTTCAGGAAGTCCCAAATTCAATGGAGGGGACCCAGTGAAAAGAGTGGTATGACTGAGATTCCTGAGCCTGGACTTCCCTTTTTCCCTTTAGCATGCCCTTTGGGATACTGGGGCAACAACTGTGCTCATCTCTGTCAGTGCCACAATAATGGGCGCTGCCAACCTCAGGAGGGAACCTGCATCTGTCCACCAGGCTGGACTGGACATCTCTGCTCTGAAGGTACTAAACAGGATGAATCAAATGTAATAATATGTGTATAGCATTTTGTAAACCTTTAAGTACTTTGTAAATGCCAGCTATGGGGCTGGTGATGATGATGAGTATGACAATGATGGAAAGGTAAAATAGAGAGGTAATTTTGGGAAAATCATCTCATCTTTGTCTTGACTTCCAAGCTAACTCCTAATCCAGTCCAGAGGAAATATAACAGTAGAGGAAACTGATTATATAGCAGTGCAAAAAAGAACACTTATAGATTACATGGTTATCAATATCACATTATGAGAAAGATTATTAGGAAGTGGAGTCCAATTGACACTGGATCAAATGATCAAAAGACTGAAGGAGAGGAGATACCAGTAAACATAGTAAACAATAAACAGAATCAGGAGTTCTAAGGGTGAGATTTGCCTCTGCCATAAACTTGCTGTATAATCTTCCACAAGTCACTTAACCTCTCTAGTTTTTATTTTCCTTGTCCATAAAATGAGGAGTTTGGGTTACATGATCTCTATGTCCAGTCTGAAAGACTCTACGTTTGACCCTGTTTGCTACTTGGGGCACTTAGACATATTCAAATAACTATGGCTCATTTTTTCCCTCTTTAAAAAAAATTTTTATTGGTATCTTTTTTCCTTTTAAAAATATTTATTTTTAGCATTCTATTTTTAGATTCAAATTTCCAAACTTTTTAGCCTTTCCTATTGAGAAAGCAAGCAATATGCTAACTGTTGATGCTTTTTAAAAATCTCTCTCAAATGTCCCCCAATACTTTTCTCCTCTCCCTCCCAAAGAACCAATTCCACATTACAAATAACATTTTAAAATAAAAAGAAAAATGTCAGAAAAAACTGATGAAAATGTTGGAAACAACGTGTAACATATCATCCAAGGATTTCCTATCTTTGCAAAGAGATAGAGTGGGGCCTCTCATATCTGTTCTTTGGAACCATGCTTTTTTGTAAGTTTGCAAAATTCACTTTTGATTGTTTTGTGGTTATTCTTTCTATGTATATTGTTATAATAATCATTGTTCATACTGCTAGAGTTTTGTTTTGGTTTGGCTTGCTTTTTTTGGTCTTTGCTTCATTCTGAATAAGTTCAGGCAGATATTTCCATACTTCTCTGTATTCATCATCTTCCTCATTTCTTATGGTACAATAATATTACATTCACATATCATAATTTGATTAACCATTCCCCAGTCTATTTTGTTTCCAATTCTTTGCTATCACAAAAAAGTGCTGCTATAAATATTTTGTTTTATATTTGGGACTTTCTCTTTCCTTCCTTTTTTTTTTTTTTTTAAATCAATGATCTACTCAGAAATTAGCCTAGTAGTAAAATCTCTGGGTCAAAAGGTATGGACATTTTAGTCACTTTATTTGCATAATTCCAAGTTGCTTTCATGATCCATATTTCTACAGCCTAATATAATTTCCAAAGCACTTTCTTCATAACTCTTTAAAATGAGTAGTGAAAATCTTATCATTTCCAACTTACAAGGGAAGAAACTGAACCTTAAAGAGGCTGGATTACTAAAAGTCACAAACTAAAACAATGTTAAAGCACAATTGGCTCTAGCTCTTCCCTTCCTAAAAGCACTTTTATCTGTGCCAAAATGTGTTTCATCAGATGAGAAAGTATGAATATGCTTTGAGACATGTCCACCTTACCCTATTTATTATGTATCCATGTTTAATTCAGAAGAAGATTGAAGAACTCAAGGAATTGCTCCTAGGAATGAAAGAAAATCTTCTGAAGAAGTACACTTGTTCCTGGGCCCCATTTCTTTGCATCCCTCTGACCCCTGCCTTTGCTTGTCCCTCTAGGTTGTCCTCCAGGTATGTTTGGTGCTAACTGTTCTTACCTGTGCCAGTGTGGACCTGAGGGCCAGTGCCATGCTGAAACAGGGGCTTGTATATGTCCACCAGGACACAGTGGTGCCCCCTGCAAAATTGGTGAGTCCCTCAGGGTCGCCTTCCAGTTCTCTCCCAGGGCAAAGTTGGGGGTGGGTGGTGGTTTCTCTGATTCAAATCAACACTTAGTTGTGTGCCAGGCACTATTTATGTGCAAGGGTTACCAAAACAAGAAGATGACAACAGTCCCAGGAATGGTCGTTCTTCTGTCCTCTCTTCTTAGCATTGCTCACAGAGTGCTCACTCTTAATGCTTCCTCTCTCCTCTCCTGCCCAGGGAACGCTGATCAGCCCTTCACCATGGTGCCCACCCTGCCAGTGACCTATGACTCACTGGGTGCGGTGATTGGCATTGCAGTGCTGGCAGCCCTGGTCGTGGCACTGGTAGCACTGTTCATTGGGTACCGACACTGGCAGAAAGGCAAAGCTCACCAGCACCTGGCCGTAGCCTACAGCAGTGGGCGCCTGGATGGCTCTGAATATGTCATCCCAGGTGAGGATCAGGAATCAGAAGCACGGGAAGATGGGGGAGCCTCACAAAGTCTAGCCTCCTGGCTCAGGAGACCTGGCTCAAGTCCTGCCTTTCCCTATTTCTCAGAATAGGGGATGAGGTTTAAACCAGTGGTCTTCAAGATTCCTCCCAACTCTCCATTCTCTCTCATGTCTCTCTTTGAATTGAGCTGTTCTTTAAATATGAGATGTAAAGACAGAGTGAGCAAAGTGGCTAAGAGAGAGGCTGGACAGTGGGTCTTGGAATTTGTCTTCCATGTACATGGTCATGGGTCTCACTTTCCCCTCCACCCCTCTGAGAAAGGGGTTCCCTCCTCACCCTAGATGCTACCTCCTCCCCTTCCTGGTTTCTGAAGGTCCCTACCCTGGTTCTTCTGTTTTGTCCAGATGTCCCGCCAAGCTACAGTCATTATTACTCCAACCCCAGTTACCACACACTGTCCCAGTGCTCTCCCGCTCCCCCGCCCCCCAACAAGGTCAGTACCTCAGGAAAGGGAATTGGAGGTTGGAGGGAGGCATCATTAGGTCTGGGATTTAGGGAATGCTGGAGAAGAGGAGAGGTTTGGAGGAGCAAGACCAGGTGGGTGGGAGGATCGAATCAATTGAAAGAACTGGGAGCGGTTAGCCTGGAAAGCCTTCCAGTTTCTGAAGACCCATTAGGTAGAAGAGAGAATATATACTTGCTCGGCTGGGCCCAAGAGCAATGAATAGAAGAGCTGGCACTGATTGCCTAATGTTTTTCCTTACCTGGAGCCCTAAGTGAAATGGGCCATGGGCATCTTTGAGTAGAGACTGGACCATCAGATGTCCTGGTACGTGAACTCTGTTAATGTATAGGTTGGACAAGGTGACCTTCCAAGCCCCTTCCTAACTCTATTCTCTGGTTAGTCTGTTGTTCTCTTAATGCCTTCCCAGGTGCCAGGTACTCAGCTCTTTGCTAGCCTCCAGGCCCCGGAACGCGCTGGTGCTTATGGACAAGACAGCCATGCTACGCTGCCTGCTGACTGGAAGCACCACAAGGAGTTCCCCCCCGGACACCGGGAAAGGGGTAGAGGATTTTGTATGTTTGGGTATTAAGTAGGGAAGAAGGAAGAATGGATGTAGGAAAAGCATTTTATTCTGAGACCGTAGGATTTTGTGTCAGCATGAATGAGGGGCAAGTGCATCTGTATGTCTGGGACTCTGAAGAAGAGTGGATGTCCTTCCCCGATGGTAGAATAGGGGAGAGTGAAGACCTGATTTAGGTTGGAGAGCCTAGCTTTATGCCATACTAGGGAGAAGTAATTTCCTTTGGGCTTCCAGTTTCCTGGTCCTAGTGGATAACGATGATCTCTAAGGCCTTTTCCAGTTTTGGGTTGTGATATTCCTGTGACAGTCCAAGCAGAGCCTTGACAGCAGCTCTGTCCTTTTCCTCAGGGAGAAGCCTATTGGATCGTTATAGCTACAGCTCTGGTAACGGAGTAGGACACCTCTATGGTAAAGGTACATCTGCTGGAAGAAGATGGAAGGGAGTGGTTGGTAGTGAGCCACGGCAGATGGACAAAAGGACGGGGCTGATGGGAAATTGAAAAGGCTTGGGGGAAGGGGACTGGGATTCTCGGGGGTAGCTCCTCAGGAGCTCTAATCTAACTCCTCTTACCCCAGGGCCCATCCCAGAAGGGGGGATAGGAGCCAGCATAAGCTCCTTGTGTAGCGAGAACCCCTATGCTACCATCAAGGACCTGCCCAGCCTGCTGGGGCCCCACAGCGAGGGCAGCTACATGGAAATGAAAGGGTCCCCGGGTGCTGCAGCTGAGGCCCTGAGAGAGCCCAGCCCACCGCGCAGGCAGGTGCCCCAGCCCCGGAAGAGTCAAAGACTTCGAAGACCGGACAGCCAGAGGGACAGCGGCACCTACGAACAGCCCAACCCCCCAGCCCCTGGTGAGAATGACCCCAGTCCCGAGCCAGGCGGAGGCTACCCTAGAATCAGATTGGGGGCGGGAAGGGAGGGGGAGGGGGGCAAGGAAATACGGTGAGCATTTATTCTGAAGTTTTTATGATCCCACCAAAAGCCATTGTAGGGGGTGGAAATCATGCGAGTGTGTTCTTGGGACCGGTATTAGTTATCCAGGCGACCTAGCCAGGGATCAGGAAGGAGAAGAGAGGGGAACAGAAGGAAGGGGGAAGAGTGAGGGGATGAAGGAAATTGATTAGGAAGAAGACCCAGACTAAGGGGGCTGGGCTACAGGACTCTCACGCACTACGCTTCTTCTCCCTTTGCCAGAGTTCGTCTCTCGGGGCACGCAGCCTCCCCTCCCACCAGGCCTTCCCCCCGGGCATTATGATTCCCCTAAGAACAGCCACATCCCGGGACACTATGACTTGCCCCCTGTCCGACATCCTCCCTCGCCTCCGAGGCTTCGACAGGATCGTTGAAGGGATCGGGTGGGAAGGCACTCAGAGAGAGCCCTCCCCACATGGCCAGGCCCTGGAACCGAGAAAGGACCTAACACGTGGCGCACACCTTCTCCTCCCTCCTCCGTGGGTTATTAAGGGGAGAACATTCCTGGAGGGAAAGCGGTTCGGAGATGCCCGGGTTCTGAAACCCCTCCCCCACCCCCCACCTTGGAGGCAGCCCTCGGATGACGGAAGAGAAAAAGAGCTGGGAGCCAGGGTTCCTTGGCTCCGGGAGAGTGAGGGCAACCACCATCGGACTGGACAGCAGGCTGCCCGGGCTATTCTCCTGCTCTGCTGCTGCTCCCAAGCCCTGCCCCCTCCCCCCAAGCTGGGGATTCCCCAGTGGGGAACCCTGTCCCGTGTCTGTAAATAAAAGTTGTTGGATTTCTCGTGCCAAACGTGTTGGATTTCTCGTGCTCAGGAAGCGCTTCTTTGGTTCGGATGACACGTTCGTGGGCTCTGGGGGAGGGAGGGCAGCGAGCGCGGGGCGGGGCCCCGGAAAAGGTGGGGAGGAAAGGAGGGAAGGCTCGAAGTCCTGGGCGGAGCCCCCTGGGGCTGGGGGCCTCCTTAACTGCTTAATTAACTGGGTCTCTAAGCCCCTATGAATGGAGCGATCTGAGATCACCCGACAGCCAGAGCTCCACCACGAGCTGGATCCTTCTCGGCTGCCCAGGTCCCTCTCCCTCAGCAGGGCCGCTGTCTCGGGGACTCAGAAGAGCCCCTCGTGCCCAGCTCCGCCCAGTCACGAAGCCTAAACGCGCATGCGCTCTGAGAAAGCAGCTCGCCAGGCGCTCCCGCCCCGCAGCGCCCCCTGCAGACCTCGCGAGCGACCCGCAGTTGCGTCCCGGCCCGCCCACCCGACAGCCAACCAGCCAGCCCTTGTTGGCTCAAATCCCCGTAGTCCTGGAGAAAAAGGGACGCACAGGAACCGGGGGTTCAGGTTGGAGAGTCAAGGAGTGGACGTCCTCCACACCCCAGTCCTAGCAACGCGTCCCACTTCCTTCAGTCTCTCGGGACTCTTCCACCCCTCTCTCTGATCTTCCACCCTCTCGCCAGCCTCGATCCGTCCAGCCTCCCCGCGCTTCTCCGCGCCGCCCTCCCCTCAGCGTCTCCCGGACGCTTTCCCTTCGGCTTCCCCGCCCTCCTCAGCCTCCGCCCCTTCGGTTCCTCGCCGCCAATCCCTCCTCCGTGCTTGCCTTCCGTCCCGCTCGGCCGCCTTGAGCCCTCCTGCGGAGACGGGGATACGCGCGAGTGGCGGCCGTTCCTGCCTCCCCGAGTCCGAGAGAGGGGCAGGGAGGAAGAGACCCCGCAGGCTGCAGCGGGACTTGTAGGAACCAAGGAGAGGGATGGGCTCAACCCGCTCTCCCGTCTCCCTCCTTTCCCCAGTGTCCAAAACCCCCGATGCCTTTGGAAAGATGGTGAAGAAGGGGGACAGGCAGGCAAAGGAGAAGCCGCTCCCTGTCCTGACGCCGGTGGGGGAGGAGGAGGCCAAATGTCCAGGTATGGGGAGACAATGGGTCGGGGCGCGCCGACTGGGGCCGGCAGTGGGGCACGGAGGGCAGGGAGGTGGCCTCGGACTCGGGAGACCCGGGCAATAATTCTAAGGCTCGATAGCCAGCCGAGAGGGACTCATCACTTCGTCCAAGAAGGAATCTGGACTGGGTGAGCCCGAAAAGCTCCCCTGTAGCACCTCCCATTGGTCCAAAGCACTCCGCTTTTTAAGGCCTTCGCTTTCATCAGGGCATCCATTAAAGTGGCTCCGTCTCCAGCGGAGAAAACTGAGGCCTGAGAGGTTGATGATGGACTTCCTTATGTCCCATGACTGCCTCATGTGAATCTTCTTGGCTTGCCGAACTTGTGCCGCCAACTCCCAGCTCCTTCTTGGGTGTATCTGCTCGTATTTGTCCACCAACCCCAAGACTGGTCCCAATCTTTTCAGACCTACCCCTGCCAGCTTTTTCAGGAAACTTTTCTTGATCACCCCCAATCCACCTTTGGAGCTCGTTGATAGAGCCGGAAAAGGCTTTCCTTACAAGCCAACTGGTCTGAGTCTCTGATTTTATAGATTGGAAACCAAGGGCTAGAAAGGCAAAGTTATTTGTTTGCTTAAAACCTTACAAGTAGTGGGGGGAGGAACCTGGATTATTAGATTGATCTGTAAATTCTGTAATATCAGGGATCCTGTTTTATCTAAACTTTTTCTACTTCCTGACGCCTGGCACTGTGCTCTGCATACAATACAGCAGGTGCCTAGTAAAGGCTAATAGTCCTAGAACACTTAATCTCTTCCTTTATACTGTCTTTTTATTTGAATTTTGTCTTAACCCTTGGACTAGACTGTTACCTTTGCATTTCCTTCTCTACACACTACAGTAGCAGGTGCAAAGCATGCCCACAGTAAATGGGAAAGCCGGACGAGAAATAGATCATCTGACTCCTATTTCAGGGTTCTTTGTTCTCCAACTCATTGTCCCTGCCCAGAGCAAGGCCCTGAAGTTGCAGAGGGTTGAGGATGATACTGCTCTTTGCCCTTTAGGGAAATGAGAAGTTGGGGGGGGGGGGTCTTTGCGGAGAGAGGCAGTGTGTGAGGTAGAGAGGCAGGAGATTGAAACAAGAGTAGGAGAGGGGCTGAGAAGGAATATGAAAGTGTCAGGGGATGAGGAGACAGAGGGGAATGACAAGGAGGAAGAAACAGAGACAAGGTAAACAAGTGGCAAGACAAATCTGCGTTCCAGTTTTACTGGGGAACTGTGGCCGCGATTCCTGGTCTTTGCTTCCTCCTGGTGGACATGGTACACCATTGCACAGGGTCCTGGCTAATCCCTCCCTGCCCCTTCTTCCTCTCTCTCTCTTCCTCAGAGGAGTATCAGTGTGTGGGAATCTTGGAACAGGATTTTGTCGAACTCTGTATTCGTTCAGGATATACAGATTACCCCAAAGTCGTCGTCCGCAATCATGGTCGCTCCATCTCTGCCTCTGAAAAGCTGGTAGGTGAGTGAAACCCCTCAGTTCCTCCCTTCTCTCCATCCCCAGCAGTCTCTCCTGACTGGTCTAGTTTCAGACAGGCCTGGGCCATTTTGGCTGTCCTCCTCCCCATCTCCAGCCTCCCCATCAGACTGATCCTGGGCACAGGAAAGTCCCCAGAGGGAAATTCAAGGGACCCAGAAACTATCTAACTATTAGTGATGATGGCAATCACTACTTTCTCCACTATTTCTCCATTTCTTCTACTCACTCAATTCCATGCAAGTATATTTAACGCTCACATTTTTTCTCTACATCCTCAAATGTTCTGCATCCTAGGGTTTGGAATCCCACAACAAGGAATAAAGTGCTTGGAGTACTTGTTACACATATGAACCTCGAGTAGATAGGCAGAACATCTGACTTTTTTTTTGATCATCTTTTACAGACATATAGATAAGATTTTCCTCATCTACAAAAGGACTGGACTCTCTAAGGTCCCTCTCAGCCCTCAATCTGGGATCCTTTGATAGTTTCCTCTCCTTTAGGAATTCCTGCAAAGGGTAGAGTGAGATGGGGGTGGAAGACAGGGGTGGGGGGGAGGGGATGATTGAGATCCCCTACCCACATATCCGCAGTGGAGGAATCGCGGGTCTCTGCCTCCACTAGCCAAAACAGCCTCCAACAGATTGAGACCAAGTATGCCTTCTTCCGGCCCACCATCCAAGTGGAGCTGGAGCAAGATGATCCCAAATCAGTTCGGGAAATCTTCATCCGAGGTGAGCCTCCTTCCTCCATCCCCTGCCCCAAGATTCAGCCCTTCCTACTCTGCTTCAGTCTCCTCTCTCCCTCCAGGTTGGAAACTGGCAGATCCAATTCTAAGCATTCTCAGCAAGTGTCTGCCCTCTCTCACCCAGCTGCAGGCCATCAAGTGAGGGAGGACCCCTCAAAGACAGGGGAGAGATTTTGGGGAGAGGAGAAACTTCTAAGAAGGGGCTGAAGGGAGAAGTGTTAAGGAAAAAGGGGAAAATGGATCCTGGGGATAGAAGGGGATGCCAGGAAGAGCCAAGTTCTAATCTTGCAAGCACTTAGTGGGCAAGTCGTTTGCCTCAGTTTCCTGAACTGTAAAATGCGGGTTATAATAGCACCTACTTCTCAGGGTTAAGAAAGGGAGATTCCTAGGGGATAAGGAGGAGATTTGGGATGGGGGGGGGTAGGACTGGAGCCCATTCTGGGAGCATAAGTTCCCCAGGGATGGAAAAGAAATTCTGGGGTGAAGACAGAAAATCAAGTATAAGAATAACTGGAGTAGCTATGGAGGAATATTTAGATGGTAGGAAGGACATTCTGTGACTATAGAGTATGAGGGAGGGACTACCATCTTTAGGTCTTAGATTGCTGTTATGTCTAAACTCACATAAATCTTCTTGTGTCCTTCCCTTGTACTTCTCAGCTTGTGGAAAGTGGGGCTGACTGATGAAACCTTGACCACCTTTATTGCCCTCATTCCTACTTGTGCCTCCACTCTCAAGTAAGCAGAAATGGCAGTGAGAGGTCCTTCCTCCAAGGCTCTGGGAAGATGGGGGCTGGGGTGTGGGAAAGGGCTGGGAACTGATGGGCAGACCAGAGGTCAGTAGCACTTTCCCTTTTTACCTTCTTCCCTAAGAAAATCTGGGTTCAAAATCTAACTTTTCTCCAAGCTTCAACTTCGTTCCGTGCAAAATCAAATTGCCCCAAATGATTTTTGATGTCCTGCTCTCTAGCTCTGAAAGGACCAAGCTTCTTCCTTAATCCCTGCTTCCTTTTACCCCAACACACACCCTCAGACTACAAAACAGGAAATTCCTTGTCTTTACAATGACAATCACAAAATATTTTATAGAGAAGGAAAATGAGATCTTGTAGATGTTGGAGGGTTTTTGTTTTTTGTTTTGAAGAATTTTTACTAAAAAGTGCGACGAAACAGAAAATACCAATTGTAGTAAGAGGAAGAATTTACAGAAGATAACCATATGGCTTCTTCTGAGATCTAGCCTCCTTCCAACCTCTCTTGAATTTTCTCCTCTGGAGCCAGGCCCAATTATCCTTCCCTCAACTTGAGAATTTTCCAAATTGGAATCTCAGGGAGTATTGCTTTTCCCTGCTCCCAACTAGTTTCCTTTTCTACATGATCTTAAGGCTAGTTTTTTATAGACAAGAACAGCAACTCATTGGAAAGAAAAGCACACTGGACTTCCCTGGGCCTTAATTTCTTTATTTGTAAAATGAAAGATTTGGATTAGATAGTTCAAAGCCCCAGTTGATGGTGAACTCCACAAGAGTCTAGAGACAGTCCTTAATGTCATGAATCATTATGGCAGTCCAGTGAAGCCTTTGGACCCATTCTTAGAATTATTTTTAAAAAAAATCATAATGGAAGGAAATTGTAATTTTCATTTAGAGATTGGTTCAAAGATGTAATTAAAAAAAAAAAAAAAAAAACTAAGTTCACAAACCCCCTGAAATCTATCCAGAATTTGGTCACTTGAGTGTTCATGGACCTCAGATTAAGAACCATAGATCTAAGAGCGAAGGGAGCCTGTAACATTATATTACTGTGGAAGTGGGTGTGAGGTATAAGCTAGCTGTGTGATACCTCTTTTGGCATTAGTTGCTCATTTGTATCATGGGAATAACACAAAACACACACATATACACACAAAAACAACCTCACCATGTGCAGGGAGAGCATGAATATGAGAACAGAAAGTAAAACATAAAAATTCATTTTTAATAGAATTTTTAAGACATTAAAATTTAAAAACATGTGGGAGAGATTAGTTTCATTACTCTGGCAATCTTCTCACTCTAAATTTCTATTGATTCAATTTCATTTGCCCATGAGAAATTAGGTAAGTTCTGAACTGATAATCATCACTCACTTATACCCACTTATCTAGGGGCTGGAATAGGTGCCTAGCTCCCTATGACAAAACTTTCCCCCCAAATCATTTGGACAAAGAAAAGTCTCCTGACTTGAGATCTATTCCTGGGAATTACTGTATCTGGAACCAACTATCACAAAACAGTCCATGACAGTCAACATGAAAAGGCGCTGGACAGCAGCCTATGGGGGAAGATGGAGAATCTAGGATACCCCAAGGAAACTAGGGAATCTATCTATCCCTGGAAAGCTCAGAAACAGATAATTTGGTAGCCTCTTATTAACTTTTTTTTTTTGAGGCAACTGGGGGTAAGTGACTTGCCCAGAGACACACACTAATAAGTGTCCACTTGGGTTTTCCTGACCCCAGAGCTGGTGCTCTGTCCACTGTGCCACCTAGCTGCCTCCAAATTAATTCTTCTGGATAAATAGATGCTAAGGTCAGTTGTTTCCAAGAAATTGAATAACTATTGAGAATCATAACATTTACAGCAAAAAGATAGATGTTTTCAAGCATGGGACCCCAACCTTCCACTTAACACGTTAAATCTTCAGGGGGGAATCCTAGAGATTACTGAATCCAAAGGAGAAATCAGAGTACACAGAAAGGGAAAAGAACTGCCCAGTCACCAATGGGAGTTCACCTGAATTTCACTGAAATTGGGGTTGATCTGAGAAGGAGTCAGATGGGTCCCAAATTTTCTAGATATGTAGATGTGAGAACTGGAAGGAGCAGTAGAGACGACATCCTACACCCTTACTTTAGAAAAGAGCAAACAGAGTTGATGGGAAAGCAGGGAGTAAACCAGTTTTTGCTGGGATCCAACCCTTTTTCATCTCAGTTGTTGAAACTGAGCCTCCCCCTTGGGGACACAGCAGTACTGGAGAGGAGGGGAGGGCACCTTGATCAAGATACTAGGAGCAGCCCTCCAGCAGCAGGAGCTAAGGGCCTGATCTGCTTCCTGCCTTGTCTCTTCTGGTCCCCTCTCACCCACCACCTCTGTACAGAGCAAACCATTCTGAGAGGCCACATCGAATGCCTCCCCAGCAGCCAGACCCCAGGGCATCCAGTCACCCTTTCAACATGAACTCAGTGAAGTCAGAGTCAAAACTGGGTCACTCCCTGTATGCCTGTGGGGCAATTCCGTTAATCTTTTTAGACTTCAAGTTTCCTTACCTATAAAATAAAGAGCTGGACTAGACAGCCTCAAAGATCCCTTCTAGCTGTAGAATTATGACTTTAAAGCTTATATTTAGGCGGGAGTGGAGTTTAGGTTTTTCCAGTCTCAGGTGGCCAGGGAATCCCAGAGACGGGTGATGTGCTCTAGCAGATGGAAGGGAACTCCATTTTAATTCACCATTGTGACCCCTGTGGCTCCACTTCCATCCCACCTGAGGGCCGTACTCTGGACTTGTGGTCCAGTAATCAGAGAATCAAATCCTATCTTTATCACCATCTACCTGTGGGACCGCGAGCATCCCTAAAACAAGAGGCCTGGATTAGAAGGCTTGAGATTTGGAACTAGGTCTGTGACTCTAGGAAACAGACTGCCAACGCTTCTTAGGCGGTGCTCAGCCCCGGTCACTCAGTCCCTGCCTCTCACACGGCCTGGCACCACTGCAGTGCCCCCGGGGTTGCTGTAATCAGTCAGCTACATGCTAGATGCTGCTCTCCCCCGACACAGTGCCGGGCCACTTGCGAGGAGCCCAGCACACAGCCGCCCTGCTTAGGAAGCCCCTTCTGCCCCAACCCTTCCCCCCGCTACCTGGGGCGGCTTTGTCTCTCCTGCCCATCATTGGACTGCCGTCTTTTGCTGATCTCCCCAATCCTTCATCAGGAGAGTGTTGCTGGAGGGAAACCCAATCAAGGAACAGTCTTACTACAGGCTCATGGTCCCAGAAAGCACGTGAGCCTTATCTCTTTCCTCCCATTTCACCATTCCTTAGATCCTGCCCCCTCCCCGGCTTCCTAATCTAGAGGGAACATTCCCTTTCTCTATGTTCTCCATCACCCCAGATGTCCCCAGCCTAATCTACCCCTTCAAACCCGGTGTGAGCCCTAGTGCCCTTTCTCCCTGTTGTCCAACTCTCTCTGTCCACTGTGACCCTTCCCCGGCCTGCTGCTTGGGACTTCCCTAAGTCAGTTTCCCCCTCAGATCTCTTGACCTCTGCCGCCTTCCCATTTCCAACATGTGCCCATTCCCCCGTGGCCGTTCTGTCCCGGATCCTGGGGAGTGTGGGCCTTCCTCGGCCTCCTACGTGTTCCCCCTTTACCAGCATCACGCACTTGTCCCTGAGGAACAACAACATCAATGACCAGGGTGCACAACTCCTGGGCCAGGCACTGTCCACGCTGCATACCAGCAACCGAACCCTGGTCTCCCTCAACCTGGGCTACAACCACATTGGAGATGTGGGCGCCGGCTACATAGCAGATGTGAGGGGAAGGGTCACCGGTGGGCTCAAGGGAATGGAGCAGAGACTGAAGGGCTGTGGGGAGGGACAGAAGGGGCTTGTGTAGGCAGGGGCGGAGGAATCAGAGAGGAAAAGAAGTGTGTTTATAGCTCACGGAAAGGGGAGGAAGGCTGAAGGCAACAACTGCAGGAACTAGAAGGGTGGGAAGCAGATTGGGGGACTGGAGGAGACAGGGAAAGGCTTTGATGAAGCAGAATAGGCTAATGCAGGGCCATGAAAGAAAACAAAAGACTGAATGGGGCAGGGAAGAGCTGGGGGTCATGGGGACCAGAGGAACAGTGTAGGAGATGGGACACTGGGGAAGTAGGGTCAAGAGTACTTAGATTGGACATGGTGGAAAACAAGACACCAGGTGGAGGGTCGTAGGGCCTGCCTCAAGGTCCCTTCGGTTCTGTTTTTCCCACCCCAGGGCCTGCGGCTGAACCGCTCCCTACTCTGGCTATCCCTGGCCCACAATCGCATCCAGGACCAGGGCGCTCTGAAGCTAGCCGAGGTGGGTGGGGTAGGGTAGGAGTTCTATCCTGGGGTGGGGGGGTGTGGTGTTGGTTATCAGAGGAGCCCTGACCTTCCACCACCTGCCTTCCGCCTCAGGTCCTGCAGCCTTTCGAACTAACACACACTGAGGTGGTGGAACGCCGGCGACTTCTGCTAGAAAAGGGGACTCAGGACCGAACAAAACTAGTAAAGGGATCGGTGAGAGATCCAAATGGGTGGAGAGATGTCTAGCTCAATCCATCCAATGCCTCCTGTAACCAGTGGGCCATTCATCCTCCCTTTTATGCCATTTCTCCCATCTTCCTCTTCAGGATCTCCCAGTCCCTACCTGGACCCCACTGAAATGCCCTTTCCCAGTCTCATCTAACCCTGAGGAACTGACTGGTTTTAATCTACTACCTTGTGGCCTTAAGGCATGCCAGTCCCCCTCCCCCCTACCCTACCCCAGCCTTAGTTTCTGTAGCACCTGCACAAGAAGAAACTAGCTATTCCCTTAACCTCTTCTAGCAATCCAGAAATCTTAGTATTTCCCACATATACACACCTGTCTTCAGCCAAAAGGATATCAAAGCATTTTATACATCTAACAGCTGGGGAACCTCTTGGGTCTCTGCTGTGGGCTAAGTTCCTACGCAATTAGAGGGCCACCTCTTCCCTGAATAAAGGGGTGCTGACTGCCCTTCTCATCTCGCAGCCCACTTCTTCCCGCCATGGAGATCGAGACCGGCCTCTCTTGGGGATTGGTAGTACTGGGGCCATTGACAAGCTTCAGGGACTCAAGAGCATCAAAGGCGGCTTGGCAAAGAAAAAGGAAAAGGTTATAGGTCTCTTGTGATAGGTGGTACTGGGGAGGACAGGTGTTTCCTAAATTGTGCCCATTTATGTGTTTGAGGTGAAGGAGTTTGCCCTAGTATTCTATCCTGACCCTGGAAAAACCCCAGAACCTTAGGCCTAGGTACCAGCAGAGCTAGGGGCACTTCAGACTTTTGAGGAACCTCCAACATCAGGGTTTTGGTCAGGGGTTTCCTAGCTGAGGTACTCTTCCCCAGGGTTGGGGATGAGAAGCTTGTCACAGAGTTATAGGGACTGTTTTCTAATTATTGCCCGGTGAGAGTTAATCTACTTTGTTCCTTATGTGCATAAGCACCCAGGTTCTAGACTTTTATTTCCTTTCTTATTGAATAAGTTTCTGAATGTTTACTAAAAGCTGAGGAGTACGAGGAGTAAAAAAGCTTGGAAACTCCCGATGTAGGTGCAAAGACTGTTGAACTGGTGGTCAATAGACATCTGGGTTTGAAGCCTGACTCCAGCATTTTATAATAATGTAATCCCAAGCTGGGCATTTCTGGGAAAAACAAACAAAAAGCAGGGGGAGAACACTTGCCTACCTATCCTCCCAAGGTTGTCCTGAGTAAAGTGCTTTGTAATCTTTAAAGGGCTACATGTAAATGTCAGCTTTTATCATTATTTCCCCTCCTGACTCCAGCTGGAAGTAGCAAAAAAAGAGGAGAAGCCCGGGACTGGGACGTCCCCCACACAGAATGTTTCCAGAAGAGATGACCCTTCCAAGGGTTCTAAAGGGAGTGAGTGTCCTGGTCATCCTCCCTGGGACAGAGGCCGGCCGACTATGGGGAGAGGTTTGGGGGCTCTCCTGTGAGCAGCCAGAGCTCCATCAGCTGCATGTGCTGAGCGGTTCCTCCACAGAGGAACAGGGACATGTCAGGAAGTCATGCCTCCGACAGGACCTGCCAGGCCTGGACTCCATCCCTCCCTCCTCTCCCCCCTGCCCTCACCCAAGCTCAGTCTCAGACCTAGCTGGCACATAATAAGAACAGAGACCCTCTCTGTCCCCTTGCCTTCTCAAAGGGGCAGAGATGGCTTTCAAGTACCTAAAGCTTCATCCCTGATCTCTTCCTTGTACCCATCAGGAGTAACCATCCCGGAACAGAAGCCTGGTCGGGGAAAGGGGACCAAGTTGGGGCCCAAGGAGAAGCGAAGTACACTTGCTGAGTCTGAAGTAATTCAGAAAAAGGTTGTAAACCCATCTATCACCAGTGGGGAGGGAGGAAAGTGAATAAAGGACCCAATCATATCCTTTGGCATGTTACTGGCAGAAACCCCATGGCTTTCCTCCCTTCTTCCCCTTGGCACTTATCACTGTCTTCTCCAACTAAACAGTCCCTCTTCCCTCCCCCCATCTTGTCAAATTTTCTCTCACACATGCCTTCTGCAGAAAAGCAGTCACTATCCCACGTTTACTCTCCAATTCCCCATCTCTGTCTTCTCCCCTTTCACCAGTTTTACTCATGTGGGGCTAAGTGTGTCTGGCTATGCTTTGTGGATAAAGACGGAACACAGTGATTTCCATCATTCCAGAAATTCTATTTCAAGACCAGGATGCAGCCCCTTCTTTCATTTCTACTAACAATCCAAACTCTACCCTCAATTGCAGAAGAGGGGGTATTGTCCGTCTCTGGGAAGACATAGTTCTATGGAAGACAATGGAAAGAGCCTTAGTTACCCGACGGCCTTCCTAAAGGCCTCTCTTTTTTCCTCTCCCTTTTAATTTTCCTCATCACCTCTGCCAATTTCAGGAGATTTTTGTGGCTTGACTTCATCAGCTCTGACTAACCCCTAGTCCTCCCATTCCTGTATCTGCCCTTACCTTCTTCCGGATCTTGGGTGTGTGCAATTCATCTCTTGCAGGGAATTTGAACTTCCTGAGGAGAGGGCCCCATAATTTTCCCTTCCTCTAGTTCTATCCAATACTACCAAGGATGACCCTGTCCAGAAAGGGCAATCAGAATGGGTTGAAAAGGATTGCTTTGACTATCTTTTGTCTCCTCTCCTGAACAGCTAACCCCTGAACCTACTGAGATGCTCAATCCTCTTCTAGAGCAGACAGAGCATAAAAATGGGAAAGTTTTCTTGCCAGGAAACAAAGTCCTTATGCACCTCAATCTTATTCGTAAGTATATCCAGCTCTCCTGATTCTTAAAGAGGTCAGCATCTTTTTCTGGCGCCTCAGAACCCTGCCATCACCAAGAGGGACAAACTTGATCCTTTCTTTCCCCCTTTTCAGCACTCCGGATTCCATCTGGTCTCAGCCTTCGTGAATAACCAGGGTAGTTGTGAATGGGGTAATATGTGTCTGGATCAAAACTTGAGGCTGGAAGAGGATGGCAGTGGAGGGAAATAAGGAGAGGGGCTTAAGAATGGAATAGGTAGACATTAGTATAAATTTGGAGGGATTAAGGATGACCCAGAAGGATGGATGAAGCCCATGTGAGGAAGTGGGGGTCTATCAGGGCAGTCAGCAAGTGAGGCAGCAATGAGAAGTGAACCTCTTTTCTTTAGGGAACCAAATCACAGAAACGGGTCTGAAAGGCTTCCTCAGTGCTGTTCGATACCAAGTGAAGTATACCAAACCCAAGACCCCTACTAAGGGCCCATCAGGATTGCTAAAACTGATGCTCGGGGTGAGCATGGAGCACTTCCCTTGTACTAGAATTCTAACCTCAGTCTTGGTCTCCTGGGGCCTATCTCCCTTCCCCCTCCCCCCCAACCTCCAAAACAAAAGGAAATGCTACTCATGGTTCAAGTCTCCCAGTTCATGTCAAGATGTCCTTGCTGTGAACTAGCCTCCATTATTTTTGCTGTAAGAGCAGCCATTTCTACTCACTTTTAAAAATGAAATGGTGTGTTCCATAATCAAATCCTCTCATCTCCCATTGCAGGACTTTTGACTCCTGGGAAATATGCTGGATTGAGGTTTAACTAGCATCTTTTCTCCTTCCCTTTCTGTATCAGAAAAATTCCTTTCCCCCAGAATGTGAAACCTACACTATAATCCAGGATTTGATGCTTCCTCGGGAGCTCAAGACTAGAAGAGATGAAGAAGGCCCATCTGCCTCTGTCCCCTGAGTGGGAGAGGGATGAAGGATTAACAACCCAAATCATTTCTGGGTTACTAATAAAATCCTCTTGTTCCTATGTTTCTGAGGATCTCCAAGTACTTTTATTAGGAATTTACCTATAGTTAGGAGTCAGAGAGATATATAGCACAGTAGGAGCTCAGTTTACTTTTAAAATACACGAGAATATACAAACCACGTCATATGAGGATTAGTGGAAGGCTTTAGAGATGTACAGCTTGGAAGAAGAAAATTTGAGGATACGTAGCTGTCTCCAGAACTTGAAGGGGTGTCACATGAGAGAGGAATTAGAGAGCCATCCAAAATGGAATGGGCTGCTTCACCAAGTAGTGAGGGTCTTCAAGCAGAGGCTGGCTATGATGTTCAGCTTTAGGCTGGAATAGACATTCTATATCGATAGATGATCCCTGTGGACCCTCCTAACTCTAAACTGATTTTGAACAAAGCTTATATTGTCTGTTCCTATCCTATCCTTGAACATGAAAATTTTTATGCTCACAGAATAGACCCCCATTCCACCAACCCTCTCTCCTGTTCCAGAAAATAAATAAACCAAAGCTTGGTCCATCATGATGCAAAGTGCAGATCCTATGTTAGAAGCCCAGAAACTCTGGCATGGCTGATAGTGCTCAGAGAATAGGAGTCCAGGAGTTTGAATCCTCACCTTGGGAGTGAATCCTCAGGAGAAAATTCACAAGTAGGAAAGGCTCCATCTCAAAGCCACCTTCTTCTACTCTACTCAACAATTCAACAATTATTTACAAACATGTATGGCATGCCAAATGTAGGAAACCCAAACTGATCCTACCCTTAGGATATTTTATCAGGGCAAAACTAAGTGCACAGGTTAAGAATGTACAAAACTTTATACATGCTTTTTGTTTGAAAGGGGAGGATGGGTTTTGGGATAATATCCAGATACTGTTGGGTCTCAGTATATCTGTAAAATGTGAGAAAATACAGATCCCATGCCATATGCATATTAGCTGAAGATTCTGAGAACGTGATCTAGGATATGAAGATATGGTCTTCAAGAAATTGGAGGGCTGTCATGAATGAGGAATTAGATATATTCTGGAGGTGAACACCACTAAACAGCAGGGGAGGGCAAGAAAGGCATCTGGGAGGAGGTAGCACCCAAGTTGTGGGATCAAAAAAGGAGTCCAAATTGATAAATGATGGACAGAAGCAGCTACACCCAAAGAAAGAACACTGGGAAATGAATATGAACTATCTGCATTTTTGATTTTCTTCCTGTACAACAAGAGAACTGTTCGGTTCTGCAAACATATATTGTATCTAGGATATACTACAACATATCTAACATATATAGAACTGCTTGCCATCTAGGGGAGGGGGTGGAGGGAGGAAGGGGAAAAATAGGAACAGAAGGGAGTGCAGGGGATAATGTTGTAAAAAAAAAAATTACCCTGGCATGGATTCTGTCAATATAAAGTTGTTATTAAATAAAATTAAAAAAAAAAACAAAAAAACAAAAACAAAAAAGGAGTCCAAAAGGCAGTTGTGTAAGGGTGAGGAGGAAAGACATCAGCAAGAGTGACAGAGAGCCTGTGCAAAAGGTAGAGAGGCAGCCAAGTTGTCACATACATAAGACGGGCAAATATTGGGCCCAAATGTCAGCATGTGTAAGGGAGAGAAGAGGTTGAATCTAAAAAGCTCAGACCTTTCCTGATCTGGAAATTCTCTTGTACAAATTCTTGAGTTGATTTCTTGACTGTGCTTCTTCCAGTTCCTCCAGTCTTTTCCAGCACTGATGTCTAGAATTGTCTAGAGAGAATATATGTGCCTCTTTTCCCAATAAAAAATCCCTCTGGTAATGAACATTGTATCTTCATCTGGTGCCACCCCAAAGCCCAGGCCTGGGATTAATCCATGGGAAGCACTGGGAGAGATGCACTTGCTTAGCCTGGATAAGATGCAGTTCTAAGAGAGGATCCAAGTTCTTCCAATTCAACTTCCCTAAAGACGGTTGGAACCATCTCACAACTCTCCATGCCAAACATCCTTAAAATTCCTCCTTAAGCAAGGAGGCTTCTTAGGCTTTACTTGGCCTGCCACCATGACAGTCCCCTGGTCTTTAATGCCTGGATCCACCCCCTTAACCAACTGTACTTCTCACGGCTCCCTAACATCTGCATCTGCTCTGATCCACAACGCTGCTTAAGTTACAGCCTCTGTGAGCAATGTGCCCCCCCCAACCCTCCCCATCCCTTCCATCATCTTTGAGCATCTAAATTTAGCAATCTTTCAACACCTGACTCTTTCCACGTTACGGAATCATAGATCTTTAGAGATGGAAAGTAAGAACTCATTTAGAGCAATTCCCTTACTAAGGGTCAAAGAAAGAAGCAGCAAATCATTGGAACTGTGACTAAAACCTGACTCCCAAGTTCAGGGCTCTGCAGGCATGTGGATTTTCACATCATTTTTCCTGTTCTCCACTGCACAGAACACACATCAAACTCCCAACCTTGGCGTCCAAGGCTACTTACCTCTACAAGCTTCTCTTTAAAATGGTGTAGAAAGAGCACTGGATCAGTCAGTCACTATGTGTATGTGACCTTGGATTAATCTTTTGAGTTTCAATTTCATCTTCTGCAAAATGGGATTCATATCTGTAGTGGTCGAGGCTCACGTGAGGTAATGTTTGTAAAATGCTTCACTAACTTTAAAGCACAATATAAATTACAGTTACTCTACGCCATCTCAAGTTCTCTTTTATAAAGCTTTCCTCTAATTATTCCAGCCCAAGCTAATCACACCAATCTCTGAACTCCTATCGTATTGAAAGTCAAGACTACCATGTTTAGCTTTCCTCTACCTTGTGCATTATGCTCTCTGAGCAACTCTTGGAGCTGGGTCCAGACACAGAGCCAGGGCATTGATTGACAGAGTTAATCAACATGCTTAAGGATGGATCATTTTATTGAGTTCACTATCTATGATCTTAAAAGCTCATCACCAGGGTGGTCTCAGGCTGATGAATCCTATCTAGGAAATTTAGAAAGGCTTCACTCTGCATTTCTAAGGGTAGTTGACAAACTGAAACCTTACCTCCTTTAAGTACTGAAATCCTAGTTTTTTGGTTTGCCTGTGCACATCATAAGCTGTGTCTGCATAAGACCCAGATCTATTAGTACCTTTATATGAAGTTCTTAGAGGAAAACAGTGATTTAAGTACAGGCATTTGGGTAGGAGGTCCTGTTGGTGAGGCCCTCCCCAGTACTCTCCCAGGAAAAGCCTACTCCAAGAATCACACACCATCACAACGGAAGAATATTTAAGTTTTCTTAAAAAAAATCTTAATCATAAGAGGAAAATAAAAGATTATACATCATTTTAAACAGCAGTCATTTCCATATCTATATTTTATATATTATATATATTTATATTTTATATATATATATTATATATATATATATATATGTACACCTACCACAGTGTGTATATTCTATTAATCTTTAAGGGAAGGACAGCTATTAGGAGGATTAATGAGAAGATCCTTCCGAGGATGGACAGGTTCTGGGCATGGCAGGAGTTTCAGCTCTCAATACCCCTTGTCCATGAACTCAATTTTCAGATCTATTCCTAATGCACTGGTTTCCTTTGTAGGTGTGGAAGTAAACAGAAATGGGGGTGAAGGATTCAATATTTGGCTGTTTCAAAACCAAATCCCCAAAGAAGCTCTCACCTTGGGAGAACAGATAAGAAATACTGGAAGAGAAGAGAGCAATAGGCAACTCAAGAACTAGGGGTCTTTGGAGCTGGGAGCCCTGCTTCTCACAGAGGGAACTATTCCGCTTGCCTCACATGCCAACAATGTGGGAACATCTACCTGCGGGGCCTGGCTGCTCCTCCGTCTCAGAGCCGAGTTAGGGGCCGAGGAAGAGGTTCTTCCCCAGCGCGCACTGAGTAACGCCTCCCATTCAGAGCTGCCTCTAGTCTTTCTCCCCCCATCTCGGGAGCAGAGGCCTAAGAGTCAAGTTATTTACACGAGCAAAGACGCACATACAATACGTACATATTTATAGAAAACCAAAACCGGCAGAAGGGAGGGGGTGGAGGTGCCTAACCTCCCTGCCTTGGGATTCTATGAGGAAAGGGACAGGGGTGGAGAAAGTGCATTTATACAGACGACGCCATCTCTCGCTCAAACGGACAGAAGTGACAGTCGAGTCTGTGAGGTGCATACACACATACGCATGTGCACATACACGTGTTCAGGGAAGGAGAGGGGCCTCTCAGATGCAACTAGCATGCACAGAGGAGACTTGAGGCTCTAGTGAGGGGGAGAGGGCAGCAAACTTGACTGAGATTTGAATGGAAGAAGCGACATGCGTAGAGCCAGGCATCTGGCTCCCCCTCAGACCTGGCCTGGGTTCGAGTCCTCCCCAAAGGTAGGTTTGGGGTCTTCCCTGCTGGGCCCCCTGCCCTGGGGCAGTCCCTGAGGAGGCAGGGAGCCAGGAAGTCTTGTGGGATTTCCATGATTAAAGTCCCAGTGAAATGGCTGTGTCGGCTGGACTCTCTTCTAGGCTGTCAGAGCCTGCAGAAATAAGTGGGAAGGAAGAGAAAGAAGAGTTGGGACGGTGCAGGAGGAGATCCGAGGTGTGTTTGCCAACCCAGACAGCCCCTCCTCGTCAGCCCCGGCCCCGCGCCCCCAGCGGTGTCCCCGCTGGCTCCTTGAAGTTGCCGCTGCTCTGTCTGAACAAAAAATGAGCCACTGACACCTCTGCTGCCACAGCCAGGGTCTCACGGGGGGGGGGGGGGGGGGGGGGCTTATTTCCATGGCAAAGAGCAAAGGAGAGGGTCACTAAATCACAGTGCTCTGGGGACGGACAGGGTCATCTCTGAGAGAGGGATGAGACCTACCCCCCACCCCACTGGCTGCTGTTATTTCTCAGCCAGGGCCACAGAACGGGGGGACAGGGCTTCACTCACCGGCCTCGGGGCCCGGTCCCTGCTCATGACTGTCCCTGGAGCACGAAGAGAAGGGCTCCTTGGCCGGGGGTGACGGGGAGCTCTCAGTCCATCTCACTGCCTCTGTGCTGAGGCCGCCCACAGGGGTTGTGCCCCCTGAGGACTCTGCCCCCAAAGACTTCAGCAGCTCCCGGTGGGCCGTCTCCATGTCCTAAGAGAATGTTTGGGGTGCTTAGATGCCTTCTCCCACAGACCCCTGAGAGAAAGAGAGTGGCTGGGAGTCTGCTGGGGTCCAGAAGGAAGAGCCCCCCTCTCACCTTCAGCCTGTGGAGTTTCAGCGTGAGCTGCTCGATGGTGCGGAAGATGGTGCCCACATCCCTGAGGGCCAGACTGGAAGTCGAGCCTCGAGCCCGCCCCTCGTCCCCCCCGCCTCCTCGGTGCTCGGGCTCCGGCGGGGAAGCCCGGGGGGCCTCATGCTGAGAGAAGCTCCTGGCTGTGTCGGAGGGGTCCGTGTTCGATTCCGGGGGTCCGGTCGGCATGCTGACATAAAAACAGTTTCCTGTTTCCCGTGGCAAGAGGGAGAGTGATAAGGGATCATCAGGCAGGAGTACCCAGAGATGGGAAGCTGTGCTTCCCTCCCCCTTCCCCTCGCTTCCCTCACACTCCCTCTTCTACAGCCAATAACGGGGGCTCCAAGCAGCTCTCACAGTAAGCTCCTCGCGGACATGGACAGGAGAAGACTTCTTACCCAATGCCTTTCAAACGCCCTCTCGGAGCCCCTGTCCCTTGTGCACTATCAGCACCTAACACGTGGGTTAATTAATGTGCTCTGCTTTCAAAACAAACAAATTCTGTTTTCATCCAAATTAATCAGTACTAAACCCAACTTAGAGAAGGGACAGTGTCTTGGTGGGGTTGGTTGATGCTTCGAGGGAGAGGAAGATGAGGGGGGAAAAAGATCATCTCAACTGGAGAGATGAAGCAGCGGGCGGGGCGACACAGGGCTTGGGGGAGTGAGGGAGGGGGCCGGGCTGGGCCTGAGGCAGCGTGTCCGTCTAAAACCTGAAGGAAAAACCAGACCGAAGTCCTTTCCAGCTGGCTGCACTTCCGAAGAGTAACATTTGCCCTCCTTTTCTTCTCTCTACATCCTGGCCACCAGATAAAGCTAGGGCGAACTGCCGTAAGGGGGACCTGAGACAGACGGAGGAGGGCTACCACTTTCTTCCCTCGCTCCCTTGGGCTTATTTTAATGGTGGTAAGCAGGGATGGGCAATGCGTGGCTCCAGTCAGCTGGGGGAGGGGGGGCAAAGTCCAAGGAGGAGAGTTCATGCGAGTATGATCTCCTTGCCTCCCTACACTACCTCGCAGGCCTTCTTTGGTCTATAAAGGAGAGCACTGGCGTCAGACGTGTAGCTTTTCAAAGAGGGAGGAATGGGCCAAAGGGCAGCTTGGCCATCCCTCTTCACCTCATCATTGCACCGCAGAAAGCTGGTGGCTGGGGCCTGAAAATGTACTTCAGACAGCAGCTCCTTGCTCCCAGGTGGCTTTGCTCGCTGGCCCTGGACTTTCGCCCTTCCTCAGGCTTCCCTACCCCTTTTGCAGCTCCCAAGAGAACCCCATATGTTACCCGCGGCATTAGGTCCACCTCCAGCTTCTGGTGGCTCACTTTCTGATTTGCCACACTCAGGCAATGCAGGGACAGCATTGCTGCCTGCCACCTCAGCTGCACCACCACCACCATGGAGGAAACAGAGGAAGGAGAGAAAGAGGGAGAGAAGGGGGAAGGGAAGGCAAGAGAGAAGGAAGGAAGGAGAGCAAGAGAGGAAAAGGGGGTTGGGGAGAGAGAGACACAAGATATCCAGAGAAACAAAAGAACAAAGGAGGTGGGAGAAAAAAAGGGGAAAAAAGTTAAGAAAGAACAAAGTAAACATAAGATCATACATGATTATACCCCAGGGAATTGGAGAGAACTTTCTACTGATTCAATGAAAGAGAAAAGGATAAAGACTGTCAGTTCCCAAAGACCACAGAGAGAAAATATGAATCTTAAGGGAATAAATGTGAGATCCTAATGAAGAGGGAGTTTGGAAGCTGGACTAGTCTGGATAATCAAACTGATGGGAGAGTTAAAAAAAACAAAAAACTGGCCTCTTCCTCCCAACATTATTTGGATCCCACTTCTCCCCTGCCCAAGATCCTATATAAGTATGTTTATCACTGCTTCTCATTGCAGACCCAGATTTACTAACCCTCTCTTTCTCTCATGTTATTCATCTCATCCCAGGGACCATCTCTTGCCCTGAAACCTATTTTCCTAAGCCTTTGAAGTTCCCCTTTCCTTCCCCCCACATCCTCCCAGATTTCCTTCACAGCCTTGTTCTACATTCCTCTATTGGAATGACCTCTTACTCCCTCCTCATCCAGCATCCTGTATCTCTGCCAATACCCCTCAAGCTCTAATTAGAAGGTTTGTTCTCTTGCTCTTGGTGTCCTTCCCCCAAATAAGGATCCCCATGGGAAAACAGCCTCCATCAGAAACAACACTCTATGGGGCAAAGTCTATTTCTCCCATTAGGTTGGTAACAGGAGAGGGAGACAGAGAGACAAAGTCATGCCCTTTTAATTAAACTTGGAGCCTCTAAAGGACAGACATCTTTTCTAGCTTCTGTCTTCTGAGTCCCCCTTCAACATCTAATTTAGCATGCAGAGTATTCAGGATAGGAGTGGGAAGGGGAAGGGAAATGAGAGCAGTTTTTTTGGAAATTTGTTTCAAATCCAGTTAATGTAAGCATCTATCTTTAAGTGTATTTATGTGTAAGGAATGATCCTAAGTGCCCTGTTGTCTGTCTCCCTGATCCTGAGTTACCTTTTTTTTCTGGTATTTACCTTTCCTTACTACTTTGTAACTACCAATGGCCTCTGTCGTAAGAGGTTCTTCAGGTACATCTCTGTCCAGTTCTGGATGCTCCCAGATTCCAGAGTTTCTGGCTCTTGGGGGCAGGTGCTCTAGGGAGCTCAGGGCTGCATCATCTAACTCCCCCGTCTCCAGCTCCAGTTGGCTCGTCATCTGTCCAGAGGGTGCAAGGTCATTTCCTTCCATTTCACTGGGCAGCTGCCCAGGGGAACCTGGATCCCAGGGGTGGGAGGTGATTCCTATGACAGATGGTGTAGGGGTAAGGTCGTCCTCTGGCTCCACAGTAGCTCTGGACTCTATTGGATGACCAGGTAAAAGGCTCCACAGGATCAGGTGTCGAAGATTCTCCACTGGAAGGGAAAACAAAACTGGCACCTGGAAAATTTTCTTCACTCCCTCCCTCTCTCTTTCTTTCATAACTAGTTGTCTCCTGTACTGAAAATATATAAATTCTTTGATAACAGGTCAACAGGCAAAACTAGTGAGTAGGGGAAATTGTCCTCAAAATAACAGCATTATAAGCAGGTTTCAGAAGGAGATGGAGGAGCTTGATCCAACATCCTAGAACAGCAGTAATTTCCCCATAAGTCCTCCCAAATAAACTCTGGGAATTAAGATAGGGATATTTGGGAAAGAACAAGAATTCTATAGCTTTACAAGAACCTCTAAACCCTATTTAACCCCTGTTTGAGTATCACTTCTATAATGCAAGAAAGACCTCTCCAAAAGTCTAGTCCTTTTAGAAGATCTAATATGTGAAAAGGGATTTGGGGTGGGTGTGGGTCTTAGGCCCCATTATATTAGATCTGCCATCCAACTAGAATCAAAGGAAATAAAGTTTGGACAGGAACTAGTGGGCATTATTGGGAAATGGCTCCTAGACTCCATTGTTTTAGATCTTCCATACAACTAAAATCAAAAGAAATAAAGTTTAGATGGTAACTAGGTAGGCATTAAGAAGGGGGGTTAGGGAGAAACAGGGTCCCTTGTTCACACACCATCTTCCAGGGCAGAATCGGCCAATCCCTCCATGAATAATGGGCTGGGTAGGGGCAGGTGGATAGCACCTCTTGTTCTGATGCCCAAGCCCCCTCCACCCAGGGATGAGGTGGACGTTGGGGCAACCAACTCTTCCTCACTGCCTTCCTGCTCTGGTTCTTCCAACAATGCTTGATGTTTCCCATTAACCCATTGCTGGGACCTATCACCTAACAGAAGGAAGAAGAATATTAAGAGAGGAAAAGAAAGCAGTCTAATTTTATATGTGAGCATGTGCATGGTCTTGGCCCATTCCCTTGCCCTCTCTCTTCCCTCTCTTCCAGTAAGTCTCATTTGAGACTATTCAGACCCTCTAAAAACCAAGGAAGAAATTTAAATATGGAAAAATCAACTAGCTGGGGTGAGGTAAGGTGAATGGAGGAATTGCCCATCTCCCAGGGGAAGGACATCATGGGGTAGAGGGGAAACCAAATGAATAGCTTTGGCTTCTTTTAGGCCCACTATTCTAATATTATTGGTTTTTTTACTCTGAGGTTAACTCCAAAATAGGGAATTTGTAGCTTCACTCCTAACCCCAAATCTCATCCCACTAATCATATCTGTTGAATCAATACTTTGTCCCCATTCTTCTATAGTCTTTATTCTTTAAGTGTGGGTCCTCTATCAGTGGGTGATAGAAACAACTTCCTTGGGGCCTTCAGAAATTATCTAATCCCTCCCTCCCTAATTATAAGTGAAATAACAAAAATCCAAGTAGTACATAGCTTGCCAAGGTCATACATTTAATAGGTAACAACAAAGCTGTAAGCCCAGGCCCCCTCCCCCGGATCTGGTCCTCTTCTCCCTATGGAGCTATTCCTCTCTTCTCCTTCCACTCAGCAACTGAGAACTTCAGCATCCAGAAAGACCATTAGGGTCTTTCTTCCAGATCCCCAACCCCCAGTGAAGTCAATGTTCTTCAGGGATGTGAGTTTCTTTCCTATCCCTTACCCCATCTTTAAGTACCTTTAATCTCTTAGGAAAATTAAACTGGAGTCTGTTACAGTAAGAAAACCTTGTTCATCTCTATCCTCTGAATAAAAGTTTTCCTCCTCTGAGGAAACTCAAACAAAACTAATGCCAACTGATCACTTGATTCCCCCCTCCAACAAACCTTCCTTTGTTTAAAAAAACCAAAAACAACAATTAAACAAAATACCTGATCCAATGACTTATAATGATTGCAATGTTCGTCCCTCTCGGCCCAGTTTGTAACCCTGGAATCATCTATGACTGTTTCTTCTTTCTCACCTTAAAACCTCAGAACCAACAGTGGCCAACTCTATGGAATCTGTCCTCTTTTCCCCATTCACTACCACTGCCCTAGCTCATCTTTTGACTGGTCTATTTGTCCCAGTCATTTAAATGATTTCACTCCTCCTGGTCTCTCTCTCCTCCACTCTATTCTCTGCAGAGATGCCAAAGTGATTCTCCTAAAACACAACTTCAGTCATGACGCCCATCTTCTGAAAAATCTTCAGTGAATCCCTCCTATGATTAAATACAAAATTCTCTTCCAAATTTCTCTACAATGTTTCTACTACATGTCTCAGGTTATCCTATTTTTCCTCCATTTAAAACTCAGTTTACCTCAATACTTTTCAAGCATTCTGATGTTGACTTTACTACAGCAAGGCTTCTTAAATGTTTTCCACTCATGATCCCTTTTTGACTGAAAAATTTGTATGTGACCCTGGACATGCAGGTAATGTAAAACAAGTATGCAAATTAAACATTTATTAATAATAAATCATAATTTCATAACCTCTATAATCAGTTACAAGACCCATAGAGAAAAAAAAAAGACTTATTTTAAGAAGCAGGATTCTAGGTGACCTTAATTATTACCCTAAGACAGATCTTAGAGACAAATTGGACCATCTTCTTTACATACCTTTAGGCAGTAGTTCATCTTCTTGTTGGCAGCCATTTCCTTGGGATGCTTCTGAGTCAGTCAGCCCCATGCTGAGGAAAAAAAAAGCCTATGGTGAGACAAATGCTGAGAGTGATACTAGCCACAATGAAATCCCATTTCACCATTAAGCAGGGAAATGTCATGGACATTTTACCTTGGGAACCCTGGATTCTACCTTCTGCACTTTCAGCATGGGAGTAAGAATGAGGGAATGAAGGACAAAGGAGAGCTCTGTGTGTGTGTGTGCTCATTTGGATTAGGTTGATCTAGATGGGAGACTTGGAGGACAGAACATACAAGCTTTTGCTTTCATCTCTACTTTCACCCAGCTTACTGCCACTCCATCCAAGAGAGTGTAATATGGAGAAATAGGGAATAAATTCCAATCTGCCTGAGCCTAGGATTATCCCTTTTCTTCTTCTGATACTTCTGTCCTGTGGTTATCCATCTTCCATGTGTTCAGATGCCATTAAGTCTCCCAGAGGCAAGGTTCAAAGTAACTATATATCAAAAGCCATGTATGTGCCTTAGAGATTTGGCTGCTGGGGTCCTCAGGGAGGGCTGATTACCTTGTGGATGAGGAGCTGTGCTGAGATGGCTGCTGGGGGGCTGGTTGAGAAAGATGGGCAGGGTTTGGTACAATGCTAGGGTTCCTGGTGGCATTCTGCACAGCATCCTCTAGAAGCTCCATCCACCTATTACTCAGTAAAAGGAGACACATCAGCAGTAAGACTGGGCAAAGAGAAAAGGAAAAACCTACTGCCTACTGCCTACCTCTGTAACTTTGCATCCCTGGCCACCACCTCTACCAGCACACCTTAACCAAATGCTGGGCTTAGCTGTAAAAGAGTAGTTGGTTTGCTCTGGTTACTGTTATTCATTAAGAGGGTGGATTCCAAGACCCTGGGGTACTACAGGAGCTAGCATCAAAGTTGAACCATTTGGGATGAGTAATATGCCTTTAGGATGATTGTAGGGGGGGGGTAGTTTGAAGAATAAAGAGATTCTAAGGCTATAGCTGTAATTCTTGATGTTTTGTCAATTTCCTTGCCCAGATTATTCTTGAATCAAGCCGAGAAGAATGTTCCTCAGGCTCCCCCTTTTCACCTCTGCACAGGCTTTCCTGCTGCTAGTTTTCTCCTAGGTCACTTAACTTCTCTCCTCCCCCTCCCCCCACTCTCCCAGGGGTTGGTTAAGCTACCCTAGGACAGAGGTCTTCCCTCAGTCTTGCCCCCTTCAGGTTCTTGCTCTATTACTCACAATACCCAAGCTCAAGGAGAAGGGGATGATATGAAACCCATCTTTCTCACATGTTTTTATCCAATGACGTCAATGCAACCAACTCATAGATCTGAGGCGGGCCCAACTCAGAGGTGCAGATAATGAAGAAGGCTCTTTTGTCTATATAAGAGGGTAAGGGAAAGTCAAGGAATGGCAACATTATTGCTATTAGTCTAGCTAGTGATAAAGGAAAGTTAATGAAGCCCTAAAAGAGCTCCAAACTGACCTATGAACGTTCTGGGTCATCACACCTACCTTCCTGCAGTGAACTTTAACAAGATGAGGACAAGGAATCAATCCCAAGTGCAATTAACTTCAGCTTTAAAAGGCTTTTTTCTCATTGTCTTCCCTTATCTAAGGATGCTTACTAGGACTTTATTCCCCTTCTTTTTTCTCATACCTGTCTAGTCCATCTACTTTTCCAATTCAAATGTCTTTCCTACTCTTCTTGTCAGACCTTCTCAAGCGTGTTTCAACCTCCCCTCCTCTATCAAACCTTCCCAGAATCCGACTCGGCAACTGTGCTGAGGAAGCATATTATCTGTCCTGCCCTTGGTGCGGGTGTGTGCGCGGGCATGCGCTCGCTTTGTTCATCTGCCTGTCTTCTCTCTGTAGCGTCCCCTGAGACAATTCTAGGACTCTCTTCAAAGAGGCTTCCCACGACAGGGAAGAGGAGCACAAGACCAATGAAGAACAAATGACTTTTTAAAAGGAGCCAAGAAACCTTATGTGATATTGACAGTGGGTGCTAAGGATAATGACTTTCTCTAAAACTCCTTGGCCCAAGCCTAAAGGCATCAAACATAACCTATAGCATTACACAGTGGGGCCTGAACAAAAATAAAATGAACTTAGAAATGTTTTAACAAAAATAAGTAAAATACAATAAAATATAGAGAATGTTATATTTAAAAACTAAATCCATATGTGGTCCACAATGATCCTTCAATATTAATAGTTCCCATTATTGAGTTTGACCCCACTGACCAAGGCCCCATTCCTTTTCATTGAGGGCGAGCTACCTACACAGAGGGAGAAGAAGAGGGATACCTGTGGCCACTGAGCGAATGAGCACAGCATTGAGCTTCAATACAGGGCTGAACGTCTGCTTGTTGTCAGAGGAGCCCAGGGAAGTCTTGCTTTGACATTTGAGGAGCAGTTTCTCATCCTGCTTCTGTAGTAGTACCAACAGGTCCTCCAGGAGCAATACATGAAGATCTTGGGGAAGAAGGGGAAGGAGGACGGAATATACACAGCAAACTTTAATTTTATTAATTTTCCCACCCAACAGGTCAACACCAACTCAAAGATGAGGTTCTTGAAATGGGTCAATCTATCTTCCCATCCATGCATTTATCTATCACTCACATATGCATCTATACTTTATCTGTGGATCTATCTACATATATATGTATACATACACACATACATTCACATAGTGTCTTAAGGTTGGCAAAGCACTAAACATTTATTTTTAATTAGATTTATGTTCCTGGCGTGCTATGGGCAAATACCTCTACTCACTTCAGCCTCAGTCTTAATCCATCCTATGAAGGCCCAGGCACTGTCTGGTGATAGTTTTTGTTTGGTTCCAGGAATTTAGAATGCCAGATCTGTTGAGATGCTTTCCCCCAACCCCTTTTCCCAGTTTTGGTCAAAACACCCCATATGTCCAAGAGAACTTAAGAAGCCATGTGAATTGGCTGCTTCATCATTTCCACTTGAATCTAGTTCATACCCACAGTCTTGTCTTTGCTTATCCTCCATGTAAGAGGTCCTTCATGAATCATTTTCCTTGTTGTGAGGTCTAGGCTCTGATAGAAAAGAGCAAGGAAGAGAAGTGATCAATGATATTCTGGTTGAGCCATTCCACTTTATTCTTAATTCATATTTTTCTAGCTCATTACCTGTCTGGTTTCAGGTACCCCATTCCTCTTCAAGGAAACCTTCCTTCCTTCTCTTTCTTCAAGCCCATTCTATTTATCACTCTCCATCCTCCCCCTCTTTATATTACTAATTACAAAAAACTTCTGCAGACTGATTTCCTTAGCCATGTCCTGCCTCATTCCCCCCCAACTAATATTTAGAACTCATGTATGATAAAAAACCATCTGTGATTCATATTTATTTACAGACTATGCTAGGGGTCATAGTTCTCCCCTTAATGCCCCAGATAGAATTCTTTTCGGGAGTATCACGGTGACTATTGTAGGGCAAGCAACTGCTTCTACCTTCCACATAGTACCTTGAACTCTGCTGCCAGAGGATTACTGGCCCTCTCCAGGGAGGTGGTGTCCAGGCGTTTCTGGTAGCTCTCTAATCGGTGTCGGTTCTCTGTCTGTTTCACTGCCTCATTCACATACTTAAGAATCTCCCGGCACTGATCCCGGGCCCGACACAGCTTATGATATTCTGAACTACTGTCTGTTGAGACACAGTGAAGGTAAAATGTTATAGATCAGTTTCTTATAATAATTATAATCTGTTATAATCAGTCTCTAGAGGCAGCTAGTGATTCAAGAAATTTGGAGCCAGGAAAGCCTGAGTTCAAATTTGGCTTCAGACACTTTTAAGTTGTATAACTCTAGGAAGGAAACAATCTTTGCCTCAGTTTTCTCAACTGTAAAATGGGAATAATAAAAGCACTTATCTCCCGGAGTTATGAGACTCAACTGAGAAAACATTTACAAAAAGTGACTAGCTACAATGCCTGAAATATCATTTGTTCAATAGAAATATTTATTCCTTTTCCTTTCCCAGCCAGTGGTATCTGAACAGAGCCAACTATTATTTGGCCACTCGTTTTCCTGATCATCTTCATTTCCTTGGAGTGAGTTAGTACGTGTATGAGATTTTTGTCAAGTCTGATTCCAAATAGTTCAAATGAAAAGGTTAACTGAGTTTATTTTCAGAATTCAGGTCATTGCCTGGGGCCCCAGAAAGTCCTTGCCCTAAGAGCCAAATAAAAAAATACAAAATTTATTACTAGAAACAAAGGGTAGGGGAGGAAAGGTTTGGGAAGAGATAGAAGTTGAGGAGTCATTAGTTAAGGAAAAGGAAAAGCCTGAGGAAAAAGGGAAAAGTCCTACGTAACAAAGTAGCCCGTTAAAGGTAGATGGGTGAGGTGGTGACAAGGGTAGGGTAGGAATTGCTTCTAACTTATTGCTAGTACTCAGAACTCCCATCTAGAAAAATATGGTCCAGTGAGACAGTGCTTACCATCTGTATACTTGATGATGTTCTCCAGCAGCAGTGGATACTTAGTAAGACGCTGCATCTCTGAGACAATCAGGTCCTTGAGCTGGAGACGCCGGCACTGAGGATTGCTCTCAGCCTCCTGAATGAGAAGAATAAATTGGGAGAAATTTAAGTCATGGTGGAAAGGAAGAAGGGAGATGTGGAATACTATTAAGGCAGAGACAGTTCCCTGGCATTGAAACAGGAAGAAGAGAATGATCTAAGAAAGTACTGGGGAGTTTCCTAGAATGAAAGAAAGAGATGACTCAATTCTATTAAGCAGAAGGAAAGGCTGGAGTATTCGGTGAGAAGGTGGGCAAATGGCTTGAGGAGAGACCGTTAAGGAGACAGCAGGCAGCAGAAGGGTGAGGTGAGGCATTACCTGCATGAAGAGCTGGAAGCGGCTCTCCTTACGCTGTTTGGTCTTGATCAATTCCAGTGCAATTGACTGATAGGAACAGAACTGTGCTGCTACCTGCTGGAGCTCCTCTCTGGCTGGACCATCAAACTAAGGGGACAAAATGGGCATCCAGCTAGTTCTAATACTCCTGGTCCTCTCCAGAGCCCTTCCTCATCCCACACCGCAGGCCTTTGCTTTTTTCTTGGCCTCCCAATAGTCTTTTCCATCCCCAGTGATGATCTTCTCAAAGGGATCCTGGAGCCATACCCTGGCCAGCATGAGGTCACTGATCTCTTTGATGACAGGGCCCTCCTCCCGAAGCTTCTTCATGGCTTCACACCAAGAATCTGGGGAGGAAGGGAAGAGAAAATGCAGGTACAGCCAAGGCCCAGTTTTCATTGCCAGACTATATGCCAAGCAGAAGGGTTGAGAAAGGGTAAGTATCCAAAAATTAGAGATCTGGAATATGGGGAACAAAAGAAGAGGTGAGTTTGGAGAAGGGAAACTGAGTAAGGAAATAAGGAGCAGCACTAGGAGGTTACCAGAGGGCAGGAACCTTAAGAGTGGAGGCTACTTACTATGGATTTCAATAAGTTCAGGTAAGTTAGGGAAAAGGCGGGCCAGCTCCTCCCGTGGCATCAAGTTCTCTTTCTTCATGCGTTGGTAGAAAATCAAGTCCAGGACTCGTAGAGTTCGAAGATGGGATGCCTCTGTCACAAACAGCTCTGTGCCAGGAGAGAGCCCAAGTCACCTCAGGCTCTGGAGTCACAATTCCTTGATACCCCAATTCTCCCTAATTTTGCAGGAAAAGTACTATTTCTAAATCCCAACTCTTCCCTATCAAAAGGCCTGATTTTTCATATCTATGATTCACAAATTTTTATACTGTAAGAGACTTTAGTTTTGTATAGTACAATCTCCTTTAACAAATAAGGAAGCAGCCCCAGAGGAAATGATTTGTACATAATGAGCTAATTAAGAATGGAATTCAGTTTCTGTGACTCCCATCACATTTCACTGTTTCCCTCTGGTGTTGGCATGGAATCCCAACCTCCAGAGGTTACCTAGAATCTTTTCTTCAAGGGCTCTTAAGTGCCTAGGTAGAGTTCTTGCCCTGAGTGGATGGAAGCAGAGCAGAAGTCCTCACCATTGATAACTTCCTGTCGGTCAATCTCCCTTTGTGACAGCCCAGCTACCACATCTTTTCCCACTGTGTGCTGCCAGTTCTGGGCATCGGGCTCAGGTTCCAGGTCAGACAATTGACCCAGGTCATCCTCCAAGAGGTGAGGGAGAAGGGCATCTGTACAGTACCCAAGGCTAGGGGATTCAATGCTCCTGCAAATGATAAAGGGTTAGTGGTGAAGTATTCAATTTATTTCTGTGGAAGAAAGGGCCACACAGGGTCCTTTCCAGCTACTTCTGTGCAATAAGAATCATTAGGGACGAAGAGGCTTGGGTTGGAGAACAGGGAATGCTGAATTACTCACCTGCGGCCCATTTTGGGGGTGAAAGGTGGGGTTGGATTCTCTAGGGACCTGGAGATAGAATGAGAATTATCAGCATTTCACCCAAAGAACCAGGCCGTTTTTAGGATGGTTGCCTTAACATTTTTTCCAGCCCCTTTTAATCCTACCCACCTGGTAGAAAGGCTGGATGCTGAGGATGAAGCTGACTGGTGGAGCCTAGTAGCCTCAGCAGCAGCATCCATATCCACATCACTTCGAGAACGTGGCACATTCTCTGCTTTCCGGGACTTCTTCATCTCCTCTCGTCCTTTCAAGCTCTCGGAGCGGCCCAGACGTATTTCTGAACGTGAACTGAGTAAGGAGATGGGGAAGGTTCAAATCTGGAAGCTGATTACTTCTCTGCTCAGCTCTTTCCAACATCTAACCCTCTCCTTCCCCACCTCCATCCCTCAAAAGCCAGAAGACAATCCCTTTACTTTCTCTAGATGATCCATCTAAGCCCCAAAGGAGCAGACAACTTTGGGATGCCAAAGATCATCATGTCCTTCCCTCTGCACAAAGGCAACTCTCCCTTCCCTTTCCCACTGCAGCCTAATCAAGGATCTACTCTTCTCTAAGACCTATCAAGAAAAAGTCTAAAGGGGAAAGCAAATCCTAATGATGAAAGACAAGTTCAGACCTTCAATATGCTTTGAATCCTTCAACTTAAGGAATCAAGGGGTAGGCTGAGAACCCCAAACTAACCATCCTAGAAAAGTGCAGACAACAGAGTCCCTGATCAAGGATAACAAGACCCAATACCACCATTCTCCTCACCTAGGGTTATCTGTGGTCATTCTATTCATCCCTTTGCCTCTGTACAGCACAGTCCCCTCTTCTGGTGCCAGCTGCAGAGGGACCCTCCTTTTTCCAAGATCTCCCGAGAAGAAAATGCAACCATCTTCTTCATTTGCCTATTCCAGGGCTTTCTGCCATTGCCTGTCAGGAAGTTCTCACTGCTTTCTAACTTTCCTCCTTTCTTGTATCTTAATAGAACTCTTGCCCCGCCCCTGGCCACACCTTGGTTTCCCCCAGTATGGCTAGAACTTTCTAGTGGAATTGACATTTACATAGTATTTTCAAACTTGTAAATTTCTGTATATACACTATCTCCTTTGGGTCTCACAATGGCATTGTAAAGTAGACCTCACAGGTGGTATTATCCCCATTTTATAGTTAAGGAAACTGAGGCTCAGAGAGGGTCAATGGCTTGCCCATGATCAAGTATCATAATACCAAACAGCCTCTCTTCTGGCCAGTTCCCGTCTAGGCAACTGCTCTTCTCGATCTTCTAAGTTTAGCAACAAAGCATCTCAAAGTAGCAAAGGGTCCTTTGTTCTCTGGACTAGAGAGTGTTGACAAGAAGGTGAGGATTTGTGTTGCTATGTCTGGTGTTCTGTTGTGATCTGGACCCCACAACAGATGGAATTTCTGACATCTATCTACCCTAGATCCTTAGCTCCTCCTGTGAAATCATACATTTCTGTTGCTATTAATACTGATAATTTGTATTCCGTGCTGTGCCCCTAGGCCAAATGGAAATTTTAAGGATCTCTAAAAATTTGAATTAAGGGGCACCTGGGCCATTAGAGTACACTACTGCCATTAGCCAGATGCATGAATCTCTAGGCTTAAATGAATCAGTACAAACTGCCATTCAGTTCTGAAAAATCTGACCCAGACCCAACCTAGTTTTGAGATTTTCCTCATAAATACCCTTCTATCAATTGCTTCAACACTATTGTTGGTATAATTGAGGCTACAGGTAAAAGAGGCAAACATAGCTTTCAGAAATCAGTTGTTGGGAACTACTCAGGATTAATATGGCAAATCAGAAATTCACCTAACTCCCAAGCACTTTCAAGAGCATACTGTTTAGAAAAGCTCAGATCCTCACATACTTTTCACTTTGAAATGTGTACTACATGTTTCTGTCTCTATGAGAAAGCTAATGTCTATAATAACTTCTCTCTAGCTTCCACCTCCACCACTATACTGAAAATAATTTCTAAAAGTTCAATCAAGTACTTCCAAATCACAAATCTAGTAGTTTTTTTTCTCTTTACTTCTTTTCTGTATGTTTTGACACTGATGACTACCCTGCTTTACAATTATTTCCTTCCTATCTCTCTATTCTGCACTGTCCTCGATTCTATCTCCTTGATTACTCCTTTGGCTTTTTAAATAATTCCCATCCCTTAAATTTATGTGTATGATAAGATTCAGTCTTCTCTTCTTGGCATTATCAGCTCCTCTTAAACAAATCCCAGTAGTCCTGTTTTCCTTATTGTCTGTTGGACATTTCTACCTGGGACAGTTAAAAACAACATGTCACCAAGTGAATAAATAATACTTATCATTCAAATTATGAAATGCAACTTATCAGGAGCCCACTTAATTTGATTTTTTTGTGTGGATTGTTAGATTGAATTCATTTGAGTAACTCTGGATTTTCTTAAGAAGTCTAAATCTTTCACACTTAAGGGACCATTAATGTATGTATGTTAGGCAGACAATTAGAAAAGTAATGGATTGGGCCTCGAATCAAAGAAGAAAATTTGCATCTAGAAAACTGCACTACAATTTCAACAATGCTAACCTGCTCCTAAAGCAAATCCCATCTTTTAACACACTCTTCTTCTAATGATGCTCTATGGCCATGAGTCATGGAACACTTCAGTCTTAATCTTGAGAGAATCAAAATTATAGGTGATCCAAAAGATTGGAAAACAATCACTGAAGATCAGTAGGCAACAGTAAATGATCATGAGAAGAAGCATAAAAAGGATAATTAAGAAGATGTGAGATCAGAAAAAAGTGGACTGGTCATAAGAAAGAACAAAGGATAACATATAGCCAACAGTAGGAGTCAGTTAAGTATAAAAGACTTGGAGCAAACTTCTAGCATGTAGGATTCTTTCCATATAATTTATGAAAAAATATAAAGATTCAGAAAAGGTTAAATGTCATAGCTTGTGATTTGCACATGAGAGGGAGTAGTTACATTAATGAGGTTCTAGATACACTGTAGTATAAAGTAGCTACTGAGTTCTAAGCTCTTGAAAACACAGATTGTGTTTAAGATACTTGTGTATCCTGAACATTTAGACCAGTGTAAAATATAGTGGAAAAAAGCACTGGACCATGAGGTGGGAAACCTGAATTCTAATTTTAACCCTGCTACTACCTTGTTACATGATTTGGACAGTTGAAACATCTTTTAACTTTTTTTTTTTTTTGCTGAGGGAATTGGGGTTAAGTGACTTGCCAGGGTTACACAGGCAGGAAGTGTTAAGTGTCTGAGGCCAGATTTGAATTCAGGTCCACCTGACTTCAGGGCTAGTGCTCTAATCACTGTGCTACCTAGCTGCCTCAACCTTTGTTTTTTAAATGAAGAAATTGAACAAAATGATATTAAAGATTATTCTAACTCTAACACTATGATTTCAGGATTTCTTTGTCATGCTCATATATTATATACCTTTATTTATTCTCAATGTTACAATGGTCAAGATCCTCTCTCTTTCCAGTAGGATTATGGCAATGATATTCCAAATGATCTCCCTGCCTCTAGCCTACCCTCTAATATACTCTCTACAAAGCCCCAAATCAATTCTCTTAAACACTATTATTCTACTAACTCAACAACACCCCACTGCCTAGAAGATAAAACTCCAAACCTGGCAATCAATGTCCTCTAGATCTGCCCTGATACTTGCTCTATAGCCTTTGTCCTCAGTTTCCCTGTCTGATCCCTTCAAGCTTCAGCTCAGTCTTCCTTTATGAGGAAAGCCCAGTTCTCTCCACTTTTCTTTCTACAGCTCTACTTCCTGGATCTATTTCCCTTACCTTATCAGTCATCTGTTCCTGGGACTGGTTTTTCCAGCCAGACCCTGAGCCCTCTAAGGCCTTCTATGAGAAATGGCTGAAGGATGCTGAGCCTGGAGAAGAAGCAGTGCAGGGAAACAGAGACGTAAAGCCCACACGCTGCGGGCAAAAGATCTGGACTGACCATTTGCCCACTGTGACCTCCAGCAAGTTATTTTCCTCTCTGGGCCTCAGTTTCTTCATCTGTACAATGAAGGAGCCGGACTCTTTCATCTCCAAGGTTCCTTCAAATTCTAAAACTCTATGATCACAACTTTATTATCTGAAAGGCTATAAGGGGATTTAGAATGATTCTTCTATATGACTTCAGGAAGCAGAACTAGAATCTGAGGATGGGGGTTACCAATAGGCAGATTTCAGTAACCAAAGGGCTTTGCTTAAAAAGCTCTGAATTCTCCACCACTAACATATGCAGACAGGCTGGATAATGATTTCATGGAGACGCTTGGATGTTAGGTGTTAGAAGACTACAGATATTTTTCCTTCTCTTTAACTTGTTTATTATACATAAACCCAACCCCAGTTCTGACTCATTTCCTTCTCTAAGAGGGGAAGTGAATAAAGGAATAAAGTCATAAGTGATAGGACCTTAACCAGGAGTGAGGCATCCTCCCTAGGACACTGGTCTTGGCCCTCTAGCTACTCACTACCTTTCACTCTCCAGCAGATCCTCAGGGAAGCTTCCTGTTGAGAGTCGCTGCAGCCCAGGCTCAGGAGACTCATGCTGCTGGTTGTTCTCGAAGTGCTGGATGATGTTTCTCACACTGCCAGGTTTGACTACGGATAGGGAAAAGGTAAAAATTAAGTAAACAATACTCTCTCTTTTCTGCACAGAAACTCCAGATTTCTCACTTCTCTCTCTAAGCTAATAAAAGCAAATGTAGTGGATGCTAAATGAAGGCTCTGTTATGATTTTCCTAAAGGACATATCCAAATAAAAGCAGGCAGAAATGTTACAAACATATGTCATTTATATGTATTTCGAAACGAGGCCATTCAATCTATTCTCAGACATTTTTCAAAATTTACCATTACTTTTAGATCAAAGTTTCTTGATATTTCTTTCTTTCTTTTAACCACCTCTACACCCCATCTCACAAATTCTTTAAATTCAACCAGAGGTAAAGCAGAAAAGGACAAAAAAGTAAAGACCATGACCCAGGGAAAGAAAAAGGATTATGCCAAGACTAGAGAGCTTTCTCCTGGCTATTCACCTTCTGGTCCTAAGCCAGGTTAAACTTATAGAGAGCTGTTTTATTTTAGAAAAGCTGAAAGAGACAGGTGAAAAATGGTATGCATAGAGCCTATCACCGAAGTTACGAGCTGTGAAGAACTAAGACCCACACTGCCCATAAACAGGACTGTTAATATTTCCCAACAGGGAAAGGGTTTAAGGAAAACATTCCAAAAGGCTGACTAGCTTGGTTTAAGGGTCTTGATTCTGGGATTGGGGGTGGGCTATACCATCACAGGGAGATGATTTCTACTGAGGACTTGTGGGAAGTATAGGTAAAACAAGAAAGAAGAAATGTCCCAAGAGCTGAGGATCCATCAAGAGCCATACCAATCCAGACAGACATATTCACAAAGACCTCGTAAGCTAACACAAATTTGCCAAATTGCATTACTTCTCATATCAAGATTTTAAAAGAAAATTTCTGATTAAGAAAACACTAGAGGAAAGAATTTGGTAAGCTTTTTTGCCTCACATCTTTGGGGTAGGATTAGGATTATGCCTCTCTGTATCCACATACAAAGTGGCTTAATAGTGACCTTCAAAGAAGCATGTAACCAGGAGAGAAGACTCAAGTTTCATGTTTTCTGATTATTCATTACTTGGATGTGTACATGGGCTTTTGTGAATTGGCCAGGGCTAGCATTCCTGTCTTACCTGAAAAGAAGGTACCAGCTAACTTAGATCTCCTCTTTAAAGTAGTCTAGACACATCTCAGAAGATAAATTTACTGGAGTGCAGGGACTTAATCCAGTGTTAATGCTAACCCCTAGGAATATGTTAGAGAGTACAAGGTATACAACTGTCTTCTGGGGGACAGTCCCATCCTGGTAACAAAAAAATAAGGAATAACCAAAGAGGTTATGACCTAAGAAATCTCTGGATCAAATGAGCACCACACCAAAAGAATAATAAAAGCAAATGGAGGTAGAAAGAGATGGGTAGGGAAGGGAATACACTAAATGAAAGCTGACCACATGCTGTTATATATTGATTTTTTTTTGTCAAAGAGAAAAATAGTGGAAGTAAAAATTAGAAATTACCATCTAAAATTATTCTATTCTAGTTTTCCTCATGTTGAATTCTTACATAAGAAAACTAGTGGCTTTCTGAAAATTCAGAGAATCTGGCATTAAATGAAGTTATGGCAAAAACTAGAATCTGAAGTATTTGGCAGGTCTGTTCATTCTATCTGCTGGAGAGTTAACACTTCCTGTGAGAAAGGTACAGTGCCACCTCTTAGAATGATATAAAACAATGGTTTTTAATGGCTTATTTTCTTCTAAGTCTAATGTCATATTTATTAAGAGTGTGTGTGTGTGTGTGTGGGGAAAGGATCTGAAAAAGGGCTTTTATGATCAAATAGAAGTTAAAAATCATCAGAGATATATAGATAAGGATTTAAAACACGCTCCACCCCTCATTTTAAATAAAGAGAACAGGTAATATTACCCACCCTTGCAATATAATCCTGTCACCATTCAAAAAACAATTCCCACAAAGTTCATGAAAAATCTCTTAATTGATAAATCTCATGGTTTTTCTTGAGTCTTCATCATTCTTGACCTTTTAGAAACTTCTGATACTGCTGACTATCACCTCCCCATGCTCCTCAGCTTTTGTGACACTGCTCTCCTTCTTCCTATCTATTTCTTCTCAGAAGAATCTTTTGCCTCTAAATATGAGTAATCCTTGCCAAAGGTTCTCCCCCATATCTTCTTCTCTCTTTACTACCTCTTGATAATATTACCATACCCTTAGAAGTTCAATCATCGTCATCATCATCATCATCATCATCATCATATATATGTGTATATGTGTGTGTGTGTGTGTGTGTATACACACACACACACACACACATACACACACAATTTCAACCTGCTTCCTCCACTCCCCTCCTATATCTGCTAATTGGTATGACTCTTGTTTTATCTCTTCACTGAGAATGTTTTTTTTCTGTATAATTTTGTCACATTTACCATTATTCTTTTGAGATGGTCCGGAATTGGAAGCTTAATCTCCTTAAAGCTGCCTCAAAAAAGGAGAGCAAGCAGGTGGTTAATGTATTTGATCCTTTGCCAAGGGTGATGGTGAATTGTTTCATTTGATCCTAAAAGCCACCTTCTGAGGTAGGGGCTACTTTCCCACCACTGACCTCTTGGAAAGTGAGGTGGACAGGGGTTAAGAGGACAATCATCGCTGGGTCATCAACAACTGAGACCCTGAATGAATCGATTGTCCTTTTTGCCAAGTTCTGAAATTTGGATGGAGTTTAGGGCTTCTCTTGTGCCAGGCACTAGGCCAGGCACATGGGAAAGGAGTTATTCAAAAATCCTACCTTCTCTCCTCCACCCTGCCTCCCCTCTCCCTCCCCCCTATTCAGGATAGTCTTCCTTTGGTTGTCAATGTCACCCTCCCACTCTAGTATGTTATTCAATTTGGTTGCCAATGTCACCCTCCCACTCTAGTATGTTATTCAAAATATATATATATATATAAAATCAATTATCTGATTCTATCTTTGAATCTCCTAAAAGATTTCTTTCTCTATACTCACAAAGAGTCAATCTAGTTCAGGCCCTTTGGATTATTGAAAGAGTCTCCTAATCAGTTTACCAGTTCCAACCCTTTATAACAACAGTTTATATCCCACACTGTTATCAAAATCATCTTTCTCAAGTCTAAATGTGAAGTATTTCTTCTTGCAAGCTCAAAAATCTCCATCAACTCCCTAATCTCTTTACTATAAATGACAAATGCTTCAGATGCAATACTACCTACTTGCACGTATCATAAATTCCTGCCAAAGCAATGTCCCACATATTGTTCCCTTTATTTAGCCTTCCACCTCCAATCTGGATATCTTTATATGAGATGTCCATGCCATGCCTGGACTGAGTCCCTTCCTTATTTCCACCTCTGAGAATTACTTGTTTCCTTCAAAGCTCAGCTTTTGGACTACCTCTTAATGAGAAAGCCTCAATCACCCCCCTAAATTTTGGCACCCTCTCCCCCTTCCTCCTCTTCTTATCATGGCTACACTTACCTATTACCTAGCTTACAGTCTCCCACTAAAAGATTTTGCCCTCCCAAAGACCCCAGTTTTTGGGATAAGAACTCATTATTTGACAAAAATTGCTGGGAAAATTGGAAATTAGTATGGCAGAAACTAGGCTTTGACCCACACTTAACACCGTACACCAAGATAAGGTCAAAATGGGCATAAAGAATGAGATTATAAATAAATTGGAAGAGCATAGGATAGTTAACCTCTCAGACCTGTGGAAGAGGAAGGAATTTATGACCAAAGAAGAACTAGAAATCACTATTGACCACAAAATAGAAAATTTTGATTATATCAAATTGAAAAGTTTTTGTACAAACAAAACTAATGCAAGTAAGATTAGAAGGGAAACAATAAACTGGGAAAACATTTTTATAGTCAAAAGCTCTGATAAAGGCCTCATTTCCAAAACATATAGAGAATTGACTTTAATTTATTAAGAAATCAAGCCATTCTCCAATTGATAAGTGGTCAATGGATATGAACAGACAATTTTCAGACGAAGAAATTGAAACTATTTATAAACATATGAAAATATGCTCCAAATCATTATTAATCAGAGAAATGCAAATTAAGACAACTCTGAGATACCACTACACACCTGTCAGATTGGCTACAATGACAGGGAAAGATAATGTGGAATGTTAGAGGGGATGTGGGAAAACAGGGACACTGATGCATTGTTGATGGAATTGTGAATACATCCAGCCATTCTGGAGAGCAATTTGGAATCATGCTCAAAAAATGATCAAACTGTGCATACCCTTTGATCCAGCAGTGTTTCTACTGGGCTTATACCCCAAAGAGATACTAAAGAAGGGAAAGGGACCTGTATGTGCCAAAATGTTTGTGGCAGTCCTGTTTGTAGTGGCTAGAAGCTGGAAAATGAATGGATGCCCATCAATTGGAGAATGGTTGAGTAAATTGTGGTATATGAATGTTATGGAATATTATTGTTCTGTAAGGAATGACCAGCAGGATGAATACAGAGAGGATTGGAGAGACTTACATGAACTGATGCTAAGTGAAATGAGCAAAACTAGGAGATTATTATATACCTCAACAATGATACTGTTTGAGGATGTATCCTGATGGAAGTTTATCTCTTTGTTAAAGAGAGCTAATTCAGTTTCAATTGATCAAGGATGGACAGAAACAGCTACATCCAAAGAAAGAACACTGAGAAATGAATATAAACTGCTTGCATTTTTGTTTTTCTTTCTGGGTTATTTATACCTTCTGAATCCAATTCTCCCTGTGCAACAAGAGAATTGTTCGGTTCTGCACACGTATATTGTATCTAGGATATACTGTAACCTATTCAACATGTATAGGACTGCTTGCCATCTGGGGGAGGTGGTGGAGGGAGGGGAAAAGTCAGAACAGAAGTGAGTGCAAGGGATAATGATGTAAAAAAATTACCCAGACATGGGCTCTGTCAACAAAAAGTTATTAAAAAAAAAAAGATTTTGCTCTCCTAGCACAATGATTCTACATGCAGGGTAGAGTAATAATATTATCTTCAAAGATGATAATTTCAAGGTATTGCTAAAGTCATTCTATGTATAATGAACTATGAGGAGCTGACTAGGAAGAGTTTGGAATCTTTAACTATGAGCCTGCTTTACATGTTGGACCCTAGTCCCATGTGCCCCCACAATGGATTCAGGAGGGGTCTTCCTTGAGGCTCTGCCACCACCCATTTATAGGACTTTCCCTCTGTGGATCTTTTGCTTCTTCACCAGAAAAATGATGCACATAGAAGTAGAAGAAGGGCAGAATCACTGACTAAAGAATCTCTAAAGGCCCATTCTATTCTGGAACCTCCGTGAAAGAGATGGTTTTACAAAAACCAGGAAGAATGGGATCTCTGAACAGGAATCTCCTTTATATATGATGTTGTTTGAGAAGCTTGTCTTCCCAAGAAAGAGCTATAAAAGTTGAGAAAAAAGATCTACGGAAATTTATGAAGAGACCTTATGGGACAAGTAAAAAAAACTTGCAGGATACCTCTATAGAACAGGAAGGGGCTGTCCTTAATCCTAGACCCTTAGGCAAGGCAGGGATTCTGAGTAGCTGGGAACTCCCTCTGAGAAAAAAAGAAATACTTGATGGGGGAAAGAGAATGAAAAGACTGAACATAAAGAAAATCCCAAGACAGTGATCTTTTCACCTTCCACAGGGGAAAAGGGAATAATGAAATGCTAAAACAAAAAACAAAAAGCATACAAAACAAACCATAAAAGATTAATCTTCAAGAATCAAGCAAATGACAACAACAAAAATCACATCAAACCAGAAAATAAAAAAAGAGGGGTAAAATGAAAGATGACCCAGAAATGATGCTACCTTCCCTATCTTCAAACTGTGAGAAGGCAATTTTAATCAAAAAACTTATCCCTTGCTCTTTTTTTTATAGTCACCTCCCTATCCCCCATTCATTCCTTGGGGCAGAAGAGTAGAAAAACAAGCAGCTAACTTGGGGCAGAAAAGAAGGTTAGAATAGCAATTCCTTCCTAATAAATTGCACATACTTAAGGTACAATTACACCTTAATCATAGGTGGTCAGTTTTGAGATCCCTTGGGTATCAGGTCACTGACAACACTGACAATATCTCAGAGACTTAATTCCATCAAAGGTTCAAAACTGACCTAAACTTCTGAGGATCCTTTGGAGCAGGAATTGAGAAAAGCGATGGAGGGGTGGAAAGAAGGGAATGAAAGGGGTATTTATTGTTCTGAGACAAAACTTTTTTTCCCCTTATACCACCACCCCAAGAATATTACTGACTTAAAGGAAACCACAGATTTGAGCCTAGGAATGTACTGATGCAAAGAGATATTCAATTATCTTTAATTGGATTGGAATTCTTGAATCAAATACTTGGTTCTAAATATGTTTCTTTTTTAGTTCTAGAAATCTCAAAATAGATGTAATGTGAAGTGATACTGAGCAGTGCTAATTGAGAACCTGCTAACCCACAGAAGTGGGTTAGCTTTTAGGAAAACAGAAGCTTCCTGGATACTTACTGCTCTGAGAAGAACTTTTTGGCTTCCCAATATATTTGAGGATGGGGTTTCGCTTCTTGTCTTCCAATGCATCCTTTTCCTTCTTAGTATTGCTGCTCTGCTGAAATAGGAGAAAATTGTTGTGGAAAGCCTCAAGATTAAACCTTGCCAGTCAATTTCCCTCCCATGGAATCTGCCACTAACTAGAAGATGGTATGGTAGATGTGATAGTTTTGGGGGTGACAATTATGCCTACATGTTAAAAAATGAGAGAAAGTAAGCTCTGGTGTATTCTCATTTCCTACCATTTTCCCAGATGCCTGTATTCAAATTTTACTCGAAGGCCAAAACAAAGGGAATATAGTTGGGTAGCTGTTAAATAAAAGTCCTCTTTTAGCCCAGAGGTAGTGATAAATTAAAATGAACAATCATAAAAGCTTCGTGACATTCTCAAAGAATATTTTAATGAAAAAATAAAGGCCATTCACCACATGTTCTCTCTTCTCCCTTTCTCTACATACATAAAACTTTGACATCATCCCCATTCCTGTGAAAGGTAGCTCTTTTTGTCAAGGCCAACCCTCTTCCACGTATTTTTGATCCTATCCTCTCATTTCTTCAGCAGATTGCTCAAACTTCTCCATCTAATCCTCGGTTTCTACCTAATGGTCCTTTCCTGCTGCCTACAAACAGATCCAGGTCTCCTCCATCCTTAAAAAAACTCACTTGGCTTTGGTTACTATCCTACCTAAGCTATAGTATTATAAGATCTCTACTCTCACTTCCTCCGTTTTTGTTTTTGTTTTTTTTTTTTGTCTTTCTCATTTCTCAGTTCTTTAAAGTCTAGTTTCTGACCTCACCATTCAAATGAAGCATCTTTCTTCAAAGTTACCAATGAGCTTTTAAGAGACAAATATGATGCTTTGTTTTCAATCATACTTTGTCCTCTTTGCAGCATATGACACTCAATCACACTCTCTTCATGGATATACTCCCTTCTCTGGCTTTTTTAAATGAACTATTCTCTCTTGGTTCTCTAATATTTTTTTATTTTTCAGGTTTCTTTACTACAGAGTGATTATACAGATCCCTTCTGAACTGTGGATGTACCCCTAGGCTCTGTCCTAGACTCTTCTCTCTGCACTGTGACTTCATTAGCAATTATAGGTTTGATTCCCTTCTCTATGTATATAATTCTTAGCAATCTTTACTCAGTCCTCCTTTCTGCACTGAGCTCCAGTCCTCTAGCAAGCAACAAGCATTTTAAAATTTATGTGTCAGACATTAAATGAGGATTGAGGATATAAAGACAAACAATGTCTGCCTTCAAGGAGCTTACCTTCTCTACCAAGAAAGAGAACATATACATCCCTAAGTCCATTCATGAATACAAGATAATGTTAGGAGGAAAAGTCTCATGTTCACAGTGATACCTGAATTAAATTTTGAAGGAAGTTAGGAATTTTAAGAGAACTGGGAAGGAAGTACCTCAAGTTTCTCTCTACTCTTGCCCTTCTTCCTTCTGTTGTCAAAATTATAATCCTAAAACATAGGTCTGATTATACTATACCTTTCCCTTATTCAAAAATTCCAGTAGTTTTCTGTCACTTTTGATATCAAATATATCTTGTTTGGTGTTCAAAGCCCTTCACAAATCAGTCCATTCCTATCTTTCCAGTATTCTTTCATTTTAATCCCTCCTTTCTACATACTTTGACTTAAGTCATATTTGCTGTTCCTAAAACAAGACACTTGGCTTTCCAATTTTGATGCCTCATGCCCGAGACTCTCTTTCCTTATCTTGGCTTCCGTATTGTTTGGTTAAACTCCTACCTTCTGAAAGAAGCCTGTTCTCAAGTCCTTAATCTTAGTGTCTTCCCTTAGAGACTATCTCCATTTTATCTTGTGCATATCCTTATTTGTTTTGTACATAGTTGTTTCCCTATTGTCTCATTAAATTGTGAGTTCCTTAAAAAAAAATTTTTTTTAAGTTCCTCTGTTGTCCCAGTATTACACGGTATACAGAAGTGTTTAAAAAATGTCTGCTGACTGACTTCACAAACTGGCTCTAGCCTACCTTTCTAGCCTTATTCTATTATCATTGCCTTGTATGCAGGCTAACTAGTGGCCACACAAGTCTCCTAGCTGTTTCTTGTTTCCTTTAACTGTGTCTTTATAGAAGCTGGTCCCCAAGTTTGCAAGGCACTCCTTCATCATCTATGCCTTCTAGAATCCAGTTTCCTTAAAAGCTGAGCTCAGAAAGACCATCTTTTGTGTGAAGCTTTCCCTAAAGGCACTTTTCTGTCACTGCTTCAGAAATTTTCTAAGACTTTAACTAGCACAGAAAGTATCCATCTACATGGGGAGAAGAAGTTTCTTAACAAGAGTTCCCTGTCCCAATGAAATCATAGATCTAGTTAAAAAAAAAAAAAAAAGCAAAAACAGAGACATGAAGCAAACGAAACTCCTATGATGCTATGTAACTTAATAGAATGTAAGCTCTGTGAAGGCAAAGATAAAGAAACAATTTCATTGCTGCCCTTGTATTCCTGATGTTTAGTGGCAGAGAAAAGTACAAAATAAATGCTTTGTTAAATTTTCAGATGAAGAAATAAAAGCTATCTACAGTCACATGAAAAAATGCTCTAAATCACTATTAAGTAGAAAAGTATAAATTAGAACAACTCTGAGGTACTACTTCACATCTCTCAGATTAGCTAATATGACAGAAAAAGAAAATGACAAATTTTGGAGAAGATATGGGAAAATCTGGACACTCATAGACTGCTGGAGAATTGTGAACTAATCTAACCACTGTGTAGAGCAATTTGGAACAATTATTAAAGGGTAATCAAATTGTGCATATGCTTTGATCCAGCCATACTACTACCAGGTATGTATCCCAAAGAGATCATAAAGAAGGGAAAAGGACCTGCATGTACAGAAGTATTTATAGCAGCTCTTTTTGTGGCAAAGAACTGGAAACTGACGGGATATCTATCAATTGGGGAATGGCTGAACAAGTTATGATACATGAATATAATGGAATACTATTGTTCTATTAAAAACAATGAGCAGGATGATTTCAGAAAAACCTAGAAATATTTAAATGTACTGATGCAAAGAGAAGTGAACAAAAGCAGGAGAACATCGTACATAATATCAGCAAAATTGTGTGACAATCAATGATGACTGACTTGGCTTTTCTTAGCGTTACAATGATCCAAGACAATTCCAAAGGAATCGGGATTAAAAAATCCTACCCACATCCAGAGAAAGAACTAAGTCTGAATGCTGATTTTCACTTCCTTTTTTCCCTCATGTTTCCCCCCCTTTTGGCATGTTTCTTTTTGTTCATAACTTGACTAATATAGAAATATGTTTTCAATGGTTGCACAAATAAAACCCATATCAAATTGTTCTTTTAGGGAAAGAAAAAGTAAAAAGGGGGGAGAAAATCTGGAACTCAGAATTTTATGTTAAAAAAGAATGTTAAAATTTGTCTTTACATGTAGTTGGAGAAAATAAAATACTACTAAATGGGAAAAAAAGAATAAATGCCTGTTTACAAACTGGCTAAAAGATCACTGCCTAGGGGCATTAAAGTCACCTTCTTAGTCTTAGGGAAGAAAGGTAACCATTTGTCCTTGTCAGGAAGAGTCTGAGATTTCTCTGCTGTGGAGGGCCGTGTCTCTCGAAGTCGGATCCCAGCATGGCTCATATAGGTGTTGAGAGCAAAGTCCATTGAAACACTGTAAAAGAGAGGACGGTCAAGGACTTTCAACCTCAAAGCAACAGGTAAACTTGCCAACAACATATTATAAGCCTCAGGAACTCAGAACCTTCTCTAAGACAGTTCACTTGGGAACAGTGAATGTGGAAAAACCTGAAAATGGTTTCTTTATCTCTCTTAAGGCAGAATGGCATCTAACTTTTCCATATGGATGAAGTATATCAATCCTAATTCCTATAGCTTTCACAAAATTTGAGAGAGTTAGAAAAAATTTCAGAGATTACCTATTCTAAACTGTCCTTGAACAAGAAGCATCTTCTAAAACTTAAAATTATGATGCCTGACAAGCAATCATTCTTAATGATTTTTATTAAAAAGCTCAATAGGAATTAATAATCTCTCTACTCCCATCCCCTCTTCCCCATCCCCAATAAAAGCTACTAATATCAGTCTTCGAATACACAAAAGAATGAGGGAAAGTGTGAGGTCTGGTGCTTGATCAGAATGCTTCAGTTACAGTCAGGGGCCAGACCAGTTACTAGGAGCTCCTAGTTATTCCCCAACACTGACACTGAAGTATAACAAGTTGGAAGAAAAGCTATTAGAAAATGAAATTTTTCAGAGCTCTGAGGTTAAAGTTAAGTTCCGATAATCTGCAGGTGAACTACTAACACTACATATACTACCTGCAGCAAATATTTCATCTCAGACTGGTTTCCTCTTTTTCTCCAGCACATTTCTACTTCTCTGGGAGCAAAATGAATTTGTATTCCTTGAGTACACAAACCTATTCCTCCCTCCTTAATAAATATGGTTCAGGAAAGGCAAATTCACATTCTCCTAAGAAAAATGCAGTCAGTTTTAGTGCAAAAGAAAAAAAATCAACATATTTTTCAAATTAAGTTAAATATGACTGTTGAATTAGCTACTCTTTTAATAATACTGACTTCTTCCTCTATTAATTCAGACAACCAAGAGCTTGCTTTAGTATCATTAACATATTTGCCTTTCAATGGAATAGAAGTGGGACAGGATAGAAGTACAGAGTTCTCTAGAACCACAAAATAAAGGTTAGACAAAATGTCATGAGTTTTAGCTGGAATTGGACAGATTTAACCTCTAGGCAGAAAAATGACATAGATGACCCTTCCAACTTTTATGACCATGAAGATCATTTAGTACTTAAACTGAGATACTGAACAACCTTGGATTTTTGATAACTTCTACCCATAGAGAAGCAACTAGAAGAAGGCAAAAGAGATGTTCAAAATCAACTGCTATTTAACCTCAAGACACAACTGAAAGGCAACATCAAAAGAATGTGAACAGAAAATGCTATATACTTACTCACCTCCGATCTTCCTCGTATTTGGACCTGCAAGGAGAGAAATGAAGGAAAGATGACTCAGGCAGCAAAGCAGAGCTGGTCTATGTTCACCAACAGGAAGGAGGGCAAGTTTCTTCTTGAAAAGGAGGAGGACAAAGAGGAGGGGGAGGGAATCATTTTAATAGGAAGATCAGATCATGGTGATTGAAACAGCTTGAGGCTCAGGGGGTGAGAACTCTGATGCCTGGGAGGCACTCAATAAAAATGGGAAGATGATCATGATGCTTCTACCATTCTAAAGGAGGAGAGAATACAGTAGAAATCTTTTGCAGAGCAATTTAGTATATGTCTAAGCTTCTAAGGTGTTATTAAGGAAGAAGATATTATTTTTAATTTTCACTAAGGACCAAAAGAAGAGAACTGGGCTGAAACTGTAGTAAAAGGAGATGGATTAGAAAACATCTTCAGACTTCATTCAAAGAGAGTGGTTTACACTGGCAAAAATTAGAGTGCCATTATTATAAACAAGTGGCTTAATTTATTCCATCTTAGTCCTATGTAAGCTATGATCTCGAAGTATTTCCACAAATACAATCTATTAGATTACAGATAGAAAGAGCTAAGGTAATTTATCCACTTGACAAAAAGTGAAAACAAGTGTGCTAAAGTTCACACGGTCAGTGTGCATGGGTTTTTAGGGCTAAAAAGAACCTTAGAAAACATTTACTCCAACTTCTTCAGTTTACAAATAAGGAAACTAAGATTCAGAGAGAAATTAAATAATTAGCTCAAGGTTAGAATTAACTAATGGCAAAGTTTGGCCCTGGATAAGAACTTATCTTCACTCACAGAGGAATCTGAGGGTGGGACTTACATCACAGGCATCTATATTGCTTTGGGAAATGGAGCTGGACAGATATAGTAAGAAGCAGCTGCTCCGGAAACTATTAAATAAGTTTAGTTTAGTTTTCCAGCCATGATTATTAAAAATGGTTCAATTTCTCTTAAGACAAGTCCATCTGCTTTCTGAAGCAAATGAGAGGAGGAAGGGGAAAAGAGTGAGGTTGGGGTAGAAGAGAATAGAGGGAAAAGGGAGAGGGGCACTATTCCTTGGAAAGAATCTCATTCATAGCTTGGCCCTGGGCTTATTACCACTAAATATATCATACATTATGACTCTGCTTATGGGATCACTCTGAGACCTTCTTCAAAAGGTTAAGAATGGTGGAAATGAGAAAAGTTAAGAAGGAAAAGGTAGAAATAAGTCTTTTAAATTAAGCCTTTAATTTGCCACTACTGCTAAAAAGCTATTGGTTAACTTTATAAGCTCGATACATTATGATTCCTTCAAAAATTCTTGTAGCCCATTCAAAAAATCCTGCTTTTCTAGAAGAAGAGAAGGGGACATATTTCACCAGTTTTAAGAGAGAAAAACTAAGTCTAGAAAGAAAGCTAAAAAAGTTGATAGGGAAAGGGTCAGGAAAGGACCCAGGTAGTCTAGACACCCAGCTAAGTTTTTTGATACGAGGGCCCAGACACTCACAGGATATCTCCAAGAGCAGCCAACTGTCTCTCAGCAATTTGCCGCTCCCGCTGGGGGTCCCCATCCAAATCTAGAAGGTCATTTTCTCCATAGAGACTGCCCAGGCCCATGGTTCGCTTTGTCCTGCCAAAGGGAGATACAACCACAGAAGAGAGACAGAGGAAAAGAGGAAAAGAAATGTACATATATCAAAAGAGTCACCCAGAGATAGAAAATCAGAAGCAATAAGAAACAAATCATCAGAAAAACATGAAATATAAGTTTAAAAAAATCATTTAAGCAAATTTGCAGGCAAGGTTAAAGGGAGACTGAAAAACTCAGCAGCCTTAACCAACCTTTTGGCTCACTCTCCTCTAGTGGACCTGTGCTGGCCAATACTTGACCCTGTTAAACAACACCCAACCTTTTTCTGGCCCTGAAGGAAAGGCTGCCACACCTGTAGTCCTGAATCTGTTCCTGGATCTCTGGCATAGCTGCTTCTTGGGCCTCAGATAATGCACTACGGATATCCTCATTGTTGCGCAGGCGCAAATCTGCCAGTGACAGGATACAGAAGATGATAGACACATTAATGATTCTTAAAGACCTTAAACTATGGATCTTCCTACTCATTTCCCTTTTCACCTTACCTGAGAACTGAGGCTTGGACATGCTGGGTCATTCTGACACCAAAAACAGAGCCTGTGCAGCCAGGTCCCAAAGGTTAAGAATGGGAAAGATTTCTAGAAAAACTACTTCCCACTGAAAGCAGCATGAATCCTCTCACCAGAAGCCAAGCACTGTTCCCCTCCCTGCATGGCTAAGCTTGCACTGATAAGCCCCTAGCCCTCAAGAGGCTCACTTACCACCTAGGCAGCACTCTAGAAAGGACAGGAACAACAGACAAAAAAGGGAGGCTATTTGCTGAGAAGTTCCTCTTCTTCCTCCTTCCTCATTTTAGTTCACTCAAATGCCTTCTGCTATTACCTTCTCTTTCACCTGCTCAGTTACGAAGGTGGTCCTTCTCCTTGCCAAGGCAAACCCAGAGGGGTTTTATATGCATAAATGATCCCACTCCATCTGATGTTCTCCATCTGATGTCTTCCTTTACCATCTCCACCTTCTCATTTGTCTTCAGTCCCCTGCTTCCCTCTACCCTGCAGACATTGCCAGATCTTCCCTCCCTGCATCTGTCCAACCTTTGTTAGCTATCATCTCGTGTCCCTCTTCTCTTTTGTGGCTAAACTCTTCAAGAAGGCTGTCTACGATCAGTACCTCCACCTACATTTCTTTCACTCTTGTCTGGCTTCTGACCTCATCAGTCAACCAAAACTGCCCACCCTAAGTTACCAATGACCTCTTAGCTGCCATATCCAATGGCCTTTCCTCAGTCCTCTTCTGACACGGTCAGTCACATTCTCCTTCCCAATACTCTCTTCTCTTTAGGATTTTGTGACTCTCTTCTGTCCTGGCTCTCCTCTTACCCATCTGACTGTTCCTTCTCAGCCTCCTTTGCTTGATGACTTCACCTAGGTCTTGCCTGATAACTAACTTTAGGTGCCCCTGAGTCTCTGAGTGCCTTGGGACCTCTTTATACTATTTCACTTGGAGACCTCGTCAGCTCCTATGAATTCCAATATCTTAATCTAAATGATTCATAATCTTATTTGTCCATTTTTAACCTCTCTGCTTATCTTCACTGTCATTTCCAACTACCAAATGCACATCTTGAAATGGAAGTCCTGTAGATACCTCAAGTTCAGTATGTACAAAACTGAGCTCATTCTCTTCCTCCTCCCTTCAAACTTCCCTATTTCTGTAGAAGCGCTATCCTCCCAGGCATTCAAGCTTACAACCAAGATGTTTTCCTCAACTCCTCCCTCTCATTCTCCCATATCCCATCTGTCTCCAAGGCCTGCTGACTTTACCTTCCCAACACCTCTTGCATATACCTCTTCGCTTCTGACACTGCCACCACTCTGGTGCAAACCCTTACATTCTCCCAAATCGACTGAAACAATAAATTTTTGGTTGGTCTTTCTGTCTCAAGTCGTTCTCTACTCCCTTCCATCCACTATTCAGCCATCAAAATGATCTTCCCAAAGCCCAGGTAAAAATGTCACCTTTCCATTCAAAAAATGCTAGTAATTCCTTCTTACTTCCAAGATCAAACAAAAAAGGATTTAGCTCTCCAAGCCCTATTTAACTGGATCCTTCATTATCTTTCCAGTCTTATAACACTTTATTTTCCTCCATGTACTCTGTGATCCAATGACGCTGGTCTCCATATGATTCCTTACACAAGACACTTGATCCATTTCTCCCTGGCCTTTGTAAAGGTTGTCTCCCCTATTTCTTAGTTCTACCTCTGCCCTAGTTTAACTTCAAACCTCAAATCAAGGACCCCTTCCTTCCAGAGACTGTTCTAGTTGTTAGGGTTTATCTCATCTCCCTGAACTGCTTTAGATTTATTTTAGATAGTTTTGTATTATGCAAAAGTGGCTTATCCATGGGATTCTATCTCTTCTCATCCAGCTTCTTTGGTTTTCTTGAGGTCTTGAAACCTATATCCTACCCTCTACAAGATGCCTTTCCAGCCCTCTTTAATTCCAGTTCCTTTCCTCTAAAATTATCTTCAATTTATTTTTACCTAGCTGTTTGCATATAGTCTCCTTGAATTCCTTGATATAAACAAGCTTTTGCCTTTCTTTGCATCTTAAGTACTTAGTATAATACCGGGCACATCATAAGAATATAATAAATGCTTATTGATTCACTGATTAATAAGACTTTTGGGACTCTAGATGGTATAGTAGAAAGGGTGCCAAGCCTGGAATTAGGAAAATCTGAGTTCAAATCCAGCCTCAGACACTTACTAACTGTGTGGTCCTGGATAAATCACTGTACCTTGTTTGCCTCAGTTTCTTTACATATAAAATGAGCTGAAGAAGGTAATAGTAAAGTATCTTTGTCAAGAAAACTTCAACTGAAGTGACAAAAAGGTAAACACAATTGAAGTGACTAAATAACAATAAACAACTAGACTCTACAAATTCTACAGCATCTGAGCTCACCACAGATCTTTAATATGTCCCCAATTCCTTAATATTTTTATGACTCTTTACTCAATTTGTGCAAATCTACTTTTCACCTGGACATTTAGACATTAAAGAGGAACACTAAGAATGGTTTATGTAAAGAGAATGGAATCTGAAAAATTACTAATAGTTTCCTTTTCTAATTCTAATTCAAAATAATCTCCCAGTAGTGCTTCCTTGTTGACTTTATATGACTTTATTTTCTCTATCAGCTTACAGACTTGTTTTACAATTTTGAAAATTAACTCCAATAGCTAAATTTAAAAATAGCCATGCTTACATAATGTTTCCAAACTTTACAAAACAGTTTCCTCTCTCCTATGAGTTAAGTAATTCAAATAAGATTATTCTCATCTTACAGACGAGAAAACCAACTGGGAGGAAAAATTTCAGTCCCATCATTACATACCTATGATGCAGTGGAGCCAAGCCCAAACACAAACCTTTTGACAACATGTGCATGTGTTCTTATGTTCGTGTTGTTTTCTTACAAATGATGGAACTAAACCCAGAGACAAGTGACTTGTCCCAAGTTACATAGTAAATGAGTGGCAGAAGTAGAGCAAGTCTCCTCCCATCCATCCCAGGTCCCAGTCTATTCTACCACATTACTTCCTTTCCCTATCCTCTTCACTGATCTTCCCCTTCTCCTCCAGGTTTGCAATCTTAAGAGTCACCCTTCATTCCACATCACCACGTAGTCAATTGGTTCCTAAATTTTGTTACTTCAGCCTCTCCCACATTCCTCCAACTGTATTCTTTACTCATAAGGACCACAATCCCAGTTCCATGTCTATCATCTCTTGGCTTGGACAATAGCTTCCTACCTGGTTCTCCCCAGTCTCTGCCCTTCAAACTTCATATCGGTTGACAGTCCTAAGACACAGCTTTAATGGCCCTGTACTGTCTCTGACAGCATACAAAGTGTGAACCAAGGCCCCAAATCTACCTTTTCTGACTTATTGCAAATTCTTCCCCTTCCTTTTATAATCTGGCCTTCTTACCATTCTTTATAGCTTGTTCTAGTTCTTTTTCTGAAATGGGAATATTTAAGCAATTTACTTCCTCCTCTGATAATCTGGGCAGCCTATATTTTTGGAGGTAATCATCCATTTCACTTAGGTTATCAAATTTATTGGCATAAAGTTGGGCAAAGTAACTCCTTATTATTTCTTTAATTTCCTCTTCATCAGTAGAAAGTTCTCCCTTTTCATTTTTAAGACTACTAATTTGATTTCCCTCTCTCCTTTTTCTAATCAGATTTATCAAAAGTTTATCAATTTTATTGGTTTTTTTCATAAAACCAACTCTTAGTTTTATTTATTAGTTCCATAGTGTTTTTTTTAACTTTCTATATTATTAATTTCTCCTTTTAATTTTAGAATTTCAAGTTTAATAATTGATTGGGGGGTTTTAATTTGGTCTTTTTCTAGCTTTTTAAGTTGCAGGCCCAATTCATTGATCTTCTCTTTCTCTATTTTATTCAAGTAAGCCTCTAAGGATATAAAATTTCCCCTTATTACCGCTTTGGTTGCATCCCATAAATTTTGGTATGATGTCTCACTGTTGTCATTATCTTGAGTGAAATTATTAATTCTTACCACTCTTTATAACAGATCTACTCCACATGTCCTAGAACTGCCCCTGCCCTTCCCACCTTGTACTATATGTACTCACTTTGGTCTAAGAATCCCCACTTCTAATGAGGCCTTTCTTGATACCCCCCAGCCAAAGAGTCATGTGCTGCCCACAAACATATCTAGCATCTCTTCTATTTACTTAGGTGTGTACACATTCTCTCCTCTTGCTAGCCCTTAAGTTGAGGCCAAGGGGTGCTTTCACTTTGTTTTTACATACTTCATGTCTATACAGTGCCTAACAAGTAGTAGGAACTTAATATTTACTGTTTTCCCTCATATGCTCCTATATTCTAGCCAAAGTGGCATATTAACTATTCCTAGCACACAACATTCAATTTCTTGGCCCTATGCCTTTCTACAGGTTGTCTCCCCCATTTCTTAGTTCTACCTCTCCCCCTGCTTACTTCAAACCTCAAATCAAGGACCAGAGGCTGGTCTACTTGTTAGTGTTAATCTCGTCTTCCTGAACTACTTTACATTTATTTTAGATAGTTTTATGTTATACAAAAGGCAGAATGGCACAGGACATATAGCTGCCCTCAAAACCAAGAAGACCTGGGTTCAATCCTATCTTTGACACAACCTGACTGTAAGACCTTTCTCAGTGCTCCAGGCAACTCTCTAAGAGTTGCAGAGAAGGTGTCAACCCCCATTGGTAGAGGGAATTTCTTCAATGAAATCATAGGTCAAGTCCTTAAACCTAATTTTATACTTCCAGCTTACATGTTTTCCCCAAACAGAGTATAAGCTCCAGCACCTAGCACAGTGCCCAACACATTTAGGATGCTTAACAAATGCTTGTAAAATTGAAATAAAAAGAATTACATTCTTCACTTACAATTAAACCACTTATACTTACTAAAATGCTGCTTCATATGTGTTAAGTTACGTTCATACGCGTCCTCATGCCTATATTAAACTGTAAACTTCCAGAGGCCAGGGAGTATATTTCATTTAAATGCTTTACTTCTCCAGAATCCAGGCTAAAGCCCATCTTCTATAGGGTTTGAGGGAAAGAATGAAATATAAGACTGGATCACTTACCAATCTCAGCCTGTAATGTTTCAGGTATCTTCACCCTCAAAGGCTGAAAAATAAAAAGGAAATATGATCAGGCCACCTAACCTGAGAGACCTAAAAGAACTTTTAATATTTCCCTTTAAACTTAGTTAAATTACATCTTTGCTTCAACTATTACTCTATCAAAACAATAACATTTTGCATTTTAAAAATACCTGCCAAATGTATACACACACACACACACACACACACACACACATATATACATACATACGTGTGTGTGTATATATATATATATATATATATATATATCTATGTATAAAATCTTATTTGATCTCTGCAACGTTATCAAGTAAGAAAATTCCTGTATGACAACTAAAGAAGATGTAGAACAAAAGAGGAACAGGATTTTAAGCATGGGACGGCCTGGGTAAGGGCACAGGGGCAGAAAATGGAATGTCATATACAGAAGAGAGCAAGTACACCACTTTGGCTGTCAACCGAAACTCAGAGACATTAGATGAGCTTTCCAAGGTCAATTAGTTGATTAATGGAGCTAAAGCTCAAATCCCGATCCTTCTGCTGAAATCGAAGTAGGTGGTAGAGTAATATCAGAGAATATAAAGGAAAACTATTTACTGTAATGAGCAGGAAGTGTCCTGAGCAGAGTTATCTAACACCAAAGGAAAGGCTATGTAACAGATTCCAATCCATAAAGAGGCACCAAGAACTCATGCAGACTGTGGAAAAAGCTATGTCATGGTCTATCTAGTTCTGGATCACAGATCCAAGACACAGTGGGAAGACCTCCGCCCAGAAGCAGCATTCACGGGTATTAAGTAAGGGCAGGTCCAAGACTATCCCTAGAGAAATGCAAGTTCAAAAGCAATGAGCACAGTATGGCTCTGATCCCAGGAGGAGAGAGGGTTTTCAGTTTCAATTTCTAGCCCAGTATAATGGTCATGAAGGAATAGCCAGCGCAGGATTTCTAGTCCAGAGGGAAGCTTGCACTTCCGTTACTCTGAACCATAGAGATTTCCAGGTGTTTTACAGAGGATGAGTCCAGAAGCACTCTGCTGTTGCTCAAACACAAACCCACACTGGGAACATGCAGACATCAGACCAGGGAGTCAAACCTTTCACTTGCAACAGACCACTTTGAGAAAACAGAAAACACACAGGTCACACAACTGTCCCTGAGATCCTCTATTAAGACAACACTGACAACAAGACTAACTCAGTCCTTCCCCCCAGAAGTGTGCATAGATTGGACCTAATATCAAGTCCAAAATCAGGAATAGAGTAGAAGAATGAGAAAATAACAAGAAATCCTATTGTAAAGAGCTATTATTACTGCAGAAAAGAAAAAACCATAGACCTAGAAGAAAAGAATGACTCAAACATCTACAAATGTTAATTACCCGAGAGAAAATATAGCTTATGTACAAACTCAACTAGAATTTCTGGAAGAAATGAAGCAGGATTTTTAAAAAGTTAATATTTTTATCAATGAAATGAAAGTATTAAAGGAAAAGACTAGAAAAGAAATGAGAGTTATAGAAGGAAAAAAAATCAGAAAGGGAATGAATACCTTAGCACAAGAGGCATAACAATTTTTGCAAGAAACAAAACTTCTTAAAATGTAAAATGGACCAAACAAAATCAATGATGAAATACGACAAAATCAAAACACATGCAAAAAAAAAATTTTTTTAAGTATCTCCTAGCAAAAACAAATCTGGAAAACAATTCAGAGAGAAAAAATTTAGAACTCCTTAATTGGATTATCTGAACACCATGATCAGAAAAGGAGCCTAGATATCTCTTAGAACCTAAGAGCAAAACAGAAAAAGGAATAATCCACCAATCACTTCTTGAAATAATCCCTAAACTGAAAACATTCAAAAGTATCACAACCAAAATCCAGAGTTTCTAAGTCTAAGAAAAAATACTGCAAGTAGTGAGAGAGAAAAATTCATAGTCAGGATCACACATGATTTTGAAGTGATCACTATAAAGGAATGGAAAGCCTGGAATACAATATTCCAGAAGGCAAATGACACAGACTTATGGACAAAATTAACTTCCAGCAAAACTGGGCATAATTTTATGGGGGAAAAAAAATTACTTTTAATGAATTAAGAGCACTTGGAAGCATTCCAGAAGATCAGAGCCATGTAGAGAATAAAATTCTAACAGTTAAGAAAAACATAAAAAATATAAACATGAATAATTAAGAGTAAGGGCTTAAACAAGGAAAAAACTGCTTATATTCTACTATGGCAAGATAATACATATCTGAACCCTAATGTCATAAGAGATCATACACACAATCTAATTGCCCAATGCTAGGGAGTGATTCTGTTATGTCTTGATGATCTTAAGAACAGAGAAGGGAAGAAAAACATACTGGTGAGAATACAGGGAAAGAGGGAAAGGAAAAGAAAGTTAGGGAAAATTATTTCACATAATTAAGGCACACAAGCTGACATCTATACAAACAAGGGAGGGAACAGCTGACCCATGAACCTCTAATCTGAATAGTCAAAGAACATAAAGAATACACATTATTGGGTACAAAAATACATTTCTTTCAAGAATGAAAGAAGATGAAAAAGGACAAAGGGGAAATAAGAAAAAGAACAGGTGACAGAGAGATTGGTTCTAACCAAACTCATAACTAAGGAGGCACAAAAATATTTGTTTTTTTCCTGAGGTGGCAAAGAATGAGAATCTGAGGGTAGGGCTATCAATTGGGAAATGATGTGTGTGTATGTTAGAGAATATATATATATATATATAAAAAATAGAATACTCTTGTGTGAGAATAAATGATGTTGGAAATGGTTCAAAGAAAACTGGGAAGATTTCATTTATCTTTTGGATATGGCCAATGCAAAAATTTGTTTTGCTTGATTAGACATTTCTGTCTCTTTCATTTTCAATGTTGATTAGGGTTATTGATTTAGGAGGAAATAGGGAAAGAAAGCACATATCTGCTGACTAAAAAAAAAATAAAATATAACTATTTTAAAAGTGAATCAATAGAAGCAAATGAATATAATACAAATTTGAGCTGTGTGAACAGAAGCCCAGTGATTAGAACTAAAAAAGGTGTTAACTTTGCTATACCCTGTACTAGTTGAACCACATCAGGAGACTTGTGTTCAATTCTGGGGACCATATAATACACAGGATATTGATAAGCTCAATCTATTGATAATAAGAATCCAAAGAACATTTTAAAATCATGAGGCCTAAAACTATGTGTCTGTGTGTGTGTGTGTGTGTGTGTGTGTGTGTGTGTGTGTGTATGTGTAAGTTTGCTGAAACTATATGTATATGGAAGTTTACACAGAGAGAGACAGAGAGAGAGAGAGAGAGAGAGAGAGAGAGAGAGAGAGACAGACAGAGAGAGAGAGAGAGAAGAGAGCGCACACTTAGAGGAGAGAACTTGGGAACATGATATTTAAAGAACTGTCATTTGAAAGAATAATTATATTTTTCTGTTTGGCTCCACCCAGAAGCAATGGGTAGAAGATGCAAAGATTAAAATCTCAGCTTGATATAACAAAGAAGTTTACAACAATTAGATTTATCCAAAAGCAGAGCAAGTCACTTCAGCAGGCAGTGAATTCAAAATCACTGGATGGAGATCCTAGAATATAGGTTAAAAATGTTGTGGAAGGGATTCTAGATCAGGGTTGTCAAAACCAAATGGAAATAGATCCTTGTTGGCCATATAGACAAAGAAAACCACAGGTTAACACTATCCATGTTGTACTGTACTTGCAAGGACTCCATACAATTTTACTTTGTCATTCTGCAAACACATTCTTTTTTTGTTTGTTTTTTTATTAAAGCTTTTTATTTTATTTTAAAACACATATGCATGGATAATTTTCAACATTAACCCTTGTAAAACCTTATATTCCAATTTCCCCCCTCTTCCCTACACACCCCCTTCCCTAGATGGCAAGTAATCCAATATATATTAAACATGATAAAAATATATATTAGATCCAATGTATGCATATACTTATACAATTATCTTGCTGCACAAAATCAAATCAAAAAGGAAAAAAAATGAGAAAAAATAAAATGCTAGCAACAACAACAAAAGTGAAAATGCTATGTTGTGATCCATACTCAATTCCTACAGTTCTCTGTCTGGGTGTAGGTGGCTCTCTTCAACACAAGATCATTGAAAAACCCTCGATGTTGAAAAGAGCCACGCCCATCAGAATTGATCATAGTATAATTTTACTGTTGCAAAATGGTTCTAATTCACTTCACTCAGCATCAATTCATCTAAGTCTCTACAAGCCTCTTTGGAATCATCCTGCTGGTCATTTCTTACACAATACTATTCCATCCATATATCATAATTTATTCAGCCATTCTCCAACTGATGAGCATCCACTCAGTTTCCAGTTTCTTGCCATTACAAGAAAGGCTGCTACAAACATTTTGGCACATACAGGTCCCTTTCCCTTCTTTAGTATTTCTTTGGGATATAAGCTCAGTATTAACATTGCTGGATCAAAGGGTATGCTCAGTATGATAACTTTTTGGGCATAATTCCAAATTGCTTTCCAGAATGGCTGGATCCATTCACAACTCCACCAACAATGCATCAGTGTCCCAGCTTTCCCGCATCCCCTCCAGCATTCGTCATTATCTTTTCCTGTCATCTTAGCCAACTCTGAGGTGTGTAGTGGTATCCCAGAGCTGTCTTAATTTGCATTTCTTTAATCAATAATAATTCAGGGGACCTTTTCATATGACTAGAAATGGTTTAATTATTTTATTTTTTTTTCCTGAAGCAATTGGGGTTGAGTGACTTGCCCAGGGTAACACAGCTAGGAAGTGTTAAGCATCTGAGGCCAGATTTGAACTTAGGTCCTCCTGACTTCAGGGATGGTGCTCTATCCACTGCACCACCTAGCTGCCCCTACTTTAATTTCTTCATCTGAAAATTGTTCATATCCTTTGACCATTTATCAGTTGGAGAATGGCTTTAATTCTTATATGAGTTAATGCTCTATATATTTTAGAAATGAGGCCTTTATCAGAACTCTTAAATATAAAAATGTTTCTCCAGTTTATTGCTTCCCTTCTAATCTTGTCTATATTAGTTCTGTTTATAGAAAACTTTTAAACAACATAATCAAAATTATCTATTTTGTTTTCGATGATATACTCCAGTTCTTCTTTGGTCACAGATTCCTTCCACTTCCACATATCTGGGAGCTACACTATCCTATGTTCTCCTAATGTGTTTATAATATCATTCTTTATGTCTACATCATGAACCTATTTTGACCGTATCTTGGTATACGGTGTTCTGTGTGGGTCAATGGCCTTGTTTCTGCCATACTAGTTTTCAATTTTCCCTGTAGTTTTTGTCAAATAGTGAATTCTTATCCCAAAAGCTGGGGTCTTTTGGATTTATCAAACACTAGACTGTTATAGTCACTGACTATTTTGCTCTGTGAACCTCACTTACTCCACTGGTCGACTTCTCTATTTCTTAGCTTGGTGACCTCTGCTTTATAATACAGTTCTAGATCTGGCACAATCAAGCCACCTTCACTGGCATGTTTTCTTTCATTAATTCCTTTGAAATTCTTGACCTTTTGTTCTTCCAGATGAACTCTGATATTATTTTTTCTAGCTCTGTAAAATAATTTCTGGGGAGTTTGATTGATATAGCACTAAGTAGATTAATTTAGATAGTATTGTCATTTTTATTATATTTACTTGGCCCTCCTATAAGCACTTGATATTTTTCCAATTGCTTAGATCTAACTTTATTTGTATGGAAAGTGTTTTGTAATTGTATTCATATCATTCCTGACTTGCCCTTGACAGACTCCCAAATATTTTATTCTATCAACAATTATTTTAAATGGAATTTCTTTTTGTATTTCTTGCTGTTGAACTTTGTTGGTAATATATAAAAATATTGATGATTTATGTGAATTTATTTTGTATCCTGCAACTTTGCTAAAGTTGTGAATTGTTCTTAATAGTCTTTTAGTTGATTTTCTAGGACTCTAAATATACCACGATATCATGTTCAAAGAGTGATAATTCCTTTAATCTTTTTCTTCTCTTATTGCCAAAGCTAACATTTCTAATATAATATTAAATCGTATTGGTAGACAATCTTTTTTCATTCCTGATCTCATTGGGAATGGTTCCAATTTGTTCCCATTACATGTGATGCTTGCTGATGGTTTTAAACAGATGCTATTGATCATTTTAAGGAAAATTCTATTTATTCCTAGAATCCCTGGTTATTTTTAACAGGAATGGGTATTGGATTTTATCAAATGCTTTTTCTGCATCTATTGAAATAAGGATATGGTTTTCGTCAGTTTGGTTATTGATGTATTCAATTATGCTAATAGTTTTCCTAATATTGAATCAGCCCTGCATTCCTGGTATAAATTCTACTTGGTCACGGTGTATTATCAGGGTATGAGGTATATTCTTCTTTTTCTCCATAAAAAATCTCTTTGTTAATATTTTATTTAATATTTTTGCATCCATATTCATAAGGGAAATTTGTCTATAATTTTCTTTATTTTCACTCTACCTGATTTAGATAGCAGCACCATATCTGTGTCATAAAAGGAATTTGGTAGGACTCCTTTCCCTATTTTTTAAAATAATACTGGAATTGTTCTTTAAATATTTGATAGAATTCACATGTAATGTGATTTTTTCTTGAGCTCTGGAGGTTTTTTCTTAGGGAATTGATTAATAGCTTATTTTTTTTTTTTAAATGGGACTATTCAAGTAATTTATTTCTTCTTCTGTTAATCTTTATTTTTGTGGGTATTCCTCCATTTCACTTAGATTAGCAAACTGACATAAAGGTGGGCAAAATAACTCCTAATTATTGCTCTGATTTCTTCTTCATTGGTGAAATTTTCCCTTTTCATTTCTGAGACTGGAATAATTTGACTTTCTTATTTCCTTTTTCTAATCAAATTGACTAAAGGTTTATCTATTTCATTGTCTTTTTTCATAAAACCAACTTTTAGTTTTACTTATTAATTCAATAGTTTCCTTACTTTCAATATTACTAATCTCCCCTTCTATTTTCAGAATTTCAAATTTGGTATTTAATTGGGGGGTTTGCATGTTTTTTTTTCTAGCTTTTTTAGTTGCAAACCCAATTCATTGATTTTCTCTTTATCTTATGCAAGTAAACATCTAGATACATAAAATTTCCCTAATAACATCCCACAAATGTTGGTATATTGTCTCATTGTTGTCATTCTCTTGGATAAAATTGTTAATTGTGTCTATGGTTTGCTATTTCACCCACTCATTCTTTAGGATTAGATTATTTAGTTTCCAATTAATTTTTAGTCTATTTTCCCCTGGCCTTTTATTGTATGCAATGTTTATTTCATCATGATCTGAGAAAAATGCATTTATTATTTCTGCCTTTCTGCATTTGATTTTGAGATTTTTATGTCCTAACATGTGGTCAATTTTTGTATAAAATTGTAATCTGTATAGATTTCATGTACTGCTAAGAAAAAAAGTATATTCCTTTTTGTTTCCATTCAATTCTTTCCAAAGGTCTATCATCCCTAACTTTTCTAGGATTCTATTTACCTCCTTAACTTCTTTCTTATTTATTTTGTGGTTCAATGTATCTAGTTTTGAAAGAGCAAGATTGAGATCTCTCACTAGTTTTGCTGTCTAATTCTTCTTGCAGCTCTCTTAACTTTTCTTCTACGAATTTGGATACTATACCACTTGGTGCATAATATTTAGTATTAACATTTCTTCATAATATTTCTGTGTTGCCTTTAAGTAGGATGTAGTTTCCTTCCTTATTTCTTTTAATTAGATCTATTTTTGCTTTTGCTTGATCTGAGATCAGGATTGCTATCTCTACTCTTTTTTTTTTCCCCTCAGTTGAAACAATAAATTCTGCTCCAGCCTTTTACATTTACTCTAAATGTTTTAAATGAGTTTCTTATAAACAACAAATTAGGATTCCAGCTTTTAATCCAGTCTGCTATCTGCTTCTGTTTTATGGGAGCGTTCATCCCATTCACAGATTACTAACTCTGTATTTCCTGCCATCTTGTTTATCCACAATTACATTTTTCGCTTCCCTTTTCCCATTGCCCTCCTCCCCACTATGTTGTTACTGAACATCCCCTCCCTCAAATAGCCCACCCCCTCTCTTATATCTTTCCTCTTCTACTTCTGTTCTCTCTTCTATTAGCCTCCTACTTCCCTATAAGGTGAAACAAACTTCTTTGTGAAGAAGGCTTATTTGCCTGATACTCTCTCTGAGCCAAATCTGATGAGAATAAGATTCGCACAATATTCATCTCTCTCCCCTCGTTACCTCCATTGTAATGGGTCTTTTATGCCTCCTCATGAGATATATTTTACCCCATTTTAACTCCATTTTCCTCTTCTTCCAGTAGAATCACATTTCTTTCTCTAGTTTCTTTTTTAAATCATCACAATAAAATCAATTTATACCTCCACTCTCTAAATAGAAATGCAGATCTCAAGAATTAAACACATTATCTTCCCATATAGGGATATAAGCTTTTTAATTTTTAAAAGAAAGTTATTTTTTCTTTCCTTTTTATTTTTTTATGCTTCTTTTGAGTTCTGTATTTGAAGATCAAATTTTTTATTCAGCTCTGGTCTTTTCATCAAAAATAGATGAAATTTACCTGTTTCATTGAATGTGCATCTTTTTTCCTGAATGATGATGCTCAATTTTGCTGGATAATTGATTCTTGGCTGCAATCCAAGTTCCTTTGCCTTTCAAAATAGCAGATTCCATGCCCTTCAATCTTTTAAAGTGGAAGCTGTAAAGTTTTGGGTAATCCCGATTGTGGCTCCTCGATATTTGAATTGTTTCCTTCTGGCTGCCTGCAATATTTTCTGATTTGCTTAATTCTGAAATTTAGCTACAATGTTCCATGGAGTTTTCCTTTTGAGGTTTCTTTCAGGTGATCAGTGAATTCTTTCAATGGCTATTTGACCCTCTCATTCTAACAATTGGGCAGTTTTCCTTGATGATTTCCTAAAAGATAATATCTAGGCTCTTTTTTTCATTATGGTTTTTAGAAAGTTCAATAATTCTTAGATTGTCTCTCCTACATCTATTTTACAGGTTAGTTGTTTTTCCAATGAGGTAGATTACATTTTCTTCTATTTTCTTCATTTTTGGGGTTTTCTTTGACTGATTATTGACGTCTCATCGAGTCATCCACTTCTATTTGTTCAATTCTAATTTTTAGTGAATTAATCTTCTTTTGCATTTGCCCAATTAAGGTGTTTTGCTCATTGCATTTTTCCCCCCGTTTCACAAATTCTGCTTTTCAACGAATTGGTTTCTTTTTCATATCTATTTTGTAAGGAGTTATGTGATTTTTCCATTTCATGAAATCTATTTTGTAAGGAGTTATTTTCCTTTTCCATTTCATCAAATGTATTTTTAAAAAGTTTTCTTCAGATAAATTTGTTTTTCCTTTTCTATATTCTCTTGCAAAGATCTTATTTCCTTTCCTCATTTTTCTTCTCTTTTTTAAGATCCTTCCTGAATACTTACAAGAGAGCCTTGTGAGATGGGGACCAACTCCTATCACCCTTTGGGGCTTCATTTGGAGCTGATGTGCCCTTATGATCTTCAGGGTATGAGGTATATTCTTCTTTTTCTCCATAAAAACTATCTATGGTCAGAGCTCTTTGCTTTTTTGATCATTTTTTTAAAAAAGGTTGAGGTCTGCTCTTAAGGCAAAAGGGCAACAGCTGCTTTAGTTTGCTCTGGGGCCAGTGCTGCTGACTGACTTTGGGTGCTGGGTCCCATTCATATAGTGTTCAGGGCACATAGTTTGCCTTTTGTATTTGCTTTGAGTATCTTAAAGCTAATCTGCTGATCCACCAGCTTGGAACCAGGATAGAGTAGCCTAAGAGCCTCAGAGTAACTTCCCCAGTAAGTGCACGGCCCTGGCTCCTCATCCTTTTCCCCCCAAGTTCCTTGCCCTGGGCTCCTTGGTCTGAAGTCTTGGCTCAGCAGTCTCTCCCTCTGCCTGATTGAAACATACCTTCTCTGAAGTTCTTTCAAAGTTATCTTCTTCTGGAAATTTGTTGTACTCAAATATTTGTGGGTTCTGACATTCCAAAGTCAGTTCAGAGGCTTGATCTGCTGTTGATCTGAGGTAAGCTCGGAGGAGATCAGATAGAGACAAGTCTATTCTCCACCACCTTGGCTCCGCCTCCCTTTTTAAAAATCACAAGGTTTTTATTTTCAAAACATATGCATGGATAATTCTATTTTATTTATTTTTTATTTATTTATTTTTAAAATAACTTTTTATTGACAGAACCCATGCCAAGGTAATTTTTTACAACATTATCCCTTGCACTCATTTCTGTTCCGATTTTTCCCCTCCCTCCCTCCACCCCCCTCCTCCAGGTGGCAAGCAGTCCTATACATGTTAAATAGGTTACAGTATATCCTAGATACAATATATGTGTGCAGAACCAAACAGTTCTCTTGTTGCACAGGGAGAATTGGATTCAGAAGGTATAAATAACCCGGGAAAAAAAACAAAAATGCAAGCAGTTTACATTCATTTCTCAGTGAGCTTTCTTTGGGTGTAGCTGCTTCTGTCCAGCATGAATAATTTTAACACTGACCCTTGCAAAATCTTGTGTTCCAAATTTCCCTCACCTCCTTCCCATGACAAGGAATTCAATATATGTTAAATCCAATATATGTATACATACTTATAAAATTATCTTGCTACACACACACACACACACACACACACACACACACACACACACATCAGATAAAAAAGAAAAAAAAGGAATAAAGAAAACAAAATGCAAGCAAACAAAAAAAAAAAAGAGTGAGAATGCTATGGTGAACCATACTCAATTCCCACAGTCCTCTCTCTGGAAGCGGATGGCTCTCTCCATCACAAGGGCATTGGAATTGGCCTGAATTATCTTACTGTTGAAAAGAAAACCATCCATCAGAATTGATCATCATATAATCTTGTAACTGTTGCCAACACATCCTTATTAAATAGCATGCTCCCTATCGCCAGAAGCCTTATATGAGGGAATTTAGGAACCATATAGGATTAAGAATAACAAATAGCATTTGGATGAAGATCAACTGAAGGAATAAGAAATGATACTTGTATCAAGATATATTTAAGAACATTTGAACAGAAGAAAGGAAACAATAAGGAATTTGAAACACACATCACCAGTCTGGCTTGGAAGTATGACATATTACTTCTCCTCTGCCCCAGTCTGCCAATGCGTGGCACAAGAAACTTTCCCTCCTGTCTCAGCCAACAGCAGCTGGAAAACAGATGAGTACCATCTACTGCCACACTACTTCTCTCCATCTAACATTCATTGCCCTATCTTCCAATTCTCACTTGACACAGAACAGCCCCTGTCAACATGATGCTGATGTTCTAGGTTCCAATTTTACTGAATGGATCTCAGAGCCCTGCTCCACTCTAACCTTTGGACCAATTATTCACTTAGTAGGAGGCCATCTGCCCTGCGATTAATTCCCCAAGGTCTTCAAAGCTCTGTCATTTGTCTAACTATTAGGTCAATCTCCCATGAACTGGAACACTCTCTGATGTGATATCTCCACCAATTAAAATGCCAGAGCAAAGACTATCTCAATTTTCTATTAGTATTTTGCAAAGTGCTTAAAACAAAGTCAGGGCTTATTAAATATGTCTCTATTTCCATTGTATTACTAATAAAGAGTTTTAATTGTTTGGACGTCTGTTAATTCTCTCTTCCCAAAGAATAATAGCTAATAATTTCTTAATTTTTCTTGATAAGTTTTAAAACTTTATATATTTTCATTCTAAACACAACCAATAAAAAAGGGCAAATATATATTTGTAAAACAATCAGGATTACGCATGAAATTACATGTAGAGCTCTATTATGTATCATAAGTTTGAGCGATAGCTTTAAAATCAATCCTATGTGTGAAATTTTTTTGGCTTTCTTTTTGTTCTTTTTTAGGTATTATTTTAAGATGACTCAAGAGATTTAAAGTACTTACAATAGACTTGTGATAGAAAGAATCATAAACATTCAGAGAGAGAACTATGAAGAATGAATGTGAATAAAAGCATAGTATTTTTACCTTTTTTTGGTGGTGAAGTACCCAGGAGAGAGAAAAACAGGGCAGCCAAAATAATGAAGTTTTAAGAACGTTTATTGCTAGCTAGCAACTGAACCCCAACACCAAGATGAGAGGGGTCAGTAATAAGTGGCCTCAGGGCCATATATTTATAGAAAGAAGAGACATCAAAATGTTTTTCTGATACATTTGTCATAATAAAGGAATTTCTATTCTAAATAGGAGGCAAAAAGTTATCATTCTAAGGGGGTCATTCTCAGGCAGCAGCAAACAGCATTTCTTTAAGCTTATTAGGTTGTCAAGGTCTCAAGACTCTCAGGACAGTACATCTGGGTTGTTAAAAATAGCATCTGCATTAGGGAGTGAAGAACTAGTAATAAACTTCTAACTACAAAGATTCAAGATTATGTTTCTCATGGTCCCATTTTGGGGTGCTTTTCCACTTCAGTGGTGCTGTTATTTGCTTATTTTTTTTTCTTGTTTTTTTTTTTTCTTTTGATCTGATTTTTCTATTGTAGAACAACAAATGTGGAAATATGTTTAGAAAAATTGCACATGTTTAACTTACAGTGGATTGCTTTCTGTCAAGGTGAGGAGGGAGGAGAGAAGGAGAGGAAGGAGAGAGAAAAAATTGGACCAAAAAGTTTTGGAAAGGTGAATGTTGAAAACGATCATTGCATGTATTTGGAAAAATAAAAAGTTATTTTGAAAATAATAAAAATGACTCTATGACTCTTCTTTATTTTCTGTATATAATAACTATTTGAATTCATGGGAGCTGATGAGGTCTCCAAGTGAAATAGTATAAAGAAATCCCAAGGCACTCACAGTCTCAAGGGACACCTAAAGTTAGTTATCAGGCAAGACCTAGATAAAGATCAAGCAAAGGAGGCTGAGAAGGAACAGTCAGATGGGTAAGAGGAGAGCCAGGACAGAAGAGAGTCACAAAATCCTAAAGAGAAGAGAGTATTGGGAAGGAAAATATGACTGACCGTGTCAGAGGAGGACTGAGGAAAGGCTATTGGATATGTCAGCTAAGAGGTCATTGGTAACTTAGGGTGGGCAGTTTTGGTTGACTGATGAGGTCAGAAGCCAGACAAGAGTGAAAGAAATGTAGGTGGAGGTACTGATCGTAGACAGCCTTCTTGAAGAGTTTAGCCACAAAAGAGAAGAGGGACACGAGATGATAGCTAACAAAGGTTGGACAGATGCAGGGAGGGAAGATCTGGCAATGTCTGCAGGGTAGAGGGAAGCAGGAGACTGAAGACAAATGAGAAGGTGGAGATGGTAAAGGAAGACATCAGATGGAGAACATCAGATGGAGTGGGATCATTTATGCATATAAAACCCCTCTGGGTTTGCCTTGGCAAGGAGAAGGACCACCTTCGTAACTGAGCAGGTGAAAGAGAAGGTAATAGCAGAAGGCATTTGAATGAACTAAAATGAGGAAGAAGGAGGAAGAGGGACTTCTTAGTGTTGTGATGTGATAGCCATAAAAATGCATTCACTGGTGTTTACGACAAAGGAGGTGATCATGATCCATATTGTACTCAGGTCAGACTACATTTGAAATAAGTTAATTTTTGGAACAAACATTTAGAAAATGTGTTGATAAATGGGCTAGGTCTACAAGGAGGCAACCAGAATAAGAGCTTTGATGTTATGGCCTAGGAGGTTCAGTTGAAGGAAATGGGCATGTAAAGTTCAGAGAAGGTAAGACCAAGGCAGGATGTTACAAGTGGCTTCAAAGACTATCACATGGAAGGCATGGTTTTAAACTAGTTCTGGTTGGCTTTGCTGAATAAAACTATGATCAATGAATGAATTACAAGCCATAAAAAGAAAAATTTAGACTTGATATAAAGAAAAATTCCAACAATTAAAATTATAAAATTATTCAATACCAAAAAGGGCTGTATCAGGAGGAAGTGATTTGTCCTTTATTCCAGATCTTCATACAAAAACTTTATAATTACTTGTATTATAGGTCTCTGTTCAGGAATGAGAGAGGAACTCTCAGGTCCTCTCCAACTTAGATTTGTTAAAGTTTTACTGTTTCCATTTTATAAGAGAATATTGACATTCAGAGCATTTATATGATTTTTCCAAAGTCACAGTTACTAAGTGGCAGCATTATGACTGCAAATCAAGCCTAATTATTTAAAATTCAAAAAGGTTTTTTTTCCCTGCTATTATGATGTTGTTATGAGGCACAAGGGTATAAATAGATATCTGCAGAATCAATGGTCTTAGTTTTTCTTGACTTCCAAGAAATTACATGAAATTGCTGTAAAGAGAGCAAAGTTCCAAGTGGGTGACAAAACTGCCCATTCTCTTACCGAGTTCTTTTCCAGAAAAATAGCCCAGATAGCTTTTCCTAATCCCCGGGAATCCTTAGGATATGTCTGCAGGTAAACTTCTGCACATAAGTAGAAAAGCTAAGAAGAGATGAGAAAGGAGTTAGCTGAGTGGGAGGAATATTCCTCTACCTTCCTGGATGCCTCCTCCGCTCATTAACCTTCTACTTCCAACTCTTGTTTGATTTTTTGTTCTGCATATTCCTTAGTATTTGGGCTTTTTTTTTTTTTTTTTTTTAAGCTAATATTACTTTTCTTTGTATTCATTTATATATTGTCTACTAAGTATTCTTCCCAGTAAAAATTAATTGCCTTTAAATTATTTATCAAAAGTTTTATAGAATTGGTTTTTTACTTAGGTGACAGTTTAATCATCTGAGTTCAAGTTCCCAAGAAGGATCCTCCAAGCTGGAAAGACTTTGAGAATAAGCCTACAAAAGTATGTATCTGATATTTTGGAATGAATAAGCTCAGAGAAATGGAAAGGTTTATCACTACATGGCTAGTCATCAGATGATGTTTTTCTTTTTGGTCACAATTTATGAAGACCCATCCATTAATGTAGAGCTATTTTAGAAGAAATAAAGAAATATACCAAGGAATCACAAATCTTTCTAAGCAATTCATGAATATTATGTGCTTTTTATATACTATAAGTTCATTATTATTTGTTCCTCCCCCTCCCCAGGCAATTGGGGTTAAGTGACTTGCCCAGGGTCACACAACTAGAAAGTGTTAAGTGTCTGAAATCAGATTTGAATTCAGGTCCTCCTGACTTCAGGGTTGGTGATTATTATTTCTTAACTAATATTTAATTTACCTTCAACCCCAAAGAAAATGGAATTTGCTTAGTGACAGACCTGGGGTTGGTGCATGGGAAACAAATGTCCCATAATATAGAAATCATATTCTAAACTTTTAATTATATTTGCCTTCTCCAACTGGTAGGCAGAGTACAAAGCAATTTTCTCTTATAGCTTCCTCCCCTTCTATATACTTTGTCACTTCTATTTTCAGACATATCTTTTCAAAGCTAGCTAAGTTTGTTTATTTCCTGCCAAGTCTCCAAATGCATAATGGTACATCAAAAATATCCCCCCTTCAAATTCAGCCCACTAAGTTGTCTTCACCTATTCATTCAAAAAAAGTCTAAAAATTCCATCTCTTTCAGGAAGCCTTCTCATACTTACTGGTCAAGAGGGGACAACTTCTTTGGGCGATGGACTTTTCCTCATTTTTTATCTTAATAGTTCTTCAAGGTATGTATGAAATATTGTTTACTGTCAAGTTCTGTATGTTTTTTTTGGTTGTCTCTATACATGTAAACTCACACCAGTCTATCTTTATAATCTACAACTCTCATAAAATAGGGAAACCAATATGATTCTCTTCAGTGTTCAATACCGTGTCAACTATAGTTAGACACTTGATCAAGATAATGTGACTTACCAAAGGGTTTGGATCTGCCTGAGAGAAGATATAACGCAGGAAAACCCCAAGATGAGCAGGTCGGTATTTGAGTTTCTCTAGGTCCTGAAATAGCATGTCACACTGTTAAAAAAAAAAAAAAAAAAAAGGTTGTGATGAATATAGGTACCAAATAGGCTGGCCCGGTCCAGTATAGCACCTATATCTCCTATCATTTTTTCAGACTTCTCAATTCCCACCCTGCATCACACTTGAGTAGTAGTAAAAGTTGCTCAACTACAAACCAAATTAGCTTGTTTTCAGAGGCAGTTTGAAAACAGTGTGATCAAGGGATATAATGTAGCAACTGTTACCTCATTGTTGAAATAACCTGGATCATAATCTTCTTCTGGACCAATAATCAAAGGTTTTGCGCTATGATCCAAACTCTGGAGGAAAACAGGGAGTTGTAGGAATTAATGATTAAAGGGAAAGGGAACAAACAAAACTGGACCAATGTTGTATCTTACTATTATTCCCACTGTCCTATTAAAGATGAAAAATTCTCTTCATCCTGAAAAGTCAGCTATTTCTGGAAGGGCAAGTCACCAAGTAATCTGGTCGTATATGTGAAGATAGAAAAGGAAAAAGAGTGTTCCTCTTTGAACTGTTCAGTTCTGCAAACATATATTGTATCTAGGATATACTGCAACATATCTAACATATATAGGACTGCTTGCCATCTAGGGGAGGGGGTGGAGGGAGGGAGGGGGAAAATTGGAACAGAAGTGAGTGTAAGGGATAATGTTGTAAAAAAAAAATTACCCTGGCATGGATTCTGTCAATATAAAGTTATTGTAAAATAAAATAAAATATATACATATAAAAAAACACAAAGATGTTATGAAATCTTCAAAAAAAAAAAAAAAAAAAAGAGTGTTCCTCTTCTTGTCTGGGAAAGAAATCTGGCAAGAGTAGGGCAATAGGTAACAATCTCAAACCTGCAGCTTCTGATAAGATTTCTGAGTTCTTGACATTGTAAACTTGAATAAATAAATAAATTAGTATCTAACATGAATGTATTGCTTTAAAGTTTAGAGAGAGATCTTACTTTATTTTCATAACAACCCTGGCTGATAGATTCTACTATTATTTCCCATTATTTATAGATAAGGAAACTGGCAGATTAAAGACTTGCCCAGGAGATACCACTGCTAAGTTTCTATAGCAGAATTTGAATTCAGATCTTTGTGATCCTGGGCAAGTTATTACCTTTGTCAGATTTCATTTTTTACTACATTCTTTTCTCATTCAAGAATCTTCAGCAGAGCTCCCCATTGCCAAGTGCCCCTAACCTAAATTCCTTATAGACTGGTTTTCAAGATCATTCTTCCAACTACCTCTTTTTATCTTGAATCCTCACTCTCTCCCAAAAGGATGTCTGATTCAGCAAAGATAACATGCCAATGATTACTTCCTTCATGTCTTTATATGACATTCTTTATGTAATGCTTTCTCATCCTATTTGCTAATTCACGGTTCTACCACCCTTCAAAAGTGTGCTCAAATTTCATATGCTACAAGAACTTTCCTTGAGTCATTTGATCTAATCTTGGAGCTAGAGGGATGACCCTTGGAAATCTAGCAGCACACATCTGGGTGGCACAAAAGGGGCACAGAAGGAGAAAGTGAGAGCAGTCAATTCTGACACTAATACTCCCAGGGTTACTTCTTCCTGGAACACTGGAAGAAAGACCCCCTACTGAAGTGGAGCTCAATGAGGTTCCAGAGCTCAGTCCCTTTGGCGTGTCCCCCAGAACAAATAAGCAAATCAAAGTGTAGGGTCTGGTGACATCCACTGGGATGGATGGGAAAGATGTTGGTTTCTCTAACAGGGAATCATCCCCTATCGAGTGGAGACTGCTACAAGGGGAGAGGATGGGAGAAGAGGTAAAAGGCTCTTTGTGTCTCCCTCTTATTTTGAAAATAAGGCACTGATAAAATTGTCCAGTCTCCCTGGACTCAAAGTACTCATTTTGGCTTTTAGAACATTACTTTATATGTGTTAATTTGTCTTTCATTCTTCCTCCTTCTGTAATTTCAGTTTGGTACCTAAGTCTGAGTTCTGCAGACATTGGGAAAGGAATATATTGTTTTGGTCACTAAAATTCAAGTATTTAAGTACTTTACCACATGAAACATCTCCTCTTACTCAACCTATTTTCAAAAAGCAAGAAATCCCTAATAACAACCAATCCTTCAATCCTTATCTACCTGATTTCTTGTCATTTTACAAACTATGGGGAGAGAGATAGGGTCCAGCTGTAGGATTAGTACGAAGAACATCAAGAAAGACAGTAAGATCACAGTATCTTCTATCAAACCCATGACAATATCCTTCCCTTTGTTAATGGAGGAACAAGGTAATCAATCCACCAAATACATATTTAATATCTCTAATCAAGAGGGACTGCAATTCACATCCTAAGCCGGCATGCTTCTTACCATTACCCCAATTCTAGAGGCATTTTTGAACATTCCACTACTCTAGTTATTTTATAATTGTAAAGATGATCACTAAATTAATGCAGCATTTTAAAAATCTATAAAGTGATTTACATACTTATCTAATTTAATCTTCACAAACAGTACAACGAGAAAACTGACCACTGCAGAGTTCTGTGGGATAAAAACTTACTAGAATCGTTATATGGTAACAGAATTAATTTGATCTACAGATGGGGCAGCTAGATGGTACAGTGGATAGAGTGCTGGCTCTGAAGTCAGGAGAACTTGAATTCAAATCTGGCCTCAGACACTTAACACTTCCTAGCTGTGTGACCCTGGGCAAGTCACTTAACCCCAATTGCCTCAACAAAAGAAAATTTAAAAAAAAAAAAAACAACAATAATTTGATCTACAGCTTTTTGCGCTTTTTTAGTAGCTATATCACATTATTGATTCATAGCTAAGCCTGTGGTCAATTAAAATACTTCTTCCTCTGTCACCTCAAACTTTTCCCTATGGATTAAAGTCTTTTCTAGCCCATATTTGTGGAAGTAATTTAATTTTACTTAAATGTATATCTGTTGTTATTCCTGTTGATTACATTTCATCTAATTTAGCTTCAGCTCAACATTTCAAGCCAAATGAGATTAATTTTAAATGTTTACTATCATCTTTTTTCTTTAATCTTTTCCTTTTATATTTCATTTCTTGAAGACTTCATTTCATATCATAGTTTCAATTATCCTATTTGTACAAATGTGTCTCAAATCTAGATACACTTTCTCTAAAGTTACCCTGAACCCCAACCTTAAGTTTTCAACTGCTTATTAAGAAAATTGTGCTTCTGTCTCTTTTCAATGCATCTAAAACTGAAGATCATCATCACTGCTTCCAAACCTGTCTCTTCCCCAAAATTTCCCATTTTCTGGTGACAGCACTATTATTTTTTCTACCACTTAGTTAGAAACTTGAGAAAAATTTCTAACTTTTCATTTTCTCTCATCCTCCACATCTGTCAATTGCCAGGGCCTATTGACACTATTTCTGTGTCAATCTATTGCATTTATAAACTATTTCTTTCTTTCTATTCTTGTAGTTCCAATGTTCATTACTTTTCTCCTATAATTACTAATTATTCCCTGGTTCTAACTTCTCCCTCTCCAATCTAACTTTCTTATAGCTATAATATAGTAGAAAAATAAAGACTTATGTTTGCATTCCCCAAATTTTATCATACACAATAGGCACTTAATACATGTGTCCTGAATGGACTTAAAAACCAAATAATGTGAGAGGCCACATAGGAGCATGGAGAGTGCTAACCTCGAAGTTAGGAGAACTGGACTCTAAATCCCACCTGACAATACATTGGCCAGTCCCTTAATCCATTCAGTGCTCTGGTTGGGTTTCTAAGAACATAAGGTGCAATGAAAGTGCTGACCCAGAGAGAATCTGCTTATCTGAGAGTAAATTTCATACCAATGACATCACAAGAACTCTATCATCTACCATGTTATACTGACTATACTTCCTAAATTGATTAAAGAGGAAAAAAAGAAGCCAGTTTACCCCGGCTGAGTCACACTTTTCCCAGGTACCCTTTTTTCCCCCTCCACACCAAATACATACTTATCCTCAACATACATGTAACTTTTATGAAATGCCCTTTTGTCTCAACTATAAGAATAAACATTTGATGCATTCTATACAGTGTTTTAGGTCCTGGAATAAATGACTCTCAAAGAACTTACAACCTTCTAAGGGGAATATGCCTTTGGGGCAAAAGTGAGCTCTGGGAAATAATGAAGAAATAAAGATCACTTTGGAGAGGACAAAGATTTTACCTCTCTAATAAGACTACACAAGGTTGTTTAGTGATGAGATCCAGACTGTCAGCTTTGAGAAAAGTAAAGGAGAAGCACTGGAGTGGCTCACCTGCTCAGTAGTGGGCAGAACAGTTGTATCTGAGCCTTGTCGCCGATGGTGCTGGGCCATTTTAGCCATGATCACAGGTGATGTACGTGGACTGTCTAGCCCAGGATCTGATAATACTGAGTTCCTTTTTAACAATGACTGGGAGAAGTGGAGGGAAGTGGGGAGGGGGAGAGGGAGTGCAGAGATGGGATCTGTTAGTCATAGAATAGGCAAATGCTTAACTTGTTCACCCAGTTTAGCTATTGTTGTCAGGCAGCAATCTGTTTGAGAGAAACTGTTGACTAAATGAGATTCTTAAAAGTTAATCGCAATTTTTCATATGCATTGATCCCCTTAGTTAAATCTTTTCATAATACTTTTATTTACTCATGGAATTTGTATACTAGCAATCCTGGAGAGAAAAATCAAAACCTGAAAACTTTCTTCCATGATATTTATGTCTAACTTGGGGAGAGGAGCTAGGAAGAATTAAAATACTAATGTTCAAATACTGGTATAAAAACAGAATCATTAAGCCAAATAATTCTAAAAAAGAATCAAGAGTTGAGGCAATTAGGCAGCGCAGTGAACAGAGCACCAGCCCTTAAGTCAGGAGGACCTGAGTTCAAATCTGGCCTTAGAACACAACACTTTGTAGCTGTATGACCCTGAGCAAATCATTCAACTCTAATTGTCTCAGTAAAAAATAAACAAACAAATAAATAAATAAATCAAGAGCTGACTGAATCTGTGGATTTCAATAAAACAGCATCCTTGTGAATTTGGATAATTGATATCTGATATAAAACAATTAGAAATAAAAATGGATTTATATATAGGTTATGCTTAGGTTATCTATAGATTATGCTTAAAATACTACTTTTTAGAGTACAGAACATAGCAAAGGCTTACAAACCAGAAACCCAGGGCATAACTCCCATAGTTATCTAACTTGCACTTTGACCTTTAAATAGGTTAAGAGCCTCAAGCACAGGATTTACATCTTCAAATGGGCCCAATCCCTCCACAATCTCACCTCACTAAGGGAAGGGAAGCGTTCAGTTCCAGAGTCTAAGCCACTGTCTCCATCTTGGGAATCCAAGAAATGACAGCCTATGGAATGTTAAAGAACAGTATAGGAATGAGAACTTCTATTCTGAGGACCTGAATCAGAGAAGAAAGGAGACCACTTTTGTCTGATCTTTCCTGTAACAGTTTACTCTCTCATTTTGTGACTCCAATTCAGATTCTCTCCTGAGAAAAGCTAACACTACTTTCTGACCATGCCTAGCTCCTTTCTCATTTCTAAAACTACTCAAGGACCATTTCCTACTGTCTGAAATGCCATTTAAAATAATCTAATTTCTCAGCTCCTTCAATTCTCCTTTACACTCCCCATTTCTAGATTTACCTCTAATACACACCCACACCCACAATTTCTCCCACATATCCCTAGTTTTTGTCTATGCAGATATTCTATCTTATTATTCTATATAAGTATACTTCTATTGTTGCTTGAATCTGAAATGTATTTTCCATGCACATCTGTCATGTTTCAATGATTAGACTGCATTTTCTTATTGCAGGAGACTGTTATCTTTCTTTCTGGGTCTGAATAAGAACAGGCAAGAAATCTGAAGAATCAATGCCAGAAAGAAATGAAAATATAGATGGAACTCACCCTCTGATGACTTCAGATTAGCTGGGTTGGTGTCATACAATTGAAGTATATCCTGAAATTAAATTCCCAGATGAAGGGACAATCAGGTAAAGCTGCACAGAAGACAATCAATCAGAATCCCTTGTCTTCTCCATACCTCAACTAAATCTGTCCTGTTAGAATATGTTTATATATGATAAGGATAATGTCTGTTTAACTGACAATAAAATGATTAGCTAGTGGTGTTCTGTTAAGGATGCCTGATGATAAGAAGGATGAGGAAGAGAAGGAAGAGATGAAAATGACTATGTAGCCTAAGAATACCAGTGAGGACTCCATTACCTTAAGTCAAATGTCATAGTCTACTCATTCACCTGGATGTCAAAAGAAACCCTCAAGTTGGATCAGACATGGGAGAAAGAACTTTGACTTTTAGAATGTGGATAAATAACCAAAATGATTAGTGGACAGATACCACTCTGGAAAGAGATTTTAAATAGTGTCCTTCAACTACTTGTCCTCAATCCTACTTTGTACAACTTTTACAGCAGTTACCTAAATAAAGACATAGCTGGATGCTTCTTAAATTTGGAGGTGAGCCTGCATTTTTGATTTCCTTCACAGGCTCCCGACTCTATTTCAAACTCCGATTCTTTTTGTACAGCAAAATAACTGTTAGGACATGTATGCTTATATTGTATTTAATTTATACTTTAACATACTTAACATGTATTGGTCAACCTGCCATCAGGGGGAGGGGATGAGGGGGAAGGAGGGGAAAAATTGGAACAAAAGGTTTGGCAATTGTCAATGCTATAAAATTACCCATGCATATAACTTGTAAATAAAAAGCTATAATTAAAAAAAAAAAATTTGGAGGTGACATCAGGGAAGGGTAGCTAGCACTTTTGCTGACACAACTGGGATTTCCAAACATCTTATTAGGCTAGAAATAGGCCAAATCTAATAATATTACCGTTATAATTCTTATTTCAATCATGGTCCAAAACGGTCAAGAGAATGATTTCTTTGCCCTCCAGCTTCTAAAGATGAGACAGATCCTCCCCATGGATAACTTGTATTCACACACAGGTCTACACACGAGTAATGACAATTCAAATGTGTACTGTACTTTAAGATGTGGAAAAATGTTTTCCTCACAACAATCTTGTGCTGCAGGTATTAAAAGGATTGCTTTCCTTTCCTAATTCATGAAATCCCTGAAATCTATACACAGAGAGACCCCTTGGGAATCTATAAACCCCAAATTAACAATTCCAGGTATAGAAGACATAAATATGTACACATATAAAGATAAAATAAATGCAAGGTAGTTTTTCCTGGAAATCACTAACATCTGGGTAGTTTCAGAAAGGTCTTGTTATATAGGAGATTGTTTAACTTTGAAGCTTCGAAGGAAAATATGGATTTCTTAGAAGTGGAATGAAGGAAAGAGTACATTTCAGACATTGGGACAGCCTATCTAAAGGCAAAGAGAAAGAACATGGAATATCATATGTAAGAAAAAGAAAGCAGCTCAGTTTAGCTGGACTGAAAAATATGTTTCGGGAAATAACAACAAATATAAGGCTCAAAGGATCAGGATGGGACCAAGCAGTGAAGAGCTTTTATTGGCTCTGCAGGTAATAGCAAAACCCTGAGCTTGACTAAACTCTTGTATGATGCTGCCAGTCCTGTGATTAAGGAATATAACTCTGGCAGTCCTATGGAGGATGGGACTGTAAAAGGGAGAGACTTGAGTCAAGGAGGCAGATTAAAGGTCTACCGCAATCTCAGAAAGGAAAATGCCATCTGCATGCAGAAAGAAAACTATGGAAACTGAATACCAATCAAAGCATATATTTTCACTGTTTTTGTTTGTTTTTTTCTTGCTTAAGGTTTTTTCTTTTGTTCTGATTCTTCTTTTACAACATGACTAATATGGAAGCATAGGTTCATATTAGATTACTTGATGTCTTAGAAAGAGTGGAGGGAAGGGAAGGAGAAAAAATTTTGTAACTCAAAATCTTACAAAAATGAATGCTGAAAACGACCTTGACATGTAATTGGAAAATTAAGTACTATTAAGTAAAAAAAAAAAACAAAAACTATTGCAGTAGTCTAAGTGACAGATAATGAGAATTCATCTATACCAGTGACTGTGAGTAAAGAAAAGGGACAGATATGACTGAGATTGCAGAGGCAGAACTGATAAGATCAAAAAGGTAATCAGACGTGTGCAGTGAGGGAGAGTGAGGAGTGAAGAAAGTCTCCAAATATTTGGAGTCAGGGTGACTGAAAGTCTGTTGATGCGCCTGATAAAAAAATAGCGAAGTTCAGAAGAAAGATGGGAAAAAATAATGATATGTGAAATTTAGTGACAAGTCTAAAAGGAAAGAATGATGGCTGGTATTGTACATCAATTGGGGAGGACAAGGGTATAAGAATATTAGAGTCACTACCTCAATGATTTCGTTAGTCCCATTAATAATTTCCAGACCATCTCTAGGAAAAGCCTTCCTGGAATAAACTCTATGGATAATTAAGCATGCCAGTACAATTCCTGACTCATCCTTTTCTCTCAACATACTCTGATAATTATAGTTATTTAGCAGTAATTGCAATTATTACTCCACATTAATGGTAAGGTACTACAGTACAGATTATCTCTTTTTTGAAAGTGCATAATCCAGAAGTAATTTCTACTCAGCAATGGAATGTATCACCACAGGGGATCCTAACTATTCTATAAGAATGTCATTAGGTACAAGACTGGAAGAGATCTTAGATACTAGGTGGTCCAACTGCCTTCCTTCAGAGAGAAGACTCAGAAAGGTAAAGAAATCTACCCAATAGAGTAATACAAGAGTTGGATCCTCTGATTTCAAAGTCACTGCTCTTTCTACCATATTATATGTTATCTTCATATCCATCTCAACTTTTAAAAATTCTGTCCTATCTATTTTCTATTTACTTGCTTAGATATATGTAGTTTCTTGACTAGCTGCTTCTTTCTTGCTATTTTATCCCTAATGCCAAAGACAATACAAGCAATAAATGGGTAAATACTGACCTCAAATACTACCATCTCCATGTGAAACCTTCCCTGATATCCCAGGCATAAATATTCTTTTCTTCCTCCAACTTCATACTTCTATAATGTTCTGAGCCTTTATAAAACACACATTCTTATGCTTCATTATGAAGTAATGGGCTCTTGAAAATCAATAGAAAGTAAGTTGTAGAAGATCCTTTACTGGACTTTGTCCTGGTCATGCCTGATAACTGTAGGTAAACCCCAGGGCTATGTCATGGCTTTCCTCCTTTCTCCCTCTACTATTTCACTTGGTGGTCTCAGGAGGTCCCATGGAATTAATTATCATCTTTATGGTGATGCTTCTAGTTATTCAGCCTTAACCTTTTTTCCTATCCTCTAGATTTGAATCTCCAACTGCCTAGTTCTAGATGTTCCACAGGGATCTCAAAGTCAACATGTCCAACACTAAACTCATTCTTTTCTTCCCAAAGCCTCCCCAATTCCAAAATTCTCTATTACTGTAGAGTACACAATCATCCTTCCAGATCAAGGCTTGCCAACTGGGTATCACTTTCAACTCTTCACTTACATCACTTTCTCTCCTCTGACACTACCCTGCTACAAACTTTCACCACCTCACACTTGTACTATTATTGCAACAGTCTTCTGGTTAGTCTATCAACCTCAAGTCTCTCTCCATGCAAGTGAGTCAACCCCCCTTCCCTCCCCAAAACCCAAACATTTTAAAAGCAACTACTACTTGCCACACCTTATATTAAGTGTTGGGAATATAAATATTAAAAACAAACAAAACGACAACAACAACAACAAAAACAAAAACAAAAAACCCTTGCCCTCAAGGAAATTGCAATCTAAAGGGGAGAGGGGGAAGTTGAAAAAGTGGTAAGGGGAGGGGAGGAGAGGGAGAAGGTACTAGCAAGAGTGACAGAAAAGTCCAAAGAAGTTTAAAAAAAAACTATATGAGGCTTTCAATTATCTCAAACTTGTAAAGGTTCATCTTTTTAACACCAATATTCTGCCAGTGATCAATTAATCAATCAACAAAGATTTATTAAGCACTTACTATGAGCTAAGACGCTGTGAATACAAAGAAAAGGCATATAGTATTTCACCTTAGCTTAGATTTTTAATAGGGGAGAAAAACATATCAACATACATACAACGAGTGGACAACTCTAGCGGAAAGAAGGGGAGAAGGGAAAGGGGAGGACAGGAAAGAATCACTAGGAAAAGCATCTTGAAGAAGGTAGCACTTGAACTGAATCTTCAAAAAGCCAGGGATTCTAAGAATTGGAAATTATGAGAGAACATTTCATGCGCAGAGGATGAGAATATAGCAAGTAGGACAGCATGGCTATACAGAAGAATTTGAAGAAATGAATAAAATGTCAGAAGACTGGAAAAGTAGAATAGTGGCAGAATGTGAAGAGCTTTAAAATGTCAAGCAAACAATGTTAAATTTGATCTTAGAGATAAAAGGAAACCATAAGAATTTATGAAGTAAGGGGATAATACAGTCAGATTTACACTTAGAGAAAGATGGATTGGAACTGGAGAAGTTTGAGATTGAGAGACCAATTAGAAGGCTACTGAAATAATCCAGGCCAGAGGTGACAATCATCTGAACTAGGGTAGTGGCTGAATAGATGAAAAGAAGGGAATGTATTCAAGATGTAGACAAAGAAATTATAAGACTTGACAAGCGATTGGATATGTGGGGAGAGGAGGATGACACTGAAAATATGAACCTAAATAACTGCCAAGGATGGTGAGTAAGTGCTCTTACAGAACACAGAAGTACAGAAAAGGCAACATTTTGGGGAGAAAAGAAATGAATTCTATTTCTATCATGTAGAGTTTGAGATACTTATGGGATATCCAGTTCAAAATGTCCAACAGGAAGTTGGTGGTACAGGACTGCAACTCAGGAGAGAGATGAGGGATAGATCTGATTATCACCTACTTGAATATAATTAAAACCATGGGAATTGATGAGACTACCAAGTGAGAAAATATAGAAAACTTTGGGGAAAACCCATTTGGTAGGCATGACATAAATGAAGATTCAGGAAAAAGACTGAAAAGGAACACATTAGCTCTAAGAATCACAACTGTAGTTGACCTAGAGAGTTAACTAGAGAGCAGTAGCAAAACTCATTGTGAGTAAAATCAGATTGCAGTACGTTACCAATGAGGACAAAAATAATAACCATACAAATTATCAATTAATCAATGAACTAGATTTAATTAAGTAACTCAAGTGAACAGAGAGAAAGAACAAACCAATAGTATCCACAAAATATTACAAGATTAAAATAAAGATCTTTAAGGAAAAGATATGGACAAGATTTGTAGAGGAAGAAAAGATGTGAATGGGTTTCAATAATTAACAATGGAAAAAAGTACTGGTGTTGTTAAGGTCACAAAATTTTAGATATAATAAAGTATGTATTTATTATAAACTATTCTGTATTACTGCAACATTACTGGGTCATCTTGAATATCTGGGTATGTGGCATATTGCCCCCACTAGCTTATAAACTCCATGAGTCCTCTTAGTTACCCTTCCATTTTCCCATAATGCTGCTCTAGAGGTATTGAAAAATGGTTGCTAAATAAGAGAAAGAAGGAATTTCTTACCACTGAGACACCAGTCTCCTGCTGGATCTTGCGCTGCAACTGGGTGATTCGCCTTCGGGCTCCCTCAATCTGCTCCTCTAGCAAGCTGCTGGCAGGGTTACGACTATACATCTCTTGGAAATGCTGCACAGTGGGGAAGAGGAAAAAAAAAAAGGAGAAATGACAAAGAATGTAGAAGCTACTATTGGGAAGTCCCATCAATCATAAAAAGACCATGAATAGAAATCTCTCTACTAGAAGATGATGAACCTTTCAATGTCTCTTAGGGTAGGAAATCACTAATTAGAAAACAACTTTTTAATAACCATTTGGGGGACAGCAAGGTAGCACAGTGGATAGAACACTGGCCCTGGAGTCAGGAGAATTTGACCTCAAAACATTTGACACTTATTAATTGTGTGACTTTGGGCAAGTCACTTAACCCCAACTGACACCTGCCACACACACACACACACACACACATACTTCAATGCATTTGGGTCAATAGGAGTGGAGAGGGAGAGACCTGCATACTTTGCAGGAAATCCCATTCCGGCTGCTTAGCTTAGCTAGTCTCCTTCAGAAAGTCCTCAGAAGGATGTGTTCCTGTGAGTTCCTGGGCATTTACAGAGTTAGCACTATTCTAACTGACCTTAGACCATGACCCTTTACCACATACTGTCCTGTGCTATGACTACATGTAAGAATGCAGAGGAAGAGAAGCTCTGCAAGAGAAGCTGTGAACAGCTAATGAACTCATCTATTGTGGATCTTTTACATTTTCTCTTATAGGAAGGGATGAGGAGAAGGTGAATCTTACTTCTCCTAGGAGGTTCAACCAACCTTAAGAGACCCAGAGGAAAAAGACTCACATAACTAAAGCTCCCGTGTTCATGCAAGGTCTCTTGGCGCATGAGACAGAAGAGTCTTTATTCTAGAAGACCTGCATTCAAAGATACATGCAGGCTGGGAGATCCTAAGTGAGTTATGAATTTCTTTGGGTACTGATACAATCCTCTAAGGCAAAAAGCTGCAAAGAAGATAACCAACCTCCAATTGTAGAGGGGATTCCTCATTTGTGACTATGCCAAATTATGCAATCAGAGGTCAAATTCCCCTCCTTATTCCATTATCTATATAAGTACTTAGAGCTTTTTAAAAAAAACAAAACATTTGGGGGGCAGCAAGGTTGCACAGTGGATAGAGCTAACACACTGTCTACTTTACATTCATTATTTCAAAGATAAAGGTACCTGTTCTTAAAGAGTTGGAAGCCTCAAGACACCCATCCCTTTCAGGAAGCAGTACCAGAGCATACCCCTATTCCTTCCTGTTTCCTTATAGTCTATGTGGTGGTACTTTTGTTTTAAGGCTGTGCTTCACAGTCCTGGGCACTCCTGGATAGGACGACCCATTAGTGCTCTCTTTTCTATAGTCATCACCATTAAAATCCTGTTAAAACACACTGTAAAGGCCTAGACATTTTCTTTTGGAATTGGAGCATACTGTTAAATGTTGAATGGGCCATCAGCTGAACCTTGGGAGGCTGTTAGAAAACAATTTTTTATTCTAATAGGCTTTGCATTCTAAGTTAATTTATATCAGTTAACACATTACAGATTTAAGCCATGTTAGTACCGAATAAGATTTTAGACATGAGCTACTCCAATCCTTCATTTTATTAAAACTTGTGTTTCAGAACAAAGGACACATTAACTCTAAGATGTAAGGTAAGAGAAAAATGAGCATGAATGCACAAAAAAAGAAAGAGGTCATTACAAACATGTAGAATCCAAGAAAACAAATCCTACTTTGTCCACATCTAAAATAAGTCTTTCTGCATTTTAAGTTTATCACTTCTCTAGCAAGAGATGAGTTGTAAGTTTTATTTCTAGTCTTTTGGACACATTGTCACTTTATTGGACACTTTATTTATTAGCATTTGAAAAGTCTTTTTGAATTATTTTAATCTGTAATGCTACTGTCATTGTGTAAACTACTCTTCTAACTACTCATTTTATTTCCTATCAATTCAAAGAAGTCTTTCCAATTTCCTCTAAAAATGACATTTTATCATTCTTCATGGCATAATAATATTATATCACATTCATAAACCAAAATTTGTTTGTCCTTCATTTTTGAAGAGGAACAATATCATTATGTAGTGATATCTTGACTTGCATGTGAATTGGATTTAAGTAAGGAAGAGGTACACTGAGTTGTTAACCTCACTTTTCCAGTCATCAAAGTCCAGTGGTAAGTCAGAATGACTAGTGATGGCCCAGGATGCAGTAGATGACTATGGCATCTTAGATGTCTGATCAAGCTCTAAGCTCCCCACAGGACCTGCTTTAGTTACCTTCATGGCATTCAAATTGTTCTCATCTGCCTATTTCATTGGAAAAAGTCTTTATATGCTTGGAATAAATAACTCCCTATTGGGATGGGTTTTAAAGCTGTTGCTATGTGGGGTATTTGTGGAAGACTAGCACTTTGGTGTGAGAGTCTGCCAAGCCCTTTTAAGAGCTGCTCATCTACTTTTGGTGTCCAACTATACTCCACCCCTCAGCTATGGCTCCAAGAAACTATAGCATGACAGAGACTACACCCCAATAAAACCATCTCGGAACACAGGCTAAATCAGGTTGAGGATAATCAATATAATTTAATTATTCCCCAATAGGGCAATCCCTTAGTTTCCAATTTCTGGATACTATTTAAAAGAGTTGCTTTAAATATTTTTGTACATATCTTTCCCTCTTTCTTTTATCTTTTTGGCTTGTAAGCCTAATAGCTAAATCAATGTACAGGTTAATTAACTTCTGAGCATAGTTCCAAATTCTTTCCTAGAATGGCTAAGCCAACCCACAACTCTACCAACAATGTACTAATTTGCCTGTTTTTTCCTAATCCTTCTAATATTTGTCCTTTTTCAACAGTCTTTTGGGCCTAAGATGGAACCTCAGAATTACTTTGATTTTAGGGCAGCTTGATGGTACAGTGTATAAAGCACTAGTCCTGGAGTCAGAAGAACCCGAGTTCAAAGCCAGTCTCAAGACTCTTAATAGTTGTATGACCCTGGACAAGTCATTTGAAAACCAACTGTTCTTCCCCTCTCCCCCAAAGAATTACTTTAATTTTTATTTCTCTAATTATTAATTATGTGGAATGTTTTTTTCACATGGTTGTTCATTTTCTTTTGCCATTTATATATTAAGTGGTTCCTTTTTCTTATAAATTTGAATCAGTTTCTTAGAAGACTCAGAGAAATCTAATATAAAGTTTTTCCTAATTGCCCTTTTCTCTTTTAAAAGGTTTAAATTTTGTATAATTAAATCTGTTTCATTTTGCGTGATCCTCTCTGTTATTTATTTAGTCATGAGTTCTATATGCAAAAGGTATGTTTCCTTCACATTTGTTTAAGGTGCTATTTTTGTAATATCTCAGTATGTATCCATTTGGAGCTTATCTTGGTTTATGGTGTAAGATGTTAATCTAAATCCAATTTCTATCATATTGCTATTCAGTTTTCCAACAGTTTTTGTCAAGTAAGTTTTTCCCCCTTAACTGTGGTCTTTGGTTTTATCAAAAACTATGCTACTATGCTTATTTCCTTCTGAATTTTGTGTACCTAATCTGTTCCACTGATTGATCTCTTGATTTTTTTACCAATGCCAAACTATAAGGCTTTGGAGTATAGTTTACAATCTGATTCTGATAGACCACTTTTCTTTACATTTTTTCAGTATTCCTAGAGATTCTTGTTAATCTTAAATTTATAAAAAGAATAACAAATATTTAAGTAGAGCTTTTAAGTTCCCAAACACGTTCCATGCATTATCTAATTCAGCAATAGATGCTATTTTGTTCTCGTTTAACATATGAGGAAACTGAGGCTTTGAGAAATTATTGATTTGTCCATGGTTACAAAATTATTAGGTCTTGAATTTAAACTTAGGTTTCTCCTAACCTCAAGGTCAGGTTTCTTTTTAGTATATAGGAGTACTTTACTGTTTTTGTTTCACAGATTCTTTTGGAAATCTAGTGGTTTATGAATCCCTCTTTATAATAATATTTTTGTTTTTTTAACTCATAGATGAAGCAAATATTAAACTGTAGTGAGAAGCTAGTGACAATAAAAATGCAATTGTTTTTCTCTTATGAAGTCCACAAACTCCCTGAAACATATCTTTATCTCTGGACCCCAAATCTGTGGACCTGCAATATACCAAGATGCCTCTATGCTTCTACTGTAACTATAACTTGATGTGTGAGCCATGCAAAACAGAGATTGCGCAACTCAAGTTGTTCCCTCTCAAAAACACTGCTTACACTTTTCTGAAGAAGGATATTTTTGATTGTCTTAATTGGTACCCAGGCTACTTTCAAAGGGAAGGAAAGAAGAAGGGAGAACATAAGTGGAGACTATGGCCTGGGGAGGCAATACCTGTAACTCCTTCTCCTCCTGTCTCAGCATATTTATTAAGATCTGGTTGGCATGCTTCTGTACTTCAGGATCCTAGAACAGAAGAAATACTAGTGGTAAGCTTAAGAGGTTCACATTGGAACCTTGGGTCCCTCCTATCCATTAATCCCAAGAGTAATAGTCAAGAAATGATTTTATTATGGGCAGATTCTGCATCATAAATATGTTCTACAATACTGGACCAGTCATATCTTTCCCCTTCTTTATTATCTCATTTTTGTGAACCCCTTCACTAACGCTTTTTTTCCTCTTGCATGGAACTGCTACCCTTCTTTTCCTAACTCAAATCTGTCTTTCTCCTTCCCAAATTTACTTTCCTCCTTCAAGACACTTCCTTTGAGTAAGACCTCTTCTCTTAATCGTTAGCTCTAGTCCATATCCCTTATGCATGAGGTATGGAATTTTTATCTGCAATCATTTCTATGTCTCTATTGTTCTACTTCTTTGCTTTCTGTATGTCATGCAGAATCCTATCTCATTCACATATCTCTCTTCTCCATCTTAGAATGAGAATTCCCAAGTACAAGCCTCTAAGCATAAGAAGAATTCAATAAATGTTGTTGAGGGAATTAAATAAAAATAGAATTGGATAGTAAACAATAAGGAGGAAACTAAGGTATATAGAAACTACTCCTTTTGAATTATATCTTTATGAATGTATTTCCTTACCTTCCCTCTATATAACTATAATTTAAGCAAAATCCTTTCAATTCTATCTCCCCTCAACATTATGAAGATGACTTTAAAAAAAAAAAAAAAAAGGAGAAGAACTGAGTTTGCAGGGAACAAATGGAACAGTTACCTGCAAGGGCTTGGGCCCTGTGATACGCTGTGGAAGTGGTGGAGGGGGAGGTGATGGCGGTGGAGGGACAACTGGGATTACCCGAGAAGGTCCTAGTGAGCCCGGGTCCTCTTGGAGTCCAGACACACCAACAGATGAAGAAGACGAGCCCAGAAGAGTCAATGCTACATAAGCACCAGCTAAAAAAAAGGAGAAAAATCATCAAGAAAAAGAATGATAGATCGTTTCCCCCTTCCTTTGAACTTGTAAATCAGCAAATAAACTGTTCTTATTGCATATTTTTTTTATATATTTTCTCCTTACTATTTCATTCCTATCCTCTCCCTTTCCATCCCTGTTTTTTTCTAATTCATTTCCTTCCTCCTCAACCAAATATCTATCTTTTTTAGGGTATCTTCCAACTGGTTAGTCCCCTTCTTCCCTCCTTTAAATCTTTCCTGGGTTGATGCCAGAAGGCCACTTGCATAGACTCAGCTGCTGTGCCTCCTAAATTGCTTCCTAAGACTATCTCTCCCCAGGACAGAAAGGAAAGGAAGATTAACTATAAATAGTCTTGGGATTAAGTATCTTGTTATTTTTATCCCTTTATTGTAGCTCAAAAGTATAATATGAATGATAATAAAGTTATCTGAAGAGAATGACAGTGTCAGATTTGAAATGGTAACTGGAAATTGCAGCAGCCTAAGTTGATTGCTCCATGTCAAGATTCAAGAGCTTTAGGCTGCCTGTTCTCTCTCCCCTCTCCCCTAACTCAGTCCATGCTGCTAGTCTATTCACTCCCTGGTTCTTTTCAACTGACCAGCTCTTTCCAACTTACATTTGATGAGCTTCACTACTTCCAAGTGTGAACTGTTAGTCACCATGGTGCCATTTACCTGTTGAGAGTTAGAAAAGAGTATCAGGTTGTAGACTCAACCCCATGTGGTCTTGGTAAAACTCCCTATTGCCTCCAAATAAACCCTGCCCAATACTAATCATTCTTTCTGTTTTTAAGGAACTTTACTCCAGCTTGCATTGTAAATTTTGTTCCTACTCATCCCTGTCTTGTTTCCTTTTAGTACTAAAATTTGCTTCATGTAGTCTGCAGCTAACTGTATTTGGTCGCTCCAATGCTTACAAAGCTGTAAGTATTTATATTTTAAATAGCCTTTTACGATACTAGTTCTGAATGCTGTACCGTGAAGAGAAAAGTTGCTGACTGACCTAGTCCCTTGCAGCATTTGCAATGAAGCCTATTCCAACTCTAAGTGTCTCTGCAATGATTCTAAGATTCCCCCCATGGAAAAAACCAGCATAAGAGGAGCTAGGTGAATCACAGAATGCCAGAGCTGGAATGTCCTTCAGAGACCAAATAGAAATTGATCCCTGCTAGCTGCATACTGAGAAAACCATTAATCAACATTATCAAGTCGTATTGTATTTTGTTAAACATCTCTCCATTCTTTTTAAATTGGGTTCCAAAGTATGAATAGACACTTCTGATCTAAACCCTTCTTTTTACAGATGACTGAGACTGAAGCCCAGAGAAGGTTGACAAACTCTGCAAGTTCATTCACTTTAGAAGAAGAGCCAAGGTTGGAAGCCACATCTTCTGACTTCCAGACAGGATGAGTAAAAAGGAAGAAGACTGACTGATCCTCATCTACCAGACTCCCTGACACAGTTCTATGGGCTCAAAGAGGAGATAGAAATGGAACAAAGGTGTCTTGGTTATCAGTCCTCTCCCTCTTGGTACATACACAGCACCTTCTCTACTTCTTTCCTACCTAAACATTTCCTACTCTTCACTCAAAGGTGGATGATCCTCTTTTCTAACTGGGACAAATGGAAAGCATAAAGAAAAGTTGCTTTGTCCCTCTTGCCACCTGTCTGGAAGTTGACTCACTTTGATGATTCGGTCACCCTCCTTTACACCAGCTTTCATGGCTGCACCTCCTGTAATGAAAAGACAATGTATAATCAATTTCTCCCATAGACTTCTAAATCAGCCTCTCTGAACTGACAGATACCTCAGACTCACCCATCTGTATCTTCTCTTTGCCTAAATTTTATCTCATTTGATTTTGCCTTAGCTGGTGCCTCTGGAGCCAGAGTTTTAAGCCCTGCTATCTATTACACTGTCCAGTACCTCTATTGCCTCACTGATAAGAAGCCCAGCTTTCATTATAGCCACTGAATTATCTGAAATTTCCTTTTTTTCCATTTTTACTGCTCAGCCTGGATAAAAGGATTAAGGTGATAGGAGGAGAAAGAGAGGGGTGAAGGCAGGTAGTTAGGGCCAGACACTGGAGAAGAATGAATCAAGAAGAAATGAATTTGAATAAGGATTGTGTGTCTGACAACCTTCTGTTCAAACAAAAATTACTTCTTAATAAAACATTCTCGACCATTTGCCCCAGAGTGAAGAATCAAGAGCTGATTGTATTAAAAATGACTAACAACTCTCATTTACATAATGCTTAAGATTTAAAAAGTGCTTTCCTAAATAATCCTCTGCTGAGAAAGGTTGCCTAAGTGTCAATAACTCCATTTTCTTGATAAAAAAAACTAAAGCTCAGAAAGATTATTTGACTTATCCAAAGATACACAGATAATAAATGTCAGAGCCAGGACTGCTATTTAGATCCTTCTAAACAAATGAGTGAACGAAGAATTTTATTAAATGCAAAGCACTAGTGAGAACAAATTAAAAAACAAAAAACAAAGCCACAGTCTGTGCTCTCAAAAAGGCTTACATTCTACTAAGGGAAATAACATATATGAAAGGCTTCAGTTACAAGTCAGATGGAAAAGTTCCATGTTCTTCAGTACCCTTCTAGTTCTAAAAAAAAAATTGTGCTCTACCTTTATACCATACTGCTTCTAATTCTCAAGTAATAAAATATTCAAAGAGTACATCTTGCTTTCTACCTGTTGAACATTTCAAACTGGATATCTCCTATGCACCGCATGTTTAAACAGAAGCCATCATTTTTTCTCCCCAAACCACTCCTCTTTTTTATTTTTATCTTACATTAACTATCCTTCTGTACCCAATTTTGCAACCCTTATTGGCCTGCTGGACTCTTCATTCTCTATCCCACAAGTCCACTCTATTGTCAAATCTTAACATCTTACACATCCCCCCTTCTCTCCATTCTTGCAGCTGAGCAACTAAATCAAGGTTGGAAAAAGTAATTTAGTGCTAGGTTATAAAGAGCTCCCTATTGCCTATTGTTTAACATTTAAAGTGTTTGATAATGGCAGTCCCATCCTATCTTTTAAGTCTTATTACACATTACGGTTTATTCAACCTGGTCTTCTCACTGGTCCTTATATATGACTCAGCTCCTTGACTTTATACTAGACTCACCCACACCTGAACACCTTCTCTCTTGACCCTCTGCCTCATAGTATCCCCAGCTTCTTTCATGACTCAGCTTAAGCTTCTATACAGGAAGCTGCCTTGATTCCCCCATCTTTTAGTGACTGTATCTTTTAGAGCTGGAGAGAAACTGAGGTCATCTAGTCTGACCCCTTCAATTTATAAATCAGGAAACTGTGTCTCAGAAGGGTTAAATGACTTGCCACAGAACACAACTAGTATCAAGAGGCTAGTCTTATTAGCTCCCAGTCTTGTATGTTACCCACTACACCTTATATTGTCTCTTTCTTAGGTTGTTAACCTCAGGAAGGCAGAAACCACTTTTATCTTTGTATACCCAGGGCCTCCTATGCCCAGAACTTTAACAGGCACTTAATAAATGCCTACTGATTGATCTCCACTGAGTAAAGAATCAAAGTGACTAAGTTTGAACTGGCAGTGGGAAAGAATGAAGTTGTACAGCAAGAAGATCTCTCTGGATGTGCACTAAAAAGAAAAAGCATGTTTTTCTATAAAGACATAAAAAAAAAAAAAAAAAAACCAGAGAGAGAGAGAGAGAGAGAGAGAAAGTTCCCTCTTGACCTTGACTATAATCACAGAATCTAAGGAGTCCTCTCATGTGACTAACTACACAGTTATCTGATTCAACCCCTATCTCAATAAAGATTCCTTCTAGTGTCCCTGATAAGTGGCCACCTCCCTGCTTGGAAACTTCTAATGAGAAGGAACCCATGCCCTCCAGGTTCAGCCTTTCTATATAGATAGTTTCATTTTTAGAATTTCACCTTCCAAATGCCTTTCTGCCTTCACTCACTGCTTCTACTTTGCTCTTTGTTGAGAAAGAGAACAAATCAAATTCTTTTACTCGATGACATCACTCCTGCTTGGAGAAGGAATATAATAACTTCATAATATTTGGTGTTGTGCTTAATTAATAGAAAATCGGAAGGTGGCAGAGAAATCTAGTAAACATAACCAGGTTGAGAGAATGAGCATAAATTGGGGAATAGTTGAATAAATTATGGTATGATTATGACTGAATACTATTGTTCTGTAAGAAATGATAAGCAGAATGCTCTCAGAAAAGCCTCAAAAGTCTTCCATGAGCTCATTCAAAGTTAAATGTATTTTGTACAAAGCAATAGCAATATTGTGGGATGATCAGCTATGAATGACTTTGATATTCTCAGCAATACAAAGATCCAAGACTATTCTGAAGGACTTATATGAAAAATGCTACCTATACCCAGAGAAAGAACTGATTGTCTGAATACAGATTGAAGCATACTTTTTCCACTTTGTTTTCCCTGAGGATTTTTTGGGGGGGATGGAGTGGGAATGTCTTTTTTTCCACAACATGATTTTTTATGGAAATGTTTTGCATAATTATACATGCACTTTCTCAATAGGAGAGGAATAGGGGAAGAAGGAAGGGAGAGAATTTGAAACTCAAAAGTTTTAAAAACATGTTAAAAATTATTTTACTTGTAACTGGATATTAAATACATGGGGAAAAATTTTTAAATACATACATATACATATAACAAGAAAAAGGAAACTCTAAGCTGAATTCCTTGAGCTTTTTGGCCACATTAAATTCATGATCACATTAAAACTTTAGTCTTCTCATAGAAAATTCATTCCCAAAGCAGGGGAAAATATCTTCTAGAAACTGATACCACTATACACTGACACCAGATTCTTATCCTGCCTTCTCTGGGTCTACCATAATTCTTGAGTTTCTGTGGAGTGGTGCAGAGAAAGATTGAGGCCTGCTGGGATTGCATCTACTGAAGTATTTTAAACATGCCAGCAATAATAACTGCCAGTCAGTATTACTAATATTCAAGTTACTACTACAAAAGTCTTGGGGAAAAAAAGATAACCTTTACAGTTCTAATCCCTTATTTCTGAAAACAAATCTGCCACTTACAGTGCAGATCCAGATAACATCCTTAGCTAATTTACACACAATTGTCACAGACAATTTCTTCATTGTCTTTTCACCACTCCATCCCAAAATTTTCTCTGCGACTGGGGAAAATTATTTTTTCTCTTCCATCTTGTGGTGTGGGTGAGAGAAGAGAAGTGCTAGTGAAGGACTGAGTGATTCTCAGTACTAAAATTTTACCCTCAAAAGTTCAAAATCAATCCAATCCCTGTCCCAGCTCATAACTTCTCTCCTCCCACTTCACTACTCCTCAGTCATCTCCATTCTTCTCATCCTTTTCTACCACCACCTGTCCTCCAATCTCAGTCGTACCTAGACTTGTCCTCCTGAATAACAGCATCTCTCTTTTTAAACAGAACTTTCATAGGCATTTTTACCCGATTCATTTGCTGGCTGCAACCCCCTATTTGTGTCTGGCCTTCCCCACATGTTACTTAGGCACATCTAGCTGTTTCCCTTCTGTCTCAGACTGTTTCTGAAATTCCATCTCTTTTAGGAAGCCTTCCTAACCTTCTCATAGTAAGATAATATCTTTGTCTAGTGAAATAATAAGAGCTTCCAGAGGTGTTTTCCTCCTATTTGCCTTTTGCTTGTCAACCTCATTTTTGTAACATTTTTTCCCCAACAGCCCTATAGAATAATCATTGTGCAGGTATTATTACATTTAAGGAGCTCAGAATTAATCTCATTAGAAGACTTTTTCAACATATGCCTTGGTACTACCACTAAGTCAATGTGGCTGATTTTTTTCTACAATATTGAGCACAACATGTACTGATAGGTTCAAAAAAAGCTTCTGTCTTTTGGCTACACTTCCTCTTAACTCAGTGGTATTCTTTTGGTTCAATTGGTCAGGGGCTATTCTTTTCTTTCTGCAATTTTCCAGTAGGGATAAATCAGTAGTAAGCTGAACCCTCGGACACCCTGCCTAGTGGTTTGGATTCTTGGGGTAAGATGTTTCTCCAATCTCCTCTACTCTGGGAAACAAGACAAAATAATTCATGTCATTTTGGCAACCTGTCTCTTCCTCCCTCCCTTCCCTTAATATGTCATTAAAAAGCACTTTGAAAAGAATAAAATACATGCAAAGTGTTATTAGCATTATTGTTATTATTATTATCCTCCAGGTAGGGAGAAGAAGACAATCACCAGGCCGGACTGACTGCACCAGGACAATGCGATCACCACTGACTGTGAAGCCAAAGCCATGTTGGTCCTTCTGGATGATGACACACCGTTGAACAAGACCTGAAAAAGGGAGAGAAGGGCAGAAAGGGGATCAGGGATTTCAATCACCTATTAACCAGGGAAGAAGCAGGGAGTGAGGAGTTGGGTAGTTAGGATAATGGAGCCAAGTTCAGCCCAAGAAAAAGCACTAGGGTTCTGTCCTCCAGAAAACTTTTTTGGACTAATTAGGACAGATGGTAATTTCCCCTAGGCCTATCCTGTCCAAACATGCAAGTAGCTGTAGTGACCCTAAGACCAATGACCTCTAAATATGCATAAAATTTTCTTATATACAACATATCTTATCTTATAAAAGCATTCAAATAGATATTCAAAGAGAATATCTATTATTCTCTCCTGTTTCTATGAGACTAACCGAATTATAAATGGAAGGAATTAGGCTACTGGTAGGAGCATTACTAAGTAGCATTCTCAGGGCATTAGGGCTCAGTAATCCCCAGTAATAACTACAAGATTTGATAAAATCTCTATTGTACCAACTGAATGATGCTTTCCATTTCTGTCTGTCCAAACTGACACAGGTCACTCAAAATGACCTCTGTCTATTATTCTATACTATCCCCTACTACTATCAAGAAAATAAAGCCAGACCCAGCAAAAAAAATTTTTATAGCTGAAAGAGACTTTACTATCTAGTTTGTCATTTTCAAAGTCACTGAACTCTAGATAAGTAAAAATAGTTCCCCCCCACCCCTTAAACATATACATACATCCCTTGTATCAAAAAGTGTGTAATAGAGAACATGACTCATTGAATACTATTGTATAGGGTGTGAATACTGATTATATAAGCTTCTGATATATATGGATCTACATTTGGGAGTGACAAATTGTGTGTATGTTCAAGTAGTTATAAGCAGGATATTTTTGTATTTGTGATCCAGGGTGCTTACCTGTGGTCTCACACGAATCAGAAGATTGGCGATGGTGGTCAGAGGTCTTTTGCTCAGAGACCGAATCACTCAGGGAAGACAGGTTACTTAACCTAGAGAAATGAGAGAGAGAGGAAAGAGAGGGTAGGGGAAGAAAAGGCAAAGGGAAAAAGGGAAAGAGAGTAGAGAGAAGAGGAAAAAAAAGAAAAAGGAAGAGGAAGACAAAAAGAGAATAGAAGAAAGAAGAGAGAGATGAGCTGAGGAAACCTAAGTTGACAATGCCTAAGGGGGACGCCCACCCAGAGTGGTTAAGACAGACAGACTAACCATCCTACCCAAAACCCTGCTCAACCCAGGGAGAACAAAGCAGATACATCAATATCCGTGACAATATAGCTCTCCAGAATCCTAGAGTAGTGGAACTGGCATGATGCCTCTAAAACCCAACAGAGATAAAAAAAAACAGTCACAGTCCCTCCCAGCATTAGGAGGAAGTAAAAGTCAACAAAGAGAAAGAAATGAGGGCTCACACACTGTGGAGTCTTACCAGGCTGTAATAGGGCTGATGAAACAGAACGAAGCAGCAAAGAGAATGAATGTGGGGAGAAGACGGGGAAAAAACAAACAGCTCATTAGTTTTGTGAAATGGTTTACAAAGGGAAGGGAAAACCAAAATGTAGGCAAGTATGATGCTGGATCAAAAAGAGAACATGCAAAAGGCAGGGGATGGCATCAATTAGAAGATACAACCTTCCCACTTTACCTCCTTTTTATTCCTGAAAATGCCACCTGTCTAAAAGGGAATGAAATTTCCAGAAGGCAAGTAGACATTTGTTGGTGGCTTATGGAATAAGTTGAATTCTCTGCATTTTTTTTTTTTCTGAAGGAGGGGGAAGGGGCAATGATTTCAGTTTCTGCAAATTGTTTCATGGTAAGGTGCACAAGTCCAATCCTTCCAGAATGTTCTAGGGATGCCTGACTGAAAGAATTAGAAACTATAAAAATCCATGTATTCTTAGGCCATTGAGCCAGATCTTGGGTATTGTGACTATCAGAGGGAGTCTCTGACTTTAATTTCTTCTTTAATCCTCACTCTAATTGGTCCTTGAAATTTCTGAGCTATAAAGAAATGGGAATATGAGTTACTTAGTCCCCACACTTCTACTACTGCCATTTAAAAGATTTCTTACTCTCAGCATTCCTCTTACCTTGATAACTGAGACTGCTTTTTACTGGCTGGTCTAAGAGAGATCAAAGGGGTGCCAAAGAAGAAAATATTGTAGAGCCCGGGAGGCATCAATATAGGACAAGAAGGAAAAGAAGAAGAAAAGGGAGAAAGAATACAAGATGTTAACCAGACAAGACAGTAAAGATGTAAAATCATAAGTAAGAAATACACATGGGACAGGGTTAGTGTCTGCTTTTTTGAGGCTGTGTAGATTCTCTTCATAGCTAGATCTGGCCAATGATAACTCCAAAACAGTAATCTGGAAATTACCCTGTGGCCAGTAACATAACTTATATTTAAGAAATCAAATGTATATGAACTTTGAAAAATTACACATTTCCATGTAAAAATAACAGGAAAAAAGAGTTTATATATGAAAATAATGAAAATCATTTTTACTACGTATTTTTTTGAAAGTACATATTAAATTTAACATCAATATCAACATTGTGTCTACCTTTGAACTTATTTCTGTTCTCTACTGTGATGTTTAAATTTTTTTCCTTTTTCTTTTATAACACCACTTTTTCTCAATACCTTGTAACATATAATCAGGTAAAATAAATCTCCACATTGTCACTGATCCTGACTGAAATGCATTTCTCATTTTATAGCTCTAGTTCACTGTCTCTTGGCCAAGAAGCAGGGAGCATGCTTTAGCACACTTTCTGGAGCTGTGACTAGTTGTTTCACTGATGAAAGTGCTCAAGTTTTTCACTGTCATTTTCCTTTTCATTATTGTAACTATTGTATAGCTTGTTCTGGTTATGTTCATTTCATTCTTCATCAATTCATATTAAGTTGTCTTCATGTTTCTCTGAATCTATCCCTTTCATTATTTCTCACAGCACAATAATATTCAATTACATTCATATGCTGTAACATATGCTTAACCATTCCTCCATTAATGGGTACCAAGATCTGTTTTCAGTTCTTTGATGTGAGTGATCCTAAAACTTTGTACATATGAGATCTTTTCCTGTGTTATTGATCTTTTTAGGGTAAATGTCTAGTCATAATACCACTGTATTGTGGTACTGTGCAGAATACACAATTAAATGACTTTTGGGGCAGAGCTCCCAAATGATTTCTAGAATGGTTCAGACTAATTGACAGTCCCACTGACTAGTCCACTAATATATCTGTCCTTCCACAACCTCTTCCAGAAATTGCATTCCCCTTTTATGCCAACTTTTTCAATCTCATAGATACAAGATGGAATTTCAATGATGTTTTAATGACCATTTCTTTTATAGGTAATTAGAGCATCTTTTCATATGTTAGGTACACTGGGAACAACAGCAGTATTGGAAGTCTCTGGAAACTGATAACCTGGGAATTATTTATTATATGGATGTCATCCCATCCTGTAAAATCCTAATTCAAGTCAAGTAAGAGGAATACTTGCTCATTGCTGTCACCATGAGTCTTTTATTCTAAGTGATTAAAGGTAGCCTTTGGTCAGCTGAAAAAGTGCTCAGGAAGGAAACAATATGAAATAGCCAACTGAAAGAAACCAAAAGGTACTACTTATCTGGGTTCCATTAATTATGGACCTCCATATCTGAAGTTAGTAGGTTCTTTTTCTGGCTTAAGACCTCTAAGAGTTTGTATAAAAAAGATTAGGCAGTTGGAAATGTAAAAACCACTCCCCTTCTTAAAAACAAATGTAGTTTTCAACAATGTATTTTGTACCTATAAAGCCAAGAAATTCTTTTTTTTTAAAGTGCAATTGGGCCTATTCTCTCTCTCTTTTTTTCTTACAACTACTGCAGGAGGCAAGTAGGGAAGAAATCAATATATTCATTTTACAAATCACTAAAGTTAGCTCCACTATTTGAGAGAGTGAGTCAAAAGCAAAAAAGCCTATGGACTCTCAGCTCAATGCACATACAACAGTACAGCTATGTCCTGCCAATTTCAAAAAAGAATAGGAGAAACCTAGAAGCTGCAACTTTGTTGAAACTTCTAATCAATTCCTTAGGGCACGGAGATATCAAGTAACTTACCCAGGATGTGCATTTACTGTTTGTCAGCCTGTAATGCTTGAACCCTGACCACAAAGTCCAACCTCCATCTACCATGTGGTATAAATAGTGGTCATAATAATAATCATGACAGCAACAACTAATATTTGTATCATGTTTTTAAGTTTGCAACATTTTACATACATTATCCCATTTGGTTATCACATTTATCTTGGTGGTAGATACTTCAACTACCATTATCTCCATTTTATAGATGAAGTAACTAAGGCTAAGAGGTTAAGAGACTAATCCATGGTTCTATAGATTATAAATGTCAGAAACGTCACATATATATAGTCACAGCAGCATTTTATGGTAGCAAAGAAATGGACATCTATTGGGAAAAAAATCTTATCATGTGAAAATAATGGAATATAACTGTGCCACTAATAAGAAATAACAAATATGAAGAGTTTGGATTAGAGAGACAAATTAGAGAACTAATACAATAGTACAGATTATAGCGATATCACAGAAAACAACTCATAAAATTTGGTAACTAACTAGATACAAATTGGCAAAAATGTCAAAATATGGCAATAGTCACTGTTGGAGGCATTTTGGAAAGAGAAGCATAACACTACATTGTTGACAGAGCTATGAAATGGCATAATCATTCTGGAAATCAATTTAGAATTAAGCAAATAAAGTGACCAAAATATTCACTCTTTGAACCAGAATTCATTACTGAGCTCATTAATGACCAAGGAAATCATTGATAAGAAAAATGTTTCCAAATAATCCAAAATATTTATCGCAGCACTTTTTGTGATAATTAAAAATTGGAAACAAAATTATAAGCACATCAATTAGGAAATGGCTAACCCAATCATGCTACTGTATTACAAATGGATGAAATGGAATACTATTATACTGTAAGAAATGTATGTGATGAATACAAAGCTTATATGAACTAATACAGAGTGAAGTAGAGCCAAGAAAATAATGTACACAATGATTACAATGTAAAGGAAAAAGAACAATAGCACACCAAAAAATCAAACGTAAACGTAACAAAATTAAAAAGATTAAATGAAATTAAAATAGAAATCATTTGGTAATGTCAACCTACCTCTTTGTGGAGATGGAAAGACCACAGCCATCGGTTGTGCTGATTTCTCCCCCACCCCCATTATTTTCCTCTTCAAACAATGCTACTTGTCACATGGGATCACTCTCTGGACTCTTCATAAAATTATTTGATCTTACTGCCTTTTTCATTCCCCAGTTCAAAAACTTTCAACAGTTTTCCTCATTAGCTATATAATAAAATATAAACTCCTTAAACTGACATTTGAGGCTCTCTATAATTTGGTTCCTTGACATATCTTTATAGCTTTATTTCACATTATTTTTCTTTTTACACTCAGAATGTCTGTCAAACTGGACTACTAATTATTCCTAAATCTTATCCTGTGATTCCTACTTTTATATACTGGCAGCCTATATCCTATGCCTGAAATGTACTCTTTCTAAACTAACTTCATCTGTTGAAATTGCTTTTTAAAAATTGAAGCCCTATTCAAATGCTGCTTTAAAAAAAAAAAAAAGCATTTCTTTGGTTTTTTTTAAATGACTATTAAGCTCTTTCCTTGCAATTTTTCTAAAATATTCTGGATGTTATTTATCTGTATCAAATCTTTTGTCAGGTGTCTTTTTCAAGTCAGTTGAACTAAATTGCTCCTGAGATTCTTTACACAACTCAAATTCTGATTCTATGGCAAGTATCTATTGTTAACTGAATTTAATATTTACAGCTCAGAAAGGAGTTTATCTAACTTAACTCTTGCCTTCCATTTTAGAGAAGGGGGAAAAATAAGGAAGGCCTGGATACCATTGCATAATAGACATCTATTAAGCACTTTTCCCAGGGCAGCAGTCTAGTAAGAAGAGTTCTAAAGATATCTGGATTTTGTTTTTTGCTCTAACACACTGAATGTATGATAACAGTCATCATTCAACCTCAACTGGCCTCAGTTCCCTATCTGTAAAAGGAAAACAGACCAAGCTCTACTCAGAGAGTATCTCCAAATGACATACAGTGCTAGGAGGGGAACTTTAAGACACACTTGGTCATCCAATTACTCACAGCCTATACCAAGCTCAAAGCTCAGTTAATGAAATAAGAGAAGGGACAACTAACAAAGGCAAATAAGTATTAATGTGCTATATACCTTTCTAAAGTGTTAGCTAGTGGAATTAGAAAGCCAGCGGGCTATTAGCTGGCCAAAGATCAGTGAGATTCTTTAAAAGCATCTGTGAGACAGTCAAAGCAGGGAATAACTTCAAGATGTATAATATGACCCTTGGCAGTCTAGGGTAAATTCATCTATGGAAGAAGAACTCAAGTCTTGAGGGGAGATCATTCTTTGTCTTTACCCTTCTTCCTTCCCTAAAGATATCAGGGAATAGAAAGTGGAAGGTATTTCTCCACTTACCTATCTATCCTCAATCCCTGCTCAATCAGTCAAGACATGTTAAAGAGAAGGATATATGCCCCAGAGGAGAAAGCATACTCTACAGGGAGCAGACTGAATCAGTGGAAGCAGCTACAATGTGACTCCAGGCAGGAGAGAAGGAAACCAAGTCTGGAAAAGAGGAGTTGCCTCTGGAAGTTGAGAGTCAAGTTGTAGAAAACAAGACTCATCAAACTCAGCTGAGCAATCTTTTCAGCAGTGATGCCGACTCCAAAGGACATCACAAGAAGAAAAAGGTGATCTGGGCCCTATGTTGTCAGAAATATGTTATTCAAGCCACAAGTGTTCCCTAAACATGTATCCCATTTACCCATTGATGCTATATGTATTTGTGGGAGATTGTACCTCAGGTATATGGGGGGAGTTCTTAATAGCTACTCTTCTTTTTTTTCCTCAATAGTATATGTAAAGATAGTTTGCAATATTCATTGTGTAAGATTTCATGTCGTGTTGTATTTGTGTTTCTTATTTCCCTCCTCCCCAAGGCAGCAAGCAATCTGATATAGATTATACATGTACAATACTTTAAAACATATTTCCGTATTTATCATGTTGTACAAGAAAAATCAGACCAAAAGGGAAAAAGCCACGAGAAAGGGGGGAAAAAAGGTAAAAATATTATGCTTCAATCCATATTCAGTCTCTAAAGTTCTCTCTGGATGAAGATGGCCTTTTCCATCCCAAGACTATTGAAATTGTCTTGGATCACTGCATTGCTGAGAAGAACCAAGTCTTATCAGAGTTGATCATCACACAGTCTTTCTATTACTGTGCACAACAGTCTTTTAGCTCTGTTTTACTACTATTCTTATATGAGCTCTCTTAGTAAAAATGCTTTTGCTTTGAATTAACTATCTACTGGCTGAATAGTAAAACAAAGTATACCAAAGTGGGCTTATGAACTATAATTTTTGTATTTTAGCACCACAGAATACAATGATCTTAAGATTTTATCTATACTCTGGGGGACCCACCTCATAAGTATAAGTTGGAAAGAAAGAGCACTACAGGGCTTTTGAATATAAAATATCTATAAAGCTATGTTTTATATGAAGTACTCCTTTAAAATTATATGTATATTGAATTACGTTCTTATGATCCAGCAGAAGTAAAGAAACCTTGTAGTAAATCTTGTAAAACAAGAATTTCCTTTAAATAACAAATCCTTCCCTAACCCCATCTGATTTGTCTTATCAACAAAGATTTAAGTGCCTATTATGTGCAAGATTTAAAAAAAAATCCTATACTGAATTTCCAAAAGCCTATTTATTGGGGAAAGGAATTATAATTTTTAATTTTTATTGCCATTCCACTAAAACCTTATTCTAGTAACTTACTCTTTACAAGATTCTAGTCTAGATTTTCTGATGTTAGGAGAGAGAGAGAGAGAGAGCGCACAAAACTCAGGCAACTTGTTACAAAGCTGACAAGGTTTTTTCAATAGGAAACAAGCAGTGGATTTTAGATACTAGTCCAGATATAGTCATACAGGTTCATAAACAGAAAGTTGGCATCAGGTAATGAATTTTTTTACAATCACAATAATTAATGAAAATCAATTCCTGAAGCTGATTACATTCTCTAGGATGAAGAGGAGTACTCAAATACTTAAGAAATGTTTTTCTTTTAAGTACTGAACCATTATTATTACCACATTCAAAAGCAATGATGCAGATATTCCAGAATAATAAATAATCTCCTAAGAACATATTTTGTGTTTGTGTATTTTTCTTAATGGGAAGTGTGGTAGAGAAGAAAAGATATTTCTCCAATTTTCTTTGCTGAAACTACGTTTGAATAAATTTCCATTTTCTTTGTTCACTTCAGCAGGCACTAATGGCAGATGTTCCAGAAATGTTACATGGCAAACAAAAGCATATCTTAGATAATTACAAAAAATAAAACCCGTCACAGATAATCCATAAACTCCCCTTAAAACTCTAAATATTAGATTAGGTAGAGTTTTCATTTAGAACTTGTTTGTCCCATATATTGTATCTAGGATATACTGCAACATATCTAACATATAAAGGACTGCTTGCCATCTAGGGGAGGGGGTGGAGGGAGGGAGGGAAAAAAAAATCGGAAAAGAAACGAGTGCAAGGGATAATGTTGTCAATATAAAGTAATCATTAAATAAAAATTTAAAAAAAAAAAGAACTTGTTTGTCCTTGACAATCTGGCTGTCCTTTTCCAACTTACCAGAAGGACCCAAAGCTTTCCAAACCCTAATATCCTATCCCTTCTAAATTCTAAGAGGTGCCTATAGGAGGTTATTCCCAAAGAGAAGGAAAAAAGAATAGAGGGAGTCCTTTCCCTGCAAGAAATTCTCTCCCTCACAGATCCTAGTTTCCTTCCTCCTTTAGCATTTGGTTCAAAATTCTTTTCCATTTAGCATTTATATATTCAGCCTAGAGTGAAATGAGTTCAGCTCGAAGACTTAATTTTCTCTATGATTCCTTTTATCTCTAGCATTTGTCTGCATTGCTCTCCTTCCTTTCTTCCTTTCCTTCCACAAGCATTTATTACTGTCTACTCTATGCCAAACAAGCATTGTTAGAAGTTAGGGATACAAAGATCTTTAAAAAAAAAAAAAAGTGCCTACCCTAAAGAAATTACATTTTGTGCACGTGCGCACGCACGCGCGCACACATGCACGCACACGCACACAGAGTAAAGTAAATGCAAAATGTATTTGCAACACCCCAACTTGAAGAATGTGTCCCACAGATGTAATTTGTGGGCTCACATCCTTAAACCATAGCTTTTAAAAGTTCCAAAGTCATCTCTCCCATTCCTTCTATTTAATAACACTATATATTTCCCAAAGATCGCAGCATCACAGAATCACAAATTTAAAACAAAAAAGGGCTTCAGAGACCATCTAGTTCAACCTTCTTATTTCACGGATGAGGAAACTAAGGCTTAGGAAGTTAACCGATTTGTCTGAGGTCACAGAGATGTTAAAATCCAATATGAATCTGGGTCCTCTGACTTCAGAATCAGTTTCTTTCTATTGTACTGTGTTTGCTTGAGCTGCTTTTCATTATTCAAAATACTAAATTTGTCTGGCGCTCTGATCTTCAATGTCATGAACACATCTAGCGAAGAAGCAGCCAGATGAAACTAGAATATTTAGGCTCCTACTTCTCTTGCTGTACCACCAGTTTTAATACAAAGAAGCCAATTTAGAGCTCTCTGAGTCTTCTTCCACCAATTCCTGTGAAAGTCAGGGACAATCAATTAAGATCTGGGCTAAAAATGACTTGACATTTAATCGGAGCTTTGGGGCAATTAAGTGGTGCAGCTGACAGAGAGCTGGGCTTGAAGTCTGGAAGACTTCATTCAAATCTGGCCTCAGACACTTCCTAGCTGTGACACCAGCCAAGTCACTTAACTCTTGTTTGCTTCAGTTTCCTCATCTCTAAAATGAGTTGGAGAAGAAAAAGAGTGAACTATTCCAGTATTTCTTCCAAGAAAACTATAAATGAGGTAATGCAGAGTCGAACTGAAAATGACTCAATGTTACAACTAAAGATTCAAGGTTTGCTGAGCACTTTAACAACATTGCTTCATCTCAAAGTCATAACAACCTTAGTTAGACACTAGAGCTATCGTCACATTACTCTAATGTTGTGACTTGCTCACTGATCTACAACTAGTGCCAGAGGAATAAGGATTGGAACCCAAGTATTCCTCCTGACTCTATGTCCAGGATATTCTCATTATACTACTTATGCTTCAGAGTCCTGGAATATAAATACAACACCACTCCAAAGCAATCCAAAGTGACAAAGACAAATATGTGACTGCAAGGGAAAGTACAGGGCAAGAGAAGGAATGGGAGAAGGGTCAACAAACAAGAAATGTTAAATATAGTCCACTCCAGATTACTGTTAGCTCTGATAAATTTACAGTAGAAAAATAAAAGTCTTTCCTTTATATGGGCACAACTCTCCATATAAAGTGGCCCCAAGACATAAATACCAAGAAGCTTTAGGTGTAGTGGTTTTTGAAAATAATATGGTATAATGGAAACAGTAGTGGATTTGGAGTCTCAGGACCTGTGTACATGAGTTCTGTTTTTTTTTTTTTTTTAAATTAAAGCTTTTTACTTTCAAAACATATGCACAGATAATTTTTCAACTTCACCCTTGAAAAACCCTGTGTTCCAAAAAACTTTTTCCCTTCCTTCCCCTTATCCCCTCCCCTAGACAGCAAGTAATCCTATATATGTTAAACATGTACAATTCTTCTGTACTTATTTCCATAATTATTATGCTGCATCAAAAAAATTAAATCAAAAAAAATGGGAAAGAAAACAAAAACCAAGCAAATAACAACAAAAGTGAAAATTCTATGTTGTGATCCACACTCAGTCCCCACAGTCTTCTCTCTGGATGCAATGGCTCTCTCCATCATAAGACCATTGGAACTGGGCTGAATCATCTTGCTGTTACAAAGAGCCACAGACAACAGAATTGATCATCATATAATCTTCTTTTTGCCATGTATAATGTTTTCTTGATTCTACTCACTTCGCTTACCATCAGTTTATCTAAGTCTCTCCAGGCCTCTCTGAAATCATCCTGCTGATCGTTTCTTACAGAACAATATAAATTCTTACATTCATATACCATAACTTATTCAAACATTCTCTAACTGAAGAGCACCCACACTCAGCTTCTAGTTTTTTGCCACTACAAAAAGGGCTGCTACAAACATTTTTGAACACATAGATCCTTTTTTCTTTTTTATTATCTCTTTGGAATACAGGCCTTGTAGATACACTGCTGAATCAAAGGGCATGCACAACTTGATAGCCCTTTGGGCAAAGCTACAAATTGCTTTCCAGAATGGTTGAATATATTAGTGTCCCACTTTTCCCACATCTCCTCTAACATTCATCCTTATCTTTTTCTGTCATCTTAGCCAATATGAGAGGTGTGTAGTGGTACTTTAGAGCTGTCTTAATTTGCACTTCTTTAATCAATAGTGATTTAGGGCATTTTTTCATATGACTTTAAGTGGTTTTAATTTCTTCATCTAAAAATTGTTTGTTCATATCCTTTGACCATTTATCAATTGGAGAATGGCTTGAATTCTTATAAATTTGAGTCAATTCTCTACATATTTTAGAAACAAGGCCTTTATCAGAACCCTTGGATGTAAATTTTTTTCCTCCAATTTACAGTTTCCTTTCTAATCTTGTCTGCATTGGTTTTGTTTATACAAAAACTTTTTTAAGTTAATACAATCAAAATTATCTATTTTGTGTTCAATATTATATTCTAGTTCTTCTTTGGCCACAAATTCTTTCCTTCTCCACAGATCTGAGAAATAGACTATTTTTTGTCCTAATTTGCTTACAGTATCACTCTTTATGTCTAAATAATGAACTCATTTTGAACCCATTGGCATAGGGTGTTAGATGTGGGTCAATGCTTAGTTTCTGCCATACTAATTTCCAATTTTCACAACAATTTTTGTCAAATAGTGAGTTTTTATCTCAGAAGGTAGGGTATTTTGGTTTATCAAATACTAGATTACTATAGTCTTGTAAACCTAAACTATTCCACCAATTGACTAGTCTGTTTCTTAGCCATACACCAAATGGTTTTGATGATTTACTTTATAATACAGTTTTAGATCTGGTACAATTAGGCTATCTTCATTTGTATTTTTTTCCTATTAATTCCCTTTTGTTCTTCCAGGTGAACTCTGTTATTTTTTCTAGCTCTGTAAAATAATTTCTTGGGAGTTTGATTGGTATGGCACTGAATAAATAGATTAATACAGGTAGTATTATCATTTTTATTATATTCACTTGGCCTACCCATTAATACTTGATATTTTTCCAACTGATTAGATCTGACTTTATTTGTGTGGAAAGTGTTTTGTAATTGTGTTCATATAGTTTCTGACTTTGCCTTGGCAGGTAGAATCCCAAATAGTTTATATTATCTACAGATATTTTAAATGGAAATTCTCTTTGTTATCACTTGCTGCTGGATTTTGTTGGTAACATAAAAATGCTGATGATTTATGTAGATTTATTTTGTATTCTGCAAGTTTGCTAAAGTTGTGAATTGTTTCTAGTAGTTTTTTAGTTGATTCTCTAAATATACCATCATGTCATCTGCAAAGAGTGATAATTTGGTTTCTTCCTTACTCTAATTCCTTTCATTTCTTTTCCTTCTCTTACTGCTAAAGCTAACATTTCTTTTACAATATTGAATAGTAATGGTGATAGTGGACAACCTTGTTTCATTCCTGATCTTTTTTGAGAATGGTTCTCATTACATAAGATCTTACTGATGGTTTTAAATAAATGCTACTGATCAATGAATTCTAGTTCTGAAATTATTGTATTTATGTAATTATGTAATGTTATGTAATTAAGGTCTGACATCATGGATGCCACTTCCCTTCTCTGGCCCCTTGTTTTCTCATCTGTAAAATAAAAGTTAGAGAAGATGATCATTAAGGGTCCTTCCAATCCTAACTTTATTATTTTTATTGTTTTTTTTCCTGGCTCTGTACATCAGTTATGGAGTCTGACTTTAAAATTATGGAGTCTGACTTTAAAACACTCCTTTATACACTTCATAAATATGTCCAAGAAGAGATTTCTTACCAAAAAAAAAAAAAAAAAAAAAAAAAAAAAAAAGGATGAAATCAATCACAAAAGATAAAACAGATAGTGAATTACATGAAATTAAAAATCTTTTACAAATACAAAGCTAAAAGAAGCAATCAATAGGAGGGAAAAGATTTGCCTCAAATACCTCTGATAAAAGCAGCAAAAACAAGCAGTTCTTTTATACAGTTCTGAAAGTAATGTATAGAATTTATTACATGCTTTTTAAAAACAGTGGTATAATATGAAGACTTATGATTTTCTATATAATTTATTTTGTGTCTTTCTGTGTATATATAGAAGGTTTTTGGCACTGAAGTGCAGAACAAAAAAAATTAACCTAGGAAAAAATCTGAGAAGGCTCTAATACATAATATGTAAGAAATTACCACAAATATATAAATCAACAAATCATGCCCCAATGAATAAATGGTCAAAAGATATGAAAAACAGTTCTCAAAAAGAAATGAGAACTATCAACCAGTTGAAAAATTGTTCTATCTCATCAGAGAAATGAAAATCAAAACGAACCTAAGGTTTCATCTCATACACAGCATAAAAACTAACTTGATAAAATAGAGAACAATGTGGAAAATCTGTGGAAGGGCAGATACAATAAAATTCAATGTGGAGATAATGTGAGTCAGTCCAACCATTTTGGAAAGTAATATGGCATTATGACTAAAATGTCTAATACCTTCTGACTCCAAGCTCCCACTCTCAGGGCATATATGTGTAAGGATGTCAATGCTTTTAAAAGGGGAGAGGAAGTTTCCCATAACCATCAAAATACTTATAGCAGCACTTTTTCTAGTAGCAAAGAATATGAAATGAAATAGATGCTTACTGATCAGCTAATGGCTTAAAAAGTGTGATACATGAATGTAATGGAATTTTATTATTGTACATAATACAGAAAAGGCATGTGAAGACTTATATTCACTTTGTATTAATGAGCCCAAGTATATAAGGATGAGTATATACAATATGCACAACAACTACAATAATAAAATGATGGAAACTTGATGTCAAATTGTAATAACCACTTCTGGCCACAAAGATTACAACAACATATTTTAGAGATATTTGAGAATGTATATATCTTACTTTTTTTGCAGCTATCATTGATAATGGGAGTGAAACACTGAATATGTCAGACTAAGTTAATTTAATTAAGTTTTGCTGAACTTTTTCATCTCTCTTTTCAATTCTTTATTTTAACAAATGACTCTCTGGGAAGGGAAAGGATACAGTAGGGAAAAGATAATATAAAAACAAAAGATTTCAACAAAATGAAAAAATATTCTTCTTAAACACTGATATTTCAAAATAAAACTAAACCCTTCCCTTACATGTTAATCATAAGGCAGTAGTATAATTGGAGTCAGAAAAGAACTGGATTCAAATTCTATCTTTGATTCAGTGTTGATCAGTTACTAATCTCTGAACCTTACTCACTTACGTAAAAACTGGACATAACACTTACACTGGGAGCAGCTAGGTGGCGCAATGGATAGAGCACCAGCCCTGAAGTCAGGAGGATCTGAGTTCAAATGTGACCTCAGACACTTAACACTTCCTAGCTGTGTGACTTTGGCCAAATCACTTAACCCCAACTGCCTCAGTCCCCCACCCCCTCCCCCCAAAAGATAATACTTACACTGTTTCAAGGATCAAGTGAATTATTTTATCTATGAATAGAGGTGACTAGGCAAGATAAGTACTAGACTTGGTTGGAGTCAGGAAAAACTGAGTTTTAATCCAGCCTTCACACTCACTGGTTTTGTGATACTGGCAAATTACTTCTCTATTCCTCAGTTTCCTCATATGAAAGATCTAAGGAGCAAATGAAATAACATGCAAAGCACTTTATAAATTTCTAAGTGATATATAAATGCTAGTTATTATATTATTATTAAATTGTTTTACAAACCTTAAAGTACCATAGAAGAGTTATTATTAATAACCATCCTTAAAACAGCAGTCCCTCTCATAGTATCTCAGCACAGAATTCAAAATTAGAAAAGATGTCAGTGGCCACCTAGTCCAACTCTTAGCTAAAAAAGACATCTCTGTATAACACAGCTTAGCCTAAAGGCTTTCAATGAAGGGGATCCTTTATTTCCTCAGACAGCTCCATCTACTTTCAGACAGCTCAATTGTGGAGGAAAAGTTCCTTATATCAAATTTAAATTTGCCTTTTAGTAATTTTAATTTCCATCCATTTGTCCTAGGTCAAGGAGAACAAATCTGATCTCTCTTCCACATGACAATCTTTCCACCCCTCTGAGATTCTATTTCACATTCTGATCAGATTGGCAAAAAAGCAAAAGACGAAAATGTCAAATATCAGAGAGGCTACAGGAAAATAAGCACATTAATGCACTACTAATGGAGCTATAAACTGGTATAGTCATAGTGGAAAGCAATTCTGAATTTTGCTCAAAGACACTAAACTATGCATACTGCATGATTCAGCAACATCATTAGTAAGCCTTTCCCCCAAAGAAATCAAAGAAAGACAGAAAATACTTATACAGCAAAAATACTTTTGAATTGGAAATTAAGGGAACATTATTGTGAAATAGCTGGACAAATTATGGTATGTCAATGTAACGATATAGTCTTGTGCCATAAGAAATGATGATGAAGAGTTTCAAAGAAACCCTTGAAGATTTTGATAAAGTGAGCAGATTCAGAAGAATAATTTATTGAGTAACATTGAATAACTATAAAAACAACTCCCAAAGTCAATAAACTTTGATCAACATGATGATCAATAATGATTCCTAAAGACTAATAAAAGTGGAGGAATATCACACACACATATGCATGAATGTATGTGTGTATATAGCCAATCTAGGAATTTGTTTTGCTTTATTAAACAAACTTATTGCAAGGATTTGTTTTTTCCTTTTTCTGTGGGGGAGAGAAGACAAGCAAGAAAAGGAAAATCTTTATTTTCTTAATTAAAAAAAACAATTCCTATTTATTGCCTTTTTTAAAAATATGGTGATCAGAACTGAAGACAATAATCTGACTTGGATAGAGTACAAGGGAATCATCACCTCACTGTTCTTGGAAGCTATACTTCTTTTAATCTAGACCTCAGACCAAGGTCACCCACCCTCCAGGAAGCAACAATCTTGGCTCCCAAACAACTTCCAACTGCCAGCTTCTGACTCCTAGCTAGACTCCTCCAAGTTGTACTTTCATTTGCTCACACCTGTTTTAAGGTGATCCTATTGGGCTTCACAGAACGCCCAACACAGAGACACTAATATGTCAATAGTTCTAATACTCCAGGGAAAAGAACTGAAAAACACAGTCCCTAGCTACTGCTACTCAGCCATGCTGTATTCCCCTGCTATTGTTGTTATTTGTCCATTGTTCTCAAAGAGAACCATGGGAAGTCATGACATGCAAGTGAATTCTATTTAAATGAGGAAGGATTGTGTAAGTCATCTGCCTCACTTCCCTGCCCCCACTCCTCCACTCCTACCCCGAATAAAGCACTGGATGTGGGAGACAGAAAGAAAGAACTGAGTTCAATTCCTACCTCAGACACTAGATGTGTGAACTTATGCAAGTTACTTAACCTCTTAGTTTCAGTTTCCTCCTTTGTAAAGTGGGAATAATATCAATTCTGTTGACTCAAACTGAGTTTGCAATCTATCCAAATTCTAAAATCTTTTTTCAGACAAACTGGAATCTGGTCATGCCTTCTCAATTTTGTGCCTAAGTTTAAAAAAAATAGACTTCCTGACTTTACTTGCACAACATGACAAATACGGAAATATGTTTAAAAGAATTAAATATATTCGACCTTCACATGATTACATGTTAGGGGAAAGGGGAAGTAAGAGAGAGAAGGAGAATAATTTGAATACAAAGTCACAAAACGAATGTTGAAAACTATGGCTGAAAATTTAAAAAAAATAAACTTCACAAGTATAAGAATTTATCCCTATTAAATTCCAACTTATTAGATTTAGTACATTGTTTAGACCAAAGGTCTAGTATGTTGCCCGGGAACTCAGGAACAAAGAATGGTTTTTACATTTGTAAATACAGTTTTATTTTAAAATGTAAAATTTGCCAAAAGGTTGCCAATTCCTGCTCTAGATTATCTAGATATTTTAAGATCCTGTCATAACGTGAAATTGATGCGAAATGAATAGTCAATTCAGCTATTAGTTAACTCTCCCAGCTTTTTGTCATGGGCACATCTATTAAGGATGACTGTATGCCTTTTTCCAAGTCACTAACAAAAATGTTATTAAAAAGCATAGGGCTGCAACAAGAGAACTGTTCGGTTCTGCAAACATATATTGTATCTAGGATATACTGCAACATATCCAACATATAAAGGACTGCTTGCCATCTAGGGGAGGGGGTGGAGGGAGGGAGGGAAAAAAAATTGGAACAGAAACGAGTGTCAATATAAAGTAATTATTAAATAAAAACTTAAAAAAAAAAAAAAAAAAAGCATAGGGCTAAAGACATATCTCCAAATACTCTAACACAAAATCCAGAATTCAAACCCAGGTCTTCTGATTCCATCCTGGGTTCTTTCCACCTAGTATAGTATTATGCAAAAATAGATGTCTTAAAGAAGCTTTGTAATAATAACAGTAGGCAAATATGTCAAAAGGCATCTGTTATGTGGAACAACCTGGCATGCTGACATGGAAAGAGCATTTCATTTGTTGTCAGAAGAAATCACTTAACCTCTTTGGCTTTCACTCTCCTCATCTGAGAAGTGATGAGCTCCAAGATCCGTTTCAGTTCTAATAAGTATGACCAATGAGCTTGAAGGAAGAATTGCATATAATTGTAAAGAAATAGTCTGCATTTGCCATTCATTTCTATAACAGTTTTACTTGTAAAGCACCTTCTCTGCTACTCAGTTTTATCAACCCCTAGTGAACTAATAAAAAGGGAAAGGATTATTCTTTTCAAGTGAGAGGAAAACTAAGGTCCTGAAAAGACTAGATGACAGGCCCCCAAATCACACAATCAATGTGTTCTCTTGAGTCCCAAATAAATTAAATCATTTCCTGAGGATCATATAGTGAATAATGGAGTTGATTCTCTTAGGTATCAGTTCAGAGGAGCTTTCCTCCACCATTTTAACACTCTGTGTATTTCCACAGTATGCAAAACTATAATCAGATTCTGAATCAGTCACCAACAGAACCAGCAGCCTGGCTCCCAAGTTGATTACCACCACCCACTGGGACCCCAAGGGACCACTCCCTCTCTACAACTGAGGAAGACTACTGGGCAAGTTATTCTAAATGGAAAATTCAACGCCATCCCAGACGGAAACCCCAAATCTGTGCTGCTCCAGCAAATTTCCAGGACGTGCTGGTTCCCTTAAACCACAATTACAGGCAAGCTCTAAGCAGGGAGTAATTAGAGCCCATTCCATCTGCTCAGCAGTCCCTAGGCCTCTCCCTTCAGAACTGACTCCATCAGCCCCTATCTGCCTCCACCCACTCCAAACTAGTGCACAGTGTAAAGGAATAAAATGGGAATTTCCATCCTTCTTCTTTTTTTGGCCTTTCCCAACTACCCCCTCCCCATCCTTTCCAGGAAAACTCAGAGAGAAAGACTGAAAAAAGAACAAAGGGAATGGAATCTTAGAGCTCATAAACAACACCAAGAAATGAAAATAAATCCACAGAAATTAATGTGGTCCTTGTCCTCATCCTTCACTCCCTTCTTTCATATTCAACCATAACAATGACATCAGAAAGGATTTCCTAACTAAGACAAGAGATTCTAAAATGTGTGAATAAACATGTGGAGGAGAGGCACTGTTTTTTTAGAACCTCAATCTGACTAGGCACAATCCTGCCTGATAAAGTAGAGGAGGGAGCAGTATAAGAAAGATAATTACTAGAAATCAAAGAAACTTAATATTACAACGCATAATTCTAAGTGTCTGTAAGAACTCTCTATTCCTTAGTTAAAAAAAAAAAAAAAAAATCCTTGTTCCTTAAAACTCCTAGGTAATTCTTAATCCTGAACAATAGGGGGAAATTCTATGCCTCCTCTCCTTTTTTTAAAACTTGTTTGTTCTCCCAACCACAAAGTAAATCTTCTAAAGAAAGCATTATGATAGTTCCTTGCTCCAAGTACCATAGCAGAAGAAGTATATGACAGAAAATCCACTTTTTTCATCGACACCAGCAGATCTTACAAAGATGAGGATGACTTAAGCCATCCTCCTGAATCTAGTGAGGATAATAGTGCAGCATACTAAACAAGCAGCTCAGCAGTGGAGGTGTCTAAAGACTGCCTCTTCTCTACCTTGACCGTTGTTCTAAAAAGAGTTTTAGAATCCTTGATCATACCTAGATAAGAGAGTTAATTCTAAATTCCCTTTAATGCTGGAAGGTACCTTTGAGATCATCTAGTTCAATTCTGTCTTTTTAAGAGGTCAAAGTCATATAAAGCAGTAAAAAGCAGGGCAGAAATAAAGTTGAGGGAGATACAAGACTTCTCTTTAATCATTGTCATAAACACTGAACCTCTGAAAAGGTATACTTGAATCAAGGACAGCAGGTGCTCATAGTTAAAGCACCTACTCAGTGGGAGATAATAGTTCTCTAAACATATACTTAATGTGACAGGGTGATGTAATGGTTGCACATGCTCAGTTGCTGTAGTGATATAACCGTACTAAAGTATTTAAGGGCTGGGAGGACACAGAAGAAGCCTCTTAGCCAGACACAAAAGATCTCAGACAAGGACACAGAGAAGATTTGGGACTCCATCTTTGACCAGCTTCCTGGTGGCTCTCCTGCCTTCATCACTTCTCCATCTAAAGACCAAGGCCCGTCCTGAGACCCTCCAGAGAGCTAGCTCAGACATTACATTTACTCTTTGGCATCAGAAACTGTCCTCAACTAGTTTTTAAGAGCTTTATTTTATGTGGAAATTTCTAGGAAATGCTATCTGAAGGGAGGTTGGACTGAGTTAACCAGCAGATCCAGTAAACCAAAAGCTTTCCCAATTATCCTTTATGTGACTTAGAATCAACCATCTTTCAAGGCTGGTGTCATCAAAACTTGAGTTTTGGCTGACCATTTGACAAATGGTTAATGACACAGAGCACAAATCACCACCTCACCCCCCCCCAAAATTAAAACCATTTTTGTCTATGCTGCCACATTCAGAAAGCTCACCTTGTTGACACTGAGTTAAGGATAGCAAAGAGCAGTCTAAAAAACAGGGGTCCTCAAACTACAGCTTGCGGGCCAGATGTGGCAGCTGAGGACATTTATCCCCCTCACCCAGGGCTATGAATTTCTTTATTTAAAGGCCCACAAAACAAAGTTTTTGTTTATACTATAGTCCGGCCCTCCAACAGTCTGAGGGACAGTGAACTGGCCCCCTATTTAAAAAGTTTTAGGACCCCTGGAAACATCCAGGGGAAGGTTAGCTCCCTGTCATTCTACCTCAGGTGTAGAGAGCAAAGAAAGAGTGACAAGATTCCTCTGTTTTGCCACAATAAAAGCTATGTTTACCTTTGACACAGAAAGCCATTCCTGACTCAGGACTTAATGCTCTCTTTCTTTTTTGCTTTGAGCTAAATCAGAAGGTTCTGCCTAGATTGATAGCCTCAATCAGGCAGGCCTTAGCAACTCAGCTTTTACATAAAGTAGAAGAGGGCTGAACTAGAAGGCAGAAGATGTGAGTTCAAATTTTGCCTCAGACATCTACTAGGAACATGAACATTAATTTTATCTCTCTAGGCCTCAATTTCCATAGAGTTAATAAGAGAGAGAGAGTGTGTGTGTGTGTGTGTGTGTATGTGTGTGATGGAGTTGATGCAAATGATTTAATATGTATACAGCACTTTACAAACTTTAATAAATATTACTATTATTATTATTATCCCACTTCATTCTCCAATTTTCTCCTAACTTTGAATAAACTATGTGATATCATGAAGATAAGTTGCTACCATCTCACAAAATACAAAGATGCCTAGGCCTGAGTCAAAGAATACAGAGTCAAATAAAGACCTGATCCATAAAATTACCTCTGACATAGGCTTGTCCTTCTTATCCCAAAAATAGAGGCAAGATACCATGTCTCTTCAGGACTTTCAGACAAAATTGAGTCAGAGAAAGGTGAAAAAGACAAAAAGATCAATCTAGAATAAATATCACTCTTTGGAAAATGCCAAAAAACAGAAATCTTGACTTTATCACTTGTGATCTTAGAGGCCAGAGAGAAATAGGGCAGCTAAAGGGAAAAATGGGCTTGTAGAACAAAAAATAAAAAAATTAAATGAAGGAACAAATTACCAGAAGAAAAAAAGGAGGGGAGGAGGAGGACACATAAAGATAATATACTTTGAAGAACAATACAAAGATATGTGTATATTTTATATAGATATATTGCTATTACATCCAAAAAAAGAAGTGATAGAATTTGAATGCAGATCAAAGCATACTGTTTTTCACTCTGTTTTATTCATGAAACACAATTCTTTCACAAAATGACTAATATGGAAATGTTTTATATTTTTGCACATATTTAACCTAAATCAAATTGCTTACTGTCTTAAGGAGGGGGGAAGTGAGGAAGGGAAGAAATTTATCTTTTCATGTACCTGAGGAAAAAATAAATGAAAAAAAGATAGATATGTGCAAAACTTTATCTAGGTATTTACCTATATCTAAGTTTATCTACAAGTATATATATACATATACATACATACATATATATATATATATATATATATATATATATATATATATATATATATATATACTTATGTTCAATTGTTTCAGTCATGTCCAACTCTTCTTGATCACATTTGGGGTTTTCTTGGCAAAGATATTGGAATGGTTTTCCATTTCCTTCTCCTCATTTTATAGATGAGGAAACTGAGACAAACAGGATTAAGTGATTTCCCTGGGGTCACACAGATAGTTATGTATCTGAGACTACATTTGAACTCAAGTCTTTCTGACTCCAAGCCCCATGCTATATTTACTGCAACACCTAGTTGCCCATACATACAAATACATACAGACTATCCACTCACCTCATAGATTTACTTCAATTTTAGGCAAAAGAGAAATAGAAAGGAAAGGAAACTGAATTGCTCAAACTTGGTAACTGGCCTGTACTTCAAGGCAGCCAGATTCTAGCAGTGTGTATTTCGCAGCTATTTCTCATGGCAGCTATTTTCTCTTCAGCATTAAGAGTTATAAAAGAACTACAAAATCATTAATAAAAGAAAAGTACCTGGCGTAACAGAGTATCTGGCAGGATGATTGAGAAACTGGGAAAAGAGCTAGGAATCAGAGATTAGCAAAATTTGGGTTTTAAATCTTTTCCTCTTTCTAGTTCTAGTCTTTCTAGCTCTAGTTGGGCCATGTGTTACATTCAGACAAGAGTCAACAAAGATGGTTATAATATCCACAAGAAATCTTTTCTATCTCAGTAGATATGATTTCTTGTGGGTATTAATTATAGTTTCAAGTTGAGGGAAAAGGAATCACACTGTTACTTCAAGTTTTACTTACTTTCACTATATAGGACAGTTCAAATCTAATGGTATGTAAGCTCCTTGAGGGAAAGGACCATTTTTTCCCCCTTTGATATCTCCTAATGTCTTATATAAAAGGGGGGAAGGAAGGAAGTGAGCAAGAAAAGTCTCCTGAAGAAGGTAAAATGTAAACTGAACTTCGAAGGAAGCTGGAGAAACCAAGAAGTAGTAGAGCATTTTAAGTTTAACCAATGCAAAGTTCCAGAGCAAAGAGATGGAATATCACTGAGTTGTGAATTAAGTTTAAGAAAACTAGAAAGGGTAGAATAGGGCCAAGTTGTAAAGGGCTGTTAATACAAACAGAAGCTTGTAGAATTACAATTTTAATTTTCTCTAAGACTATAGAATCCCTACCTTATATAAGATTTGAATCTTTCCCAACATCCTCAGAATCTAGAATAGAATTCTGCACATAAGTGCTTAATAAAGGTTCTATTATATCATGTTGTATTGTGGCAAGCTTATGTAGAAGATATTACTGGGGGCAGGGGTGATAGCAATAAGATAATGTAGTTGAGAACACTAAAAAAATCATAATTATAAGGGCAGCTCACATTTATGTAATCTTTTACAGTTGGAAAAAGTACTTCAGCATTTTATTTGATCCTCAGATATTCATACAAGTACTGCAAATGTAAAGATTCCATTCTATAGATGAAGAAATCAAAGATCAGAGAATTTAAGTATCTTGTCCAAGGTAGTTCAAAAACTCCCAAGGATCAGTGACATCATCATCTGATGCCCCAGAAGTTTCCTCTACATGCCTACTCAGCCTATGGGACACTTATTCATGCTCTCTCCAAAGTACAAGAGGCCAAAAAACCCCTGTTATCCAATCCTTTATTCCTGCTCTTTAGAGTTTCTTGTAGGCTACATGTAATAGCAGGCACGCCCATCTTTCCCTTTCCCTTTCCCTTTGCAATACTTATCCTTAGTTCTTCAGGAGTGGTATCCATCTCACCAAGTATTGCAGGAATAGTGTTAGTTTTGAAAAGACGGGTCTTCTAACTGAGTTTCAATGGATAAATGACGGACAGAAGCAGCTACACACAAAGAAAGAACACTGGGAAACGAATATGAACTATTTGCATTTTTTATTTTCTTCCCGGGTTATTTTTACCTTCTGAATCCAATTCTCCCTGTGCAACAAGAGAAGTGTTCGGTTCTGCAAACATATATTGTATCTAGGATATACTGCAACATATCTAACATATATAGGACTGCTTGCCATCTAGGGGACGGGGTGGAGGAGGGAGGGGAAAAATCGAAACAGAAGCGAGTGCAAGGGATAATGTTGTAAAAAAATTACCCTGGCATGGATTCTGTCAATGTAAAGTTATTATTAAATAAAATAAAATTTTTTAAAAAAAAAAAGAAAGAAAAGATGGGTCTTTTTTCTCTAGAATTAATAGAGAGCTTTCACTTTTTACCATCTCAGGACTGAAAGATGGATAAGATCCCATTGTGCTTACTTTCTGTACATAATGAAAACCATTTGATTTAGTAGAAAAAAGGTTGCCTCACAAGCTTTTTTACAGCAATGTGTCTCATCCACATACTAAGATAATTTATAATTTGGGTATTACATCAGTCTTTCTTTTTGGATAATAAACAACAGACAAGGCATAAACAGGGAGATATGGGCTAGCCAAAAGAACTCATGATTACTAAGACATCCAGTACAGAATTCAGGTGGAAGAAGATGCCCTATGAATGATGAGGACTTCTAGATGCTCCTGCTTATAGGTGACACTGTGCTGATTTCATGGAGTTTTAAGACAGTGCAGAACCTCCTAAAAGAGATTTGTTATTATCAAAGGAGCACATTTTGTCCACCCATAGAGAGAGGAAAGACCAACTAGGTGAACAATGCCTATAGTCTAGATTTCAATATGCAATTAGATGAACATACTAGAGACTACGACCAACATTATTTCTATCTGGGACAAATATTAGAGGATGATGAACTGTGCTGAGAGTATAAAGGAGGAGGAGAATGAGATGGAGTGCTTTCAGTTCAAGATCAAAGAGTTAAACAACAGGGACAAGCTGGTTCGTTGGACATCCAGATCAGTACTACTGCCATTCTACTTACTATACTATCTCTCAGCACTAGCTCAAAGGGCCTTCTTTGAATTTGGCAGGAAAGTGGGAAAAACAGGTAAAATTGTAGGCTTTGGCTCAGGAAGATCCTTGTGGAATCCTGCCTCAGTTATTTATAACTCTGTGTGACTTTGGGCAAGTAACTTAGACTTTTGGCCTCATTTTCCTAAGTCTATAAAATAGGAATGACAATACACTTGTCTTGATATTGCTGTAAGAATTAAATGAGATGATATATACACAGTATTTAGCAAACTTAAAACTATATCTCTTTTTATTATTTTCCCATTATTATCACCAGGTATCTGGAATATATTGGGGAATCTACGAGGCATAGTGGATAGCCAGGTCTGAAGTCAGGAATATATCTTCCTACGTTCAAATCTGCTCTCAAATACTTATTAGCTAGCTGTGTGACCCTAGGCAAGTCACTTAACTCTGCCTGTTCTTCATCTTTGAAATGAGCTAGAGAAAAAAAATGGCAGACCACTGTAGTACCTCTGCCAAGAAAATCCCAAATGGGGTCACAAAGAATTGGACATGACTTAAATGAACAATAAATTTTACATAGATTATAACCATACATCTAGAATGTATTTAAATACTATGGTCCTTAAAAATTGCCTCTATAGGAAGCTCTCCTAAATTGACTGGAGAAAATGGTTTGCCAACCAGCCTTGACGTAAGTACTTATTGCACTCTCTACTCCAGACCTGCTTTTATCCCTAACAAAAATATATTATAAACAATTTCACTATATGTTAAATATTATTTATCGTATCATCTGTAAGTCTTTCCATCATTTAGTATATATAGTATGGTGGAGAATTAGGTTTAAAATCACAAGATATAGATCCAAATTCCAGCTTTGCAGCATTGCTTATCTGACCTTAAAACAAGTGAGAACCTCAAAGGTTTCATCTATAAAATAGGGATACTATAGTGGATGATCTCTAAGGTCTTTTCCAGCTCAAATTCATTTCCACCCTAGCTCTGTATCATAGTAACTACTGATGACCATATGATCCAAAAGGCAAGGACTACCTGGATATCTCTCAGAAAGCCTAGTATGTACTGAATCTCATATTGTATTCAAAATGATAATTACCAAAACAATTTGGTACTGGCTTAAGAAATAGAGTGGTACACCAGTGGAATAGATTAGGGATACAATACACAATAGTAAATAACCATAATAATTTTGTGTTTGAAAAATCCAAAGATCCCGGTTTTGGGGACAAAAATTCACTATCTGACAAAAATTGTTAGGAAAACTAGAAGGCAGTTTTGCAAAAACCATTATCTCATATTATTTACCAAGATAAGGTCAAAATGGACAAGACAAGTATACATAAAAGGGAAATATGATTAGCAAATTAGAGGAGCACAGATATTTTATCTCTTAGCTCTATGAACAAGAGAAGAATTTATGCCCAAATAAGATTATAGTACATTACAGGACATAAAAGATCTAATTTTTACTACATTAAAGTAAGAAGATTTTACAGAAACAAAATTAATACAGTTGAGATTAGAAAGAAAGCAGAAAAAAAATTTTTGGTATATAATAGTAAGGGAATATTTCTGGGCTATAAAAATAATAAGCAGGTTGATTTCAGAAAAACTTGGAAAGATTTATATGAACTGATGCAAAGTTAAATGAGAACATTGCACAGTAACAGCAACATGATCAACTATAAATTACTTAGCTATTCTTAGCAATACAATAATCCAAAACAATTTTCAAAGGACTCATGATGAAAAATACTATTCACATCTTGAGAAAGAACTGAGAGTCTGAATGCAGATCAAAGCATATTATTTTTCATTTTCTGTATTTAATTTTTTTTCCTTCGGGTCTGTTTCTTCTTTCACAATATGACTAATTTTGTGATATTTTACATAACCACACATATATAAACTATATTAAATTACTTATTGTCTCAAGAAGGGGCTGAGTGAGAAAGAGAGAGAGAAAATTTGGAAGTCAAAAATGTTTTTAAATGAATATTAAACATGTAAAGGACTGCTTGCCATCTGAGGGAGGGGGTGGAGGGAGGGAGGGGAAAAAATCAGAACAGAAGTGGGTGCAAGGGATAATGCTGTAAAAAATTACCCTGGCATGAGTTCTGTCAATAAAAAGTTATTTAATTAAAAAAAAAATGAATGTTAAAAATTTTACATGTAACTGTTTAAAAAAAAAAAAAAAGAGGACAAAGAGGAGGAGAAATGGCAAACCATTTTAGTATTTCTGCAAATAAAGTCCCAAATAGGGTCATGGAGAATCCGTTGAATTTGAAACTCTAAGAGCTGAGTTGAAATTCTAGCAAATATATTATCTGCAGAATTCTAGACAATTCATTTAACCTCTCTGAGCCTCAATTTCCTCATACATAAAACAGATTATACTTTTACTTAAGAACCAACTTGGTTCAATACTAAGAACTCTTCATTGGACTTGAACTAAAAAACCACCACTCAAGTCTTTGTTCCTACATTTTTTAGTAGGACTAAATAGCTTGATTGTTGGCAAGCTATTTAACCCGCTGAGCCTTGATTTCCTAATCTATAAAATAGGAATAATAATTCTTGTACTCATTACCTCCAAAAATTATATAAAAATGCCATAAAGTTACCATGAAAACATAATCTTGCTACCTTACTAAATTTGTTGTTGTTGTTGAGGCAATTGGGGTTAAGTTACTTGCCCAGGGTCACACAGCTAGGAAGTGTTAAATGTCTACTATTTTTAATACTGCACTAGAAAGTATTTTGTGACCATAAAGCACCATGGAAATATATGCTTCATAATTCTTATAAAAGTTTTTAAGAGTCTATATTTTTATACTAATTGTTGATTCTTTCCCCAGCTTGAATATAAATATAAATCCACCAATGAAATACAATTTGCTGCTTAATAATAGTATTCTGATAAATGCATAAATATGTATGCATATATAATATACATATTGTATTTAACATATATTTTAGCATGTTTAACATGTATGGGACTGCCTGCTATCTAGGGAAGAGGATGGAGAGAAGGAGGGGAAAAGTTGGAACAGAAGTGTTTGCAAGGGTCAATGTTGAAAAATTACCAATGCATATGTTTTGTCAATAAAAAGCTACAATAAATAATAATAATTATTATATTCTGAATTACATTGGAAAATGATTTCTTTAGTTTTAAAAGAAAATCCACATTAAGGCTGATGCACAGGTTCTTTTGTATGAGCACAAGTTATGCTCATACATAACACAATTTACTGATTTAAATCATGCATAATCAGTTGTCCATTACTAGCATTAATGGAGAGGAGTAACAGAGCTAATAATTCAACAATCATTTCCATTTGCTTGAAGAATGCCCAATATAATCTTGTTTTAAAGATATTATCTCTATATTTAGAGATAAGCAAATTGAGGCAGATGGAGGTTGAAGAACCTTACCAAAGGTCAGAAAACTATTAAGTATTTGAGGTAGAATTTGAACTCAGGACTTCCTAACTCCAAATGAATTACTCTAGCTAGTTGCTTCTGGCCCTTTCCTTCCTCTTGTATATTTTTTTCCCACAGAACAGATTGTTATTAGAAGGATATAATTGTATCCATTTTTCTACTTATTTCCATATTTGTCATATTTCCCAAATACATTAAAATTTTACTGAGTCGGGTTTGCACTGTTTCATTTTCAGCTACTTTTCATGGTGTCTTACATTTAGTGGGCCCTTAAATGTCGAATTAAACTGAATCTTCCACTGTTAGGGAGTATCTTTGGATAGTAGAAAGAAGTGAAGGAAGATCAAACTCAAACCAACAGAGAGTTAACTAAAGGTAGATCATAGCACCACTAATATGCACAATCCAATGGTTTACTTCTTGAAACTCCTTTATGGATGCTATTTGCAAGATTAATATGTATTTTTTTTTGTCTTACCAAATAAATAATCCTACTGGATTGGGTTCAATTAATCTGGACTGATGAGGGAAAGGAAAAGGGAAAAATTTTCTTTATTTTTCTGTCACATGACATCCCACTAATGGTTTTGCCTTAGAAGTCAATTAAATCTTTAATATTCCTCCAAATCAAGAGGTAGAAGTCAATGAGACCACTTAGCAGGGAGATTTATACTCAAAACACATCTTCCAGTGATGAAAGAACTATATCTTAATAAAGAATTACTAAGAAATACTTGTTACAGTTTTGCTAACGTCCTCAAAATACTAAGGGAATCTGATTTCTTTCTCCAGTCTCCTTTGCCGGACCTTCATGTCAGACTTACTAATTAGTCCCAAGGCTTTATGCTGAGTCCTCTTTTTTTTCCCCTACACTTTCTTTGCCAAGTGGCTTCTTCCAGTCCTTTGGGATTAATTATTAGCTTCTCAATGCAGATGAATCCCCTATCTATATATCCAGTTCTAGTCTCTCTCCTGATATTAACAACTGCCTCACAGACATTTCAAAATGGATATTTTGCAGGCATCTCAAGTGGGCCCTCCCAAAACAAAGTAAGCCTTTACACTTCACAAAACAGTTCACTATCACACACCACAGCAGGCATTTCAAATCATTTTATCTCTCTCCCCTTCTTCTTCCCCCAGAGCTCCCATATACGGCATTCCTTCTCCACATCTCTCTGTTGAAGACCTTGCTTAATTTAATACTTCACAGAAACCATCATCCACCTCCCCACAAAACTGGGATTATTTACCTCCGCATCTCAAACCAAGTAATATTTCTTTTCCTTTCTTTACCTGTCTCACATAAAGACTTATGTACACTTGATCCTATTCCATCCCATCTTCTTCAGCAGACTGACTCCCTCCCATCTCCACTTTCTCTCTGATCCTCAATCTCTGCCTATCTCCTGGCTCCTTTCAGCCTACAAGCTAACCATGTCTCCTCTAACTTTAAAAAAAACCCTTATTTGATATGACCACTCCCACTAGTTATCATACTACATCTCTCCTCCCCTTTTCAACCAAGAAAGGCATCTCTACTAGACAGCTCCACTTCCATTCACCACTCTCTCCTAAATCCACTGCATTAGGGCTTTCATCCTCATCACTCAAACTCAGCTGCTTGCCAATAATTTACCAATAATTTCTTAAGTGCCCCCTCTCTATCCTCATCCTCTTGACCTCTCACAGCATTTGATTCTGTAGAGGGATCATCTTTCCTCCTGGATAATCTCTCCTCTCTGCGTTTTTCTGACACTGCTCTCTCATTATTCTACCACCTGTCTGGGTGTTCACTTCTCATCCTCCTTTCCTGGTTCTTCATCCACGTCATGCCTATCAACTCTACTTGTTCTCCAAAGCTTTGTATTTGGCTTCATGCTCTTCATTCTATATTTATATCTCACTTTCGGCTCTCATTAATTCACTCACCTCCTCTGCAAAAATAATTCCTAGATCTTTATCTAGCCCTTGTCTCTCTAATGAGCTATATTTATACATATCCAAATGTCTCATGGACATTTCAAACTGTATGTAATGGAAACATCACAAACTGAACATGTCCAAAACCTTTCAACTTTCCTATTACTGTACCATCATCCCAGTCACCCAAGCTCAAATTTCAGTGTCATCTTTGACTCCTCACTTGCACTCATTCCACATAACCAATCTACTACCAAATCTTGTCATTTCTGCTTTCATAACATGTTGTATTTATTGGTTTTTCCACTCATACAGCCCCAACTTTTGTTGGTTCAAAACTCACATCTATACAATTGCAATAGCTTATTGTATGGCCTCTCTGCCTCAAGTCTTTCTGTATTAATCCATTCTCAGCTACCAAGGTGACTTTTCTAAAATACAAATCTGATCATGTATTCCCTCCCACCCCCAAATGACTTCCAGTGACTCCTTTTATTGCTTCTAAAGTCAAATATAAAGTGCTACTTCCGTCTACAAGCCCTGTGATCCAGTGACACATTGGCTTATTTGTAGTTCTGCAAACTACATTTCCCTGTACCTTTGCACAACTATTTGACACTCCTGCAGTATTCTATTTCTCAGTTTCTCGAGCTTCCTTTAAGATTCACCTCAAGTACCAGACTAAAATTATATTGTAAAGCAGCAGTCATCAACACCGTTTAGTACTGGCTAAGAAACAGAATGATGGATTAGGGGAATAGATTAGATGCACATGACAGAACAATCAATGACTATAGTAATCTAAGATATGATAAAATCCCCAAACTCCTGCTTCTGAGAACTCACTATTTCACAAAAATTGCTGTGAAAACTGGAAAATAATATCAGAAACTCAGCATAAACCTACATTTCACATCCCACACCAAAATAAGGTCAAAATGAGTACATGATTTGGGTATAAAGGGCAATACCATAAGCAAATTAGGAGGGCAAAGGATAATTTATCTACCAGATCTTTGTAGAAAGGAGGAATTTATGACTAAAGAAGAACTAGAGAACATTATAAACGCAAAATGGACAACTTTGATTACATTAAATTAAAGGTTTTGCACAAACAAAACCAAACCAAGAAAAACACGATTAAAAGCAAAATACAAAGTTGGGGAAAAAATCTTTACAGCCAATGTTTCTGATAAAGATCTCATTTCTAGAATATATAAAGAATAATATAAAGAACCAAATTTATAAGAATATAAGCCATTACCCAATTGATAAATGGTCAAAGGATATGAACAGATAATTTTCAGATGACAAAATTAAAACCATCCATAATTATATGAAAAAATGCTCTACCTCACTATAGATTAAAGAAATGCAAATTTACTAGCCCTGAAGTCAAGAGGACCAGAGTTCAAATCTGGCCTCAAACATTGAACACTTCCTAGCTGTGTGATCCTGGGCAAGTCACTTTAACCCCAATTGCCTTGGCAAAAAAAAAAAAAAAAAAGGGTAAATTAAAACAACTCTGAGGTACCACTTCACACCTCTCAGATTGGCTAAAGATAATGTTAAATGTTGGAGGGGATGTGGGAAAACTAGGATACTAATGCATTTTTGGTGGAGTTGTGAAATAATCCAACCATTCTGGAGAACAATTTGGAACTATGCCCAAAAGGCTTTAAACTGTGCATACCCTTTGACTCAGCAATGCCATTACTCGATCTGTATCTCAAGGATATAAGATAAAGGAAAGAAAAAGACCCACAAATCCAAAAATGTTTGCTTTTTTTGCAGGTTTTTTTTTCTGTATGTGGTAACAAAGAATTGGAAAATAAGTAGCTGCCCATCAACTAGGAAATGACTGAATAAGTTGTGGTATATGAAGGTAATGGAATGTTACTATTCTATAAAAAATGATGAAGAAGCTGATTTTAGAAAGGTCTGGAAAAATATACATGTACTGATGCTGAACAAAACAAGCAGAATCAGGAACACATTGTACACAATAATAGCAAGATTGTGCCACAATTAACGATAAAAGACTTGGTTCTTCTCAGTGTTCAATGATCCAAGGCAATCCCAATAAATTCTGGATAGAAAATGTGATCTGCAACCAGAACAAGAACTGTGGAGATTAAATGTAAATCAACACATGCTATGTTCACTTCTTTGTTCTGTTGGGTTTTTTTTCTTCTCCCATGGTTTTTCCGTTTTGTTCTGATTTTTCTCTCCCAACATGATTCATTAAAAAATGTATATTCAACAAGTAAATATACATGTATAATTAGAAAAAATAAGACAATTAAAAAAAAAAAAAACATTCTCATCAAATCCGACCTTCTACAGTAGGTTTTTGCCATTTCCCCAACTACATGTGCCTTCCTATGCACCTACTTATGTACTCATTGTCCCTTATGGACTCAGTGTCCCTTATAAGAATATACAATGGGAAAGCTAAGTGGTGCTGTGGATAGAGCACCAACCCTGAAATCAGGAAGACCTAAGTTCAAATCTGAACTAAAACACTTAACACTTCCTAGCTGTGTGACCCTGGGCAAGTCACTTAACCCCAACTGCCTCAGGGGGGAAAAGAGAGAGAGAGAGAGAACTAAGACAAATTTTTTGCTTCTATTCATATCGCTAGCATTTAGTACGGTGCTTGATACATAGTAATGCTTAATAAATGCTTGAGTGAATTAAAAACAAATAGTTGCTTATTTTGGATACTACAAAGATAAAATATATGGACAAAATGAAATCAGAGAGATCACCTCATGAGCTTCATAAAGTTCTGTTCCAATTGTTCAATTAATATAACATGATAAAAGTTTGCAAAGCAAATCACAAATATTCTCATCTGGCCATCACCAAACCTTAAATTAACCAATTTAAGAGCCATTGTGCAGATAAAAAACCTGAAGCCCAGAAAGATTCAATGACTTGCCCAGGGTCCTACGCCAATAAGGGTCAGTCAGAGATTTGCCTCATGGTTGTTTCCATGGTGGCCTGCTCTCTGCATGGCCTTCTATCCCCTGAGCTGTCATATAGCTATATATAGTTTCTAATTCATGAACTGAATTCAATTATAATTATTTCTGTTTAATATTCAATTATTTTAATGCTAATATAAACAAATAATTCCTTGTCATGGCAAATCCATATCACTACACTTTCATTTCCACAGATTTTAATATCTCAAGATTATGCAGACTAGAAGAGCCACACATGAACATCACCAATCATCCCATTCCAATCCACAATACTAAAAACAGCCTTGGCAAAATTTCAACCCACTGGGAGGGGAGATCTCCCTGTTTCCAGTAGGTTCAAAAAGAGTGATTTACACTAGCTTGGTTCTTTTTCCAATAAAAATCATTTTTTAGAGCCCAATCTTCATCTATTAAGCCCCTTCTTACCTTTCCAATCTTTTTATACTGGATACTCCTTCTATATACTTTACAATCCACTGACACTAGCCTCTTTGGTGTTCCTTGAACTTCTCTATCTCTAAACTTCTCACTGGCACCCTTTATGCCTGCTCTCCTTTACCTCTACTTTCTGTTTTCCTTGGCTTCCTTCAAGATAGAGCTCAAATCCCACCTTCTGCAGAAGCCCTTTTGTAATTCCCCTGAATGCTAGTACCTTGCCATTGAGACTACTTCACATCTACATTGTCTTATATAAATGTTTGCATGTTGTCTTCCCCATTAAAAAGGGAACTCTGTGAAGCAGAGATCCTGATTTTACTTTCTTTGTATCCCACCTCTCATTTGGTACAGCACCTAGAATGTAAGAAGAGTTTAATAAATACTTATTGCTATTGAGGATGATATACAATACACATAAGGAACTGGTTTAAATATGTAAGAGCCATTTCCCAATATATAGAGTCAAATGATATGAACAAGCAACTCTAAAAGGAAGAAATTTAAACTATCAACAACCATGTGAAAAAAATGTCAAATAACAGACATGAATATTAAAGTAACACTGAAGTTCCATCTCACACCTATCATATTGACAAAGATGAGAAAGAAGCAAAGTGACAATTATTATAGAATCTATGATAGGACAAACACATGCCTTGTTAAATTTTATATTTTTAATACGTTCTTTTATTATACAGTGGATTGTAAAGTATATAGAAGGAGTATCCAGTATAAAAAGATTGGAAAGGTAAGAAGGGGCTTATATAGATGAAGATTGGGCTCTAAAAAATGATTTTTATTGGAAAAAGAACCAAGTTAGTATAAGTCACTCTTTTTGAACCTACTGGAAACAGGGAGATCTCCCCTCCCAGTGGGTTGAAACCATTTTGCCAAGGCTGTTTTTAGTATTGTGGATTGGAATGGGATGATTGGTGATGTTCATGTGTGGCTCTTCTAAGTCTGCATAATCTTGAGATATTAAAATCTGTTTATTCTATTTAGTGGTTTGTTGTTAACATTACAAACATTAATAGATTATTTCTGCTTTGTAAGAGATCTCTAGCAACAAAGCAACAACAATTAAGTAACTAAAAATATAGTAAGATCAAGTAAAAGTTCATGAAACTTTTCACATCTGTAGCACTACTCTGTTCTATTTTTATAGTATTTTATTTTCCCCAACTTCATAGAAAAACAATTTTAAGACTTTAAATTAAACTTCAAAATCTTTCCTACCCCTCCTTCCTCTCTCCCTTCCCTGAGACAATAAGCAATTTGATGTAGACTATACATATGTAATCACACAAAACATTTCCATATTAGTCATGTTGTGAAAGAAAACAGAAAAAAAAAATAAAATGAAAAACAGTATGGTTCATCTGCATTCATTTGTTTTTCTAAATGTGGACAGCATTTTTCACCATGAATCCTTTGGAACTGTCTTAGATCACAGTGTTGCCGAGAATAGTTAGGGCATTCACAATTGATCACCATACAATACTGCTATTACTATGTACAATGTCCTCCTGGTTCTGCTCATTTCATTCTGCATTAGTTCGTTAAGTCTTTTTCCAGATTTTTCAGAAATCATCTTGCTTATTAAGACAACTCTGAGATACCACTACATACCTGTCAGATTGGCTAGAATGACAGGGAAAGACAATGCAGAATGTTGGAGGGGATGTGGGAAAACAGGGATACTGATACACTGTTGGTGGAATTGTGAACACATCTAGCCATTCTGGAGAGCAATTTGGAATTATGCTCAAAAAGTTTTCAAACTGTGCATACCCTTTGATCCAGCAGTGTTTCTACTGGATTTATACCCCAAAGAGATCTTAAAGGAGGAAAAGGGATCTGTATGTGCCAAAATGTTTGTGGCAGCCCTGTTTGTAGTAGCTAGAAGCTGGAAAATGAATGGATGCCCATCAATTGGAGAATGGTTGAGTAAATTGTGGTATATGAATGTTATGGAATATTATTGTTCTGTAAGGAATGACCAGCAGGATGAATACAGAGAGGACTGGTGAGACTTACATGAACTGATGCTGAGTGAAATGAGAAGAACCCACGAAATCATTATATACCTCAACAACGATACTGTTTGAGGATGTATTCTGATGGAAATGGATCTCTTCGATAAACAGAGCTAATTCAGTTTCAATTGATCAAAGATGGACAGAAGCAGCTACACTCAAAGAAAGAACACTGGGAAATGAATATAAACTGCTTGCAAAAAAAAAATTATCTTGCTTGTCATTTTTCATAGCACAACAATATCCCATTACAATCATATATAACAACTTGTTCAGCATTCCCCAATTGATAGGCATCTCTTCAATTTCCTATTTCTTGCTACCATGAAAAGAGCTGTTATAAATATTTTTGTACAAATTAGGTCCTTTTCTCTTTTTAAGAAAAATCTCTTTGGGATACAGATCTACTAGTGGTTATTGCTAGGCCAAAGAATATATATGCAAAATTTTATAGTTCTTTGGGCATGGTTCCAAATCGTTTTCCACAATGTTTGGATCAGTTTATTTCTGAAGATTTTTTTCCTTTGGGGAGGGAGGAACAAAGGGAGATTAGATTCAGACACAAGGCAATTAGGGATAAGCAGGGTCATATAGCTAGTGTCAAATGTCTGAAGTCAAACTTGAACTCGGGTCCTCCTGACTCCACAGCTGGTACTCTATCCACAAAGCCACCTGGGCTGTTCCTAGTCTACTCTCTTTAAAAAAAAAAAAAAATTACAGAAATCTCCCTATTATTTCACTAGGGGGTAATACACATACTCAACCAAAATGAATTTCCCAAAAAGCTATAAAAAATGTTTGTTTCATTTCATACTCTACTATCATCTCTTTTAAGAGACGACATGCTTCATTCTTAATCTTTTGGAATCATAGTCATTATATGACTCCAGTTATTACAACTTTCAAAACTGTTTGATTTTATAGTTTGTTTTATCAATTGTTCTCTTAGTTCTAATCATATTTTAAAAATCTATTTTGCTAAATTTTAAAATATTGATTATAGTATAATTGTTCTTGTTTCTGCTCCCTTCACTCCACATCATTTCCTGTAAGTCTTTCCATGTATTTTTGAAGTATCTCTGGGGGGAGAGAGGACTGTGGGAACTGAATGTGGATCACAACATAACATTCTCACTCTTTTTGATGTTGTTCACTTGTATCTTACTCATTTTCTTTCCTTTTGATCTGATTTTTTTTGTGCAACAAGAGAATTGTATAAATATGTTTACACATATTGGATTTAATATATATTTCAACATATATAACATATATTGGATTGCTTGCCATCTAGGGGAGGCAGTGTGGGAAAGAGGGGAAAATCTGAAACACAAGGCTATGCAAGGGTCAATGTTGAAAAATGTTTGAAAATAAAGTTTTAAAAATGAATGAATGAATGGAATGAGATAGCTCTGGGGACAGTTAGGCAGCACAATGAATGGAGCTTCTATCTTAGAGTCAGGAAGGCCTGAATTCAAATCCTACTCCAGATACTTAATGGCTGTGTGATCTTGGGCAAATAACTTAACCTTCATCTGCCTCAGTTTCTTTATCTATAAAGTGGGAATAATAACAACATCTGCCATCCCATTTTCCCAATAGTTTTTAAATAGAGAGTCCCAAAGTAGCTGGGGCTTTTATATTTGCCAGACACTTAGCATTTACTAGCTGTGTGACCTTGGGCAAGGCACTTATAATATCAATTGCCTCACCAAATAAATAAGTGAATAAATGAATGAATGAATGAATGAAGTGATCTTTTGGGAGTTTTACTGGTATGGCATTGGATAAATAAATTTAGTATTATAATATTGTCAATTTAGTTCTATTGGCTTATCCTACCCAAGATCAATTAATATAGTTTAAAATTTACTTAGGTCCATTTATTTCAGAGTTTTATTGGTACTATATAGAAATGCTGGTGGCAAAGAACTGAAAATTCACGGGATGCTCATCAACTAAGATAGATGAACAAGTTGTGGCATATGGTTGTGATGGAGTTCTAATGTGCAAAAAAAAAAGATGAGTAGGCAGACTTAAAAAAATAAAATAAAAGATGACAAGACCTATTATGAACTAATTCAAAGTGAAAAGAACCAAGAAATTATTATGCATAGTAACAGTAATGTTTTAATGATCAACTGTGAAAGACTTTGCTACTCTGATCAATACAATGGTCCAAAACAATTCCAAAAAACTCATAATGAAAAAATGCTATCCCACCTCCAGAGAATGAACTAATAACCTCTGAGTGCAAATGAACTATTTAAGGTTAATAGTATAATACTATTAGATTATAAACTCAAAAACACAGGAATTATCTCTTAGCCATTTAATATTAGATAATTAAAATATTATTTGTATTCTCTATCATACCTCTAAGATGTGGAGTTCTCAATAAATCCCAGTTGAATAGAATAGAAATATCCAATTATACAGGAAAATAAAGATGGGAATAGATTTCAGTGGAGAGAACTGAGCTACAGATGTAGATACAAAATTTGTCCTATGAAGGTACAATGGATTCCTCAGAAACTGAGGTCAAACTGGTACTCAAATCTTTCTAACTCCAACCTTGGATAGAGATCCAGAGCACCACTTAGCACTAATAAGCAAATAATTGAATCTTACTGGACCTCCATTTTTTCCATCCATAAAATATAAAAATTGGACAAAATTATTTCTGAGATCCTGCTAAGGACCATGCCTAGGTGAAGAAGCTGGTCAATTTTCCTAGAGCCTCCACAGCTGTGAATCTTAAGACTTGAAGGAATTGCAAATCAGTCTTCACCAGATGTTCCTTGTGGATTGGGAATGAAATAAATTGGAGGCAGGAGGCAAGAGGGAAGAGGAGAGAGGTCAGAGAACAGCAACTGCCTCTCAGTCTCCTTGTATCATCATCATCCTCTCACATGAAGAAGTCTATTATACAAGTCTGAGTTAGACCTCCAGCAGCCACTGGCAGGTGGCTCTCATACTACAAGATCCCTTTCATCTACAAAATTCTTTGGTCTTTCTACTTCTCAGGTTGCTTCTGCTAAAATTCTTCCTCTTGCCAAAAACCTGGAATGTTTTTCTAATATCCAATCATGAACAACTTCTCTCCAAAGCTTCCTCACACTCTACCTATAATATGATTTATAATTAAAAGGGGCCTTAGAATATATTTAAAATCTTAGGATTAGTTGCTTCTAGGGAAGAGAAGGGAGAGAAAAAAATTGGAACACAAGGTTTTGCAAGGGTGAATGTTGAAAACTAACTTTGCTTGGAAGGGATGCGGGAAAACTGGGACACTGATGCATTGTTGATGGAGTTGTGAACGAATCCAACCATTCTGGAGAGCAATCTGGAATTATGCCCAAAAAGTTATCAAAATGTGCATACCCTTTGATCCAGCAGTGCTACTACTGGGCTTATATCCCAAAGAGATATTAAAGAAGGGAAAGGGACTTATATGTGCAAGAATGTTTGTGGCAGCCCTGTTTGTAGTGGCTAGAAACTGGAAAATGAATGGATGCCCATCAATTGGAGAATGGCTGGGTAAATTGTGGTATATGAATGTTATGGAATATTATTGTTTCTGTAAGGAATGACCAGCAGGATGAATAGAGAGAGGCTTGGAGAGACCTACATGAGCTGATGCTAAGTGAAATGAGCAGAACCAGGAGATCATTATACACTACGACAACGATATTGTATGAGGATGTATTCTGATGGAAGTGGATTTCTTTGACAAAGAGACCTGAGTTTCAATGGATAAATGATGGACAGAAGCAGCTACACCCAAAGAAAGAACACTGGGAAACAAATATGAAATATTTGCATATTTGATTTTCTTCCGGAGTTATTTTTACCTTCTGAATCCAATTCTCCCTGTGCAACAAGAGAACTGTTCGGTTCTGCAAACATATATTGTATCTAGGATATACTGCAACATATCTAACATATATAGAACTGCTTGCCACCTAGGGGAGGGGATGGAGGGAGGGAGGGGAAAAAATTGAAACAGAAGCGAGTGCAAGGGATAATGTTGTAAAAAAAATTACCCTGGCATGGATTCTGTCAATATAAAGTTATTATTAAATAAAATAAAATTTAAAAAAAAGAAAAGAAAACTATCTTTGTATGTATTTTGAAAACAAAGGGCTATTATTAAAAAAAAAAAAAGTCAGTCAGATATAAGCCAAATTGGCTGGGGGGAAAAAAGAATGCATTTAAACCAATGCCCTGTTTACAAATATATTTTACAAACAGAGATCTAGTAAAGGTTCCTCAAGTCACAGAACCAGACTTTAAACCCAAGTCTTCACACTTCTATTACAGTATTTTCCCACCATGCCATACTGCAGCTTACCCATCTTAACTCATCCCCCAAAAAAGTTCTTTGTTTCAACCAGCTAATAATGCTCACTGTTCCCCAACATGGCTTATTCATTGCTACAACTGAGATTTTGCCCATTCTTCTTGCCTTAATTTTCCCACTGGACTAACTACTGACCCCAAATGACAAATATTTGGATCCCTATCCTGTGTAAGCATTGTAACCATTTACTATTAGAACAATAAAGATGAATAAGATTTTGTACCTTAATGGAGGAGTCTACAATTTAAGGAGACATGAAAAGCCAAGATTCAATTCAAACAGCTGGTCTCTCCCAGCTACTGTGATCACTCTGTCTAAGGTTACTTTCTGTCTATTCTGTGTTTTATACCTGTTTATGGCCATTGGAAAGTAAGCTCCTTAAAGGTGGGGGTCTGCTTTTTCTTTTTATTCCAAGAAATTAGCACAATATTTTCACATTTAGTAAAGCATTCCCATTAATGTTTGTTGTAATGAAATGATACAGGGATCTGATCCTATACTGCAGAAAAAGGAACCCCTGATTCCAGACAGGAACTATTAGACAGTTCTTTCTTCCCATCCCCTCAAACTGCTGGTTATCATCCTCAGAGCCTGCAGTCTCCCTGCAAGAGTCAATTTATTTTGCAATCTTGTAGTTTTCCTACAAAAGGCTCTTCACATGATTGATGATGACAGGTTGGGAAGCCATGAAGATAAGTGGTCTCTCCTACTAATTACTGCCAAGGCAGGGGAGACATCCTACACTTGGACTGCCTGTCAGAAAAGGCCAAAATCCTCCATAGAGGGGCAATTCCAAAACTGGAAGCATCTGTTGAGAATGAAGTGTCCTGAGGGAGAGTGGGAGGGACAGAGAGAAAAAATAAGGAAGAGGAAATCAAGTCCATGGAAGATGCACACCCTTGGCTACCCTCCTCACAAGGATATTTGTGAGGATAAAGAAAGATTACAGATAGAAAATACTTTGAAAAATAATAACATAATACAGATGCTAGGCATTATGATGCCTATTATATTAAGTAGATTCCCATTCTTTGCCAGGTTTCTATCTCAGCTCTTCCAATTGTAATGTCTGGGTGTGTGCACAACTCAAAAGCACACAAATGAAACTCAGTAAGTATTTCAGTCACCAGGACAGAAAGTGAAACAAACCAGAGATTCAATAATGAGCTCAGAGTGACCTAAGCATTTTTTCAATTCAACTTAACAAACACATATTAATGGCCTACTATGTACAAAGGACTTACACATGTTATCAGATAAAAGTTTAGTTACAATTCCAGTGCCTTAATTAAACTGATAGTCTTTTAAGGAAATGTAACAAATAACTAAAATGCACAGAATAATAGGTTTTTAAAAGTATCATGCACCAGTCAATGTGAAGGGGATCAGGGATTATTTCTTTTTTTTTAATAATTTTTTATTGATAGAACGCATGCCAGGGTAATTTTTTACAGCATTATCCCTTGCATTCATTTCTGTTCCGATTTTTCCCCTCCCTCCCTCCACCCCTTCCCCCAGATGGCAAGAGTCCTTTACATGTTGAATGGGTTGCAGTATATCCTAGATACAATATATGTGTGCAGAACTGAACAGTTTTCTTGTTGCACAGGGAGAATTGGATTCAGAAAGTATAAATAACCCGGGAGGAAAAACATAAATGCAAGCAGTTTATATTCATTTCCAGTGTTCTTTCTCTGGGTGTAGCTGCTTCTGTCCATCTTTGATCAATTAAGGCTCTCTTTATCAAAGAAATCCACTTCCATCAGAATACATCCTCAAACAGTATCATTGTTGAGGTATATAATGATCTCCTGGTTCTGCTCATTTCATTCAGCATCAGTTCATGTAAGTCTCGCTAGTCCTCTCTGTATTCATCCTGATGGTCATTCCTTACAGAACAATAATATTCCATAACATTCATATACCACAATTTACTCAACCATTCTCCAATTGATGGGCATCCATTCATTTTCCAGCTTCTAGCCACTACAAACAGGGCTGCCACAAACATTTTGGCACATACAGGTCCCTTTCCTTTCTTTAGTATCTCTTTGGGGTATAAGCCCAGTAGAAACACTGCTGGATCAAAGGATATGCACAGCTTGATAACTTTTTGAGCATAGTAGGGATTATTTCTTAAAAGGGGTGGTATGATTGTTGGAAAGAATATGAGAAATGGAATCAGAGGGCTTAGCTTCAAATACCGTCTCTGTCCCCGATCTGGGACATCCCTCCTGATCTGATTTCCTCATTGGCAAAAGGGAGCAGTTGGACTAGATGACCGTAACAGTCCCTTCCAACTCTACATTCTAAGGTCAAAGAAGTTGAATAGGAATGCAAGTTATAAAGAGGAGAGAATTTTTGGAACAGGCCACAGGATGAGCAAAGGCAAAGAAGCAGTAATAAAGGTGAGGAAAGGCACAAAAAGCAGGGTAGTCCAGCTGGCTCAAGGGAAAGAATGGAAGGAGCCAGGCAGGGAAGAAGGATATGAAGTAAAGGTAGGAAGGTGAAAGGTAGAGTGGTGCCAGTCCTCAGAAGTCCTTGAAAGTCGGGCAAATGAGTATGAAGTGAAGAAACACTCAAGAACTTTTTAAAACAGTCATCACATGGCCAGAACTATACATAAAGATTATCGCATTACCAGCATGAAGAATGAGACTAACGGCACAAAAGGGCTGTTAGGCTATGGCAAAGTCTCTACTAAGATGGTTCACGCAGTGGAAATAGCAAAGAAAAGATAGATTTAAGGGACAGCTAGGTGTTGCAGTGGATAGAGCACCAGCCCTGAAGTCAGGAGGACCTGAGTTCAAATCTGGCCTCGGACACTTAACACACTTCCTAGCTGTGTGACCCTGGGCAAGTCACTTAACCCCAATTACCTCAGGGGAAAAAACAAGAAAAGAAAAGATAGATCCAAGAGATGTGCAATGACAGAACTGAAAAAACTTAGTAATTATTTGGACATGAGAAATAAGGGTGAAGAGTCAAAGATTGATAGGAGTGCCTGGATGCTAATGATACAAGCAGTGAAATCAGAAGCAGCAGATTAAAAAAACAAAGATAAGCTCAGTTGGAGACATCTAGAGTTTGACGTGCCAAGGAGGATATCCTTAGTTGGTTCTGTAGGAAGCTGGAGATTTGGATATGGGAAATACTGCCAACAGACATAGCAGCCTTTCCTCATCACCTTCTCAGAGATATATCAGTTAGGCAGCTGCCTTTACTCTTCTTGAGAATTTCAGAAATATTTAGGAGTATTTTTTCCCTCTTTTTTCTCCATTTTCCCTCCATCTCTCTTCCTTTATTTCCCAAATACAATTACACCCACCTCATTTTCTCTAAAGGAAAAGCACCTTTTGGAGGTTAATATGCACACATGGCTCCCAGGTAACAGAATTCCTAGTGCCAGAAGCAAGAACAGCAGACACACAACCAAAGGAGGAAAACAAAAATGAAAGTCCCAGAAGTTGCCTGGAAGACCAGCTCTGGGAAGCTGAGGAGCAAAAAACGAACAAAAAAATCTGAGTCAATGTTAATTTTCTCCAAAAATTAGGACATAGGATTATAAAGGAACATAGGGTTATAAAGTAACTGTAGAAACATAACTAGGGTTCTCTTAATAAACATCAGTAGCAAACTGAGGGTCACAGTGGGCTGACTCAATGCTATCCCTATCATGGGTCTTCCCAAAGCACTCCCACCAATCTATGAAGATTGTCCCTTGACTTGGCACCATAGTAAAGAGGTACAACTGCAAAGGGACATTCAATGGTTAACAGCAGCAATTATGGAAAGATAACTGAAACAGGAAAGTAATAATTTTTTTAAAAAAGAAGATATGGAATACAACAAAAGGCATATTAAAATGTAAATGAATATGCCATAAAATGGATGGTAGGATTCAGAGCTGGAAGGGAGCTTTAGAGGTCATATAATTGAAAATTCTTTAGATGAGGAAACTGAAACCTAGAAATGGTTAAGTGACTTGCCTAAACTCACATAGCTTAATCAATGGCAAAAATAGGATTAAAATCCTCAGACTCTAAATCTAACATTCATTCCACAATTTACACATGTAATTGCTTAAAAGGACATAAAGAAACAATCAAAATCAAGAAGCGATCATAAGCAAAAGCTTCACAATAGGTAATTTCTGGGTCATATTTTGGGGTAAAAGGGATAAAATTAATTGGGGAAGAGGGACTGGGTATGGTGTGGAACAAAAAAGGAATAATTTCCACAAAAAAAATTGTATCCAAAGCACAGGATCCTTCAATTTTTGAGATTTTTGATTTTGCTCCAGAGATTAGAAAGTTATCCATGACACATATTTTCAAATTTTTTTTCCATATATTGATCAGTTTTCTAACTGTTTTAAAGAGAAAAAGTTAGCTCTAAAGTTATGATCCATGTTAACATCAAAGAAGGAGAATAAAAACTTTGAAATTTGACTTTGGACTTTTATTAGACTCTTTTCTTATTCTTTCATGTGGTCCCTTCACTCTGGCTATGCAATTTAATCCCTAATTCCTTCATGAAATTCAATCATTTTTCAAATGATTCTAACCAGTATATGTTCATCCTTTCTACCTTCAAAAATACTCATACGCAACTCTTCAATAAATCACTTAAAGATTCAGTTTGCATTGCATTAGTCTGAAGGCACATTTAAGTCTTTTGCCTGCATGTCACAGGACCCCAACACAAGACGCAAAAATTTTAAAAAAGAACTCTTTATGCTTCCCCCTTCCTCAGTCTCTCCATCACAAAGTGTTTACTATGATGATTAAAACCTGGAGTATTAAAAGAGCAGTCTTGAGGATACAGACTGGGTCCACAAGTATAAAGAAGAGAGTAATAACAGAAGAACTAAGGGTCAATTAAAAGGAACTTCTGAGAACTTGTTCTACACAGAAGGAAGCAGAACACGGTGGGATTCAAAATTCTCCAAGTCAGAGATGAGTAAGAGTTCTGAATATGACCAAAGGAGAAGAAAAAGACCAGCTCTCTATTGATGATTTCAAGTGAGCCCTGCTTTAGTTGGACTAAAAATTACAAATTTAAAATCAAAGGGGACTTTAAAGAGTATGGACCATCTCTAGTCCTTATCTTTCTCTGGCCACTGGATTCCGATGTCTGGTGACCTTGCCCAGACCTCTCTCACTTCAATCCAACTCATTTGCATGTCCCGGCATCCCCTCTCTGAGGTCATGGGCCTCCTTAAGAAGGAAAGGCATTCGAACAACAAATTTTCAGTCTGATTTTAAAGAGGAAACTGAGGTCAAAAACTGTCATCACATCCTTCTAAGTAATACAGCCCATATTTTAATTCAGATCTTCTAACATGAAAGGGTGTTCTTTTCAAAACTACACCAGAAGGATGAGATGTACTCTGTTCCTCTTGTGCCCAGCCCTCTCAAAGCTGTATTTCTCATGATTCTCATAACACAGGCTTTTGCCAAGGGTGTGGCCAAAGGGTGGGGCTAATTGCAGTAGCATGGGTATTAGCCTTAGGCTGTAGGCTCAAGTTTAACAACTAAAGTCTTGAGAGTTTTTTCTAGGTTCTCAACCCCTTCAATTAAATACCTCTAAATCCAGAAGTTGGGTAGAATAAAACCCTCTCTGGCCACCTTGGCTCAAAAAAAAAACCTTGACTGGTTCAAGTCTTACAGTTCTGCCCCAACAATGATAGTAGATCATTACAGCATTTACTAGTGCTCTGGGTCTACTGGTTCAGAGACCAAAGAACCAGCTGGGAAAAAAAAAAAAAAAAAAAGCAACCCCATGATCTGAGAAATTAAAGGATTCTTGAGGGCAGATGTGGGAGGCCTGAGAGAACCTTAGCAGGATATTCTCTGAAACCAATCTCGGGGGAACAACACAGATATTCTGGAAGCTCTAGAAAGATTTCAAAATCAGAATGAAACAGGATTTGGCAATTCACTGGATGTGGGAGATGAAATAGTCAAATCGACAACCCCCAAAGCTTCAGCAACTGGAAGTTAAATGGTTCCATTAACAGAAATAGTAAAATTAGGATATAACAGCAGGTTTTTATAGACGCTCATAATCACAAAGCTTAAATGAGCCTTAGAAGTTATGTAAGGTCCTTTGATACGTTACAAATGAGAAAATGGAATGTCTCGAGAGGTTAAATAACTCGGTTAAGGTCAGACAAATAATATGGAAATGAACCCAGAACTTGAACCCAGGTCTCCTCAGAGTCCATATTTTCAACAGTCTTCCCACTCTACCAAACTGCCTTCTCAATTCCATTGTGGATGTGCCAAATTATCTAGGTAAGAGTCCCTAGAAACATTTGGAAGTGCAAGTCTGGAACTTTAGTGAGATGAAGGAGTAGGAAGGAAGAAAGTGATTTAGAAGTCCTATGAACAGAGGCAGATAGGCAACTAAATGATAAGAGTGGATAGTGCTTAGCCTGGAGTCAGGAAGACTCATTTTCGCGAGTTCAAAACTGTGTGACCTTGAGCAAGTCACTTAATGTTTGCCTCAGTTCTTCCTCTGTAAAATGAGATGGAGAAGGAAATAGCAAACCGCTTTGCCAAGAAAACCCTATTATGGGGTTACAAAGAGTCAGAAAGAACTGAACAACATGAATAGAGGTAGTAGTGGTCACCATGGAAGTAGTGATATTGCTATTTAGGAGTAGTGGTAGCAGCAGCAGCAGCAGCAACTTTTTTCACTCATGACCCCTTTTTGCCTAAGAAATTTTTACATGGCCTCAAGTATATAGGTACATTAAAAAGGTACAAAAATCAAACATTTACTAATAATAAATAAAAAAAATTTGTGACCCACATATTCACTTAATAAGACCCCATTTGGAATTGTAACCCATAGTTTAAAAAGCTCGTCTTTACATCATCTCATTTTGACAGTTGGATCTGAGATGAGAGTATAGATAATAAGGCTTTAAAAACAGTAACAAGAGCAGAGTGTTGCTACTATTGCTGCTACTAGCAGCAGCAGGCAGAGGAGCAGTAGCAGCAGTATAGTAAGGTTTGAAAGCACTTTAATCATCTTACATAACAGTCAAGGCTGAGATCAGAATTTTGATAATAAAAAATAAGGCCTTAAGGACCACAACATTTAGAAGATGAGAGAAGAGGAAAATGGAAGGAGAAATCAGAAGTAGGGATGAGTTAATAGTGTGATACTCCAGTTAAGTAGTAACAATCTGTCCTCTAAAGACCCCCTAACAAGGTAGGTGGTAGATGGTGAATATTTTTGTCCCATAAATGAAGGAAGATTACCAAAGCTCCTTAAAAGAAGAAGAGAATTCATCCAAAACTGTGCGTAATTATCTTTGGAATGCATTATGATTTACTCAGAATGTACAGTAATTCTCTAATATCATATAATAGATCATCTAATAAGTGGGAGAGGGATTATGTATGATCTGTACTGGTGGAGGAAGTACCCCCACTGATAAAAATCCTATATTCTTGAAAAATAAAATATATGCTATTACAATTAGTCTGCATTTCTACATTCCCTAAGCACACCAGCTAGACAAAATTGCCAGCTATCAAATATCAATAACAAATGTATTTTTTAAACTTTTAATTCACAAAAAAACATAGTTTAGGTAAGAGACTATATGTAACATATATATAGAAATACATATAATATATAATAATTATGAAAATCAGCATTGATCTTTCAATTACTTGAACTCTTAAGAAAGTAATGTCTCTCACTCTTATTCTCCTCACAGACCCCACTAAGTAGGATTATTCCCTCTATGCTACAGTTAAAAAAATTTAACTCATACTCCCAAACCTAAATGATCCAGATATTTTCAGAGTTCAATTAATTCAAATGGTGAGAACTGCTAAAAGTATTGACATCAAATTTGCAGGCTCAATCTTCATATAGGCTAGTGAAATAAAGCAACAAAAGCTTAGGTCTATGATCATAAAAGGGACTGGGTGGCAACTGTACATGTCACAAAACACCTCCTAGTACTAGAAAATCACTTCAAAACTCATGTCCAACTGAAAAGAGTGAAATGCATCATCCTGCATTAGGAACTGCATGTATTTTCCTAAACCCTGATTCCATGAAGAGGCTGGTACCCTTGTAGTTTCTTTTGTCCTGTTCCCTAGAGCTTAGAGGTCCCACTGTTTCAGCTTCATACAAGATCACATTCACAAAGCTATTTACTCCACTCACTTCAGCCTTCTCACCCCAGAACAAGAGTGCTCTTTCTCTGAAGCAGCAGTCACTTGGAAGAAAACCTCCAAAGGGTCCTCAATCTGGAAGATGAATGAGGCCAGCCTAGGGCAATCAGAACAATGGAGGGATGGCTCTATAACCAACAAGGCTGGCAGAGGGCAGCCTAGAAGCCATGTCATCATCAACTGGGAAATACTCTAGGCCTGCCGAAAGTATAGATAAGAAGCCTAGTGAAGCCTCCTAAACATAGCTCTATTCCAAAAGAAAAAACTAAATAGTCTAAACATTCTAATATTGAGTGAAACTAAGAGAAATACTTAAGATGAACTTCTGACTACATAACTTAAGAGTAGCCTTCTCAAAATTCTCAAAATTAAGCTTAGGAAACCATATATGTCAGAAAACTAAAAGCTTATAATCAGGACAAAGTAATTAGGAAACATCCTCTAAATGAATGAAATGAATAACTGAACTCCCTCAAGGCCCAAATTATAATAAAAGTCATTGTAGAAGAAATGGTCAAATACAGAAAAACCAGCTAAGACAATCATAGCAGAGATTTTGTGTGCTAAAATTATAACTATAGTAAATGTTAAGGCCTGGCAAGAAATTTAAAGTGCTGGTCAATTGGACTTTAGCAGTAGCACTGACTAAGCACACTGCCCAATGAGATATAACAGCTCTTATGATTTTAAGAAATAGACAATACAGAATTGAAGGCTGACCTTCAAGATGATCAGTTGGACACAGAGAACGACAGAAACAGAAGTATGTCTTTGTGTCTTGATACCACAAGAAAGCAAGATGCATTAGAAAAATCAGAACTATTGCTATCCAGCAGCAGCAACGGTTGTTGCTGACCACTGAAATGGGCTACACACATGAAGGTATGAATGCATTCATTAGGTGCCAATAATACAACATAATAAAGCTGGAATTAGACCTTACCAAATTATAAGCAAAAGCTTTCATAATACTTTTTGTCAACATTCAAATATCCAAATAACACAAGGTACTACAAATCAATGCAAGGCAGTCATAAGAAATTCCTAAACCCAGAATAGATGAAATAAGAGTAGAAACTGAAGAGTTTTTTAAATCTGAAGAGGGAAAATCGGGAAAATCTGAAGGTTAATATCTACACCTCACAAGTTCCAGAATTTCTACCTAATAATGAAATAGATACCAAAAATAATGCCAATGTCACAAATGATTTTGAAGAAATGGGTATATCTGGAATGGAATTTCAAAACAATTTCTTTCTGAGACTGAGTTTTGGATTAATCAAAACAATTTTTGAAAAAGAGTTATCTGCTATAATAATCATCATGAACAAATGCATCTTCCCACAATATTTCACACAATAGCATAAAACATTTTAGGACATGCAGGGTATCCAATGGCAGTTGCCATGGTTAAGGAACACAGGTGATATGGAGCTGCCTAGGAATTTCCTGTAGACAGTCATCAAATATGACAACAGTAGAAGTAGCTTCAGAAAATTACTGCAGATTTGTGGAAAGATACTGGAAATTTAAGTCTTTATGTAGCAGGTAAGTACAATATAAAAACTGAACGGCGTATACCGCAATTAACCAAAATATATGGAACAGAATTTTAAAATTCCTGATATCTTTAATCAACAACTGAGAAAAACCAAAAGGTTAAGAAGATACATGGAGTTAAAGCAACACAACACAACACACACACACACACACACACACACACACACACACACACACTTCGCTATCAAAAACTATACTGTAGAGCAAAGACTGTTAATGTCAAGGACCCTTTCGGCAATAGTTTCATTGAAACTCATAGATGCCTTCTCAGGGAAATGTTTTTAAATACTTAAAAAATAAAACACAGGATTACAAAGTAAAACAAAATTCACAAATTCCAAATAAAGAACTTCTACAGAGGCTTGAAAAGCAAATATATTTTTCCACCAAAGAAGAAAAACCTGGAAATTTACAGTTGTCTATATTGGTTAAAGAAATTCAACACAATAGAAACTGAAGATAGATCAAATGTGAGGCAGAATACATGTGTACTATTAATATAATAAAATGAAGGGCAGAAGTCCTGACAAAGCAACTGACAAACTATTTTCTCTGAAAAACTAGAAAGCAGGAGATCCAAGTAAAATTCATAATTACTACCTCAAATACTTCACATTAATGTATGAATAACTAGCAGGCATTTTTAGCATTTTTCTGACAAGTCTTATTCCATCTTTTTTTTCTTTCTTTCTTTCTTTTTTTTTTTTTTTTGGGGGGGGAGGCGAAAATGGGGCTGAGGCAATTGGGGTTAAGTGACTTGCCCAGAGTCATACAGTTAAGAAGTGTTAAGTGTCTGAGACTAAATTTGAACTCAGGTCCTCAGGGCTGGTGCTCTATCTACTGCACCATCTAGCTGCCACCCATCTTTCTTAACAAAAGATGTCCTATGTTTATTACCCCAAAATGGACCCCTCCAAATATAGATCAGTTTTGTATTTAACAAACAGTATCCAAAGCATTCATAGCTTGTTCTGTTAAAAACAATAAATTACAAACACACAAAAAATTAATCTATCAATATCTAAGGGCAATTAAGTGATACAATGGATAGAGTATCCTGCCCACCCTGGAGTCAAGAAGACTTTTCTTCCCGATTTCATCTAGCCTCAGACATTTACTATCTGTCTGATGGTGGGCAAATCACTTATAACCCTGTTATATTGCTCTTTTATAAAATAAGCAAAGAAGGAAAAGGCAAACCACTTTAGTATCTTTGCCAAGAAAACCTCAAATGAGGTCACAAAAAGTCATGAATGAAAAAATGACTGAACAACAATTCAGTACTAAAAAAACATAATGACTGAAGAACAAAAAGAGTATGCTGAAAAGTCCTAGAGGTATTAAAAAAAAAAAAAAAACCCACTCACCACATAAAAATATGCCAATAAAGCCTCGACAATTTAAGTGAAATGAGTGATACTTTTTAAAAAACACAAATTCCCCAGATTAACAGAACAGGAAATAGAATACTTAAACAAGCCTACCTTATTATCAAACTGTGCATACCCTTTGACCCAGCAGTGCCACTACTAGGTCTGTATTCCAAGGAAATCATCACGAGAAAAAAGAACCCACATGTGCAAAATGTTTGTAGCAGCTCTTTTAATGGTAGCAAACAATTGGAAAATGAATAGATGCCCATCAATTGGGGAATGGCTGAACAAGTTGTGGTGTATGAAGATAATGGAATACTACTGTTTTATAAAAAATGATGAACAAGCTGATTTTAGAAAGGCCTGGAAAGATTTACATGAATTGATGTTGCATGAAACAAGCAGAACCAGGAATACATTGTACACAATAATAGCAAGAATGTGCAATGATCAACTGTGAAAAGACTTAGTTCTTCTCAGTAGTTCAGTGATCCAAAGCAATCTTTGGACAGAAAATGTCATCTACATCCAGAAGAAAAACTAAGGAGACTTTCTGGAAATCAACACATGCTATGTTCATTTCTTTTTTCTGTTTTTTTCTTCCCCATGGTTTTTCCCTTTTGCTCTGATTTTTCTCTCCCAAAATGATTCAAAAAGCAATGTGCATTAAAAATAAATTTACTAGGGGAAAAAAGGAAAAAAAATAAATAAGCCAACCTGGAAAAAGAAATTGAACAATCTGTAAGTAATGTTTCAAAGGGAAAAAAAATATGGATATACAAAGTGAATACTACCAAATGCTGAATGAATAATTAATTCCAATCCTACATAAACTTTTTAAAAAATAGATAAAAAATTCTTTCTGACACAACTGTGGCCTTAATATCTAAGCCAGAGAGAGCAAAAAATGAGAAAGAAAACTATAGACCAATTTCCCTAATGAATATTGATGCAAAAAAATTTTTAATAAAATATCAGTAAGGAGATTATAGAAATTTATCACAAAGATCATATCATAAGTCAGCTGGATTTATACCGGGAATTCAGAGCTGGTCCAATATTAGAAAACAATAATCATTATTAACCATATTAGTAACAAAAATTAAAATCATTTTTATTTTAATAGATGAAGAAAAAAATTTTAAGAAAATAAAAAATTCATTCCTTTTAAAATCACTATAGAGAACATAGAAATAAATGGAGCTTTCCTTAAAATGATAAGTAGTATCTCTCTAAAACTAGGAGTCAACATTAACTATAATGGGACAAGCCAGAAACTGTTCCAAAGAGATCAGGAATTGCTATTACTATTATCATCACTACTATTCAATATTATACTAGAAATACTAATTAGGGCAATAAACCAAGAAAGGGAAATTAAAAGAGTAAGCAACAGGCAAACAGAAAACAAAACTATTATTTTTTGCAGATGATACAAATATATACTTAAAAAAAAAAAAAGGCCTAGGGAATAAGCAATAAAAGATAAAAAAAAAAAAAAGAAAAGAAAATTCACAAATCATCTGCATTTCTCTATATTACCAATAAAATTCAAGAGAAAGAAATGTTCCATTTAAAATTAACTACAGAATGATAAAATACCTGCTAAGACCCAAGATATTTGTAAACACAATTCAAAAGTTTGTACACAAATGCAGGCAGATCTAAATAACTGAAAATACTAAGTGCTCATGGGTAGACCAAGCCAATATAATAAAAATAACAATGCTACCTAAATTAATTTACCTATTCATTGGCATACCAATCAAGCAATAATCATAAAAAACAACTTAGTATTAAGGAATAGAAAAACTGATTAAGTAGACTAGATATGGTACATAGTAGCCCAATGACTGATATACTCAAAGAACTTAAGCTAATGGGGAAGGAACCCACAAATCTGTAAAAACTGTTAGGAAAACTGACTAGGTATAGACTAATATCCCACACTGTATACTAAGCTCCATATGGGTACCATGATTTAGGCATCCAGAGGCATCATAAGCAAATTAGGGAAGAATGGAAGAAATTACCTATCATATTTTTAACCTGGGGAAAAGTTTAGGACCTAAACAAGAGAACAAGAGGTACACGTGAAGTAAAATATAAAATTTTGAGTATATAAAATGTAAATGTTTTTGTAAAAACAAAATCAATGCAACTAAAATTAGAAAAGATGTAGGAAATGGGGAAAACTATTTTATATCAGTTTCTCTGATAGAAATCTCATTTTTAACATACATAAGGAACTAAGTCAAATTTATTTTTTTCCTCAATAGTATTTTATTTTTCCAAATATATGTAAAGATAGTTTTCAACATTCATTTTTGTAAGATTTTGTGTTTCAAATCTTTCTCCCTTCCTTACCTCCCTCTTCCTCAAGACAGCAAGCAATCTGATATAGGTTATTTTAAACATGTACAATTCTTTTAAAGATATTTCCATATTTGTCATGTTGTACAAGAAAAATAAGACCAAAAAGTAAAAAACACACACACAAAAAAGCAAACAGATAATTCAAAAAAAAGGTAAAAATATTATGTTTCAATTCACATTCAGTCTCCATAGTTCCCTTTCTGGATGCGGATGGCATTTTCCATCCCATGTCTACTGGAATTGCCTTGAATCACTGTATTAGTGGAAAAAGTCAAGTTCATCACAGTTGATCATCACATAATCTTGCTGTTATTGAACATAATGTTCTCTAGGTTCTGCTCACTTCATTCAGCATCAGTTCATGTTAAGTCTTTCCAGGCTTTTCTGAAATAGACCTACTTATCATTTCTTATAGAACAATAATATTCCACAACATTCACAGACCATAACTTATACCAGCCACTCCCCAACTGATTCAACTTCCATTTCACTAAAGAAAATTTATTAATAAGAGTCATTCTCTGTTAAATGGTAAAAAGATAAAAACAGGCAGTTTTCAGAGAAAGAAATACAAGCTATCAATAGTCGCACAAAAAAAATGCTTTAAGTACTAATAATTACTCTTGAGTTATCACCTCATAGCCATCAGATTGGCTAAATTGACAAAAAAAAACGAAAAATGACAAATGGTAGAGGTTTTATGGGAAAACAGGTTCTTAATGCATGAGTGGAGATGTGGTCCAACCATTCTAAAAAACAATTTTGAACTATACCCATAGTTTACTGTGCTAATAAACTATATAAACCCCTTAACCTAGAACTGCCAATATTAATTCTATATCCTTAAAAAAAAAAAAAAGCTGAAAAGAACCCATATTGTATAAAAACATAGAGAGTGTGTGTGTGTGAGTGTGTGTGTGTGTGTGTGTGTGTGTGTGTGTGTGTGTGTGTATTAGCAAAGAATTGGAAACTGAGGGGCTATCCATCAATTGGGAAATGACTGAAAAGTTATGGTAGATAAATGTGATAGAATATTATTGTGTTATAAGAAATGATGATGTCAAGAGATGTTTTCAGAAAAATCTGGAAAAAAAGATGCAGAATGAAATAAGCAGAATAATTTTTAAAATAACAACAAATTGTAAAGGCTCAATTCTAAAAAGACTTAGAGACTCTAAACACAATGACCAATCACAATTCCAAAGGACTCAGAATGAAAGACATATCCACTATCAGATAGAGAAGTGATGTACTCATAATGTCTATCAAGACATATGTTCTTTTCCTTTTTTGAAAAACTTTTGTATTTCACAAATATGGAAATTTGTTTTGCATTACTATGGGCAATAAATAAAACTTTAAAATTAAAAAGAAAGCAAAGAAATATTCAATGACTATTTTTAAATAACTAACATGAAAGCATCTTAATCTATACCATCTTTAATGATTACTGCAATGACTCAATTCCACACCTGTGGCTTCATTATTAAACTACAAGTAAATAAAGTAGATACAAGCATAGTTAAAACATCTGAGTGCATTTGATATTCATATGTAAAATTATTCTCTATTCAAAATACATCATCAAAAAATATATCAAGAACATCAAGAACAATTATTATAAAATATAGTATCTTCCAGGTAGATGCATTAAGTCTACTATGGTTCTGTCTGCTCTAAACCTATTATCATCATTCCTCAATAGAAGTTGAGTATGACTTTTAAGTCACAGAGGAAATCATAGCAAAATATCACATTAAACACAACATCCATGTATGACATTGTTATATGACTGTTGAAAAACACACTAACCATTGATCTAATCTCATGGAAACCTTCTCCAAAGATAAAAATTGTCATTTGGATTCAGTGAGTATAAAATTCATAATGTACAACAAGAAATCTAAGCCAAAAGACTTTGAGCTTTAACCAACAAGTCATACTTAACAGGTAAAGTCTGTTTTATAAAAACTTGGTCTTCTCTAAACAAATCAATAAACATGATAGTCTTTGTCCTCAAGGAGCTTACAAACTAATGGGAGAGACAGTAAATATACAAAGCAAACTAGTTACAGAATAAATAAGAAAAAAATAACACAAGGAATGAGCTACAATTAAAAGGGGTTGGAAAAGACCTACAATAAGGAAAATGGCATTTTAATTGGCAATTTTAAAAAGACAAGTCAGCAAGCAGAGTTGAAGGGAGAGAGCATTCCAAACTTAGGAGACAACCAGAGAAAATGTTCAGACTCAAGAGATGGAGGATCAATGTCACAGAATCAAAGAGTACATGTAGGGAAGTAAAATGTAATTAAACTAGAAAGGTAGAAGGGTTTAGATTATGAAGGGTTTTAAATGCTAAAAAGAGCAATTTGTATTTGATCCTAGCGGCTGGGAACCACTAGAGTTTATTGAGTCCAGGGGAGTGATATGAAAAATCATTGGTGACTAATGAAGGACAGATTGGAGTAGAGAAAGAAACTGACCAGGCTTCTAGAGTAGTCCAGACATGAGGTCTTGGGGGCCTGCACTCAAGCAGTGACAGTGTCAAGGGGATCACAGAGGATATCTACTGCCAAGGTGGAAACAGGACTTGGCAACACATTGAATATAGGGTTGAGAGAAAGAAAGCCAAGAGTTGAGGATAATTTGTAATCCTGAGGAACTAGAGGGTTACAGGTACAATAATAGGGAAGGTAGGAACAGGGAAAGCCTGGGGAAGAAGAGAATTCTATTTTGGATATGTGAATTTAAGATATCTACTGGACATCCAATCAGAGATAAGTAGAATTTGGAATAGGGAGAAGTGGATTTGAGAATTTTCAGCAAAGAGTGGTAATTAAATCCATGGGAGCTAAGAAGATCACCTAGTGAAATAGTATAGAGGGAGAAAAGGGGCCCAGGACAGAAAAATGTATACCACCTAAAGGTAACAGCAGGCTATGGGTGAGAATCTAGCAAAAGAAACTAGCTCCCTAAGGAGCAATCAGAGACATGGGAGGAAAACCCGGAGAAGAGTAGTATCCCAAAAAAAATAGAGAAGAGCATATTCAAGAAGAAAGTGATCAACAATGTCAAGTATAAAACTGAGACAAACAGATGAAGTGACTTTCCCAGAATCATACAGCCAATAAATTTTGAGGCAGGATTTAAACTCTAGTTTTTCTGATTCTAAGCCCAATGCTCTTATCCACTGAGCTACCTAGCTGACTGTGCTTATTAAAAGACTTATTGGGGGGAAGGGGAGAAAGGAGAGCAGCTAGGTGGGGTAATGGTAGAGCACCAATGCTGAAGTCAGGAGGACCTGAGTTCAAATTTGGCCTCAGACACTTAACACTTCCTGGCTGTGTGACCCCGGGCAAATCACTTAACCCCAATTGCCTCAGCAAAAAACAAAACAAAACAAAACAAAAAAAACTTATTGGCATCCTAAATTCAAAGCTTAAGTGAAGATCACTTTTGGAGCAAGTTACACTCATACAATACAGCCTTAATAGAGACTTCCGGTCCAGGACGGGTCTAAAAAGCATCAAAACAAAAATTCATATAGTGTTAATAAAAGACTAATTATTAAAAAAAGGATTGATGGGGTTTTGTGCACATGATAAACAGGCTAAAAGTTTATAGAAACAATATAATAAACACACTTCATTACAACAAAGCAATCAAAAAAGGCAGATAACACTCATGACATTAAATTTGTTGAATGTAATTGAAAAGTTTATCACTAGACAAAAGCCAATGAAATTATGAGGCTCTAAGAGTAAAATCAAAAGGCACTTCAAGCCAAACATTCACATTAACTCAACAAGATGTGACTAAATCATGAGAATATGGAGGGATTTAAAAGAGATTCAGAAATTACAAAGATTAGCCTTTGGTAGGGATGTAACAGTAAATTCAGAGAACAATCAGTTCTCTGAAAATGCACAGTACATTTTTATGTTTAATATTATTAACTATTCACCTCATTTTAATGCTAAACAATAAAATAAGCTCTAATTGTAATAATTTCTGATGTATAAATACTCAATACTGAAAGTAACAATCAGCTTGAGAGCTGGTTAGATCCAGCATACTTCTGTCCTTAGGGGGCCTGCACTAATTGACTGAAGTAGATTCTGGCAAGGAAATGTTACAAATTGTGCAACATATCACTGAAGTAAAAAATTATTATCTACTCAACAGCCTAGAAAAATTTAATAAGGTGTCCAGAACCCTTTCTAAAGAAACAGATGACCACACTGAAACTGAAGTATCATTATAGACAAAACTATTGGGGAATGAAGAACTTTCAAAACACAGAGGTAAAAAGAAAATAAAACTATGTGGGAAAAGGTTATATTTAATGTTATCTCTGTTATCCTGTCTGTTACTAGAGCTTTCTGTGAATCTAAGTAAGTTTACATCCTAATACTCTTCATCAATTACAAAAAGTCATCATTTTACCTATTTGCACATTTAGTCTGCAGAACATTAAATTCACAAAAATAACAGCAAGATAGTGATTTGTCCTCAAATCATTTCTATCTGAACTCTATTTTTAAAAATGAGACTAAAATTACAAAAACAAATAAAACAATACGATTTTTTTAAATGGACACACACACATACACACACCCTTATCATATTCCCCAAATCATGTGGCACCAGGATAAGGCATATATCATCCCTGTCATACTATAACTGGAGCTATTTTAAAGATAAATGTATCTTACTTTAACATATTTAATATGTATTGGACTACCTGCCATCTAGGGGAGGGAATGAGGGAAAGGAGGAAAAAAGTTGGAACAGAAAGTTTTGCAAGGGTCAATGCTGAAAAATTACCCATGCATATGTCTTGTAAATAAAAAGCTATAATAAAAAATTTAAAAAGATAAATATATCTAGTATAATAATCTTACATCTCATTACTTCTATCCAGTTAACAAAAAAAAAAAAAAAAAAAGCTATTTGGTCTACTAGCACAATAATTCACAAAACATTACATATAAATAGAAAACTAATGACTTGCTTCAGGAATGTTTCTAGCTGAACTCTATCAAGTAAGATGAGAAACACAAGATGGTAATTAACAACAACAAAACATATATATAGCAGGCCTTATACTAACCATGGGGAAATAATATTTAAAAGAGAGACAAAGTTCCAGTCCTCTGAAAATCAGGAAAAGTGGCTAAATTAAAAAGGAAAAAGTTAACAGGGAGGAAAAAACTCTTTTGTAGCAACTTTCTCTGATAAAGGTCTCATTTTCAGGTTATACAAGAAATTGATTTAATTTATGAGAAAAAAACAAATCAACAGATTCATCAATTGATAAATCAACAGAGATTATGAACAGTTAGTTTTCAAAAGAAGAAGTCTGGGCTATTTTTTTAGACTACTGAAAATTAAAGCAACTCCAGGTTTTTGTCTCTCACCTACCAAATTGGCACAGATGAAAAAAAAAAAACAAAGAAAAATGACAACAGCCAGAAGGGTAGCAGGAAAACAGCCATGCTAATGCACTATAGATGGGAGTGAGAATTATTTCAACCATTCTGGAAAGCAATTTAGAACAAGGTCCAAAAAGTCACTAACCTGGTTCATACTTTTGACCTAATGATACCCAAAGGGATCAACGAAAAAGAATCTATATGTACAAAAATATTTATAGCAGCTCTCTTTTCAGAGGCAAAAGACTGGAATTGAAGAGGCTGCCCATCAATTAGGGAATGACTAAACAAATTATGGAATATCACTACTGTAATCAAGGGATAGGTTCAGAAAAACTTGGAAAAACTTTGATGATAAAGTAAGAACCAGCAGAACAATTTATATATAACAATTCTGTAAAAAACAACTTTGAGAAATTTGAGAATTCTGATCAATGCAGTGACTAACCATGATTCTAGAAAACGGATGAAGAAGTATAAGCCACTCACCCTCCTTGCAGAGAAGGAAGACATTTGGGACATGGTCACATGTAGGATTTTTTTCTTTTTTTTTTTTTTTTTCTCCTTAATTGAGGGTTGGGGGTGAAAGTAGAAGGGAAATAAAATTAAGTGTCAAATAAAAAATAAAATAAAAGTAATAAGCTTACTACTTGTGATCTTTCAGCAAGTCACTTAATACCGTAAGCCTTAATTTCTTCATGTGTAAAATGAGAGAAACTGGACTAGGATGGCCTCTCAGGTTGTTTCAAGTTCTGCACTCATGATGTTTCTATACCATAATTTACCATATGTATTAAAGGGATGTGGAATAATACCATTACCAAGTATGGAGAAATAAATTGCTAAAGAACAATGATTTAGAAAAAGTCTGAACCCCTATAGTATGTTCTCATCTTTGCACAAACTGTGTGAACTTGAGTAAATTACTTTCCCCTTTGGGTCTCAGTTGCCTGATCTTTACGATTAGCAGGTGCACTTGATGTTTTCTAAGCTCCCTTCCAGTTCTAATATTCCATCAAAATTCTTCCTCCTACTTACATGAACTGATGCTGAGTGAAATGAGCAGGACCAGAAGATCATTATATACTTCAACAACAATACTATATGATGATCAATTCTAAAGGATGTGGCCATATCCAGCAATGAGATAAATCAAATCAGTTCCGATACAACAGTAATGAATTGAACCAGATACACCCAGCAAAAGAACTCTGGGAGATGACTATGAACCACTACATAGAATTCCCAATCCCTCTATTTTTGTCCACCTGCATTTTTTATTTCCTTCATAGGCTAATTGTACACTTTTCAAAGTCTGATTCTTTTTGTACAGCAAAATAACTGTATGGACATGTGAACTAATATTGTATTTAATTTATATTTTAACATATTTAACATGTATTGGTCAACCTGCCATCTAGGGGAAGGGTTGGGGGGAGGGGGGGGAGGCAGGAGGGAGAAAATTGGAACAAAAGGTTTGGCAATTGTCAATGCTGTAAAATTACCCATGCATATTATTTGTAAATAAAAAGCTATAATAAAAAAAAAATTCTTCCTCCTAAAGGAGGAAGAGGGAAACAGCAAGGGGAAGGGAATAAGCATAAAGAGACTGCCTACTAGGTACCAGAAACTATAATAATATCTCATTTGAACCTCATAACAGTTCTGGAAGGTAGGCACTGTTATTATTCCCATTTTACAGTTAGGGAAACTGAGGTTTAAGAAGGATAAATGACTTATTCAGAGTTACACAATTAGTAAGGGGCTAAAGTCTTCCTGATACAAGGCCTAGCATTGTATCCACTGCATCAACTGCCTTTACCAGGAAGGATTCTATCTAAGTAGGGTCAGTCTAAGAGGCCAAGATAGATACAATGCAAATAATATGGGCTGGATTTCCAGGTAGTAAGACATTCTGTAAAAAGAAATGTTCTTCAATTGTGTTTAATGTGTTTGAAAAGTATTGTACATGTATAACCAGTACCAGATTGCTTACTGTCCTGGGGAAAGGGAAGATAAAGTAGGGAGGGAGAAAAAAATTGGAATACAAAATCTTACAAAGATTAATGCTGAAGACTATTTTTACATGTATTCGGAAAAATAAAATATTATTAAAAAAAAAAAAAGATAGAAATGTATTACTGGGCTGGGGTTGAGGATTAAAATTCAGAGAAAGAAGTCATGAATCCCAAGCCAAGGTGTTTGGCGTAGAATAGGAGGTATTGAGGAGCCACTGTTGGATTTCTGGCAGAGAAATGTCAGCATTAGAATGTTGTCTGAGCTGATTAATTAGCTGATTAAGCTGATTAAATTCTATGTTATGTATAAGCTGTATCAGATCGCTTGCTGTCTTGGGGAAGGGAAAGGAGAAGGGGAAGAAAAATCTGAAATGCTAAATCATATTAAAAATGCATTCTGAAAATTGTCTTTACATGTAATTGGGAAAAATACAATATTATTTTTTTTAAGTTACTATGCTAATACAACGTGTATCCTAAGATGCACCTGTTCTACCACTAGGCAGACAACATTAAGAATCAGAAATTTCTCCAGAGAACTAATCCTATCAATCAGGAGGCCTACAATGGTCAGACAGCCCCTCCCCTACTCTGCTCCACCTCCAGTTCCTTCCAAGGAATATGAAGTCCAATCTGCCTTTTGGAAGGAGCATGAGTATGCTTCAGATTCAGAATCATCTAAAGTCCCCAACTCTTTCAAAGCTCCACTTCTTAGAAATCTAGAACCACCCCCATCTCTAGACAATAGTTTATAGCTGGTAGTAATTTAAGGAGGCCTGGTAGAAATGACAACTCAACAAACAGAAGAAAGTACCATGTGCTACATTCAACCAACGGGGAAAAGCTAAGGAGAGTAACATGATTTTTAAATGGTAGTTCCATTTCCAGTAAAATATCAAAAACCTCAGAATCAGCTTTGATCTACTCCTCTCCTTTATCCCTCAAGCCACTGCTTCTTCCTCTAAGAACCTCTCATCTCTCTTCTGCTCTCCTTCCCACTGGAAGACTGCTTCTCCTTTCCTTGATTCCAGTCACATTACTCTAATCCGAATCTTCAAAAATATCATTTCCCTTTCATCAGTTCCCTATCTAGCTCAAAACCTTCACTGCCTCATTATTTCCTGCCTGCATCAAATCTAAATGTTTTGAACTGATGCTGAGTGAAATGAGCAGAACCAGGAGATCATTATATACCTCAACAACGATACTGTTTGAGGATATATTCTGATGGAAGTGGATCTCTTCGATAAAGAGAGCCTTAATTGATCAAAGATGGACAGAAGCAGCTACACCCAGAGAAAGAACACTGGGAAATGAATATAAACTGCTTGCATTTTTGTTTTTCTTCCCAGGTTATTTATACCTTCTGAATTCAATTCTCCCTGTGCAACAAGAAAACTGTCCGGTTCTGCACAAATATATTGTATCCAGGATATACTGTAACCTATTCAACATGTAAAGGACTGCTTGCCATCTGGGGGAAGGGGTGGAGGGAGGGAGGGGAAAAATCGGAACAGAAATGAATGCAAGGGATAATGCTGTAAAAAATTACCCTGGCATGTGTTCTATCAATAAAAAGATATTAAAATTTAAAAAAATAATAATAAAATCAACAGAAATAAAAAAAAATCTAAATGTTTTCTTTTATGGTTTTCCCTAACATGGCCCACTTGCCTACCCAAATCTATTTCCTACCATATGCCCCTTGTCTTCTAATCAGGTTGGTCTTCTCACTAGTCTCCCAAATAAACCATGGTAATCCCCACCACAGCACCTGGTTTACTTACATTGTGCTCACTGGACAGAAAGGCCTCCATTTGTTCACAACCTAACAATCCTTCAAGGACCAGTTCAAGTTCTACCTAATCCTTGAAGCAGACCCTAATTATGTGATTCAATGGAACAAAAAATATATTAAGTGGTTACTGTGTTCTAAGGACCCCAGTAGTCATTAAAATAAAAATTGACAGCCCTTACCCTCAATAAACCCAAGTGATCACAGATACAAAGGTACACAAACAAATAGGATGCAAAGCAAAATCTACACAGAAAGATCTATATAATGTGCTATAAGAAAACCTGAGGAAGACACACATTGGGAAAGAGGAATCAAAAAATGTTTCACGTAAGTAGCAAATGAACTGGGCCATGAAGTCTTTCAGAAAGTGCAAAAGGTGAAGAAGTGCACTCTAGTTCTCATTAATCTTCTGTTTGTAATTCTTACTTCTAATCAGTATCATCTCATTGAGCACTTAGCTATATTCTATTATGTACTATGGTATTGTTTTATGTGTTACTCTTGCGCCCTAACAAGATTGCAAAGGCAAACACCATATATTGGCAACTAAGTAGCCAAATACTGGCCCTAGAAACAGGAAGATTTGAGTTCAAATTCTGCCTCAGACACTCATTAGCTGTGTGAGTCTTGGTAAATCACTTAACTGCTATCTGCCTCAGTCTACTCATCTGCAAAATGGGGGAAAGTGTCTCCAAGGTTAATGAGAAGATAAAAGGAGATATTAATAAAGTGCCTTGCAAACTTTAAAGTACTATATAAATAACTGTTATTATTATATGAAAAATATAATATTTTTATTAGTCATATCATCTGACATGCTGCCCAACATGGCAGAGGCTTGATAAATACTACATGGTTTTGGATTGGCTCAAGTACTGCAGTCCTGGTGTTCATTATATACCTCAACAACGATACTGTTTGAGGATATATTCTGATGGAAGTGGATCTCTTCGATAAAGAGAGCCTTAATTGATCAAAGATGGACAGAAGCAGCTACACCCAGAGAAAGAACACTGGGAAATGAATATAAACTGCTTGCATTTTTGTTTTTCTTCCCAGGTTATTTATACCTTCTGAATTCAATTCTCCCTGTGCAACAAGAAAACTGTCCGGTTCTGCACAAATATATTGTATCCAGGATATACTGTAACCTATTCAACATGTAAAGGACTGCTTGCCATCTGGGGGAAGGGGTGGAGGGAGGGAGGGGAAAAATCGGAACAGAAATGAATGCAAGGGATAATGCTGTAAAAAATTACCCTGGCATGTGTTCTATCAATAAAAAGATATTAAAATTTAAAAAAATAATAATAAAATCAACAGAAATAAAAAAAAATCTAAATGTTTTCTTTTATGGTTTTCCCTAACATGGCCCACTTGCCTACCCAAATCTATTTCCTACCATATGCCCCTTGTCTTCTAATCAGGTTGGTCTTCTCACTAGTCTCCCAAATAAACCATGGTAATCCCCACCACAGCACCTGGTTTACTTACATTGTGCTCACTGGACAGAAAGGCCTCCATTTGTTCACAACCTAACAATCCTTCAAGGACCAGTTCAAGTTCTACCTAATCCTTGAAGCAGACCCTAATTATGTGATTCAATGGAACAAAAAATATATTAAGTGGTTACTGTGTTCTAAGGACCCCAGTAGTCATTAAAATAAAAATTGACAGCCCTTACCCTCAATAAACCCAAGTGATCACAGATACAAAGGTACACAAACAAATAGGATGCAAAGCAAAATCTACACAGAAAGATCTATATAATGTGCTATAAGAAAACCTGAGGAAGACACACATTGGGAAAGAGGAATCAAAAAATGTTTCACGTAAGTAGCAAATGAACTGGGCCATGAAGTCTTTCAGAAAGTGCAAAAGGTGAAGAAGTGCACTCTAGTTCTCATTAATCTTCTGTTTGTAATTCTTACTTCTAATCAGTATCATCTCATTGAGCACTTAGCTATATTCTATTATGTACTATGGTATTGTTTTATGTGTTACTCTTGCGCCCTAACAAGATTGCAAAGGCAAACACCATATATTGGCAACTAAGTAGCCAAATACTGGCCCTAGAAACAGGAAGATTTGAGTTCAAATTCTGCCTCAGACACTCATTAGCTGTGTGAGTCAACTGCTATCTGCCTCAGTCTACTCATCTGCAAAATGGGGGAAAGTGTCTCCAAGGTTAATGAGAAGATAAAAGGAGATATTAATAAAGTGCCTTGCAAACCTTAAAGTACTATATAAATAACTGTTATTATTATATGAAAAATATAATATTTTTATTAGTCATATCATCTGACATGCTGCCCAACATGGCAGAGGCTTGATAAATACTACATGGTTTTGGATTGGCTCAAGTACTGCAGTCCTGGTGTTCCATGGTTATCACTTAGAACACTGATAGATTGGTTCCCATTCTCTGTAGTCTGCAACAGACCATTCTGAAGCAGCTATTTCCAAAATCAGGAGGAAAAGGACCAAAAGGCTGGAAATCATGACTTCTGCAATCTCATTTTCAGATGAACTGTGGAGAAAATTCTTTCTCCCAATTTTTCCTGAAATGGATCCGCCTTAACCCTATGAAAAGAACTGCAGCACAGTATAACTGTAATGTTGGACTTGGGTCCAAATCCCATCTCTTAACACTAGCTCCTGAATCATGGCCACACTATTAAATCTCTCCTCTCTAAGGCTCAGTATTTTCACCTGTGATATAGGAAAGATAACAGCAATACAACCTGTCTTGGGATTATTATAAAGAATAAGATAATTGAGATATATAAAGCACTTTTCATGATTTCAAAGTGCTATATAAAATGTATTGCCATTACCACCACTACCTGGTGGATAGAAAGCTAGCTAGGAAGATCTAGTTAAGTCCTGCTTCTGATATATACCAGCTGTGAGCACAGGTAAGTCACTTAACACCTCGGAGTCCCCAGGTAGCTACTCTCTAAAACAGTAGCTGTGCTGCACATCTGTTACCTGGAAGTAAGTTTCTTATCGTGCTCAGGTCACAGGACCTAACCCACTACATACCAAATAATCATCCAGCAAAGAGGAAAATTCTTTAAAGAAGCTGAAATACGGATATTCTTAGATATTCTTAGATATTTAAGGAAAAGGAAAGAGCATTTATTAAATGCAGCTTATATGCCAGGGACTTTACAAAATATGATCTCATTTGATTCTTATTTTACAGTTGACAAAACCAAGTCAGAAATTAAGTGACTAGCCCAGGATCATTCAGCTAGTTGATCTATGAAATCACATTTGAACTTGAGTTTTCCCAACTCCAGGTCCAGCCCTCTAGACATAGCTAGGTGATTTCTCTGGTTCATTAACAACTCAAGAAAGCATGTCAAACATGAAGGAGAGTGGTTTAATCTGTAAAGATAGGTAGAAGGCGTATTATACAGGGCTTTATATACCAGGCCAATAAGTTTATACTTTATCTTTAGAGATATTAGGAAACTATTGAAGGTTATTGAGCAGGGGAATACCATGGTTAGGCTTTTTATTTAGGAAAATTATTCATTTGGCCCTTTGGTTGGGGAGGAGAGAAACTGGAAGCAAGGATACCAATAATGTGGCATTTTAGGCTACTTTTAAACATTCTTATTACAAACAGCTACATCTAAAAGAATTTCCTATTAAGGTTATAGAACCTATTCACAAAAAAATTATTAAATATGGGTAGCATTTGCATCTTTGTTAAAAGCATTCTAATAACAGCTACCATTATATAATGTTTAGAGTTTGCAAAGCATTTTACATAAGTAAATTTCATCTTATCCTCATGTGAGATGTGTTAATAGTCCCATTTCGCAGATGAGGAAACTATGCTGCCTACAACATTATCAAGCTATTTATAGGAAGATTTGATTCAATTCCAGATAGGAAACTGCTAGTTACTATCCCTCATTTTTTTCCTCCTAAAACTTTACTTACCCTTGTCCAAATTCACGAAATTATGACCTACATTCATGCTTTATTTTTCTTCTAGACACTGAATAAATGGAAAATATAGCAGAATAAAAAAAAGAGAATTTAAAAAGATTAAAAATATTTAGCTTTATATGATCTCTCTCTACATATATTTGTCAGCTTGATATATAACACATCTTAAACTGTAAGCTCTTAGAGGGACTATGTCTCTTATACAGCATATGGACCGATAACAAAGCACCAAATGAAAACACTTTATAAAAGTTGTGATGATAGTTAACAATCCCCATCAAAGGGGGCTGCCTTCTCCAACAATGAATGAATAGACTTGATTCATTCTCTGCACTCATTCCTAGAGTAAATACCAAGGAAGTCTCAATCTCTTTTTCTCCCCATCTAGAATATGAATACGCTCCACCATCCTGAATGTCAAAATGGCTGAATGGATTTATATTTGTGCTGCTTTCAATTGCAGGGGCATTCTGATCTCTTGATAGCATGGCTGAATCCCTACTTCTGATATATCCTCTTCTAATTCTGAGATTGGTGGGTGTCTAAGTGCGAGACCTGGAAACCCACCTGAATCCTGTATCACACAGCAAAACTTGGGCAAAACTGCCTCAGCCTCAGTTTCCTCTTCTGTAAAAGGCAGGAGTTGCTCTCTATGGCTTCCTAAGGTCCCTCCAGTCAGCTCTAAATCTATGATCCTTCCTACCTATCCAAATATAACCCAATCTTCAAAGTTCAAATTAAGTCCCACTTTCTATAGGAATGACTTCAGGACTACTCAAGGCTATAGAGATTTCTCTCTCCTCTGAAATCACATATTCAGGCCTGAAGGTTTTGTGTGTGTGTGTGTGGTGAATTTTCCCTTCTATGGAATAATTGTTTATATGTATTATTAGGTTCTAATTATTGCAAATAATGAAATTAAAATTCTCATTATTTGAACTTGGGCTACATATTTCTGGAGAGGGAGGGCAGAACTAGTTATCATATTTTATATCATTATAATTTCAAATAGTGAAATTCAAATATATGTGACCACTTCAGGAGATCCATAATAATCAGAACCTTACATTATGTACACTGCCATATCCAATCCTAAATCACTAATAAGGAGTAGTTCCAATAGTTCTATACATATACTTTAATTTTTCCAATTAACAGAAATTGAATTTTTCCCTCTCGTTTTCTTCTTGCAGAGGCTGGGGGAAAACCAAAAATCTTTATAGCAAATAGATATAGTCTAGGCAAAAGAAATTCCCTAACTGGTCATGTCAATAAAAATATGGCTCATTCCTCAAATTGATTCCATCACTTCTATCTTGGGAGGTAATATGCTTAATTATCAATCTTCTAGAATCACATTTGGTCCTTGCACTGATCAGTTTTTTGTTAGTGTATAAACTATTCTCCTAAAGTGTTCTTCACTGTGCATCAGTCTATACAAGATTCTAAATATATTTTAATTAGGAAAAACACAATCAGCCAAGAAGTCACAATGAATCTTTCCCTATGTTCAAGTGAAGAAGTCAACAAGCATCTTTTAAGTACATGTGCCAGACATTGGACTCAGCCCTAAGAACACAAATACAAGCCCACTATCTCCACTTCTTCAAATATTTAATGAGAAGTTTTTAATCACATCTTCTAGCATCTCCTAAACCTGACAATTCAAAATTGCTCATTCTATTTAATCGTAATTGTCTTCCAAAGCAATCAAATGTTGTTTTCTCTATGTTCCTAATGGTGAGAACTTCCAGGGCACTTAATCTTTATTCTGCTTAGTTTAAATAGTAGACCTGGATGCCAAGGAGACCAAAGGTTTTGGTCTATGTGTGGGCAAACTAAATATGTTTTGATGGCAAAATACACTCCACCAAATCTACTTGGGCACCTTGAAAACATCAATCATAAAAGCAATAGCTTTGTTCTCAAAGTACAGTGTACTTTCAAGTCACTTTCATAACTGTTTTCTCTCATTTTATCCACAACATGCCACAATAAACAGGAAGAGATTAACATTTGGGAGTACAGCAATCTGTCTTTCAGCAACATGTGTTCTAGACTATTATTTCATAAAGTCATTTCTCCTAGCAACTCAAATTTCAAGCTAATTTCAGTAAAACCTGCCCTACTCTTACTAAGACTAAACTATGATATTTGCTCTGAAAAGATCTAGCATTAAGATTGGATATATCACACTTTAATATACTTAACATGTATGAGACTACCTGCCATCTAGGGGAGGGAGTAGGGGGAAGAAAGGGAAAAGTTGGAGCAGAAGTTTTTCCAAGGGTCAATGTTGAAAAATTACCCATGCATATGTTTTGTATATAAAAAGCTCTAATAAAAATAAAATTAAAAAAAAAAAGATTGGGTACATCAGACTCAGTCTAGTTCAGCTTTTATCACTGCCTTCTGCAAATTATCCTGTACCTCCTGCCCTTCAGTTTTTTGTCCTAACCAGTCTATCTCAGCATTAGGAAGAATACAAATCAACTAATCATCATGTGTCTTGAATCCACCAGAAATTTTCTTAAGTTTGGAGAAAAGAAGACATAAGAAAATGATGACATTAATATCAGAAAAACCTTTTTTAAATGTTTATCAACTAGTTATTCCCAACAGAGCAGAACTGTAAAATAAACAATCTAAATTCCTTTACCTAAAGCCACTCTTGTTCTCCATTTTATCAATTCATGTCAATTATTTCTTTCTTCAAACTTAACATCTCAGGAAGGCCTCCCTCCCAAACACTTGTTGTCCTTTATCTCTGTCCTTTCCCCATTTGTATACTCAATCTGGATAATAATTTTCATTTGCTGACATCACAGAATCAAAGTTGATTAGAACTTCAAGTCTTCTAGTCCAACCTAACAAAACAGACAAGTGATCATCCAATCACCACTTGAATATTAATAATAATAATGCTTTTTTTTTGCAAATGTTCTTTAATCATCTTGCTTGCATTTTCTAAATTCCAACTAGATTACAAACTCTTGCAATTGGGGGCAATTACCCATTTTCTCTACTTCTTTTAAATAGTCCCATAGCATCTCATACAGAGCACTTAATCACAGTACACAAAGTCTTGACTGATGAACCAAAGATGCATTAGTGACCCATACAGAATCTCTAATCAATCTCATCAACGTATCTAAGATAACAAATCATTCAAAATCCACAGGATTCAGAAACCCCACAAACTCAACAATTCTCCCTGCGTTTGAGTATACAGGTGAAGGCACTGAATCCCAAAATTGATTCTTCTCAGAAGACATTGGGAAGAAAGTGCTGATACCCCATCAGGTTCCACGCTGATACCCCATCAGGTTCCACTTCTTCCCAGGTGATGATGGCCTCTTAAAAAGAATGAATAGAACCCACAGACTGAGAGACAGCATGATTCAGTGGAAAGAATCTCATACCAGAGGCCTGGGTTCAAATAACAGCTTTATCACTACCAGTGAACTCATCTATAAAATGAGGGGATGGGAAAGGATGACTTCAGCTCTAAGGAGATTCAAGATTCAGGGAATAGCTTGGAAACTAAAGCACAAAATGGAATATAAACTCAATCCTTCGCAGAGATGTATGTGGCAAAGGACTACTCACACCTGGGATTCTATCTTTATTTTCCAACATTAACTTCAACATACAAATCACACCACAACAAGAAAAGACACTTGTATCACCAGAAATACATCTTTATTTTACAGAAGAAGGAACTGAGGTTTGAAAAATGTGTGATTTCCCCAAAGTCACACAGTAGCAAAGGTGAAATCCTAAGGTTCCCAGTCTCTAAATGCAGCATTCTTTCCACTGCACTACTTTTGCCTTAATCCAGGAGTGTCCTAAAACTGCCTTCTAAGAGGGGAAGGAGGAAGGGAAAAGGAGAGGAAAGATATCCTATTTCCTTGCCACACCTCAGTTCTCATCTCTAATGACACTTTTTAGCAAAGGCCAAACCAGAGACCCTAAAGAATGAAAAGGAAGGAAATAAAAGTTATACTCGAGTGCTCGCGTGCGCGCACACACACGCACACACGCGCGCACATACACACACACATATCAATTACACACCTGTGGATTATCTGCAGTGTAGTGCACTGGAAAAGACATTGAATTTATAAACAAAGGAAATGGGATTAAGTGAAGGGAAGCTCTGCTACTTTCTATGAGATGAAAGTCACCTCCTCTGTCTGGACTTCAGTTTACTTACCTGGAAAATTAGGGGGGTCAGACTATTTGATCTCTAAGGTACCTTTCATCGATAAATCTATGTTCCTATAATACCAGTCACTGCCCAAACTGGTAACAAACAGTTGCATCCATCTGAAAGAGGATCAGGGCTAGATACAGAGAAGAGAACCTGGGAATAGGTGTCTACACCACAAACTCATTCCTCTAAGGAAAGGAAACCTTTTTCATTCTTGTCGCACCTATTCTTTTTGTCACAACTACCTTTTATTTTTCACAACTGTATCAATTCTCTTAATCATTTCTAGGGCTGTATCCCATGGCCAAAAAAAAAAAAAAAAAACAAAACCTTGAATTATCCATGCTATTATTTTCCATTAGATGAGGGTTCTAAAGAAAGCTCTAGAGCATGATTACTTCACCATAACAAATTTCTTTCAAGATCAAATGATTTATTCATTCAGTTAAAATTATGCAATATTATACTCATTGAATATCATTCTAAAGGATTTTGTGTTTTTAATAGGGGGCAGATTGGAAAGACAGAGAGAAATGGTTTAGAAAGAGGAAAGGATGAGAATATAAAAGTGCACACCCCTCCCTCCAATGCTGCACCAATCTTTTACAGGTAACCCATTCTCCTGGAGGAAATGTACTCTTCAAACAATATTAACAATAAGCAAAGGAGTTCTGGGGTCTCTCCTATGTATCTCAGGTGGTAGAGATAGGTGGCTGGGAAATAAAAGGGTCAGTGACTATCACGCTTCAAAATATCCACGTTAAAATTTTTGGTTTCCAAAACAAAAGAGGCCAAGAAAAACCCATTTTGTAGAACCACAAAGAGCACAGGAGATTAAACGCAATGGTAGAGTTAAAAGCTGAATTCAAACTCTGAACTTGAAGGGAGAGATATCCTAATACTCCCTCTAACATTGCAGAGGGAGAGCTATCAACCACTGACAAAATTATTATGCATCCTTAAAAGCTAATCTGTCCCCTCCCACTATGACATTTTCTGTCATCCCAAAAGTACTGCCCCCACCCCTTCAAGACACTGATATCATGCAAGTCCTATGATGCTCAATAAATGACCAGTCCTGGCCCAGCTGAATAGCTTTCCCCAGCACTGCAAGGACTCCTCCCCAACTCAAATTCAGTTTGGTTTGAAACCCATCCACACCCCCAAATCAAAAACACCAAATGCTAATCTTTGCCAATCTTGGGAAGCTTGGGACAGTTCCTCCATCCACACACCTCCAATTAGCACACAAGGTATGAGAAAAAACTCCAATCTGGCAGAAACCCAGAGAAGGCTTAAGGATATCAGATAGCTCCCACCCCACAGGTTATAATTTTGATTAAAATAAGCCATCCATTATATTACATACATACACACACACACACACACACACACACACACACACATATATACACACACAGAAAAACTAGGTTTCCCTCCCATTTCACATAAACACACATACCCATTCCCAGCAGCCAACAGGAACTCCTATCCCCCAATGCCTGTTTGTTCCACAACCATTTTGAAGCCCACAGCTCATCCTGCTTTTGCTGCAATGCTTTTAAAGCAGTATCCTGTTCCACCTTCAGTTCAATCTTTTACTTTACATTTTAAAACCAAATTGTCAGCAAACCTACCTGTCTATCGTCTGAGGTAACCTTACACTCATGGTTCTTCGGCTGTCTCCAGTGATCCAAATCCTGTGGCTTTAGTCTCGATGGAAATCGAATCACTTGCAATTCAAACAAATTAAAAAAAAAAAAAGGAGGGGGAGGGAAGGGTAGAGAATACCAACTTGGGGGCCGAATCCTTTCTTTTTTTTTTCTCCCAAGCTTTCAGGACCCTGGTAACTGAAGCTCCATAATGCCTCTACCACTTAACATGGTCTCCTTTCTTAACCCCCTGTTCCCCTCCCCCCACTTAAAAAAACCGAAAGGAAAAACAGAGATCGAGAGAAAAACTATGACCTTATTAACCAAAAACCCAACCACAAATCTCTTCAAGGTTAGAGCCACAAGCTAAAAAAATAAAAGTATAAAAAAGAAGCCTGCCTTCAAAATATCTGTCTTAGCTGCAGAACAAAAATAAAAAGCATCCTTTTAATCCAGTTTTCCCAACTATTCCTTTTGTGGGCAGGTTCCCAAAAGAGAAAAAAAAAATTCTGGTCTCCAAAATTTAAAACGAAAACAAGAGCTACAGCTGAAAAATAGAAGCATAAATCCAAAAGAGTGCTTGGGAAAAAATGTTCCAAACAATCTGCACAATAAAAAATAAATAAATAAAATCATTCAATGGGATGCACACAACAATTTTTCTTAAGTCCAGTTCAATCCTAAAAAATAAAAATAAAAAATGGCCTTAATTTTAAAAATTGACAGACCGTACACACCGATGGTTCTGCAATTCCTTTGACTCCCTGCCCGAAAGCCCAAAATTAAAAGCTGCAATTTCCTTCAAAATAACAACAGCATACACAGAATCCCTGAAGATTAATTTCCTTTTTTCTCCCTTTTTCTGGGTTGATCTTGGCTCTCCTTTAAAAACTTCCAGAGGCTATACCCCTCTCCCGTCCCCACTAACCTAACCCCGTCTGGTCCTCCTCAGCCTAAGTTCGGCCTTTTTTTTCTTGAAGGTAATTTCTTGGCTCCGTTCTGCGGATTTGCTTCTCCAGATCCAGGCTCCCAAAGGTTTCCTTGCCTCAGCCTCCATGAAACGGGGGCTCTCCCGTCTTATGCCTCCCCTCCCCCTTCTCCCTCTGCCTCCTGCCCGCAAAGCAAACCTGCCCGGGACTAATCTTCCTTCCGATTATTATTATTGCCGCAGCTCTGAGTTTGGGATGGGTTTTCGGCCACACCGGCCTCCGGAAAAAAAAATGGGAAAATCAGATCTGATCGCTTTCTCTCTCGTTCTCTTCCTTCCTGTGGGCTTTTTTTTTTTTTAATCCCCTTCCTACTCTCTCTCTTGGGTTCGTCAAAAAAATAAGAAGCCCACCCCCTGTCCCGAAAGGCCGACTTCGCCAGGCCTGCCTCCCTCTTTCCTCCTCCTCGCCCCTCTCCTGAGGTTTGCCCAAACCGCAGGACCCCGCAGCTCTCTAGGGCCTCCCCGCCCCCCACGGCGGATCTGGGGGGGGTGGCGGCAGGGTCGGGGGAGGGAAGGCCTCTCTCCCAGTCTGTGCCCCTCCCCCTCCCTTCTCCCTTTTCCCGGCCCTTTCTCCTTCCCTCGCTCGGGGCGAGGGGGGGGGTTAACTAAGGAGGCTCCTCCCTCCTCTCCTCAGCCTAGAGGAGCGCCCTCTTAGCCTTCCTCCTCCTCCTCGGACTCAGATCCTTCCAGACCCTTCTCCACCAGACCCTCCCTCTCTTTTCACCACCACCCCCAACTCCCGCCTCGATTCCCACTGGCCCCGGGGCTCCCTTAAAGGCTCCCTCCTCCTCCTCCTCCTCCTCCTTCTTGTCTTCCTTTTCCTCCGCCTCCTCCCATCTCCTGCTCTCTCTCTCTCGCGGTCTCCGCTTCCCTGATTTCCTCTCAGTCCCTTCCCCAGGTGCGGCCTAACAGGATTCCCAGGTCTTTTCCCAGCCTAGCCCCACGCCGGGACTCGGCTGTGGCGGGCGCCCACCAGGCCAACCCCCACCCTACGTTTTCTTCGTCCCTCCCCCTCGCGCCTGGCGGCCCCGGGCGCCAGCACGCGGTACCATCCCCCACTCCCCCCGCCCTATCTCCACCGCCCCTCCCCCTCCAACGCCCTTCCCCCCACTCGTTTCTCTGCGGCGCTGTCTACCTTCGCTCCCCTCCTCCTCTGTCCCCCTCCCTTCTACTGGTGCATCTCCTCGCCCTCCAGCCACGAAGTCTACTTCCATCTCTTTGCTCATCTTAATCGTTTTATAAAGGCCATTGACCCTTCTTCCTTTCTCCCCTTCTTGGTGCCTTGATCCCCCTTTCCTCGCACCACCCCGACTTCTTTGTCTCTTCCTTCACTTTAGGGATTCCTCCATTCCTTCCATTTCCTCCCCTTTTCCACCTCTTCTCCGAGTTTACTCTCATTCTCCCCTCTTCCTTCTCCCCGTTCCCCTTGCCTTCCCTCCCCTCCAAACCCTGGCATTTCTACTCCCTCCATACCTAGCTCCCTCTCTTTTTTATTTGCAGTTGCTCTTCCTTCAATCTCCGGGGCCCCACGTTTCAAACCTTTGTTTCTCTTCCTTCCATCCCCCATCCCCCAACCTAGTCTAACACCCACCCCCCACCATCCCCACGAGACACAACCTGCCTGACCTGCTTCCTGTTATATGGGACACATCAGAGGTCATCTCAATGCCATTCTATATAAGCTATTTGACCCAACCGAAAATGCTCCTTGGGGCAGCTCTGAGGACTGCTATCACCTAGGTTTTTCCTAATCACAGACTGCAAATTTTGTTGATCGTGTCCTTTGTGGCAAGTGCCCAAACTTACTTTAAAATCATTAAATTAAAAATACTTTTTTATAGGGACAGGGTAATAAATTTTTGCTTTCCTGTTCAGATTAAGAATTATTTTTAAACAGGTGGTTGGCAATGCAGTACAATATTTGCATGTTTTCCTTTTAGTTCTACCTTGATTCCTTTCGTGTGGATTGTATATGTGTTAAGGTTCCTAAACTAGGGAAGGACTTTTTGTGGTGGCAAAACTTGGAAAATGAACAGATGCCCATCCATTGGGGAGTGGCTGAATAAATTATAGTATATGAAAGCAATGGGATAGGGTTCTACTAAAAATTATGAACAGACTGGTTTTTTGAAATGCCTGGTAAGATTTACATGAACTGATGCTGAAAGAAGCGAGCAGAACCAGGAAAACATTGTTCACAGAAACAAGATTATGAGATGATCAACTATGATAGACTTGTCTCTTCTCAGCAGTTTAGTGATTCAATGCAATTCCAATAAACTTTGGATGGAAAACACCATCCATCTCCAGAGAGAGACCTATGGAGACTGAATATGGATCAATGCACACAGTTTTCGCCTTTTTTTCTCTTTGTCATGGTTTTTCTCTCCCAACCTGGCTCCTATGGAAATATGAAAAATAATAATAAGTAGATGGGGGACAGCTAGGTGGTGCAATGGATGGAGCACCAGCCCTGAAGACAGGAGGATCTGACTTCAAATGTGACCTCAGACTCTTAACACTTCCTGGCTGTGTGACCCTGGGCAAGTCACTTAACCCCAGTTGCCTCCGGGGAAAAAAGTTCATGTATAACCTACAAAAAAAAAATCCAAAAAAGTTTGATTGGCATTTATTAAATGCTTCCTGTGTGCTTGCCACTATGATAGGTATGGGGACACAAAGACAAAAAACAAACTGGTTTCAGCCTTCTAGAAGCCTTACACTGTTAGAGGGAAACAATATGTACATGGAAAACTAAGTGCAAATATAAATGATGGCACTGAAACTAAAAAGATCCAGAGAGGCTTCCTGCTGTAGGTAGCACTGGAAAGGGGCTTTGCCAAAAGCTAGGGGCTTTTGTTAGGCTAAAGTTAGAAGGCAGAGCATTCCAGACATGAGGAACAATCAGTGCTCATGCATTGGTCTGGAAAATAGATAGCATATATGAGAAACAGGCCAGTTTTGCTAGGACATAGAGTGTGTAAGAAAGAAGAAAAATGTTGAGATTTAAATGTAGAAACTCATTAAAATACCCTTCAATACCACAAATATTTTTTTATTAAATAGTAGTTTCTGTGGGGAAACTATTATATCATGGAGAATTCAGAGATAAATAAGAGACAACTCTTGCTTTGAAGAATTTTAGAAGCTAGTAGAAGTTAAAATAGGTACTCAGTTAACTGTCATTATAGTAGCTTCCATTGATAAGATACACACAGCTTGGTCTCATACATTAATCTCATTGGATCCTCAGAAAAAGACATGAAAAAGACAGGATGGATCTTAACAAATGAGGAAATAAACACTGGGAGAGAGGAAATAATTTTTCCAGTGTCACCATTCTAGTCAATGATAGAACTAGGATCAGAACTCATTGCAAATATAGTTTCCTTTCTCTGTAGAATCTAGCTGTCATAAGAGAGATCTAAATTCCTGAAAGAATCCTACTGGGGTTTAAATCTTGGTTCTGACAGTAGTGTTGTGACCCTGAACAAGACATTTAGCTTCCTGAGCTTCAATTGCCTTATCCATAAAATGGGATGAAAATACTTGCACTATTTTCCTCGTAAGTCTTTTTTTAGGGAAGAAAATTGTTTTATAAGCAATGAAGTGCTATAGCAGGTAGGCTTTTTTTATAATGGTGGGATTGGCTTCAGAAGGAATCTTATCCAGTTGGGTAGAATCAAGAAAGTTTTCTACATCGAAAAGTGACATTTCATTGGCCTTGTGATGAAGAAAGGCACCTGAACCCACAGAGAGGACAGTGGAACTGAATGGAGATCACAACATAATATTTTCACTCTTTTTGTTGTTGCTTGCTTGCATTTTGTTTTCTTTCTCATTTTTTCCCTTTTTGATCTGATTTTTCTTGTGCGGCATGATATTTGTGGAAATATATATAGAAGAATTGCACATATTTAACATATATTGTATCATTTGCTGTCTAGGGAAGGGAGAGGGGGAAAGGGAGGAAAAAATTAGAACACAGGGCTTTATAAGGGTGAATGTTGAAAATTATCCATGTATATATTTTGAAAATAAAAAGCTTTAATTAAAAAAAAATTGACACTTCCGATTCATTATATAATGCTTTAAGATTTGGAGAGATCCTTAAAACACCCCTTTGAGATAGATAAGAAAAATATCACTTATTTTTCTCTGAGAGATTACTTGCTTATTATATCACAAAGTATGTGAAGCAAAATTCAAAGCTCAGCTAATTACAAGTCTAGTATTATTGTACATCATCCTAAAAGGAATGGTGCCTCCAGAAAACAGTTGGCTTTAAGAACATTAACATTGGGGAATGATGTTTTTAATTTGCATCAGACCTTTTTGCTTTTCTCCCTTCTTCCAAGCAGTATTTACAAATAACTCATTTTTTCTATTAGTCCCCTATTTTAGAGGTGAAGAAACCAAAACAGAGCGGCTAAACAACTGACTGAAGGCACAAATGGCAGAACTTGAACTAGAATTCACTTCTGAGAAGTAAAGGAAGGAGGAGCCCAAAGGGTTTGGGGAAATTATTTCTAATTGGAAGAGGAGAGGGACAAGGACATGATTCCTGCTCTTAAAATTTTTTTACTTTAAAACTCAATAAAAGCCAAATGTTATATTCAAGTGTAGATTAAGCACCATCACTTACTAGGACACTATCCAGAAAGAGGGATAGAAGACCATGATCATACTCTTTGAGCAATATAATATAAAGCAATATTTATTAAGTACAAGTTACTGGATCCTGTCTTGAGAGAGTACAAGATAATTACAGTCTTGAGAAAAAGTAGTCCTTTCCTAGAAGTCCCTTTTCCCTTTCAAATATCATTCTTAACCTGGGAGGCATGAACTCATTTTAAAAATTATTTTGGTAATTGTTTTATTATAATGGGTTTCCCTTGCAATCTTCTGTATTTTATTTATTCCTTTAAAAACTTTATGTTCAAAAGAGATCCCTTGATTGTGAAAAGGGTCCATGAAATCTTAAGGACCCCTACACTACAGTATCAGACTTTATTTCCTGGAGAGAAGAAATTTAGTAGCTTCTAATATTAATTACAATAACTTACATTTATATAGGCCTTTAAGGTTTACAATATGCTTTCCTCACGCTCATTTTTGCAAGTATTATTGTCCCCATTTTATGGAAAGAGAGAAAGTGATTTGTCTCAGGCCAAACAACTGACAAATCATAAATTCAACCCCAGGACCTAAGACTTCAAATCTTGTGGTTTTTCAATTTTGATAAGGAATTTAATTTTAAAAGACAAAGGTTTGGTTGTTCCCTCCCTCCTTCTTTCTCCTTCAGCTGTTAGATCTCTCTACAATGTGTTTAACCATAAACACTTCTTTTTAATGCTAATATATTTCAAGTGATGCTACAGAGCTTCTAGATAGGACCATTCAAGATAAGGAGGCAACTAAGTGGTATTGTGGAGAGGGAGCAGGTCTGGAATTAGGAGGATTCATTTTCCAGAGTTCAAATTTGGCCTCAGACACTTACTAGGTGGATGATCCTGGCCAGTTAATTAACGCTGTGTGCCTCAATTTCCTCATCTGTAAAATGAGCTGGAAAAGAAAAGAACAAATCACTCAAGTATGTATATCAAGAAAACCCCAAATGGGGTCACAAAGGTTTGGACTCAAATGAACAGCAATAAAAACAAAACTAGATTTAAGTACCCACTGCATGCCAGACATTGTGCTCTACAATGGAGATATAAAAGCAAAAATAAAAGTCTCTTTCCTCAAACCAAGAGGCAGAATGCAACAAGACAAGTAAATACAAAATAATCTGTGTAAATACTGAAAGAAATCTGGGAAGGAAGGCATGGTAGAGATGGCCCTTCATGAAGAATTCAGAAGAAGAGATACTAGAAAGGACAACTGAATTTAAAATCCCAAGACCTGAATTTAAATCACACCTCTACCATTTACTACCTGTATAACCTTAGAAGAGTTACTTAGCCTGCCTTTTTCCCCCTTAAATGCAAATGAAGGGAGTTGACGTCTAAGATCACCAGATCTGAATCTATGATCCTAGAAAGGAGGATTTAAGGGAAAGCCTTCCATGCATGGGGAATATGTGAATGTGAATGGAAGCTAGGAGAAGGATGTCAAGATTGAGGAACACAGAGTAGTTCCAATTTGCCTAAATCTAGAGTGAGTAATAGGTGGAATAATATGAAATAAGTCTGGAAAGGTAGCCAAATTGTGTGGAGCCTTAAGTATCACATTGAGAAGCTTGCATTTTATATAAGAATTCAAAGAGAGCCACAAAAGTTTTTTGATCAGGAGAGAGAGAACTATTTTTCCTTTGGGAGATTAATTTTGGTAGGAGTGGAGAAGATGCATTTGTATCTCCAAAGAACCAAAAATGCAGGTAACCTAAATCTGCTATGGCATATTACAAAGGGTATCTTGTAAATAAATTTCATCCAATATTGTGCATAAGTATCATTCACAGTAAATATGCTGTTACAAAAAGAGGTGGGTTGGTCATATACCAAAAGTGAAGAGAAATAGACAGTGTTCCATTGGTACTTGTGGACTTCGAAGTGACCTAAAGGAAGTCCATTAGCTTGTGGGCAGGTAAGATCCTATGTGGAAGATTTCTGAGAGGAAGAGGATTTAGATAAACTGTATTCCACAAAATCAGGAGAAAACGGCCATATCAGTGAAACTGAGAATCCATTGAAATGCCTACATATTAATGGTTGTAGGTTGAAGAATCACATAGAATCATTCCCTATGTTCTTCATAGGCATTGCCCGAGATGGACTCAGATTATTTACAAATATAATACCCTGTAAAATTGTTGCAATTAAAAACACTATTAATTATTAACAAATCACATAGTAAATTATGGAAACCCCTTTGAAATGTCACTAAATAAAATACCCTTTAAAAATGTGCATGTGGCTATACATACACATTATATACACATGTGTGTGAATACACATGTTTATATCTATACATACCCAAAACTATACATATAAACATACATGCATATGTATTTATTATAAATACTTACATTTATCTTTTTTATATCACCTATGTTTGTGTGTGTGTGTGTAAAATGTCCTCTCACTTTCACCCAAGGAGACTTCCCTAGTAAGAAGGAAGGAAGGAAGGAAGGAAGAAGGAAGAAAGGAAAGAAGGAAGGAAAGAAGGAAAGAAAGAAAAAAAGAAGAGAGAGAAGGAGGAAGGGAGGAAGGAAAGAAAGAAAGAAGAGAGAGGGGAAAGGGAGAAAGAAGGAAAAAAAAGCATTTCAGCAAAACTAATCAATACATAACTAAGTCTGAATGAAGGTGAAGACCTTCACCTGTGAAAAAAAGGAAGAAAAGTACATTTTCTCATTTTAATTTGGGGCTAAACTTGGTCATTCTAATTAGACAGCATTCAGAGTTTGTTTTTTGATTCCTTCCATTTATATTGCAATTATTGTGTATATTGTTTTCCTGATTATGCTTCCTTTACTTTGCATCAGTTCATATAAATGTTCCCATGCTTCTTTATATCCCTCATTTTCATAATTTCTTATGATGCAGTAATACTCCATCGCTCTCACTTATCATAATTTATCTAATCATCCTCTAATTGATACAATTGCACATTTAAAAACTATATCAAGTTAGCTCTGAAACTTCCTCAACAGGTTTAAATGTGGGCGTCATTTTTTGTAATGTCATTGAAAATTGGAACTCATACAGTGATAGGCAGTCAGTACAGTGGAGGCTCTATAACTATGCCATATGAGGCTAGGTTTAACATATTGTATTTATACTGAATACGAGAAAACTTGTGGGAGGTGGAGACATGATGACCATCTTCGAGAATTTGAAAGATAGCTATGTTAAAGAAGGATTATACTTGTTATAAGCCTGTTCTAGAGAGCAGGACCATGAACTGTGGGTAGAAGTTACAGAGGAAATTTAGAACTAATATAAGGAAAAACTTTTAACAGTTTGGAACATTTACAACTGTCATAAAGCAGAATGAGCTACCAGAAAATTAGGAACTCCCAGCATCTGAGACCTTAAAGTAGAAGTTAAATGACTATTTATGATAGATGTCATGGAAGGTATTAGTTGGACTGTTCATCAGCAACAGGGCCGTCTCTGAGGGAGAAGTGAGGAGCAGAGCTATCCTCAGGTAGATAAGTCAGCATCCTCCTCCTCCTCACTCTCAGTCCCCAAAACCAAATCGTGCTCTTTCTACTGCTACGTCTCTCCCATCTGATTCCTCTCTATTCAGTCTCTTGACTAGACTGTTCCAATAGCTTCTTGTTGCTGTTCCATTATGTTCCATTCTTCATGACTCCAATGGAGATTTCTCGGCAAAGATACTGAAAGGGTTTGTTATTTCCTACTTCAGCTCATTTACAGATGAGGAAACAGAAGCAGAGACAAACAATGGCTTCCCCAGAATCATATAGCTAGTCAGTGTCTGAGGCAGAATTTGAATTTAGATCTTCTTGACCGCAGGCCCTGAGTTCTATCCATTGTGTTACCTACCTGCCCAATATCCTCCTACTTGGTCTTTATGTCTCAAGTTTCTCACCATTCCAGTCTCTCTCTTTCTATGCCAAAATGATTTTCCTCAAGTGCACTTCTGACCACTGTACTCTGCTATTCAATTAATTTTTATGCACAATCAATTCTGGTAATTCTTTATTTTCTCTATGATAAAAATATAAAATCCTCCATGTAGCTCTTACAACCCATCACTCAGCCCCAAACTATCTTTCCAGACTCCCTATACACTGTTCTCCTTCCCCCTTCCAGCTCCAACAATCAGTCCATTTCTTACTTCTTTCTCTTCTTGCTGGCTGTGCTGCATCCCTGAAGTACACTCCCTCCTCACCTCTGCCTCATAGAATTTCCTTTTTTCTTCAAAATATTAACTCAAGCACTACCTTCTACATGAAGCCTTTCCTGGTTTCAAAGGCACGATGTCCTCCCTTCTTTAACTGTTTTGTATTTATTTTTATATGTGTATCACTAAATTTTTATTAAGCATTTACAATGTGCCAAGGCGCTGTTTTTTAGCACAAAAAGAGGCAGAGAAGACATTCCTTGCCTTCAAGAAACTTGTCTGATGGGGAAAGATAGCATGTAAGCTTTATAAAACAGGATAATTTGGAAATAATTACAAAGGAAAGGTACTGGAATTAAGAGGGATTAGAGAAAAGAGTCCTGTTGAAGGATTTTAATTGGGTTTAAAGGAAACCAGAGAAGTTAGTTAATAGTCAGAGTAAAGGTATGGGGGACAGCCAGAGAGAAATCCTCCAGCCAAGAAATGGACTGTCTTGTTTGTGGAAGACCAAGGAAGCCAGTGTCATTAGATCCAAGGATATGTGCTGGGAAATAACATGTAAAATGACTGGGGCTTATGTTGGGGTGGGGAGGGTTATGAAGTTTTGGATACCAAACAGAGCTTTGTATTTGTTCCTAAAGCAGTAGGGAGTGGGTTAGAATTTATACACACATTCTCTGTTTCTCTGTCTCTTGTCTCTGTTTCTCTCCCCTCCCTCTCTCCTCTCTGTTCAGTCTCTTGACTAGACTGTTCCAATAGCTTCTTGTTGCTGTTCCATTATGTTCCACTCTTCATGACTCCAATGGAGATTTCTCGGCAAAGATACTGGAAGGGTTTGTTATTTCCTACTTCAGCTCATTTACAGATGAGGAAACAGAAGCAGAGACAAACAATGGCTTCCCCAGAATCATATAGCTAGTCAGTGTCTGAGGCAGAATTTGAATTTAGATCTTCTTGACCGCAGGCCCTGAGTTCTATCCATTGTGTTACCTACCTGCCCAATATCCTCCTACTTGGTCTTTATGTCTCAAGTTTCTCACCATTCCAGTCTCTCTCTTTCTATGCCAAAATGATTTTCCTCAAGTGCACTTCTGACCACTGTACTCTGCTATTCAATTAATTTTTATGCACAATCAATTCTGGTAATTCTTTATTTTCTCTATGATAAAAATATAAAATCCTCCATGTAGCTCTTACAACCCATCACTCAGCCCCAAACTATCTTTCCAGACTCCTTATACACTGTTCTCCTTCCCCCCTCCAGCTCCAACAATCAGTCCATTTCTTACTTCTTTCTCTTCTTGCTGGCTGTGCTGCATCCCTGAAGTACACTCCCTCCTCACCTCTGCCTCATACAATTTCCTTTTTTCTTCAAAATATTAACTCAAGCACTACCTTCTACATGAAGCCTTTCCTGGTTTCAAAGGCACGATGTCCTCCCTTCTTTAACTGTTTTGTATTTATTTTTATATGTGTATCACTAAATTTTTATTAAGCATTTACAATGTGCCAAGGCGCTGTTTTTTAGCACAAAAAGAGGCAGAGAAGACATTCCTTGCCTTCAAGAAACTTGTCTGATGGGGAAAGATAGCATGTAAGCTTTATAAAACAGGATAATTTGGAAATAATTACAAAGGAAAGGTACTGGAATTAAGAGGGATTGGAGAAAAGAGTCCTGTTGAAGGATTTTAATTGGGTTTAAAGGAAACCAGAGAAGTTAGTTAATAGTCAGAGTAAAGGTATGGGGGACAGCCAGAGAGAAATCCTCCAGCCAAGAAATGGACTGTCTTGTTTGTGGAAGACCAAGGAAGCCAGTGTCATTAGATCCAAGGATATGTGCTGGGAAATAACATGTAAAACGACTGGGGGCTTATGTTGGGGTGGGGAGGGTTATGAAGTTTTGGATACCAAACAGAGCTTTGTATTTGTTCCTAAAGCAGTAGGGAGTGGGTTAGAATTTATACACACATTCTCTGTTTCTCTGTCTCTTGTCTCTGTTTCTCTCCCCTCCCTCTCTCCTCTCTGTCTCTGTGTCTCTGACTCTGTCCCTTCTTCCCTCCTTTCTTCTCTCCCTTTTTCCTTTTCCCCCTCTCTCTGTCTCTGTCTCTCTCCCTCCTTCCCTTCCTTCTCTCTGTCTCTGTCTCTCCCCCTCCTTTCCTCCTCCTCCTTCTTCTCCTTCTCCTTCTCCTCCTTCTCCTTCTCCTCCTCTCTGTCTCTGTTCTGTCCCTCTCTCTGTTTTTCTCTGTGTGTCTCTGTCTCTGTGTCTGTCCCTCTCTCTGTTTTTCTCTGTGTGTCTCTGTCTCTGTGTCTGTCCCTCTCTCTAATTTTTTTCTGTGTGTCTCTGTCTCTCTGTCCCTCTCTCTGTTTTTTTCTGTGTGTCTCTGTCTCTGTGTCTGTCCCTCTCTCTGTTTTTCTCTGTGTCTGTCTCTGTCTCTGTCCCTCTCTCTGTTTTTCTCTGTGTGTCTCTGTCTCTGTGTCTGTCCCTCTCTCTGTTTTTCTCTATGTGTCTCTGTCTCTGTCTCTCCCCCTCCTTTCCTCCTCCTCCTTCTTCTTCTCCTTCTCCTTCTCCTTCTTCTCCTCCTCCTCCTCCTCTCTGTCTCTGTGTCTGTCCCTCTCTCTGTTTTTCTCTGTGTGTCTCTGTCTCTGTGTCTGTCCCTCTCTCTATTTTTTTTCTGTGTGTCTCTGTCTCTCTGTCCCTCTCTCTGTTTTTTTCTGTGTGTCTCTGTCTCTGTGTCTGTCCCTCTCTCTGTTTTTCTCTGTGTCTGTCTCTGTCTCTGTCCCTCTCTCTGTTTTTCTCTGTGTGTCTCTGTCTCTGTGTCTGTCCCTCTCTCTGTTTTTCTCTGTGTGTCTCTGTCTCTGTCTCTCCCCCTCCTTTCCTCCTCCTCCTTCTTCTCCTTCTCCTTCTCCTTCTTCTCCTCCTCCTCCTCCTCTCTGTCTCTGTGTCTGTCCCTCTCTCTGTTTTTCTCTGTGTGTCTCTGTCTCTGTGTCTGTCCCTCTCTCTAATTTTTTTCTGTGTGTCTCTGTCTCTGTCTCTCTCTGTCTCTGTCTCTCTTTCTCTCCTCTTATTGTTTTCCTTTTGGAATCTAAGTTCCTTGTAATCCTTTGTGAGTAGGGATTGTTTCTTTATATTAATATCCTTAGGTTATAGCACAGTGCTGCCCGGTTGATGAATATTTAATAGGTTGATCTGCCCTGTGTTTTCATGGAGAAAACTAGGAGAAAAGGGTGGATCTATGAATAAGATGGGGAAAATGATTCATGTTTGTATAGCAATTTAAGATTTACAAAGTACTTTTCTCCCAATAATCTTAAGGGATAAGTAATGTAAGTATCAATTCTTCTATTTTACAGATGAAAAAGCTGAGGCTCCAGAGAAGGGAAGTACATTACCCAGAGTTATACAGCTGTAAGAGTCAAAACTCCAAAGACCCAAGTCTTCTGGTTCTAAAACAAGGGCTAGATCCCTATATAGGTCCAGCTCCTGGGCTACTGTGGAGTCATTCCCCCTGAGTCATACTGCGTGACTCAGCAGCAAACCATTCTAGTTTCCTGATCTTGTGCTTCATTTCTCTCTGCTTCTTTCTCCCTACATTGACCTCCATCCTTCCTAGCTACATTGACCCCTACCCTTCCTAATGATGTGATGACTTTCAATGATGTGAAGTTCGAAAGCTAGGTCTAAGCCAAAGCTGTCTTCCCTGCTTCCTGAGGATGCTAACTAAGACTGGTGGACTGCTTGAACTTGGGAGTTCTGAGGATTAGCAGGACTAAAAGCTGGACTTCCATGTTAAGGCTCACACCAAGATGAGAAGCCTGCCCATCCAGCAATGAGGGGCCATGTGAAATAGTCCAGGTCAGAAAAACAGAGCAGATGAAAGTTTCTGTGCTGATTAATGATAGAACTGGGCTTCTGAGTAACTGCAGTATTTCCAGCTTGGGGGAGATAGTGGGAGTCTCAAAAAAAGTGGGGGGGGGGGGGGAGAAAAGAAGAGAAAGAGAGGGGAGAGAAAAGTAAAGAAAGTGAGATTTGCTTCCACTTTAGGGTCACTTCCAAGGTGCTGACTTCAGTCTCCCAGATCTCAAATAGCTCTATCTCTGGTTACCTTAGAGACAATCTTTCTCCCATCACACTCCAGCAGCTCAGACATCTGAATAGCAGGGAAGGTGACAAGAAGGTTTGCAAGGGGAAATGTGTGAAAGAGAACCAGTTTTAGATTGAAGGCTAATATTTCGGGAAGTTAGGTGATTTCCATTCCCCTCCCTCTTAGCTAAGAAACCATCCCGAGCTCCTATGTGAAAAGGGTTAAAGGTGACACTACCAAGAGACAGAATAAAAAAAAAATTCCAAATCCTTTTTTTGAATTAGGTTCATGACCATTTTTATACTTTGAGGCAGTACAGCTTGATTAAAAAAAAAAAAAATTATGGCAGGCTAATCTTATTCCTTCCCCCCATACTTTTTTTTTTTTTTTTGACATTGGAATACAATAGATATAATTTACCCAGATTTTAGCAAAGCTTTTGATAAAGTCTTTCCTGTTATTGTTATGGGCAAAATGGAGAGATGTGGCCTAGACAATTCAATTAAGTAGATTCAAAATTGGTAAAATGGCTGGGCCCAGAGAATAAAAGTAATGATCCCATTTCAGCTTGGCAAGATCTCCAGAAACAAGGGACCAAGGCTTGTTCCTGTGCTTTAAAACATTTTCATTGATGCTGTGTTCATTAAATTTGCAGATGACACAAAGTTAGAAGGGAAAGTCAACATGCTAGATGACATTAGGATCCAAAAAGATCTCGCTAGGCTAGAAAATAGAGTTAAAGTAAATAGATGAAGTTTAAAAGGGATAAATGTAAAGTCTTTTGCTGTTCATTCACACCTGATTATTTGTGACCCTATGGACCATCGCATCCCAATACTTTCTTGGGGTTTTCTTGATACTAGAGTGGTTTGTCATTTTCTTTTCTAATAGATTAAGGCAAACAGGGTTAAATGACTTGCTCAGGGTCACATAGCTAGTAAGTATCTAAGGCCATTTTTGAACTCAGATTTTCTTGACTCTAAGCTCCATGTAGAAAGCTTTTGAATTCAAAAAACTTATTTGATGAGTCCAAGTTGGGAGAGGCATTGTTAGTTTATATCTTCCTGAAAAGGATGCTGTAGTTTTGTTCAATTGTGAACTCAATATAAATCAATGTATAATACAGCTAATCATCCCTCCCCCCCCCCCAAAAAAAAAAAAAGCCTCAACTGCACTCTTGGGCTTCATTGATTAAAAAAAACAAAACAAAACATAATTTCTAGGAATAGGGAACTGTACTCAGCCCTGGTGAGAATGTATCAGAAATATTGTAATCAGATGTGATCACCATATCTTGGGGGAAAGCATTGACAATTTGGAGCCTGTTTAGAGAAAGCTAATCAATCAGAGTGGTAAATGGCCTCATGACAGATGAGTTAAAGAGATTGGAGATATTTAATCTGGGAAAAAATGAAGATTTATAGATGACATAAGTGTCTTCAAGTATAAGAAGGGTAAGAAGGGCTATCATATGGAAAAAGAACTAGACTTGTTCAATTTTATCCCCATGGCAAAACAAAAAAACAAATTTAGGCTTAGTAATACTTCTTCTCAAGTGTCTTCAAGCTCTCTCTCTGCTCTGTATGGATTAGATTACACTAGATACTTGCCATTCCAGAATGCTTTGATTTCTGATGGATGAGTGACCTTACCAGATTTCTGATTTCTTGGGTTCACTTCATTGGGTATAATCCATCCATGCTTTCAATTCCTTTTTAATTCTTGTCCATGGGTTTTCTCTATGAAGAATTCATCCACTGAGCTACAGAACTTCCTCTGGTTTAAAAAAAATTTTTTCTAAAGAATAATTTATACAATAATAATATCAGGGCAGTTAGGTGGTACAGTGGATAGAGCACTGGACTTTGAATCAGAAAGATTCATCTTCTTGGATTTAAATCTGGCCTCAGCCACTTAGTAGCTGCGTGGTCCTAGATCACTCACTTAATCTTATTTGCTTCAATTTCCTTATCTATCAAATGAGCTGGAGAAGGAAACAGCAACCCACTGTAGTATCTTTGCCCCCCAAAAAACCCTTCAAAACAGGGTCATGAAAAGTCTGACACTACTGAACACAACAACAATAATATTATCAAGACAAACAACTTTGAAAAACTTGGGAGCTCTGATCAAGACAATGACTAAGTACAATTCCAGAGAACTCATGATGAAACATGCTATATCCCCCTCTGCCCCAGATACGGAGTTAAAAGACTCAGAGTGAAGATTGAAATACATATTTTTCTGGACATAACCAATGTGGGAATTAGTTTTGTTTGACTATATATGTCTTAACAGAGGTTTATATATGTCTGTAACATTGCTTTTTCTTTTTCTTTTTCTTTTTTCTTTTCTTTTTTAAATAGCTTTTTATTTACAAGTTATATGTATGGGTAATTTTACAGCATTGACAATTGCCAAACCTTTTGTTTCAATTTTTCCCCTCCTCCCCCTCACCCCCTCCCCTAGATGGTAGGATGATCAGTAGATATTAAATATATTAAAGTATAAATTAGATACACAATAAGTATACATGACCAAACTGTTATTTTGCTGTACAAAAAGAACCGGACTCTGAAATAGTGTACAATTAGCCTGTGAAGGAAATCCAAAATGCAGGTGGGTAAAAATATAGGTATTAGGAATTCAATGTAATGGTTCTTAGTCATCTCTCAGAGTTCTTTCACTGGATGTAGCTGGTTCAGTTCATTACTGCTCCATTGGAACTGATTTGGTTCATCTCATTGCTGAAGATGGCCACGTCCATCAGAATTGATCATCATATAGTATTGTTATTGAAGTATATAATCATCTCCTGGCCCTGCTCATTTCACTCAGCATCAGTTCATGTAAGTCTCTCCAGGCCTTTCTGAAATTGTCCTGTTGGTCATTTCTTACCAAACAATAATATTTCATAATATTCATATACCACAATTTATTCAGTCATTCTCCAATTGATGGGCATCCACTCAGTTTCCAGTTTCTGGCCACTACAAAGAGAACTGCCACAAACATTCTTGCACATACAGGTCCCTTTCCCTCCTTTAAGATCTCTTTGGGATATAAGCCCGTAGTAATACTGCTGGATCAAAGGGTATAACATTGCTTTTTCAATGGTGGGGAGTTGGAGGGTAAGGGCAAAGTGGGAGTTAAGGAATTTGGATCTTTATTTGAAAATGAAATAAAATTTAATTTTAGAAAACTCTTGGGAGACACTATTTATGTGAATATAAACTGAAAATGTATATTATGCAATATAGATAAATTTTTAAAAAATTATCTAAAATATATTTTTTGGATAATTCATATATATAGACCATCCTTAATTACTCACTTGCTTTCTATTTGTATCCTTGGTACTTATTGAAGTATTGCACACAGCAGTCATTTAATAAAAACTCTCTGTTATTTTTCTATATGTTGCTAGTTACTCTGCTAATAGAATTGGCTCATTTCTTAATCATTCTGAATTGTCTTTTATGTTGCTTCTCATCGACAAGTCATTGTTCTTAAAAGACTGAAGCCTACTTGTACTTATGTGAATTTTCATTGCCTGTTGGGTTATTTGTAATTTTTATTCTTTTGGGAGTGAAGTTTTTATTCTTACCAGTTTTAATTGCATCTCTAGGAAAATATCAGTGTTACATATTTAATCTGTCTCATTATTGCTTACTGTCTTGTGGAGGGGAGAAGTAAGGGAGAGAGAGAAAAAAATCTGGAACACAAAGTCTTACAAAAATGAATGTTGAAAACTATCTTTACATATATTTGGAAAATAAAGCACTATTGAAAAAAAAATTTTAAGATTTTTTTTTAATGAAGAACCACCAAGATGGCTGATTAGGGGCAGCTATCCAGCTGAATTCTCTCAACATTCCCCTTTAAACAACTCAAAAATAATATCTCAAATCAAATTTTGGGCTGGAGCCCACACACCCATTGGTGACAATAGCTTTGGGAACATTAAGGGAGTCAGAAAGAGATTACAGGGGACCCTTGACTGTTACTGAATCCTCTTAGTGCTTATTGGCAACTTTATTTGCCCAGATACAATTCTAGGTTGAAGTTCCAGGGTGGAGAGTCATGCTAGTGGTCAGTTACAAGGGAGCAGGGAGCCTGGTAATAGTAAAGTGCTTGTTGTGGCAGAAGACCAAGGTCTTCCTGCTTAAAGACCAGAAGAACAGTGACCATACCTCTCCCAGGTTCACACCCCCTTGAACTTTCAGAAACTTTCAGATCCATAGAACTAATACTGAAAACACCACCACTAAAAAACATGTAGCTTGGGACAGTACCTCCCTACCTCCAGGTAAACAGCAATTTTAACATAAAGTTCAAAGTAAAAGAAAAAAAAAAAGACTTTAAAAAAATGAACAAATAATAACTTCTCCCCCCAAAAAAAGAATTTGATCTTAAAAAATTACTATGATAATAGGGAAGACCAAGACAAATTCAGAAGACAACAATGTAAAAAACAGCCATAGAAATAAACCTTAAAGAATTATGCTACTTGGCTCCAAATCCAACAGGAATTTCTGGAAGAATTAAAGAAAAAAATGAGCTGTAGAGAAAAAAGAAATGAGAGTGATAGAAGAAAATAATAAAGACAATTAATAGTTTGGTGAAAGAAGCATAGAAAATAATATCTTAAAAAACATTTTCCAAATGGAAAAAGGGATGCAAGACCTTACCAAAGAAAATAATTCCTTAAAAATTAAAACTGGGCAATTTGAAACAAATGACTTCATGAGATACCAAGAAACAACGAAACGAATACAAAGGAATGAAAAAAACACGAGAAAATGTGAAATATTTCATCAAAAAACAACTGATCTGGAAAATAGATTGAGGAAGAAGAAGAAGAGGAAGAAGAAGAAGAGGAAGAGGAAGAAGGAGAGGAAGAGGAAGAAGAGGGAGAGGAAGAGGAAGAAGAAGAGGAAGAAGAAGAAAAAGAGGGAGAAGAAGAGGAAGAAGAGGAGAAGAAGAGGAAAAGGAAGAAGAGGAAGAAGAAAGCATTCCTGAGGAAGAGACCAGAATGAATATAAAATTTGACATTTGAACACAAGAGAAACATATAAAGGTAAACATGAGAGGGTAATCGAACATGACTCAATAAAGTTAAGCTGTTTATATTCCTACATGGAAATACGTGTGACTCCTAAGAACTTTGTCATTATTAGGGCAGTTTAAAAAAGTTTACATAAATAGAGGATTATGTTAGAATGATCTTTTAAAGGGGGGGAGGAATGAGAAAGAGGGATGCACTGGGAGAAGGGGGAAGAGAGAGGTAGAGTGGGAATTTTTTTTCGCATAAAAGTGGTATAAAGACCTTTTATAATGGAAGAGAAATGGGAGGAGGGGGAAGAAGAGGCAGTATGGTAGGTAATACTGGAACCTAACTTTTATCAGAATTGGTGCCATATTCTTAGAGAACATAGTCTGGGACAGTGCTCCAGCCCTATTCCACTAATCCTCCCTGTGGAAGAGGATATAGCAGGCAAGAAGGAACTTTCAGTAAAGATGGTCTAGGGGAAAAGGTTGACTGACCCTTTCCTAGGGCGGACATTAAGCTGTTCTTAGAGAAGGAAATCAACAACAAAAAATAGTTAGAATTTGAAAACTGGCTCAAAGGGATCAAGAGGAAGCTATGAAAATAGGGAGATCAGAGTTGGAGAATGAATACTTGGTATAGGAGGACTAGCCTCGGGAAGACAATCAAGGAGCTGAAATGAAGCGAGAGGAAACTTTTTTGTGTGTTTAGAATGGAAGGGAACTTCTTAAGAAGCTATTCTCAAACTTCTGATTCCAAAACTCCTTTACACTCTTAAAAATAACTGAGGACTCCCACCCAAAAAGAACTTTTGCTTATGTGGGTTATATCTATTTGTATTTGTCATATTAGAAATGAAAGTGTCTTAGTATGATTTTGAAGATACTTTTGATTTGATTTTGCAGATCCCCTGAAAGGACCTTAGGGACATCCCAAACCAACCAACTTTAAGAAAAAGCTGGGAAGATTTATATGAATTCATGCAAAGTGAAGTTAGCAGAACGAGAAAACACTGTACACAGTAACAGCAATATTGTAAAGGTGATCAACTATGAAAGACTCAGCTACTCAGATCAAGACAATGATCCAAGACAATTCTGAAGAATACGTGATGAAAAATGCTATCCACCTCCAGAGATTAAAGTGATACACTTTGAATGCAGATTGAAGCATGCTTCTTTTAAACTTTATTTTTCTTGGTTTATTTTTGTATGTTTGTTGTTGTTGTAGCATAGCTAATATGGAAATGTTTTGTATGACTTCATATATATAGTTGATATCAAATTACTCTCCTTCAAAAAGGAAGGAGGAAAGACAGGAGATAGGGAGAGCATTTAGAATCCCAAATTTAAAAAAAATTAATATTAATTTTTTTTACATAAAATTGGGAAATATTCAACAAAATAAATTAAAAAGGAAAAAACCCCTCAACCCACAACCAACTAAAGAACAATATGCTTCAATAACAACAATATTTACTACATATACACCATGCTAAGTTATCCAAGATTCTAGATAACAAGCAGCCATATATGCTCAAAATGGAGAAAAGGAATTTGTATAGAGCCTACTATGTACTATATGTACTAGTGCTAAGTGCTATATAAATATTGTCTCATTTGATCCTTACAACAATCCTAGAAGATAGGTACTAGAATTCCCATTTTACAGTTGAAGAAACTAAGGGAAATAGAGTAAAATGACATGCCCATACTCACACATCTAGTAAGGAATATTTGAACTAAAGCCTTCCTGATTATAGGACTAGCACTTTATCAGCTAGCCGACCCCAAAAGGTTAGTTAGTACAGAATATCCTAAGTTCAGGTAGAGAAACAAAAACTTGACAACCCAACAAACAGATGAGTATGTTAGCAAAGATCAAAACAGTTGAGTCTTAGAATCTGAACATTTGAGTTGGGTTGGAGATTTGGAGTTGAAGGACTTAGATTCAAATCTTCACTCTTCCTTTCCCAGCCGTGTGACCTTGGACAAGTCCCAAGTCCAGTATTCTCGTCTTTAAAATGATGGTGGAGCTACATGACTTATGAGGTCCTTTCCAGCTCTAAATTTAAAATTCTGGGATATGATACCATTGTGATAGTGTCTTCTGAAAGAGTCCTTAGTTGCTCAAGTGTGGGCAGAAATGAGCCTATTAGATGTGAAGATGAACACAGACTCATACTTAGAAAGAATTGGGAAAAACCTTGGAGAATTGAGTACAACCTCCTAATTTAACCAATGAGGAAACCAAAATCTAGAAAAAGACTTGCCTGAAGTCACATGGCTAGAAACCAGGTCTGTCTCTGAATTCAGAGCTCTTTCTATTATGCTATTTTGTTTTCCTAAAAATCTAATTCTGTTAGGATTATAGTTGAATGTCTTCCACACTAGAATTTTGAAGTATTGTCTAGATTAGAAAAATATAGGAGGAAGGAGCCACATTCTAACAGAGTCCTTGAACTGGGCACCTAGGAGATTACAAGAGAAATAACAGAACTTCTCCATAGAGAATTTGTATTTTATTTGGGAAGAAAAAATGAAGAGCAACTAATTAAAGAAAAATGAATCTCTCTAAGAAGCCACAAAAATGATAGAGTAATCTGAAGTTAGACGGAAGGGTAGTGGAGATTTTTGAGGAAAACTGCCAGGAAGAGGTAAAATTTGAATTGAGGGGACTTTGCGTCAAATAAGACACATTAGGATCATAAGTTTGTAGATTTAGGGCTGGAAGGGACTTCTCAGGTTATCTGGTGCCAACCTCTCTTTTTGCAAATAAGAAAACAGCCCTAGAGAAATTAAATGATTTGCCTAAAGTTACATCATCAAGAAGTGATAGGATTGAATCCAGATTTGCCAGCTTAAAATGCAGCACCTTTTCCACCACAGCTCACACCATTCTCTTCATCAAAAATCATTCCTGTTGCTGTTGCTTCCATCAGTTGTTCAGACTATTACACTTAAAGGGTACCTACTTTTTTCCTTCCCCTGTTTTTCAGCTCTCTTTCTCCACTGGATTCTAAATTCCTTCAGGTAAGGCAAAGACTATCTTTTAAAAAATATTTGTAGTCCTAGTGCTTGGGCAGCGTGTCTGACTTGGAATCAGGAAGATTTGAGTTCAAATGTGCCTCAGACACTTACCATCCGTGAGATTCTGGACAAGTTACTTAACTCTGCCTCAGTTTCCTCATCTGTAAAATGAACTGGAGAAGGAAGTGGCAAACTACTCTGGTATGTTTGCAAAGAAAACACAAATGGGATCATATAAAGAAGGATCCAACTGAAAAAAACAGCTGAAATCCTTAGTGCTCAGCTCAGTGCCTAGCACATAGTAGGCTTTTAATGGACTACAGTTTTGACCAATGGACTACTATTGACCAAGCTCCCCACACACTAAGCTCATTTAGCCTGTGTTTTGTAGGGCTCCAGAGTTCAGCTTTTTCTATTTCATTCTAACTACATTAAGTACTTACATTGCCCTAGATGCAAATTTCACCAAATATTAAAAGAATATAAATTAAATTAAATATAGTATATATAATAAAATAAACAAATTAAAAGAATATTAAAAGAAAGATAGTCTTTATTGAACCAGCTACACCCAGCGAAAGAACTCTAGGAGATGACTATGAACCATTACACAGAATTCCCAATCCCTCTATTTTTGTCCGCCTGCATTTTTGATTTCCTTCACAGGCTAATCATACACTATTTCAAAGTCCGACTCTTTTTGTACAGCAAAATAACTGTTAGGCATATCCAACATATAAAGGACTGCTTGCCATCTAGGGGAGGGGGTGAAGGGAGGGAGGGAAAAAAAAATCAGAACAGAAACGAGTGTCAATATAAAGTAATTATTAAATAAAAATTAAAAAAAAAATAACTGTTAGGACACTCATACTTATATTGTATTTAATTTATACTTTAACATATTTAACATGTATTGATATCAACCTGCCATCTGGGGGAGGGGATGGGGGAAAGGAGGGGAAAAATTGGAACAAAAGCCTTGGCAATTGTCAATGCTGTAAAATTACCCATGTATATAACTTGTAAATAAAAAGCTATAGTAAAAAAATAAAAAATAAAAAGAAAGATAGTCTTTGTCTTGCCTCAAGGAAATTAGAATCCAGTGGAGAAAAAGAGCAAACAAAAAGAGAACTGAAAAGCAGGGGAGGGAAGGAAGGTAGGTACCCTATAAGCTTTAACAGTGTGGACAACTGATAGAAGCTCTCTTTTTGAGGGCAATGACACAAAACCCCAGATAACCAAGAATTTAAGATAAAACATATTTATGTGTGTAAAAGAAATATAAACTACTAAGAGTGATCTGACACATGGAAAATAAGAGGAAAATAATAGCTCATATTTACATAATACTTCAAAGTTTAGGAAGTACTTGCTTTGCAATAATCCTATAGGGTAGAAAAGTTAAGTATTATCTGAGGAAACAGATTCAGAGAGGTGAGGTGGATCGGTTGTATTTCCTCATTTGAACTTGTCTTTGGATTCCCAAAATCAGTATAATCTGCTATTTCATGGAGGAAATGTTATCTGAATCAGGCCTTTGAACAATGGCACAACATTCAAAAAATAACTTGAAGAGCAACGTGCTCTAGACATAAGTATTGGAGCAAAAGCATGGAAAGGTAGAGGATATTTAGGAAGTCTAGTTTTTCTAGCAGGTATGGTGTCCAATAAACTTGGAAAGATTAGGTAGGACTAAACTATGCAAGATTTTAAAAGTTAGCCTTTATTATATTATGTATAAATACAAATATTATATTTATTACATGTGTTAGATAAATCTGGAAGGTGAATTGAGAGTAGATTTTAGGGCAGCTAGATGGCACAGTGAATAGAGCACTAGTTCTGAAGTTAGGAGGACATGAGTTCAAATCTCAAGTATTTAACACTGGCTAGCTATGTGACTCTAGGCAAGTCACTTTGCCTCAAGCAAAAATAAGCAAACAAAAAAGCTAGATTGTTGGAGGTCTTTAATATTAGGCTACAGAGTTTGATAGGGATAGCTAGGGAGCCATTGAAAGCTAAAATCCCTTTCATTACATACTACTTTTTGTTGAATATTCTATCTTTTCCATTCTCTTCACAACAAGCAATATTAAAGACACAGAAAACTGTGTCACCTAGACTAGTACAGTTCCCCTTGGGGTGAAGGTAGTAATTAATTAATTGCTCACATTTCTATAGAGTTTTTTAAAAAGTGCTGGAGATGGTCACGTCCATCAGAATTGATCATCATATAATATTGTTGTTGATGTACATAAGGATCTCCTGGTGCTGCTCATTTCACTTAGCATCAGTTCATATAAGTCTCTCCAGGCCTTTCTGAAATCCTCCTACTGGTCATTTCTTACAGAACAATAATATTCCATAATATTCATATACCAAAGTATCTTTTTTTTTTTAAGAAAAAGAAAAGAACATCAATAAAACCTTAAAAAAAAAAAAATTCACTCTTCTCTCTCTGGGACTCATCTTCTTCATCTATAAAGTGAGAAAGTCAGAGTAGATCAATCATTCACTCAATAAAGATTTATTTAGTGCCTACTATGTGTCAGGGACTGTGTTAAGTGCTGGGGGTACAGAAAGAAGCAAAAGACAATTATGCCCTCAAAGAGTAATAGGTGGACAATATATAAACATATAGACAAAGAAATCTATATTTAGGATAAATAGGAAATAATAGGGAAGTCATTGGAATTATGAAGGGTTGGAAAAAGCTTCCTGTATAAGGTGGGATTATAATTAGGCTTTAAAGGAAGCCAAGCTATACTGCAACATATTTAACATATATAGGACTGCTTGCCATCTTGGGGGGGGTGGGGGGGGTGGAGGGAGGGAGGGGAAAAAACGAAACATAAGCGAGTGCAAGGGATAATGTTGTAAAAAATTACCCTGGCATGGATTCTGTCAATACAAAGTTATTATTAAATAAAATAAAATTTAAATAAAAAAAATAAATAAAGGAAGCCAAGGAGGTCAGTAGTTGGAATGGAAGAGCATTCTAGGCATAAGGGACAGCCAGTGAGAAAGCCTGGAATGGAGGTAAACTGTTTATGTGACTTTTTTTTTCCCCCTGAGGCAATTGGGGTTAAGTGACTTGCCCAGGGTCACACAGCCAGGAAATGTTAAGTGTCTGAGGTTAGATTTGAACTCAGGTCCTGACTTCAGAGATGGTGCTCTATCCACTGCGCCCCCTAGCTGCCCCTTCTATATGACTTCTAAAGAGTCTTTTAACTCTAATTCTATGAGCTTAGACCTGTATGTGAGACCAAACATGGAAGAGCCTGAATGGGGAGGTTGTCTGACAATTGAGTTGTGATTTTTTTCTCTTTGTGTCTTTTTTTTTCCCTGTGATATGAAGAAACCATACTTTGCTCCTCCCTTCTCCTCCCCAAGAAAACAAGGGTGCTGTTTAGAATTATGATGATTATAATTAAGAGCAATACATCAGTTCTAAGCAAAAATAAGCTCTGAGGTGCACAAAAATGGCACTTTTAAGGTGTTAAAGAATGGCAATCTGTGGGAGTGCCTATCACCTGGGAAGTGTCTCAGCATATACATTAGAATACAATTGTGTTATAAGGATGAAGAGCAGCTAGGTGGTGCAGTGGATACAGCGCTAGCCCTGAAGTCAGGAGGACCTGAGTTCAAATCTAGCCTCAGACATTTAACATTTCCTGGCTGTGTGACCCTGGGCAAGTCACTTACCCCCAATTGCCTCAGCAATAAATAAATAAGATAAAAATGATGTAGTTGGTTTCAGAAAAACCTGGGAGCATTTGTACAAATGGATGCAGAATGAAGTGAACAGAACCAGGAGAACAATTTATACAATAACAGTATTGTAAAGACAACTTTGAAAGTCTTAGAAACTCTGATCAGTGCAATAACCAAGCAGGATTCCAGAGAATTATGGGCGAAACATCCTATACCATTTGTGGTAAAGAGATGACGTATAGAATGAGCAACACACACACATTCTCACACATATACATTTTACACACACTCCATATATGTACATATATCTTTTTCTCTCTTTTTTTTGAACATGGATAATGTAGAAATTTATTTTGCTTGAACATACATATTTGTAATGGGATTTTGCTTTTCTTTCTTTCTTTTTTGGGTGATGGGAATAGGAGGAAGAAAGGTAGATTCATGTTGATTTAAAAGTAACATTTAATTTAAAAGGATTAATTAATACAGGTTAGTTACCATTATAATTGATAGCAGCATGATAGTGGGAAATCATCTCTGACTTATATGATGCTTGAGCTTTTTAAAATTTCTTTCACAAATGAGGGGCAGCTAAGTGGAACCATCTTGCACAGAGTGCTGGGCCTGAAGTCAGGAAGTTCAAACTGACCTCAGCCATTAGCTAAGTGACCCTGGACAAGTCACTTAACTCTGCCTCAGTTTCCTCATCTGGAAATGAGCTGGAGAAGGAAATAGCAATGCACTCTGGGTCTTTGCCAAGAAAACTCCAAGTAGGATCACGAAGAATTGGACACGACTGACTAAGATCCCATTTGATCCTCTCCACTACCCCATGGGGGATTTTCAGGGTAGGATTTATCATGCTATTTTACATATTGGGAAATAAACCCAGAGAGATCAATGATACTCTGTGAGGGTCTATAAGCTAATACATTTAGAATTTGAGCTCTTGCTCTAGCGTTCTTTCTATTGTAGCAGAGGAAAGGAGATAAACATTATTAAATATCCATTATGTGACAGGCTAAGCACGTTAATAAAAATATTTTCTCATTTGATTCTCATGGCAGTCCTGGGAGGTAAGAACTTTTATGATCTCCAGTTTATAGCAGAGGAAACTAAGGCAGAAATTAAGTGAGGTCATGTTTGAATTCTGGTCTTCCTGACCCCGGGCTCAAAGATTTAACTACTGAGCTCCCTAGTTGTGTATGAGCAAAGAAAGCAAAGCTATGTGTACTAGGACAAAATGCTTAGCCTCTCTGGACCTCAGTTTCCACATCTGTGGAATGAGAGGATTGGATAAGATGATCCCTAAGGTTCCTTTCACCTCTATGAGTCATTTGTCTAGGGTTCTATTAACAATAGAAGTGTGGGTGACTTTCACTTCAAAGTTTAAATCTTGTGAGAATAATATTGCTATATCCTTTTTTTAAAATAACTTTTTATTGACAGAACCCATGCCAGGGTAATTTTTTACAGCATTATCCCTTGCAGTCACTTCTGTTCCGATTTTTCCCCATCCTCCCTCCACCCCCTCCCCAGATGGCAAGCAGTCCTTTACATGTTGAATAGGTTATTGCTATATCCTAAATTTAAAATCTCACTCCCCCCCCAAAAAAAAACCCAACTAATTCATGAAAATGAGCAGTTATAGATTATGGATGGTCCTAATTTACTAATCAGAAGGCAAAGGAAGCTCAATCCTCAGGATGCAATTTACCTGAACTAAGGCATCCTTCAGATTTTACTGAGCATCTCCTGCTTCCCTCTCCCTCTTCTTGGGGCTGTTCCTCCTTTTTCCCGATGCTTTTTTTCCTCCCTTGTGCTCATTTTTGTCTATGTTATGAAAATGAAGGATATTTTAAAATACTAGTTTATTAATAGAGTAAATTTTTAGCTTCTCTGTTTTTATTTTGAAATCTAGTGGGCCAAACTATTAATAACTCTATCTTTAAAAAAGAACAACAGCACCACACAAATTCTAAGATAGGATAGGATAGATACAATACAATACTATATAATATAATATACATTTATTAAGCACTACCTATGAGTCAGACATTGCACTGGGAAACAATTAATAAAACAGTTCTTGACCTCAAGGAGTTTGCAATTTAATGTAAAATTCTATTCAAATCTAACTGAATTAAGTGATTTATTTATGTGGGGCCTTTCAGGCAATGATCCTCAAAGAATAAAGATTCCCTGCATTATAAAAGCAGCCTCTTGGCTATAAAGTAACTATGGTTAGTTTAGCTTTATAAATATTTCCTTTCCAGGTTTTGACTAGTGTTCCCAGGAATTTTGTTTTGGAATTTTGAGTGGAACAGGGATGTAATTTGGTATAGAGAACTCTTGATGAGAATTCTTCCTCTGCTAGGGTAGATGGGCAACTACTGCCCTAAGATTTTATAGTGACTTGGAGATTTGCGGGGAATATTTAGAGCTGAAGTGATGTAATACAATATCAGAGACTGGACTTGAATCCCAGTCTTCCTGACTATAATGATCATTGTTTTATTCTACTCCTGTACTGCTTTTGCTAATGAAAAATATAGCATCTTAAATTCAACAAATATTTCTAAGTCTGGTGCTAAGAATTGTTGTTGTCTTTTTCATGATATCTCTTTATGATCCTATTTTGGGTTTTCTTGGTAGAAATACTGAAGTGGTTTACCATTTCCTTCTCCAGCTCATTTTAAAGATTTAATAGTTTATTTTTCCCTAATTATGTGCAAAAACAATTTTCAACATTCATTTTAAAATTTGAATTCCAAATTCTCTCCCTCTTTTTCTTTTTGAGAAGACAAGCAATTTAACATAGATTATACATGCGTAATCATGTAAAACATTTCCAGATTAGTCATGATATAAAAGAAAACACAGACCAAAATAAAAATCCAAGAAAAATAAAGGAAATAAAAAGTATGCTTTGATCTGTATTCAGACTCCACCATCTCTGGGGATAGATAGCATTTTCCAAAATAAGTCCTTCAGAGTTGTATTGTTGAGAATAGCTAAGTCATTCATAGTTTTTAACATTTTACAATATTGCTGTTAATAGCTAAGTCATTCATAGTTTAACTTCTTACAATATTGCTGTTACTATGTACAATTTTCTTCTGATTCTACTCAATTCACTTTGCATCAGTTCATGTAATCTTCCAGGTTTTACCGAGAGCATCCAGTTCATCATCTTATATAACAATAGTATTCCATCATAATCATATACCACAAATTACTTAGCCATTCCCTAATTGATAGCCATCTTCTCAATTTCCAAGTCTTTGCCACCAGAAAAGAGTTGTTATAAGTATTTGGGCATAGTTCTAAATTACTCTACATAATTGTTGAATCAGTTCACAACTACACCAACAATGTGTGAATGTTTCAAATTTCCCACATTTCCAATATTTATCATTTTCCTTTTTTTGTCTTACTACCCAAATTAATAGGTGGGAGATAGTACCTCAATATTATTTTAATTTTCATTTTTCCAATCAATAGTGATTTAGAGAATTTTTAAAAAACATGACTATAGATATCTTTGATTATTTTATCTGAAAATTATCTGTTCATATTTTTTGATCTTTTGTCAATTGGGGAATGGCAGTTATTTTTATCAATTTGATTCATTTCTTTATATATTTGAGGGATAAAGCTTTTTTTCAGAGAAACTTGCTTCAAAAATTGTTTCATGGTCATGATTGTTAATTTTATTTCCCTCTATCCTATTTTTCTCCTGTTTATTTTATTCTCTATTTTCTGTCATCTTGTCTCTCCACAAAAGTGTTTTGCTTCTGGCTATTGCCTCCCCCAATCCACCTTCCTTTTTATGTGCTCCAACCTGTTTCTTTTATCCCTTTTCCCTCTTACTTTCCTGTAGGGTAAGATAGATTTCTATACCCAATTGAGTGTGTATGTTACCATACAGTTGAGCCACTTCTAACGAGGGTAAGGTTCAAGTGTTCCCTTCTGTCTCCTCAATCTTCCCCTCCACTGTAATAGCTTTTTTTTGCCTCTTTTATGTAAGAAAATTCTAACTCTCATTTTCCCTTTCTCTAAATACATTCCACTTTCTCACCTTGTAATTTTATTTTTAAGTATATCATTCTATCATATTCAACTCATACTTGTGCCCTCTGTATATATGTGTGTGTATACTTCTAACTATTCTAATAATTTGTAAGTTCTTATTAATTATGAATATCATCTTCCCATGTAGTGATGTAAACAGCTTAATCTTATTAAGTCCCTTAAGATTTCCCTTTCCTGTTTATCTTTTATACTTTTCTTGAGTCTTATATTTGAAAGTCAAAATTGCCATTCAACTCATCAGGAGGAAGGAGCCACATTCTAACAGAGTCCTTGAACTGGGCACCTAGGAGATTACAAGAGAAATAACAGAACTTCTCCATAGAGAATTTGTATTTTATTTGGGGAAGAAAAAATGAAGAGCAACTAATTAAAGAAAAATGAATCTCTCTAAGAAGCCACAAAAATGATAGAGTAATCTGAAGTTAGACGGAAGGGTAGTGGAGATTTTTGAGGAAAACTGCCAGGAAGAGGTAAAATTTGAATTGAGGGGACTTTGCGTCAAATAAGACACATTAGGATCATAAGTTTGTAGATTTAGGGCTGGAAGGGACTTCTCAGGTTATCTAGTGCCAATCTTTCTTTTTGCAAATAAGAAAACAGCCCTAGAGAAATTAAATGATTTGCCTAAAGTTACATCATCAAGAAGTGATAGGATTGAATCCAGATTTGCCAGCTTAAAATGCAGCACCTTTTCCACCATAGCTCACACCATTCTCTTCATCAAAAATCATTTCTGTTGCTGTTGCTTCCATCAGTTGTTCAGACTATTACACTTAAAGGGTGCCTACTTTTTTCCTTCCCCTGTTTTTCAGCTCTCTTTCTCCACTGGATTCTAAATTCCTTCAGGTAAGGCAAAGACTATCTTTTAAAAAATATTTGTAGTCCTAGTGCTTGGGCAGCGTGTCTGACTTGGAATCAGGAAGATTTGAGTTCAAATGTGCCTCAGACACTTACCATCCGTGAGATTCTGGACAAGTTACTTAACTCTGCCTCAGTTTCCTCATCTGTAAAATGAACTGGAGAAGGAAGTGGCAAACTACTCTGGTATGTTTGCAAAGAAAACACAAATGGGATCATATAAAGAAGGATCCAACTGAAAAAACAGCTGAAATCCTTAGTGCTCAGCTCAGTGCCTAGCACATAGTAGGCTTTTAATGGACTATAGTTTTGACCAATGGACTACTATTGACCAAGCTCCCCACACACTAAGCTCATTTAGCCTGTGTTTTGTAGGGCTCCAGAGTTCAGCTTTTTCTATTTCATTCCAAATACATTAAGTACTTACATTGCCCTAGATGCAAATTTCATCAAATATTAAAAGAATATAAATTAAATTAAATATAGTATATATAATAAAATAAACAAATTAAAAGAATATTAAAAGAAAGATAGTCTTTATTGAACCAGCTACACCCAGCGAAAGAACTCTAGGAGATGACTATGAACCATTACACAGAATTCCCAATCCCTCTATTTTTGTCCGCCTGCATTTTTGATTTCCTTCACAGGCTAATCATACACTATTTCAAAGTCCGACTCTTTTTGTACAGCAAAATAACTGTTAGGCATATCCAACATATAAAGGACTGCTTGCCATCTAGGGGAGGGGGTGGAGGGAGGGAGGGAAAAAAAAATCAGAACAGAAACGAGTGTCAATATAAAGTAATTATTAAATAAAAATTTTTTAAAAAAATAACTGTTAGGACACTCATACTTATATTGTATTTAATTTATACTTTAACATATTTAACATGTATTGATATCAACCTGCCATCTGGGGGAGGGGATGGGGGAAAGGAGGGGAAAAATTGGAACAAAAGCCTTGGCAATTGTCAATGCTGTAAAATTACCCATGTATATAACTTGTAAATAAAAAGCTATAGTAAAAAAATAAAAAATAAAAAGAAAGATAGTCTTTGTCTTGCCTCAAGGAATTTAGAATCCAGTGGAGAAAAAGAGCAAACAAAAAGAGAACTGAAAAGCAGGGGAGGGAAGGAAGGTAGGTACCCTATAAGCTTTAACAGTGTGGACAACTGATAGAAGCTCTCTTTTTGAGGGCAATGACACAAAACCCCAGATAACCAAGAATTTAAGATAAAACATAATTTATGTGTGTAAAAGAAATATAAACTACTAAGAGTGATCTGACACATGGAAAATAAGAGGAAAATAATAGCTCATATTTACATAATACTTCACAGTTTAGGAAGTACTTGCTTTGCAATAATCCTATAGGGTAAAAAAGTTAAGTATTACCTGAGGAAACAGATTCAGAGAGGTGAAGTGGATTGGTTGTATTTCCTCATTTGAACTTGTCTTTGGATTCCCAAAATCAGTATAATCTGCTATTTCATGGAGGAAATGTTATCTGAATCAGGCCTTTGAACAATGGCACAACATTCAAAAAATAACTTGAAGAGCAACGTGCTCTAGACATAAGTATTGGAGCAAAAGCATGGAAAGGTAGAGGATATTTAGGAAGTCTAGTTTTTCTAGCAGGTATGGTGTCCAATAAACTTGGAAAGATTAGGTAGGACTAAACTATGCAAGATTTTAAAAGTTAGCCTTTATTATATTATGTATAAATACAAATATTATATTTATTACATGTGTTAGATAAATCTGGAAGGTGAATTGAGAGTAGATTTTAGGGCAGCTAGATGGCACAGTGAATAGAGCACTAGTTCTGAAGTTAGGAGGACATGAGTTCAAATCTCAAGTATTTAACACTGGCTAGCTATGTGACTCTAGGCAAGTCACTTTGCCTCAAGCAAAAATAAGCAAACAAAAAAGCTAGATTGTTGGAGGTCTTTAATATTAGGCTACAGAGTTTGATAGGGATAGCTAGGGAGCCATTGAAAGCTAAAATCCCTTTCATTACATACTACTTTTTGTTGAATATTCTATCTTTTCCATTCTCTTCACAACAAGCAATATTAAAGACACAGAAAACTGTGTCACCTAGACTAGTACAGTTCCCCTTGGGGTGAAGGTAGTAATTAATTAATTGCTCACATTTCTATAGAGTTTTTTAAAAAGTGCTGGAGATGGTCACGTCCATCAGAATTGATCATCATATAATATTGTTGTTGATGTACATAAGGATCTCCTGGTGCTGCTCATTTCACTTAGCATCAGTTCATATAAGTCTCTCCAGGCCTTTCTGAAATCCTCCTACTGGTCATTTCTTACAGAACAATAATATTCCATAATATTCATATACCAAAGTATCTTTTTTTTTTTTAGAAAAAGAAAAGAACATCAATAAAACCTTAAAAAAAAAATTCACTCTTCTCTCTCTGGGACTCATCTTCTTCATCTATAAAGTGAGAAAGTCAGAGTAGATCAATCATTCACTCAATAAAGATTTATTTAGTGCCTACTATGTGTCAGGGACTGTGTTAAGTGCTGGGGATACAGAAAGAAGCAAAAGACAATTCTGCCCTCAAGGAGTAATAGGTGGACAATATATAAACATATAGACAAAGAAATCTATATTTAGGATAAATAGGAAATAATAGGGAAGTCATTGGAATTATGAAGGGTTGGAAAAAGCTTCCTGTATAAGGTGGGATTATAATTAGGCTTTAAAGGAAGCCAAGCTATACTGCAACATATTTAACATATATAGGACTGCTTGCCATCTTGGGAGGGTTGGGGGGGTGGAGGGAGGGAGGGGAAAAAACGAAACATAAGCGAGTGCAAGGGATAATGTTGTAAAAAATTACCCTGGCATGGATTCTGTCAATACAAAGTTATTATTAAATAAAATAAAATTTAAATAAAAAAAATAAATAAAGGAAGCCAAGGAGGTCAGTAGTTGGAATGGAAGAGCATTCTAGGCATAAGGGACAGCCAGTGAGAAAGCCTGGAATGGAGCTAAACTGTTTATGTGACTTTTTTTTTCCCCCTGAGGCAATTGGGGTTAAGTGACTTGCCCAGGGTCACACAGCCAGGAAATGTTAAGTGTCTGAGGCTAGATTTGAACTCAGGTCCTGACTTCAGAGATGGTGCTCTATCCACTGCGCCCCCTAGCTGCCCCTTCTATATGACTTCTAAAGAGTCTTTTAACTCTAATTCTATGAGCTTAGACCTGTATGTGAGACCAAACATGGAAGAGCCTGAATGGGGAGGTTGTCTGACAATTGAGTTATGATTTTTTTCTCTTTGTGTCTTTGTTTTTCCCTGTGATGTGAAGAAACCATACTTTGCTCCTCCTTTCTCCTCCCCAAGAAAACAAGGGTGCTGTTTAGAATTACGATGATTATAATTAAGAGTAATACATCAGTCCTAAGCAAAAATAAGCTCTGAGGTGCACAAAAATGGCACACTTTTAAGGTGTTAAAGAATGGCAATCTGTGGGAGTGCCTATCACCTGGGAAGTGTCTCAGCATATACATTAGAATACAATTGTGTTATAAGGATGAAGAGCAGCTAGGTGGTGCAGTGGATACAGCGCTAGCCCTGAAGTCAGGAGGACCTGAGTTCAAATCTAGCCTCAGACATTTAACATTTCCTGGCTGTGTGACCCTGGGCAAGTCACTTACCCCCAATTGCCTCAGCAATAAATAAATAAGATAAAAATGATGTAGTTGGATTCAGAAAAACCTGGGAGCATTTGTACAAATGGATGCAGAATGAAGTGAACAGAACCAAGAGAACAATTTATACAATAACAGTATTGTAAAGACAATTTTGAAAGTCTTAGAAACTCTGATCAGTGCAATAACCAATCAGGATTCCAGAGAATTATGAGCGAAACATCCTATACCATTTGTGGTACAGAGATGACGTATAGAATGAGCAACACACACACATTCTCACACATATACATTTTACACACACTCCATATATGTACATATATCTTTTTCTCTCTTTTTTTTGAACATGGATAATGTAGAAATTTATTTTGCTTGAACATACATATTTGTAATGGGATTTTGCTTTTCTTTCTTTCTTTTTTGGGTGATGGGAATAGGAGGAAGAAAGGTAGATTCATGTTGATTTAAAAAGTAACATTTAATTTAAAAGGATTAATTAATACAGGTTAGTTACCATTATAATTGATAGCAGCATGATAGTGGGAAATCATCTCTGACTTATATGATGCTTGAGCTTTTTAAAATTTCTTTCACAAATGAGGGGCAGCTAAGTGGAACCATCTTGCACAGAGTGCTGGGCCTGAAGTCAGGAAGTTCAAACTGACCTCAGCCATTAGCTAAGTGACCCTGGACAAGTCACTTAACTCTGCCTCAGTTTCCTCATCTGGAAATGAGCTGGAGAAGGAAATAGCAATGCACTCTGGGTCTTTGCCAAGAAAACTCCAAGTAGGATCACGAAGAATTGGACACGACTGACTAAGATCCCATTTGATCCTCTCCACTACCCCATGGGGGATTTTCAGGGTAGGATTTATCATGCTATTTTACATATTGGGAAATAAACCCAGAGAGATCAATGATACTCTGTGAGGGTCTATAAGCTAATACATTTAGAATTTGAGCTCTTGCTCTAGCGTTCTTTCTATTGTAGCAGAGGAAAGGAGATAAACATTATTAAATATCCATTATGTGACAGGCTAAGCACGTTAATAAAAATATTTTCTCATTTGATTCTCATGGCAGTCCTGGGAGGTAAGAACTTTTATGATCTCCAGTTTATAGCAGAGGAAACTAAGGCAGAAATTAAGTGAGGTCATGTTTGAATTCTGGTCTTCCTGACCCCGGGCTCAAAGATTTAACTACTGAGCTCCCTAGTTGTGTATGAGCAAAGAAAGCAAAGCTATGTGTACTAGGACAAAATGCTTAGCCTCTCTGGACCTCAGTTTCCACATCTGTGGAATGAGAGGATTGGATAAGATGATCCCTAAGGTTCCTTTCACCTCTATGAGTCATTTGTCTAGGGTTCTATTAACAATAGAAGTGTGGGTGACTTTCACTTCAAAGTTTAAATCTTGTGAGAATAATATTGCTATATCCTTTTTTTAAAATAACTTTTTATTGACAGAACCCATGCCAGGGTAATTTTTTACAGCATTATCCCTTGCAGTCACTTCTGTTCCGATTTTTCCCCATCCTCCCTCCACCCCCTCCCCAGATGGCAAGCAGTCCTTTACATGTTGAATAGGTTATTGCTATATCCTAAATTTAAAATCTCACTCCCCCCCCAAAAAAAAACCCAACTAATTCATGAAAATGAGCAGTTATAGATTATGGATGGTCCTAATTTACTAATCAGAAGGCAAAGGAAGCTCAATCCTCAGGATGCAATTTACCTGAACTAAGGCATCCTTCAGATTTTACTGAGCATCTCCTGCTTCCCTCTCCCTCTTCTTGGGGCTGTTCCTCCTTTTTCCCGATGCTTTTTTTCCTCCCTTGTGCTCATTTTTGTCTATGTTATGAAAATGAAGGATATTTTAAAATACTAGTTTATTAATAGAGTAAATTTTTAGCTTCTCTGTTTTTATTTTGAAATCTAGTGGGCCAAACTATTAATAACTCTATCTTTAAAAAAGAACAACAGCACCACACAAATTCTAAGATAGGATAGGATAGATACAATACAATACTATATAATATAATATACATTTATTAAGCACTACCTATGAGTCAGACATTGCACTGGGAAACAATTAATAAAACAGTTCTTGACCTCAAGGAGTTTGCAATTTAATGTAAAATTCTATTCAAATCTAACTGAATTAAGTGATTTATTTATGTGGGGCCTTTCAGGCAATGATCCTCAAAGAATAAAGATTCCCTGCATTATAAAAGCAGCCTCTTGGCTATAAAGTAACTATGGTTAGTTTAGCTTTATAAATATTTCCTTTCCAGGTTTTGACTAGTGTTCCCAGGAATTTTGTTTTGGAATTTTGAGTGGAACAGGATGTAATTTGGTATAGAGAACTCTTGATGAGAATTCTTCCTCTGCTAGGGTAGATGGGCAACTACTGCCCTAAGATTTTATAGTGACTTGGAGATTTGCGGGGAATATTTAGAGCTGAAGTGATGTAATACAATATCAGAGACTGGACTTGAATCCCAGTCTTCCTGACTATAATGATCATTGTTTTATTCTACTCCTGTACTGCTTTTGCTAATGAAAAATATAGCATCTTAAATTCAACAAATATTTCTAAGTCTGGTGCTAAGAATTGTTGTTGTCTTTTTCATGATATCTCTTTATGATCCTATTTTGGGTTTTCTTGGTAGAAATACTGAAGTGGTTTACCATTTCCTTCTCCAGCTCATTTTAAAGATTTAATAGTTTATTTTTCCCTAATTATGTGCAAAAACAATTTTCAACATTCATTTTAAAATTTGAATTCCAAATTCTCTCCCTCTTTTTCTTTTTGAGAAGACAAGCAATTTAACATAGATTATACATGCGTAATCATGTAAAACATTTCCAGATTAGTCATGATATAAAAGAAAACACAGACCAAAATAAAAATCCAAGAAAAATAAAGGAAATAAAAAGTATGCTTTGATCTGTATTCAGACTCCACCATCTCTGGGGATAGATAGCATTTTCCAAAATAAGTCCTTCAGAGTTGTATTGTTGAGAATAGCTAAGTCATTCATAGTTTTTAACATTTTACAATATTGCTGTTAATAGCTAAGTCATTCATAGTTTAACTTCTTACAATATTGCTGTTACTATGTACAATTTTCTTCTGATTCTACTCAATTCACTTTGCATCAGTTCATGTAATCTTCCAGGTTTTACCGAGAGCATCCAGTTCATCATCTTATATAACAATAGTATTCCATCATAATCATATACCACAAATTACTTAGCCATTCCCTAATTGATAGCCATCTTCTCAATTTCCAAGTCTTTGCCACCAGAAAAGAGTTGTTATAAGTATTTGGGCATAGTTCTAAATTACTCTACATAATTGTTGAATCAGTTCACAACTACACCAACAATGTGTGAATGTTTCAAATTTCCCACATTTCCAATATTTATCATTTTCCTTTTTTTGTCTTACTACCCAAATTAATAGGTGGGAGATAGTACCTCAATATTATTTTAATTTTCATTTTTCCAATCAATAGTGATTTAGAGAATTTTTAAAAAACATGACTATAGATATCTTTGATTATTTTATCTGAAAATTATCTGTTCATATTTTTTGATCTTTTGTCAATTGGGGAATGGCAGTTATTTTTATCAATTTGATTCATTTCTTTATATATTTGAGGGATAAAGCTTTTTTTCAGAGAAACTTGCTTCAAAAATTGTTTCATGGTCATGATTGTTAATTTTATTTCCCTCTATCCTATTTTTCTCCTGTTTATTTTATTCTCTATTTTCTGTCATCTTGTCTCTCCACAAAAGTGTTTTGCTTCTGGCTATTGCCTCCCCCAATCCACCTTCCTTTTTATGTGCTCCAACCTGTTTCTTTTATCCCTTTTCCCTCTTACTTTCCTGTAGGGTAAGATAGATTTCTATACCCAATTGAGTGTGTATGTTACCATACAGTTGAGCCACTTCTAACGAGGGTAAGGTTCAAGTGTTCCCTTCTGTCTCCTCAATCTTCCCCTCCACTGTAATAGCTTTTTTTTGCCTCTTTTATGTAAGAAAATTCTAACTCTCATTTTCCCTTTCTCTAAATACATTCCACTTTCTCACCTTGTAATTTTATTTTTAAGTATATCATTCTATCATATTCAACTCATACTTGTGCCCTCTGTATATATGTGTGTGTATACTTCTAACTATTCTAATAATTTGTAAGTTCTTATTAATTATGAATATCATCTTCCCATGTAGTGATGTAAACAGCTTAATCTTATTAAGTCCCTTAAGATTTCCCTTTCCTGTTTATCTTTTATACTTTTCTTGAGTCTTATATTTGAAAGTCAAAATTGCCATTCAACTCATCAGGGATGCTTGAAAGTCCTCTATTCCACTGAATGTCAATTTTCCCCTGAAGAATTATACTCAGTTTTGCTGCATAGGGTGATTCTTGGTTATAATCCTAGATCCTTTGCTCTCTAGAATATTATATTCCAAGCCCTCTGATCTTTTAATGTAGAAGTTGCTAAATCTTGTGTTATCTTGCTTCCATGATATTTGAATAGTTTCTTTCTAGTTCCTTGTAATCTTTTCTCCTTAACCTGGGAATTCTGGAATTTGACTATAATATTCCTGGGAGTTTTCATTTTGGGATCTCTCAAGGGGGATGATAAGAGGATTATTTCAGTTCCTGTTTTATCTCTAATTCTAGAATACCAGGGCAGTTTTTCTTGAAAAAATTTGAAAGGTGATGCTTAGGCTTTTTTAAAAAAATGATGCCTTTCAGGAAATCCAGTAATTTTAAAATTCTCTCTCCTAGATCTGTTTTGCAATTCAGTTTTTAAAAAAGTAAGATAGTTAATATTGCTGTCTATCTTCTCATTCTTTTTATTTTTATGTGTTTTAGAGTCATTAGCTTCCACTTGCTCAGTTCTAATTTTTAAGTAATTCTTTTCAGTGAGATTTTACACTTCCTTTTCCATTTGGCCAATTCTACTTTTGAAATAATAGCTTTTGGGGGCAGCTAGGTGGAACCATCTTGCACAGAGTGCTGGGCCTGAAGTCAGGAAGTTCAAACCGACTTCAGCCATTAGCTAAGTGACCCTGGACAAGTCACTTAACTCTGCCTCAGTTTCCTCATCTGGAAATGAGCTGGAGAAGGAAATAGCAATGCACTCTGGGTCTTTGCCAAGAAAACTCCAAGTAGGATCACAAAGAATTGGACACGACTGACTAAGATCCCATTTGATCCTCTCCACTACCCCATGGGGGATTTTCAGGGTAGGATTTATCATGCTATTTTACATATTGGGAAATAAACCCAGAGAGATCAATGATACTCTGTGAGGGTCTATAAGCTAATACATTTAGAATTTGAGCTCTTGCTCTAGCGTTCTTTCTATTGTAGCAGAGGAAAGGAGATAAACATTATTAAATATCCATTATGTGACAGGCTAAGCACGTTAATAAAAATATTATCTCATTTGATTCTCATGGCAGTCCTGGGAGGTAAGAGCTTTTATGATCTCCAGTTTATAGCAGAGGAAACTAAGGCAGAAATTAAGTGAGGTCGTGTTTCGGGCTCAAAGATTTAACTACTGAGCTCCCTAGCTGTGTATGAGCAAAGAAAGCAAAGCTATGTGTACTAGGACAAAATGCTTAGCCTCTCTGGACCTCAGTTTCCACATCTGTGGAATGAGAGGATTGGATAAGATGATCCCTAAGGTTCCTTTCACCTCTATGAGTCATTTGTCTAGGGTTCTATTAACAATAGAAGTGTGGGTGACTTTCACTTCAAAGTTTAAATCTTGTGAGAATAATATTGCTATATCCTTTTTTTAAAATAACTTTTTATTGACAGAACCCATGCCAGGGTAATTTTTTACAACATTATCCCTTGCAGTCACTTCTGTTCCGATTTTTCCCCTCCCTCCCTCCACCCCCTCCCCGAGATGGCAAGCAGTCCTTTACATGTTGAATAGGTTATTGCTATATCCTAAATTTAAAATCTCACTCCCTCCCAAAAAAACCCCAACTAATTCATGAAAATGAGCAGTTATAGAATTATGAATGGTCCTAATTTACTAATCAGAAGGCAAAGGAAGCTCAATCCTCAGGATGCAATTTACCTGAACTAAGGCATCCTTCAGATTTTACTGAGCATCTCCTGCTTCCCTTTCCCTCTTCTTGGGGCTGTTCCTCCTTTTTCCCAATGCTCTTTTTTCCTCCCTTGTGCTCATTTTTGTCTATGTTATGAAAATGAAGGATATTTTAAAATACTAGTTTATTAATAGAGTAAATTTTTAGCTTCTCTGTTTTTATTTTGAAATCTAGTGGGCCAAACTATTAATAACTCTATCTTTAAAAAAGAACAACAGCATCACACAAATTCTAAGATAGGATAGGATAGATACAATACAATACTATATAATATAATATACATTTATTAAGCACTACCTATGAGTCAGACATTGCACTGGGAAACAATTAATAAAACAGTTCTTGACCTCAAGGAGTTTGCAATCTAATGTAAAATTCTATTCAAATCTAACTGAATTAAGTGATTTATTTATGTGGGGCCTTTCAGGCAATGATCCTCAAAGAATAAAGATTCCCTGCATTATAAAAGCAGCCTCTTGGCTATAAAGTAACTATGGTTAGTTTAGCTTTATAAATATTTCCTTTCCAGGTTTTGACTAGTGTTCCCAGGAATTTTGTTTTGGAATTTTGAGTGGAACAAGGATGTAATTTGGTATAGAGAACTCTTGATGAGAATTCTTCCTCTGCTAGGGTAGATGGGCAACTACTGCCCTAAGATTTTATAGTGACTTGGAGATTTGCCTGGAATATTTAGAGCTGAAGTGATGTAATACAATATCAGAGACTGGACTTGAATCCCAGTCTTCCTGACTATAATGATCATTGTTTTATTCTACTCCTGTACTGCTTTTGCTAATGAAAAATACAGCATCTTAAATTCAACAAATATTTCTAAGTCTGGTGCTAAGAATTGTTGTTGTCTTTTTCATGATATCTGTTTCTTTATGATCCTATTTTGGGTTTTCTTGGTAGAGATACTGAAGTGGTTTACCATTTCCTTCTCCAGCTCATTTTAAAGATTTAATAGTTTATTTTTCCCCAATTATGTGCAAAAACAATTTTCAACATTCATTTTAAAATTTGAATTCCAAATTCTCTCCCTCTTTTTCTTTTTGAGAAGACAAGCAATTTAACATAGATTATACATGCATAATCATGTAAAACATTTCCAGATTAGTCATGGTATAAAAGAAAACACAGACCAAAATAAAAATCCAAGAAAAATAAAGGAAATAAAAAGTATGCTTAGATCTGTATTCAGACTCTACCATCTCTGGGGATAGATAGCATTTCCCAAAATAAGTCCTTCAGAGTTGTATTGTTGAGAATAGCTAAGTCATTCATAGTTTTTAACATTTTACAATATTGCTGTTAATAGCTAAGTCATTCATAGTTTAACTTCTTACAATATTGCTGTTACTATGTACAATTTTCTTCTGATTCTACTCAATTCACTTTGCATCAGTTCATGTAATCTTCCAGGTTTTACCGAGAGCATCCAGTTCATCATCTTATATAACAATAGTATTCCACAAATTACTTAGCCATTCCCTAATTGATAGCCATCTTCTCAATTTCCAAGTCTTTGCCACCAGAAAAGAGTTGTTATAAGTATTTGGGCATAGTTCTAAATTACTCTACATAATTGTTGAATCAGTTCACAACTACACCAACAATGTGTGAATGTTTCAAATTTCCCACATTTCCAATATTTATCATTTTCCTTTTTCTGTCCTACTACCCAAATTAATAGGTGGGAGATAGTACCTCAATATTATTTTAATTTTCATTTTTCCAATCAATAGTGATTTAGAGAATTTTTAAAAAACATGACTATAGATATCTTTGATTATTTTATCTGAAAATTATCTGTTCATATTTTTTGATCTTTTGTCAATTGGGGAATGGCAGTTATTTTTATCAATTTGATTCATTTCTTTATATATTTGAGGGATAAAGCTTTTTTTCAGAGAAACTTGCTTCAAAAATTGTTTCATGGTCATGATTGTTAATTTTATTTCCCTCTATCCTATTTTTCTCCTGTTTATTTTATTCTCTATTTTCTGTCACCTTGTCTCTCCACAAAAGTGTTTTGCTTCTGGCTATTGCCTCCCCCAATCCACCTTCCTTTTTATGTGCTCTAACCTGTTTCTTTTATCCCTTTTCCCTCTTACTTTCCTGTAGGGTAAGATAGATTTCTATACCCAATTGAGTGTGTATGTTACCACACAGTTGAGCCAGTTCTAACGAGGGTAAGGTTCAAGTGTTCCCTTCTATCTCCTCAATCTTCCCCTCCACTGTAATAGCTTTTTTTTGCCTCTTTTATGTAAGAAAATTCTAACTCTCATTTTCCCTTTCTCTAAATACATTCCACTTTCTCACCTTGTAATTTTATTTTTAAGTATATCATTCTATCATATTCAACTCATACTTGTGCCCTCTGTATATATGTGTGTGTATACTTCTAACTATTCTAATAATTTGTAAGTTCTTATTAATTATGAATATCATCTTCCCATGTAGTGATGTAAACAGTTTAATCTTATTAAGTCCCTTAAGATTTCCCTTTCCTGTTTATCTTTTATACTTTTCTTGAGTCTTATATTTGAAAGTCAAAATTGCCATTCAACTCATCAGGGATGCTTGAAAGTCCTCTATTCCACTGAATGTCAATTTTCCCCTGAAGAATTATACTCAGTTTTGCTGCATAGGGTGATTCTTGGTTATAATCCTAGATCCTTTGCTCTCTAGAATATTATATTCCAAGCCCTCTGATCTTTTAATGTAGAAGTTGCTAAATCTTGTGTTATCTTGCTTCCATGATATTTGAATAGTTTCTTTCTAGTTCCTTGTAATCTTTTCTCCTTAACCTGGGAATTCTGGAATTTGACTATAATATTCCTGGGAGTTTTCATTTTGGGATCTCTCAAGGGGGATGATAAGAGGATTATTTCAGTTCCTCTTTTATCTCTAATTCTAGAATACCAGGGCAGTTTTTCTGGAAAAAACTTGAAAGGTCATGCCTAGGCTTTTTTTAAAAAATGATGCCTTTCAGGAAATCCAGTAATTTTAAAATTCTCTCTCCTAGATCTGTTTTGCAATTCAGTTTTTAAAAAAGTAAGATATTTCATATTGTTGTCTATCTTCTCATTCTTTTTATTTTTATGTGTTCTAGAGTCATTAGCTTCTACTTGCTCAGTTCTAATTTTTAAGTAATTCTTTTCAGTGAGATTTTACACTTCCTTTTCCATTTGGCCAATTCTACTTTTGAAATAATAGCTTTTGGGGGCAGTTAGATGGCGCAGTAGGTAGAACACCAGCCCTGAAGTCAGGAGGACCTGAGTTCAAATGTGACCTTAGATATTTAACACTTTCCTAGCTGTGTGACCCTGGGCAAGTCACTTAACCCCAATTGCCTCACCCCCCCCAAAAAAAAAATCATAAAATAGCTTTTTATTTTCAAAATACATGCAAAGATAGTTTTCAACATTCGCCCTTACAAAACCTTGTGTTCCAAATGTTTCTCCCTTCCTTCTCCAAACCCCTCCCCTAGACAACAAGTAATCCAATATACATTAAACATGTGCAATTCTTCTATACATATTCCATATTTATCATGCTACACAAGAAAAATCAGATCAAAAAGGAAAAAAAAATGAGGAAAAACCCCCAAAGCAAGCAAACAACAACAAAAAAAGATTTAAAAAGTATGTTGTGATCCACATTCAGTCCCAATAGTCCTATTTCTGGATACAGGTGGCATTCTCCATCACAGGTCTATTGGAACTGGTCTGAATTACCTCATTGTTGACTAGAGCCACATCTATCAGAATTGATCATTGCATACTCTTTTTGTTGCTATGTTCTGTGATATGGTTCTGTTTACTTCACTTAACATCAGTTCATGTAAGTCTCTCCAGGCCTTTCTGTAATCATCCCGCTGGTCGTTTCTTACACAACAATAATATTCCATAACATTCATATACTACAATGTACTCAGCCATTCCCCAACTGATGAGCATCCACTCAGCTTCCAGTTCCTTGCCATTACAAAAAAAGCTGCTACAAACATTTTTGCACATGTGGGTCCTTTTCCTTTTTTATGATCTTTGGGGTACAGACCCAGTAGAGACACTGCTTCATTAAAGTGTATGAGTAGTTTGATAGCCCTTTGGGCATAGTTCCAAATTGCTCTCAAGAATGGTTCACAATTCCACTAACAATGCGTCAGTGTCCCAGTGTTCCCACATCCCCTTCAACATTTATCATTATCTTTTCCTTTCATCTTAGCCAATCTGAGAGGTATGTAGTGATTCCTCAGAGTTGTCTTAATTTTCATTTCTCTGATCAATAGTGGATTTAGAGCATTTCTTCATATGACTAGATATGGTTTTAATTTCTTTATCTGAAAATTATCTGTTTATATCCTTTTACCATTTTTCAATTGGAGGCCAATTCTATTTTTTAATGAGTTTTCTCCTTCAGTGAATTTTTGTACTATTTTGTGCTTTTTTTTTTTTTTTTTTTTTTACTATTTGAACTTATTTTTTTAAGGTGTTATTTTCTTTAATATTTTTGGTATCTCTTTTATCAAGCTGTTGACTTTTTTTTTAACTTTTTTTTTTGCTGAGGCAATTAGGGTTAAGTGACTTGCCCAGGGTCCTACAGTCAGGAAGTGTTAAGTATCTGAGGTGACATTTGAACTCAGGTCCTCCTGACTTCAGGGCTGGTGCTTTATCCATTGCGCCACCTAGCTTCCCCAGCTGTTGTCATTTTTATAATTTTTTAAAATGATTTTCTTGCATCACTCTCATTTCTCTTCCTAATTTTTCCTCTCACTCTCTCACTTGATTTTTAAAAAAAGAGGTGTGTTCACTATTCTCCTGCCCCGTGCTCTGGTGTGTGAGTGACATTCAAACTCTTTTCTGCCCTGGATCCATGAGAAGGATCCCTTTCTTGTCCTGGGACTGCCACCCGGGACTGCCACCTGGATCTGAGTATAAGCAAAGCAACAAAGCCCTACTCCCAGTGTCAGCAAAGAGAGTCCTGTCATCTCCTTCTGACCAGTGTTGGATTCCCTGAGTGTCTGTGGGCTGTGAGCTATTGATTCATTCACTCCCAAGGCTTGCTCCTCAGTCTGCTTTGTACTGAGCTCCATTCTCATTTCCAGTGTGACGACAGACATTTCAGGCCAAACTTTTAAATTGTTTTGGGCTGGAAAATTGTTTTATCCTGTTTTGTGATGGGTTCTGTCACTCCAGAATTATTATTTTTTTTTCCTGAGGCAATTGGGATTAAGTGACTTGCCCAGGGTCATACAGCTAGGAAGTATTAAGTGTCTGAAGTCAGATTTGAACTCAGGGCCTCCTGACTTCAGGGTTAGTGAGTGTCCTATCCACTGCACCACCTAGCTGCCACCTAGCTGCTCCCTCACTCCAGAATTATTTAAAGGCCTTTGGAGAGGTTTGGGAGAAAGCTCAGATGAGTCCCTGTTTTTCTCCTCCATCGTGGCTCCTCCCAGCTCATTTTACAGATGAGGAAACTGAGGCAAGCAGAGTTGAGATTCAAACTCATGAAGAGGAATCCTCCTGACTACAGGCCCAGCACTCTGTGCACTATGGTGCCCCCTAGCTGTCCTTGCTAGGGATACAGGAGAATATTAAAATAAGATCTCTACCTTCAAGAAACCTATATAGGATCACAGATTTAGAATCGGGAGGACCATCTGCTTCTAAGCCTTTATTTTACAGCTGGGGAAAATTGGACCATAGGATGAAGTAGCTTGTCCAATATCACACAGGTATTTGCTGTGACAGAGTCATATTTGAACCCTCAAAGCCCTGTTTTTCCCATATATTGTGCTGCTTCCTCAGTCTAATTGGGAAGAAATAATTAAGGAAGATGACAAGTAGAGAATTTCGCAAGACATTATAGAATTAATTGTCAATATATACTAAAATAACCAGCTTTAAAGTTACATTAAAAAAAAAAAACTAGTTTCCTCCCTTGCCTCTCCCCTTATTCATTTTATTCATCTATAAAACAAAGAAGATGATACCTGTGTAAAGATTGCCTCCCAATATACCCACAGTTTTAGTCCCATGAGGACAGTATTGTTGGCACCCTAGGGAGTATGTATGGCTCAGGCAGGTACACAAGGTGCTATTACATCTGGGCAAGACAAAAAGCTTGGGCTCAAACAATTTCTGCTTGCTCAAAGTGTGCATGCACTAACTCTCCAGCTTTCTTTAGTATCCCCAACGTTCCATGTTTAATGTCTAGGGAAATAGGGTAATTCCAAAAATAACTAAAATTCTCTTGTTTTCCAAATTTATGAATTCTCCATATTTATCTTCCCATCTTAACAAATTCCTAAATTATTCAGTCACTCATCATATAGGTTAAACATATTTATGATGTTGAAAAAAAAAAGAGTAAAATGGAATAGTAAGCTTTGAATCAGGGAGCACATCCAACTTGTTCAGGTAAAGTTGAATTTTCAACTGCTTCTATCCTATTTTTTCTGTTCTGTCCCTCACAACTCATCAGGAGAATAGATGTGCCAAAAAATAATTGCCCTCTCTCTTTCTCTCTGTCCCAAAGATCCAGGAAAATGCAGGGGAAAATAGGAGGATGCTATACAAGGGTTACATTTTTAGTACTTACTCCAGAGGGTTGTGGTGAATCTCAAAAGAGATAATATGCATTAAATACTTGGTACACTTTAAAATGCAAAATACAAGTTATTACAATAATAATTATTATTGTTATTAATCTTATATATATTTTCTCTTAGGAGAAAGATATTGATCTCTCGACAAAAAGCAAAAGACAAACAATAACAACATGATATATTAGGCTTTTAAATTTTTTTCTAATTTTATAGATTTTTACTTTTAAATTCAAATTTATTTTATTTTTATTTTACTATGCATCAATTCATGACTTTTCCCAAATTTTCTGAAATCATCTCCTTCACCAAATAATAGGGAGCTAGAATTTGTATTTAGATACTGACTCCAAATCCAGAATTTTTAAAATTGTAGAAATGTACTGGGGTATGATTTCTGGAGATGATGATTGTTAATTTCTGGAGATGATTATTGATGATTTCTGATTTCTGGAAATGCTTACTAGTGATGATTACTGTTGATTTTAGATATGATTATTGGTGATTTCTTATTTCTGGAGATACCGGTGATGATTATTGTTGATATTTACTGATTATTGTTGATTTTAGAGATGATTATTGATGATTTCTGATTTCTGGAGACACTGGTGATGATTATTGTTGATATTTATTGATTATTGTTGATTTTGGAGATGATTATTAACCATTTCTGATTTCTGGAGAGACTTACTGGTAATGATTACTGTTGACATTTATTGATAATTACTGTTGATTTTAGAGATAGTTATTGATGATTTTTATTTCTGGATATGCTTACTAGTGATGATTACTGTTAATTTTGGAGATGATTATTGACCATTTCTGCTTTCTGGTGATGTTTACTAGTGATATTTACTATTAATTTTGGAGATGATAATTGACCATTTCTAATTTCTGGTGATGCTTACTGGTGGTGATTACTGTTGATTTTGGAGATGATTATTGATGATTTCTGATTTCTGGAGATAATACTGACGATTTCTGAAAATGACTATGGAATTAAATTCTATCAAAAATCAAAAAAGAATAGCATGCTGTGATGCTTTTGAGATAGTCTGGAGATCAGACTTGATTTGTTTGTTAGAAGCTCCTTTAGGTATAAATTTATAGAAAAATAATATATTACCTAACAGAGTTGCAGTGAGTGTAAAATTCCAATATAAATTGTCTTTTTGAGCTGTCTGCCAGCGGGGCTTCTCCCTCTCCTCTCTAGAGGAGACCTCTCATGACCTTTGCATCAAAACTAAATCCAATTCCAGGTTTTCCTGGGTCGTTGTAATAGTTGCATGTAGCCACCAGAGGGTGCTGGTGCGATATGGAAGCCCGCGGCTAGCTCTGCTTGGGGAGGGGGTTGGTGGGAAGGGGTAGTCTCTGTCCTCCCTAATCATTTATCCCACAGATACTTACGAAAAGCCTACTGTGTGTTAGCTTGGGGGGTGGGGGAAGTACAGTGGCAAATCCGACCTGGTCCCTGCCCCCGATCCTGCCCCTAGCCTTCTTCCCAGGGCTGCCAGAATCAGCCCTGTCCTTACCTGTCCATTCATCTGCCCAAATCCGTCTGGCGCCTCCAACCCCGAGTTCGCCCGCCAGAAGTCTGAGTCCCCGGGGGCTGAGACTGGGAGTTCTGACTCCCGTGCCGACACCACCCACTCCCGGGCCGTGGGGATCTCAGAGCTGTTCTCACCCCACCCGGAAAGCTGGATTTGGGGGGGGGGGGCAGCGGGGCCGTGCGCCAGGGACGGTGGGCAAGGGACGGCCCCCCGCCTCCCTGCTGACCTCGCGGCAGGCTTTCAGTGAATCTGCCCCCGAAGTCCCCCACCACAGTCTGAGTCCTTGTGCCGGCAGCAGACAACACAGGTTCTTTGTCTCCCGGGCTGGGATGGGCAGCGGGAAAGCCCCGGCCTGGGGCTTCCTCCCACCCACAGTGGGGTGGGGGACAGGCCAGTGGTAAGAGGATGGATTCTTCTGCAGTCCGTTCCCCAGCTCGGGTTTGTCCTAGGAGAAGGAGTTGGGGCGCGGAGGGAAGGGAGGCTGGGAAGAGAGGGGGAGACCGCAGCCGCTAGCCGGGCTTTTCCCGCTCCCTCCAGATCCAGCTTGCTAACACGGACCCCTGGGGTTCTGCCAAGCACTCACTGGCTGCAGAGAAGGCCCTTTGGCAGCCATTGTGGTGAAGTTGAAAGAGCAACAGACTTTTAAATAAGACCCGGGACTTGAATGGGGGTTAGGAGATCTAGAGATGAATTCCTGACTCTGCTATTTAGCTTAGAAAGTTGGATCAGACCCTTCCATCATAGGAATTACAAGAGCTGCCATTATATAACAAGCACTCTGTGCCAGGCAATGTGCTAAATGCTTTGCAATATTATCTCATTTGAGCCTCACGACAATCCTGAGAGGTAGAGGCTGTTTGAGCCCCTTTTTACACTTGAAGAAACTGAGGCTAAAAGAGATTCCCACAGGGTCACACATCCTAGAGAGCAAAGTATCAGAGTCAAATTTGAACTTGGCTCCTCCTGACTGTATTGTTCAGTCATTGTGGTACCTGGCTGGCCCTCAGAACTTATTTAAAATAGGAAAGAACCAAGTTCTTTACAATGGTTCTGAGAAGAAAAGTGTACACCCTCAAAGGGTCCATGGAGTTCTCAGAATGACTGAAGCGGGCAGAGATCTGGAGGTAGGAAAGCCTCCTGACACTGAGATTTAGTTTTCCAAAACTTGCTGATAAAGTAATAAGGGATCAGTTCTCTAGGTTTAAGTATCTAACAGCTTTGGTTATTTAGCTGCTCCATGAAGAAATTCAGGGCAGATTTCAGCTGTAGGTCATAGCTTCTATCCTTGTCCTCAGAAAGGTTTCTCTGTCTCTCTGTCTCTGTCTCTTTCTCTGTCTGTGTCTGTCTGTCTGTGTCTGTGTCTGTCTGTCTCTGTCTCTATCTCTCTTTTCTCTTCTCTGTCTGTCTGTCTCTCTCTCCTTGTCTCTTTCTTCCTCCCCTTTTCTCTTTCTCTCTCTTTCTCCATCTCCTTCTCCCCCTCCCCCCCCATCTCTCTATCTCTCCCTGTCTCCCCAGGAGTAAGCAGGTTGTGGTTGTTTCTAGAACCAGAGAAGGCAGGCACTTCCCCATGTGATTTAGAAAATTCAGATGAAACAGGGAAGTAAGGGGTCATGGTTGAACCTGGGATGTTTGGGGCACACACAGGAGAGTAGCAGAAGTCAGTAGGGCAGAGAGCACATCTTTGGTTAAAAGTATTTTATTCACTATAGTAAAGTAGGTTATAGAGCTTGGGAGAGATCCAGGGGTAGAAGGGAATGTATCCATTTAGAACTAGACACCCCAGAATCACAGGACTTTCTGGGAAGGAAACTAAAGAAACAGACACATGCTAAGTTTGGGAAAATGGGGAGACCTCAGTCACTTTTATGATAGATAAAATGAGTGACTGCAAAACTGGGAACATGTAGGATTCCCCCTCTCTCCTCAACTGAATTCCTTACCTTGTGATTAACCCTTTGAGAGGATGGAAAGCTGGGGACTTTCCAACAGAGGAACCTCCTCATTCCCCTTCCTCCTCCCATACATACACCATGAAATGAAGGGTGGAGAGGGTGGGAACAGGGGAATAAATGGAGCCTCTTAAATTGATGAGATCTTTGGTGGAAGAGTCAGGGATAGTCTATCTCAGTGGCCCCAACCCATTTGATAAGGAGAGGAATCATAGCCTTCACTGTTTACTCTCAAATCTTTGCCCTTCCATCTTGGGATCCCCATTTCATCTTATAACCTTCCTTTTTTTAGGTTTGACTTCAATCCCTTCTGCTTCATTTAAGCCCGTGTTCAGCCAGTGTGGGATCGGGGCCAAGGGGAGGCAAAGCCAGGAAGAAGGTGAGACAGTGAAGGAGGGACAGAGCAGAATCAGGGGGATGGAGAAACCTCATCATTTACCTTCCAGTTAAGGAGGGTCCAAAGACCACATGGCTTTGAAGGTCTCCAGACAGGGCGATGCATGTTTTTCCTCCCTGGTTTTGAGACTATGGACCTCTGAAGGGAAATCTACCATAGGTCTCTGACATCCCTTTCCTCCCACCCCTAAATCCTGCTTTACTTCTGTCTCCTCGGGCCTCAGAGATAGGAACCTCAACCTCTCTCCTGCCCTAGGCCCCATCCCAGCCAGGAGGGAAAACCCTGGCAAAACCTTTCCATCTGTGGGCAATCCCATTCCAGCAAATAGAGAATCCATCTTAGAGGGCCCAGGGGACTGCTGCTCTGGGAGGGTAGCAGGGAGGAAGGGCCTGGAGAATCGAGGCCGCTCATTTGGGAGAGAAGTTGAAAGAGGAGGGGGCAAAGAGGCAAGAGGAGGCAGCTCATTCCGGGGGTTCTGGAAATGGTAGCAGGGGCTCAACAGGCAAGGAGCTTGAGGAGAGCCAAGACCTACAGAGAATAGGAAGAAAAGGGAGTCAGAAGGAGTGACAGCTGGCATCCTGCAGGTACTCTTAACCTGGGGCCTACAGATACATGTTCAGATTTCAAGAGGTCTGCCAATGTGGATGGGAAAATATATTTTGATAATTGTTTTTCTTTGTATTTTATTTTGTACTTTTAAAAACATTATTTTGAGAAAGGGTCCATGGGCTTCCCCAAATTGCCAAAGGAGTCCTTGATAAAAGAAAGAAGGCTTAAAAACTACTGGATTTGAAGCTAGAGCACCTAAGTTAGAATCTCCAATTACTCATTATTTTCTGTGTGACATTGAGCAAGCTACCAAATCTCTCAGTTTCCTCACCTGTAAAATGAGGCAGTTGAATCATATGCTCTCTAAGGCCCTTCCTATTTCTAATTCTATGAATGTCTTTATTCTCAATTTTTCTCCCTCCTGAATCTCATCATTCTCTGTCTCTTCTTGCTTCCAATCTTTAGCTCTGTATTTGGACCTACCCTGTAGATAAGATTTCTAGTTGCAGCACATTAATGAACTCACTGCGTGATTCCATTCCAATAGGTCATTTAACCTATTTCTATTTCAGTGTTCTTATCTGTAAAATGGAGATAATAATGCCTGCTCTTCCTTGTCTACTTAATAGGTTTGTGAAGTTATTGAACAAGATCACAAATAAATACTTGTTAATAAATTATTAACTAAAATTATTAATGTAAAAATGTTTACCAGACACTATGAAAAATATAAAAATACTTTGATAGGTTAAAAGTGATTTGGCACGAGAGGAACTCTATTGGTTTACGTATTACATTCCTGTTTTTTTCTAGTCCTTTCAAAGCATCCTGGGATGTCAAAGCTAGAAGGATCCTTAGAACCGAGTTCTAACATACTGTTTGATCTGGAAGCAGCCTTACAAGATAAAATATATTGATATGGATAATTAAATTTTAAAAAGACCTCCAACCTCTTCATTTTATAAACAGGGAAATGACTTGCCCAAAATCACACCACCAATTCATAGAAAACCTGGAACTAGATGCCTTATTGATATCCAGATCAAAGTATCCAGATCTACTAGAAGCATAATGATCTCACAGGGTCTTGTGTCCAGGGTTTTGCCCCAGGGTGCCAACCTCTGAGGGAGACGGAGTCCTTTCTCTTCTCAGCAGAGCTGAGACCACCATCTCCAAATCTGATGGTCCTTCTCCAGCCATCAATGAACACCTTGACCCAACTTCCTCATCCAGGGCATCTCGGAACCCTCGGGTGGATCATTATCTTTGCTGTCAACACTTTACCCCAAACTGTTTTTTCCCTACATAAAATAATCCATAGCAATGACTATTTCCTACTACCTCTCATCCTGACTGTACATCCCTTCTTGTAGAAAGTGATCCTGAACTGACTCCCTCTAAAATCCTTGCTTTCCCAGACTCCTCCCCATCTCACCAGCTTTGAGAGCTACAGCTTTCTTTGGCAGTAGAATCAAATGCCCTTATCTATCCAGCTGTATAGATGCCCTTGGGTGAATAGTATATCCTCTCTCACCTGGGAGCTTCCTGAGGACAAGGTCTAAATTTCTTCTTCCCAGTGGATTCCCTCTTGGTGCCTCAGCTGTCATCACAGAGCCATCCCAATCTCCAACCTATCCCCTTAGGGCCTATTTCCTAATGCAGGTGGTTCAGGAGATCTCTAGACCATGAATTCAGGAAAACCAGAGTTCAAATATAACCTCAGACCCTGGATAAATTTCTTCACCTTTTAGAGCCTGAGTGTCTTCATCTATTAAATGATAATAATAGGATCTACCTTCTAGGGCTGTTGTGAGGATCAAATGAGGGGGAAAAAAAAACCATATAATATATATACATATATATTATATATATGGAATACTTTGCAAACCTTAAAGCACTATATAAATGCTAGCTATGATGATGATGATTAATGATGATAATGATAATAATAATAATGTTATTCTCCACCACACCAACTTTCCCAGACATCCCCACAATTTCTTCCCTATAGGCAAGTGTGGTGTGGTAAAAAGAGCTGAGTCAGAACTCAACTGGGTTCAAACCCTGCTTCCAATACATGCTAGCTGAGTGACCTTAACAAAGGTCATTTAACTTTTTTCCATCTTCATTTCCTCATTTGTAAAATGGGGATAGTGGTACTTGTCTTTACTTCACCTAGTTGCTGTAGGGAAAGTATTTCAAAGCTTCAGAATAGCATAAATGATTTCTTACCCAGCTTATCTGATCCCAAAGTAGCCTCCTTGCTTAGGAAGGAAGAATATTAAGAGTGGGTGGGTGCCCTGCTCCCCAAAAGGGCAGCTTCAATCCAGAATCTGAGTGTTCAGGAATGTAGCTGCTTCTAAATTCAGTGAATAGTATCCTTATGTTCTTTTTTGGGGGGCTGAGGGTCAGGGAAAATAGATGTAATCTCAAAAACAATAGCTGAAGACAGTTATGGAGTATTTTGGGACTTTTCCCCCTAAGATGGCATAATAGATAAAGCACCTAGTCTGGAATCAAGAAGAATAGAGTTCAAATGTGGTCTTAGACACTGCTGTGTGAGCCTGAGCAAGTCATTTAACTCTGTTTCCTCATCTGTTAAATTAGCTGGAAATGGAAATGGTGAACCTCTTCAGGATTTTTGTGAAGAAAACCCCAAAAGGAGTCATAAAGAAAGGACACAAACAAAAACAATAATAACAACAACCCCAAACTACTGGAAAATAGAGAAGTTAAGATGCTGTAGGGCATTTCCAGGATGGGGGGATGGGAGGAAGGGAGCAGGCAGGGCTGCCCAGGAACTCTGTCTAGCTCTGTTTCTGGACTACATGTCCATGCAGGTCCTGAGACAGTCCCACACCCACTGTGCCAGCAGACTCACCTGGGCCCACGTTCCAGGAGCCCGCTGGGGAGACTGAGAGAGTTTTCTGTAACCCAGCACTGACTGAAAGGATTCCTATGTCCGGAACACAGCCGGGAGTAACTAAAGGCACCTTTTTGTATGAAAGTTGATAGAAATGGGAAGGGTAGGAGAGAATGATGGAAATTTGGATATTGGAGAGGAACCAAACTTTCTGGGCTTTCCAGAGGTTGGGTAGCCATTCACAGAGGGGAACAATTCGAATCTCCACAAAAACCCCAAATGAAACATCCTCCAGCCTGAGTTTCTGCTGTACTTTAAGATTCTCCTGTCTCTTTCCAGAGCCACTCACGGGGTTCACTGCTGCTGCTTCCCTTCTTATCTCCAGGGGGCTGCAGGGGACTGGGGGGGCTCCGCTGCCCAGCCAGCTGTTCCATAATTGCCCGATGGGTGAACAGAACGGTGTGGAGGAGCTAGAAGGGAAAAGATCAAGGCTACAAAGGCATCCTAAGAATATCTGAAATGAGTGGCTGGGAAGGGACTGGTTAAATGTGGAGGAAAAGAGGTTAGGATGACCCTCGAGCAAGGAACAGAATCTTGGAGGGAGGTACACTGGGAGAGAATGAGGCTCCATGCCTACCTCACTCTGCACGCCGATGGGCACCAAGGCTGGACCATACATGGCCGGGGCACCCAGCAACAGAGGGGGTGGGGGTGGGGGCCGCATGTCCCACAGTGGATAGTTGACAACAATGAGTTTGCTGAAGTTGAATTTATAAGTAAACCTCTTGCCTTTGGTCTTGTGCAGGATTCTCTTATTGTAGTAATATCTGGAGAAGACAAGGCTGGGGTTAGAATGAACCAGAGATGGCCCATTTTTTGGACCCACCAGCTATTTTACCCTTATTTCAGAAACATCTCATTGTACATATTTACATTTTTTAAAAAAGATTTAAATATATGGCCTCAAAGGGCATGACCCTGAAGGAGAGGAAATTATTAGAACTCAGTTCCAATAGAATCAGAAACTAGAACTTAGAACTTTTCCTTAACCCGGAGGTTACAGACTCAGAGAGCCCAGTTTCTCTGTCTCTCTTCCCCATCCTTCCCTGACCTGAGGGCCCGGCTCAGCTTGTCATAGTTCATCTGTGGTTTACACTTTCTTCGGCCCCAGAGGCGGGCCACTTCGTCTGGGTCCTTGATGACAAACTCTCCATACTCTCCCTGCTGCCAGGCAATGACATGGCGGAACTCTTCTTTCTGAAGTAGTTCCAAGATGAAATGCCACAACTGGATCTGCCGGGAGCCTGGGGAGGACTCTGCCTTGTAGGCCCAGTCAGGGAAAGCCAAGCCTGGGGGGGATAAGACAGCAAAAGACATTTTACCCAGCACTTTCTCATAAGCAGTTGTCCAATAATGGGACTAACCTCCCTATGAGGGTAGAGTAGAGATTTGGAAAAAGGGATCTCTTAGGGATGGACTAATATGTAGAATAAGACATATTTTTGGGACATGGCCAACATGAGAATTTGTTTTTGCTTTACTCTGTATATCAGGAAATTGTCCAGTCAATTTCAGTCTTGTCTGACTCTTTATGACCCTATCTGGGGGTTTCTTGGCAAAAGTACTAGACTGGTTGGCCATTTCCTTCTTTAGCTCATTTTACAGATGAGGAAACTGAGGCAAATACAGTTAAGTGACTTGACCAGCTAGTAAGGATCTGAGGCCAGATTTGAACTCAGATGTTTCTTCCTGATTTCAGGCCCAATACTCTGTCCACTGTATCATCTAGCAAAGTTCAAAATCAGCCTCAGACAATAGCTGTGTGATTCTGGACAAGTTACTTAACCTCTAACTTTCTTCATCAATAAAATGAAGAAAATAATAGTACTGACCTCCTGGCTTGTTGTGGGTATCAAATGAAATAATAATTGTAAAGCACTTTAAAAATCTTAAAATGCTGTATGGCTGTTAGCTATGATTGTCATTTGTTATAAGGAGTTTCTTTTTCTTTTTCTCAGAGTGGAATGAAAAATATGCTTGATAATTTTTTAAAATTTTAATTTAAAAGTATTTTAAAATATTTTCAAAATGGAAAAGAGGAACTCTGACTGAATTAAAGAAAGGGGTTCCTCTGGTCAGGGGGATGATATACTGTGGAAGAGGGGTGATGGGTTGAGAAGCTTCTTACCTGAGATCCAGTAGGAATTGGGAACTGGGGGGATGCCCTCAGCCAGACAGTGGCAGTGCATTGTCCACTCCTAAGGAAGAAAGCTCTGTCTGTCCAAGCCTTGGGAGGGAAGGAGGACTAATTAAGAGGGGGAGACAGAGAGAAGAGATAAAGGGAAACTCAGAGAAAAGGGGGGGATATTGTGTAAGGAATCAGAGATGGAAAGAAAAAGACAAAAAAAAGAAAGAAAAGTGGAAAGAAAGAAATACAGGGTTCAGAGGGAAAGAAATTAAAAATGGATTAGGTTAAGGGGAAAAAGGGAAGAAAGAGGAGGCGTATTAGAGGAGAATAACTATGACCCAGAGCCAAGAAGTTTCCCTCATTTCTCCAGCGGCTACACCTCAGATTGGGGCACCATAATAACCCAGAGCCTGGGGTGGTGGTGGTGGTGGTTAGCCACTTAAGTAGATGGAGCAGGGTAAAGAGGGGGAAGAGAGAAAAGTCTTCTTCTGTCCTTCTTCCACTCTGATCCCCCTTCCAATATCAAAGGATTTAGAAAAAGAGAAAGCCCTTCCCTTCTACTAAGGGCTTAAGGGGATTGAGGTTTTCCAACCGAAGACTAGAGGAGATGTAATTAATCTCACATTCTCTTTTTTAAAGTCAGTGCTGGGAGTGTGGTATGGATAGAAAAGGAAGGATAAGATACACACCCACATGGGGTAGATCTCAGATCCCTGAGAATTTATACATCTAGGAAGAGAAGAAATGATATGGAATTCACCCATAGCTGGCACATGGGAGATCTGAAAATGAGTATAACAAATATTTGCCTTCTGGATGGAATTTTCATGGGGTAGGAATAGAGAGGCAGGAAGGAGCCACACAATCCAGAGATAAGCTGAAAAAAGGAAATAATATAATTAGAAGATTGAGGTTAGATCTTAGGACTTTCCAGTAAAAAAGGACAAAGTAGGTAGGAAGCAAGAAGAAGGAACATTATAGAGTTTCTTTCTTTTGGAACTTTCAGTGCAAAGGAGATTTTTGTCTGATTTCTCAGTTTTGTCTAATAGCAAGATCAGATAATTTCTTCCCTTAAGTTTCTCTCTGTGATAAGATTTAACATAACACCCAATTACAATCCTAAGTGTTAGAACAAAAAGAATCTTAGGGATTCCCTTGTCCGACCTTCCCATTTCATATTATAGAAAGCTTAGATGACAAGATGTAAGGGATTTGACCCTCACATAGAGGGTAGTAGAGTTGTATCTACTTCCCAGTCTCTCATTCCAATATTGTTTTCATTCCATGATGGCTACCAGATCGAGGACCTGATTGGTATGACTTAGTCATACCTGTAGGGATGGCCTTGGAGTAGGAGGTCCAAGATTCAAATCCTGTCTCTCACATATACTGGCGATATAACCATAAACAAATTAACTGACTCTTCGGTACATTTGGCAGCTCTCTAAGACTATAAATTATTTGTGAGTTATTTATCAGCATTGGTAGAAGGGAATTGCCATACCAGGAGTTCTAACACTGATAGAATTCCAAGTGTGGATCAAAAAAAAAAAGCACAAATCTATTTGAGATGTATAAAAATGAGCTCATGTTTACATTGCTGATAAACAAAAGGGATCATGATCACCTCATTCAACCCCTTCATTTTATAAATAAGGAAGTTGAGGCCCAAAAAGGGGACATGACTTCCTCAGAAGCTGAGAATTCCCAAGTACTCCCTTCTAAAGAATCTGATGGCATTTTACAAGCCCATATGCATTCTAGGTTAAGAACCTAACTTTACAAATGGGAAATGTAAACTTACCCCCATGGCTGAAGCAAATGATTGCCTCTTATCTCTGTCAGTCACCAGGAACCCAGACTATGTTCCCTAAGAATTACAGAACTTTAGAAGAGAGAACAATTGTATGGTGTAGGCAGTTCTGACACTACCATCAAAGAACTGTGTAATCTCAGTGAAAAGTCAATGAGAAGCCAGTAATCTAGACCTCTGGAAAAAGGAATCCGAAAGTGAATAAGATGTTTGGAAAGACAGTTGGGAGACAAATTGAGGAGTACTTTCATATACACTGCGCTCAGATGTTTGTGTTTTAACCTAGAAACAATAGGAAGCCATTGATATTTTTGAGTAAGGGACTGATATGATCAGAAATGAGTTTTGGATTTTTTTTCCCTAAGGCAATCAGGGTTAAATGACTGGTTAAGACAGGGTTAAATGTCTGAAGTCAAATTTGAACTCAGGTTCATCTGATCTCATGGTCAAAGCTGGCAGCTGAGTGGGGCAGTGGATAAAACACTGGCCCTAGAGGGGTCCAGTGTTTTTTTTTTTTTTTTTTGTTTTGTTTTTTTTTTTTATAATAAATTTTATTTTATTTAATAATAACTTCGCATTGACAGAATCCATGCCAGGATAATTTCTACACGACATTATCCCTTGCAATCACTTATGTTTCGTTTTTTCGAGGGGTCCAGTGTTGATCTGACAAAGGAGGAGGTTTCTTTGCTCCTCCAGACTGAAGAAGACGATGAAATCCTGATTCTCTGGACTGATCGACATTTAAAATCACTTTCCACCCACTAAAATCCCCCTCCATAATACCCTCCTTTTGTTTTTTCTGTATCCTTTTCCTCCATCTCCTTGCTGCAAGTGGTAGTTTCTTCTGTTGTATATTTATTCCAGCTCAAGTCTGACCTCAGACACTGACTATGACCCTTGTCAAATCACTTAATTCTAAATTCCTTGTTCCAAAAAAAAAATCTTAATTTGGCAACTGAGTAGAGACTAGATCAGAGAGGGAGCAGGATTGGAAGCAGGGATTTCAGGGTCTGGACTGTAAATTGGAAAATTGCTCCTTATGTGAAACCTCAGACAACATTCCTCTACAGCCTGGTCAACTGTAAGGATGATCCCTGAACTGGGATCTGATATTATTGTCCATGCTATGATTCCTCTCCTGCCCCCTCCACCCTTCTCCAGAAGCTCTTCCCCTTTGTGATGAGCTCAGCATCATTCCCCCCTCCAGCCACAGCCGCAGGACCATCTCCCTGGCCTGAGCCCACAGAGAGTATTGAGAACCATAAATCATAAAGGATCATAACCTAATCGTGAATGATCGAGGTGGGAGGGGGCCAAATCTCTTTACTTAGTTTGCTATGTTTCTAGGAGGCAAGCAGAGTCTGGACAACAAGTGAGGATTATTATGGGATTATGTGTATAGCTATGATATTAATAATTTCTTCTGTCAATATCAGCTTCTACTATCACAGTTATGATTATTAAGTCATTCTCATAATAACAATGCAGATGAAGATAATAGTGATGATTTATAAAGACTGAGGCTTTGTTGGAGCTTTGAAACCAGAGAGATTGGATATTGGAGCAGAAATAATGGATCAGAACAGCAGTTCCCATTTATACAAACCCTTTAAGGATTATAAAACACCCCATCCTTCAAAAACCCTTTGAACTAGGTAATAGGAATCTGAGGTATTGCCCCCGTTTTTACTGATATGGAAACTGAGTCTCAACGAATTGACATCATTGTTCTTGGTCGCAGGATAAACATCAGAGTCAGGACTGGAACCCGATTCTGAGTCCTTAGTTTTTTTCATTAGACCACTTTGTCAGTCAGTTGATGAATCAATACGGTCAGAGGAGGACTGGGAGGAAGCACTAGAGGGGGAGGGAGAAGCTGGGAGGTTGAGACCTGGGTGGTGAGAAACTCTGTAGAAATTCTTGATTCAAACTGTATCTTCCTTATAAGAGGAAGTAATTAAGGGAGACAGAGAGTGAGAACAGAGGAATAGGACAGACAGAGGGGATGACAGACACACAATCAGAGATAGACGGAGAAGCAAAGACCACACCGACGTGGGGGTGAGGGGAAAGAGCTTTTTTAATAATCAAAGTGGCTCCATTGCATAATCTGATCAAACAGATGAAATCTGACAAAATTAGACAAAAAGTCATTGTTATGTTGACAAAGAAAATGTTTAATTTACCTGAAAAATGTAAATTTGGTGGCCCATATGTAAAGATAGGGATTGGGTAATCAGAGATAGAGGAAAATCAAAACAGAGAAAGTGAAAGACAGAAAAACAGAGAGAGACAGAGAGAGAGACAGGGAGGAGACACCGAGATGGAAAAGCCAGATTAAGAAAGGAGCCAAGAAACTTTAGATAGAATACAGACCTGGGTGGAAGAAGAAATAGAACATGAGGGACAGGACAGACACCATTTAAACTAAAGAGAGAAACGTGACGGGTTTTTTTTTTTTCTTCCCCCAGCTCAAATTGTATAATTCTAGAGAGAGACCCACAGGGGAAAATAGGGATGGAGGAAGAGACAAAGAGAGTCAGAGAGAAATCCCCCAGAGAAAAAGAGGTAGGCCTCCTGGGGGAGATTTCATGCTTGTTAGCATTGAACAAATGAGCCTCCTTCCCCAGTTACCAGCACCCCTCCTTCCCCTGATCCGTATCCCTCCCAGCTACACACCTCCTCCCAGTCCCCAATCTGATTAGAAGACTAGGGGCTGGGCCCCTTTACTTCTGTTTGATCTTCTGCCCCGAGTGGAGGCCCCTCCCGAGACCTTTCTTAATGCTATTAGCTAAAGCTGCTTAGGGGATGAGAGCCAAAGGGCAGGGAGGGAAGAAGGGAGGGGGCTGGGGGCCCCCAAACCAGCCACCTTTCCCCCTTTTGGAGACTCGAGGATAGAGGCCAGACTGCCCTTTTCTTCCTCCTCTCCATCCACTGCTCCGATCACTTCAAGAGGTGTGGGGGGGGAGGGAGGGTTTAAATGCCAGGATGGTAAGGCTGGGCAGGCTGGTAGGGAACCCCCCGCGTTGTGTCCCTCCTCCGACCTGATCCAAGTACAAGGTTATCCTTCTGGCTTTGGCTGTTTGTCTTGCTTTCTGTTTTGCTTTAAACCAATCTTTGTGTTTGTCTAGCTCTGTTTTTCTTTTCCCTTTCCTTCTTAAAAAAAAAAAAAAAAAACCAACAAAACCAAAAACAAAAAACAGCCCCCCATCTCTTACTTCCATCCACTTTTGGCAACTAGGAAGCACTTTGTTCTGCGCACCCAACATCCTTCCCCCTGCAGTACCTTTCCACTCCCCACCCCCACTCTCTAGATGAAGTCTAATTCTCTCTGAATTTTTTCAGTATGTAGGATGCTTTCCCCACTTAGCTGTCTCTTCTAAGTCTAGGACTTCACCTCTTGTTTTACTGAGGTAACCAACTTCCACCAACTTGTCCCAGGTTTCCTGCTCCCTCCCATTTCCCCCAATCTTGCTGAAGTCGGGGGCCCATCCCTCCTTCTCCGAGCCTTCTCCTCCCTCCTCCCTGCCCCTGCTGACTCTTGGCTCTCAGGTCTCTGGGGGCCTTGGGATTTAAAAGGTTTGTGTAACTCTGTGGAGCAGAAATCCAAACCGAGACCCCCCACGCCAGCTCACTCCCCCCAGCCCACAGCAGGCTGGGTGGCTGAAGGTCACAGAGAAAGTCACTTACACGAGCCCAGAATATCCCTTCTAATTTCCGTGGCCTGGGCTAAGGGGCTGGGGGTGGAGGGAGGAGAGAGGGGAGCCTAGAGGGACAGCAGGGATAGCCATCCTCATGGGTTAAACAGACAACAAAGGCTCTCTCTCCTGTCCGGTGCTCTGTCTTCCTTTTTTCAATCTGGACTTTTTAGGTATTTGCTCACTTTCTCCTTCATTGCATTTTATTCTATTTCTTCCTCTCCCTCTCCCTATCTGTCTCTATGTAAGTATATGTGTTTACCTCCCCTTCTCTTTCCACCTCACCTCCTCTCTCCCCTCTCTCTTTTCCTTTCTCTCTTCTCTTCTTTCCTCTCCTATCTCTTTCTCTTTCATCTTCACTTTTTTCCTTCCCTTTCTCTTCCTTTTTCTCTGTGTCTGTCTCTGTGCCTCTATTTCTGTCTCTCTCTGTCTCTCTCTGTCTGTCTGTCTATCTCTCTCTTTTTCTCTGCTTTTGTCTCTCTGTCTGTCTCTGTTTCATTCTCTCTGCCTCTGTCTCTGTCAATCCGTTTCTCTGTCTCTGCCTCTGTTTTTTTCCTCTCTCTGCTTCTGTCTCTCTGCTTTTTTCTCTCTCTGCTTCTGTCTCTCTCTGTCTCTCTCAGTCTCCCTGTCTCTGTCTCTACCTCTGTCTCTGTCTATCTGTTTCTCTTTCTCTCTCTGCCTCTCTCTGCTTCTGTCTCTCTGTCTCTCTCAGTCTCCCTGTCTCTGTCTCTACCTCTGTCTCTGTCTACCCGTTTCTCTCTCTCTCTCTGCCTCTCTCTGCTTTTTTCTCTCTGCTTCTGTCTCTCTCTGTCTCTCTCAGTCTCCCTGTCTCTGTCTCTACCTCTGTCTCTGTCTATCTGTTTCTCTTTCTCTCTCTGCCTCTCTCTGCTTCTGTCTCTCTCTGTCTCTCTCAGTCTCCCTGTCTCTGTCCCTACCTCTGCCTCAGTCTTCCTCTATCTCTCTGTTCTTGTGTCCTTCTGGCCTTGCACTGTCTCTATCTCTGGTTCTGTTTTTGCTTGTCTTTTTCTTTTTCTCTCCGTCTCCAGATGATTTCCTCAAATTTAGAAACTGAACTCCAACACGTAGGTTCCTGGTAAATCACTGCTCTTTCTGTAACTTAGGAGATGAGGGTGGGAAGAGGGAAGGGAGGGTCACTAAATTGCCCAAAGCTTTTTTTTTATTTTTTATTTCTACTACATTCTCGCCCTACTGCCCAGCCCCTTGAACTCTTTCCCAGTTGGGTGGTGAGGGACAAACCTGCTGCATTTCTAGTCCTATTGCTGACTCCCTCGGTCATTTTCATAGTAGCGTGGTAAAGGACAAATCTGATCATTATCCATGCAATAGGAGATCCCCCAGTCTGGGTACTCCCTGACTCTCCCCCTAAAGGACAAGAATTCCCCACCAGAGCTGGGAAGCTGAGGTTTCAGAGGGGCCAGGCAGGAGGAAGAGGAAGTGAAAGTCGCTAGCTAGGGACGAGGCTCTGAGGATGAGGTGGCCCTGTCAGCTGCAGATGCTGAGTAACTGGGACCCAGACGTCAGCAGGTGCTGGCTTGAGGTCACTTCTCATGCACTCCTCAGACTTTGGAGTCTGACTCACACAGATTCCAATACCCAAACAAACCTCATTTTAAATCTCAAATCCAGCTTAAACCCGGACACCCTTCCCCCTCAAGTTTCATCTTGATGTCCACTCAGACCTGAACCCCAATCTTAAATCAAGCTCAGCTTCAATCTCCACGCAACCCAACCCCCATTGGACAAACCCAAATTCCAAAACTCAGTTCCAGTCTCGATCCAATACCCAACACAACCCTCAGTGTGACCCCCCAAACCTAAACAACCTCAAAATCAATCATAGATCTAACTCCAGGGCTAACGCTTATCTCACCCCACCCTAAACTAAATCCAAATTTCAACTCAACTCTCAAACCAAATCCCAGTCTCAAATCAGGTTCTAAACTGTGTTAAAGTCAATAACATCCTATTTTTTTTTGCCCATCCTTATCCCTTACTACCTGTAGGCCTCAGTTTCTCCTTGTCAGGGAAGGGAGATAGATACCTCTGGTCTTGTTATGTAGTCCCCTGGGAAGAGAAGGGACTTTTTGTCTGAAATGGCTAGAAACTTTTCTTCTGCTCTTCTCTTGGTTCTGAGATCTAAGGATGTGCAAGGACTACAGAGGTAGGAAGGGGGGATATGATGGGAATCCCTTCCCTTAGGAACCAAAGGGCCATGGAACTCTGATCTTCTTCCTGGATCCCCTTTCCTAAGTCCCTCTGTAGGTAACACAAGCAGGGAAGCCATAGGAGACAATTAAGGAATATCTCGGTGACTAGGTCACTAGGTGACTAAAGAAAACTCAGTCACCTTTGGCTTTCTTTCTGACTGACTCCTTTGAGAAAGTGTCTAGGGACTGAGAAGGGAGAAAGAGTGGTTAGCTCTTGAGAGGTAGCTGGACTGCTTCTTACAGCCGAGGAACTTTCCAGCCCATCTGCTGCTAACCTTGGATTTCTCTTGCCACCTGTCCTTCCCATGCCCTTGGAGCCAGATTCGTCCCCCTCTGATCAGCTCTTCCACCTGATGCTCACACTCACCAGTTGTATCTCAGTTTGACAGGTATATGACAGGGACACAGAACTTTAGGGAATGAGAAAAAAGCTCCTGAATTTGATCCACTAGGGTTTCTGCCTGATCTTTGACCATCCTAATTCCTCCAACCTTTGGTACAACCAGCTTCTCTGAGGTCAAATACTTTCCCCCGAATGATGGAGAGACAGCAGGATACAGGAAGGTAGCAGAAACTGTCCCTTCTTCAGCATCTCTGCTCTAAAATATGGATTCACAGCTGTTCCATATTAGCCTTCTGGGATCTTCCCTCTCAGGGGTTCCCACTTCTGGCTCCACAATTATCTTGTATCTAGGGAGGTTAAGTGCCTGTCATTTAAGTGAATTAGGTGTCCTAATCCCCTTACTCACCCCTCCACTATTACCCTCTTACTTCTCTCATTTGCCCCATATCAGGTTCTATAGTTGCCCAATATCTAAAAGGCCCTTTTATCCCCTTAGATGGGCTTGCTTCTCTTGGTTTCTATTCCTACTTAAGCCTGGAGTCTCTTTAACCCGATGGCTCCATCCCTTGCCCCTTAACTGTTCCACATCTGGGGGAAAGACCCCACCATTCAGGTGAGTTTTCTGCACCTTCCCCTCACCCCCCCCACCCCAGCTACAGACCCTGTCCCTTACCTCAGTGCAGCCGCCCGCCTCCGGCTCTCTGTCTGGTTCCCTCTCCCGCTCTGTGCTTGCGACCCCCTCGTCTCATCACACGCCGTGTTAGGGTTACTTAAAATGAGAGCGGGATCTCCAAGCTCCCAGGGGAGCTGCTGTGGTTTTCAGACAATAGCATTAACCCTTTGGGGGCCGGAGACACCACTATTCCCCACCTTACCCCCTTGATTCTGTCCCCAGTTGCCTGATACTACTCTGTACACTCACATCGGGAAATTGCAGCTTTGCCCTCCACTTCTGGGGGAAGGGGACTTCTCCCTTCACATCCAGCTGTCTGCCTTTGATTCAGATCACACACAATATTAGAAGAATGGGGCAGAGGGTAAGGGTGGAGGTGACCATCTCCTCCAAAATCTCCAGGGAAGGCTGTGCCCTAGTTACTCTGAATTGACAGGAAGTCCTTCTAGCTTTCTAACCTCCATCCCTCTCAAGATGCAATACTATTCCCCTTGCATTTTGCTTTCTTCCAGATTAACAGAGAATCCTTTTCTTAATCCTCAGAACCCATGGGCCTGGGTCATCAACTCTCCTTGACTTCTCCCAGCTGTGTTTAATTTTCTGGTTCTAGCTCTAAATAATAATTTATCAAGAATGACTACTACTGATGGACTCTGTCCCTTTGTTAAAGAATCTTTAAGCATGTAATACACAGATTTCTTTTCACAATTCTCCAGGATGCAATTAACTCTTCCTCCATTTAGGAAGGAATGGAGGTTAGATATAGTGAAGAACTTTCAGTGGTGCAGCTAGAAGTCTGGGAATTAGGAAAGTAAGCTCTGCAAATGGGGGAAGAGCACAGTTAGCTTACAAGCCAAAGATGTGGGATGTAATTGGATGGGGAGTGAGGGAAAAGGAAGGGATGAAGGGAGAGGAAGGGGAAGAAGGGAAGGCCAGGGGGAGTTAAGCAGTTGACTTGAGGCCACACAGCAAGATCTTGGAAGCTGATAGGATCCTACCTGGAGTCCTTCAGCTCCAGAGGGTAAGAATCTGAGGAAACTTGAAGACTGTACTGGCTAGGTCCAATATCCCCAGGCAGGAGGGGAGGAGAAGATTGATGGCTGTCACTGAGAGAATCGATGCCATTTTATTTTTTTGATTCTTTTCTCTGAGATACCGAGCCCTCTCCCCAACCTCCCTCCCTCATTACCCAGGGCCCCTCCCAGCACCTCGCTGATCGAGATGGGAATGGAGGGCCATGGAATTAAATTCTGGGGGTGGTTTTCTGGTTAAATCAACCGAAGCTAACATGATGGAAAGGGGGATGACGAGAGAAAAAGCTGATTGATGGAAAAGATGGGAGACAGGCAGGGGTGGAGGGTGGGGGGTGTGCAGAGAAGACCTGGATGGGATTCTCCTGGGAGGGGAGGGGTGAATTGTTCTTCCCAGGGCACAGTGAGAGGACAGGGGATGAAGCTGGAGGGATGGAGGTTAGACAGCAGGAAGGATGCTTCAAAGAGGCAGAATGGGCAGGAGGAGGCAATGATGTATTCATACCTAGACTGATCAGAAGACTTGGTTCAAATCCCAATTCTATGTCATCTTTGGCAAGTCACTTAAATTCTTTGGGTTTCAGTTTCTTCATTTGTAAAATATATATTTGTGTATGTGTGTGGGGAAATAACAGGTTTCAGACATGGGAAGAACCTTCCTCTAAAATAAGGGTTTGTTACCTTTTCTGTAGTCCCTTTTTGATCTGACAAAGGCTAGGGATCCCTTTTCAGAATAATGATTTTAAAAGCATAAAATAACATAAATGTGATAATAAGTATGAGATAAACACAAACAGAATAAAAAGGCATAAAATAAACGTAGGAAATGGTTTATTTCAAAATGGTTGTTAAAGTGTACTTTTAGAAATATTCATAGGACCCAGAGTAACAATGCTTGTTTTTTTTTTTTTTGGTTAGAATATAGAAAGACTTCTTGGAGAAGTGGGGTGGAGAATGGAGAATGGAGGTGGAAAAGAATTCCAGACCTCATCACTGAAAGGGTTAAAGAGAAAGGGTTGGAAGGTAGATTGCAGTAAGGACTCTATATGTGACCAGTAAGCTATGGGTATTCCTTTTCCATGGCTACTATGAGCATTCCATCTTCATGATACTCCATTATATTTTATCTGTTTAATAATATTTCTTTTCCATTAGGTTCAGAAGCAGAGGACTAGGTTATATCAGGAGGGAAGTGAAGAAAATTTGGGGAAGGGGTTTTAAAAAAAACAACCCTCTCCCTTGCCACCTCCTGAGGTCTCAGGGAGAACTTGGGAGCCAGAGTAGAGTCAGAAAAAGGACAGTCTAACCAAAGGTTGGTACAGTGAATAGAGTTCCTGGTGTGGCGTCAAGAAAACTCAAATTTCTGAGTTCAAATCTGACACTTACTAGCTCTGTGGCCTTGAGCACACTGTTTGCCTCAGTTTCCTCATCTGTAAAGTGAGCTGGAGAAGGAAATGGCAAACTACTCTAGCATCTCTGCTAAGAAAACCCAAATGGGATCACAAAGAGTCAGGCTGAAAAACAATTGAACAATAATAAATTGAGTTATTAGAATACTTATCATTCGGTTCATCCTTTTTCTCTGCTCAGGGAATTCCTTCCCAAGGTTTTTGGGGAAAGCTGGTATCTGGAAGCTTTCCTTGGAAGGAGCTACAATCATCTTCTGCTCTCCCACTGTGTGGCCCCTACAGGGAAGTCCTTATGGTTTCACCTCAAGTCTTTTTTAGACAGGAAAAAAAAGGAGAGAAAAAAGAGTAGCATTACTGGTTATATTCCTTTCTCTAATCCTAGAATTTTTATCATCCCTCTGCTACTCCACTCCTGACCCTTTCCATCTTCTTTTATCTTTGATGTAAATGAATAGGTAGAAGCTGTTCCATGCCAGGGGTAATTTGTGGGACATTGATTGGAGTCCTGGCTCTGCTATGTACTGCCTCTGTGATCTTGAGCAAATCATTTAAATGCTCTGTGCCTCAGTTTCTTCATCTGTAAAAAGAATCTTAGAATTAAATGATTGCTAGTTACCTTAACACTGCCAAATCATCAATCCTATTTTCTCTGTCCTGTCAATAATCCTTCTCTAAATTGTACCCCATAGAAATGAATGTGAACTATTTGCATTTTTGTTTTTCTTCACGGGTTATTTTTATCTTCTGAATCCAATTCTCCCTGTGCAACAAGAGAACTGTTCGGTTCTGCACACATATATTGTATCTAGGATATACTGCAACATATCTAACATATACAGGACTGCTTGCCATCTAGAGGAGGGGGTGGAGGGAGGGAGGGGAAAAATTGGAACAGAAGTGAGTGCAAGGGATGATGTTGTAAAAAAAATTACCCTGGCATGGATTCTGTCAATATAAAGTTATTATTAAATAAAATAAAATAAAATTTAAATAAATAAATAAATAAATTGTACCCCATATTGACTCAGTATTCTTGCTTGGCTCTTACTGGATCAGGGGTCTTAATCTGGGGTCTGCAAACTTAAAACATATATATATATATGTATATATATATATGTCATATATATTGTATGCATATAGATATATACAAATATAATTATATGAAATAAGATATAATTAATATATAGTTATATGTAACTGTAATATAGAAATAATTTATATATGGCAATATATAACACATTATTATATGATAATACATATAAAACTATATTATAATATAACTGATTTCTTTTAAAATCCTATGAATTTTTTTATTCTGAGAAAAGGTCCATAGGCTTTACCCGACTCCCAAGTGGGTCTATGACACACAAAAGAGGTTAAGAATCCCTCTATACAGAATCTTCCAAAAATCTCTCTTATGCAATCACCCTCCTGGCATGAGTATAGAAGAGGGAAGTAGTGCCAGTTTTAACCCACAGCTAAATTTAATCCTCACCCCTTCACAGTGGAGTAGTAAGAAAGAGCAATGAACATAAATCAAAAGACCTGAGTTCTAATTTAGGTTCAGCTGCTAAATTAAGGTAGGTTTAGGATGTTTAACACAATTGTTTCCCTTCAGTTTCTTCATATACAAAATGAGGAGATTCAATGAGTTGGTCTGTAAGGACCCTCTGAGTGCATCCAGTGAATCTATGAATTTTGGTAATCTCAGGTTCAATCATTACTGTGGAACTTTCTCCAAAAACAGATCAGGGACAGCCCAAAGAGGCCAGACCAATGGACCAACAATCTGCCCTGGTTCGGAGATGGAGAAGTCCAAACAAACTTGTGGTATTTTCAGATTCCCCCAATCATGCAAATGTCCCATTGCATTCAGGTTGAAACCCAGCTTTTCACTAACTAACCTAAACCAAACTCCTTCTCTCCCAGATGAGATTTTAAACTCCTGGAGACCAAGTTGAGCTTGATCTTTAGCATCCAATACAATGTCCTTCACTCAATGGGAAATAAATGTGTTAAATGAACGGGGCTGACTCTAAATCAATCCCTTGAATTTCATCGGAATTCTAAACCCAACTCCAATATTTTGAAAAATGCTTGTGCTGAATGGACCTATCCCTAAACCAACTCCCTATTCTACCTTAATAGAAATCCCCAACCCTGATCCCTTTACCATTCACATTCTTTTATTGTTCATTCATTCACTCAGCAGTGTACAAAGGCACATTTCTGGGTTCCAAGAATACAAAGACAAATCCAACAGGGGCCCTGGTTTCAAGGAATCTTCATTTTATGGAAGGATAACTTATCATACAAAGGCTACTGAGATAAATGCCAAGGAAAGATCCAGTCAAGGTATTGGGGAAAATTTGAGGAAAGAGATCATTTTCAACTGGATGGGCCAATGAAGGCTTCATGGTCATGATATCTGAGCTGGCTTTTTGAAGGATTACTACCCTCTTCATCATTTCTTCATCCTCTATCCACTCTTTTTGTCCCTAACCCTATTCTATCTTGATGTCTATGACAAATTATTCTTTTTTTATTCCATGGGTGATCCCAATCAACTTAACCATGTTAGTTTACTCCAACTGAATCCCAGTTAAATCCAGTTAGCTCCAATTGGTAATGATTATGAGGCTAATAATATCTGACATTTATATAGCACGTCATAGCTACAATGTACTTTTTATTCATAATCTCATCTGATTCTCACAACCACCCGAGAAAGCAGTTAGGAAAAATTCTGATTTATAGATAAGGAAACTGAGGCAATCAGCATAGTAAGTGACTATGTGAGCAATGACTCTGTGAATAACCTTCTTTTATAATCATGTCAGAAAGGAAATTGTATGAAAAAAAGATTTTCAGAAGGCTCTGTATAGAGGGATTCTTAATCTCTTTTGTGTGTCATAAATCCCCTTGGGAGTCTGGTGAAACCTATGGATCCTTTCTTAGAATAATCTTTTTAAGTACAAAAAATAAAGTTCATAGAATTTTAAAAGAAATCAGTTATGATATGATAGTTATCAATATATTAATTAATATATAATTATATTACACTATTAATATATAATATAATTAATAATAATATAATATATGCATATATATGTAAAATATATATACATGTGTATCTATAAACATATAGATACACATATATATGTTTTAAGTTATGTGTTTAACTTTGCAGACCCCAGATTAAGGCTTCCTGATCATCTCCATTCATGCATTCTTGGATACCACTAGACAGAAGCCATGACTGTGAGCTATTTTCTGATTTTTTTTTAGTTATGGAGTCATTCAAAAGAAAGCATATGTTTATTTTAGGTAATGAAACATGGTAAAGGTGGTCTTTTAAAGGACAAAAGAAGAGAAGAAAATTGTCCTATTTTGTGACCACAATTTTTGTTCAAAAAATATGGTGGTTTTACTACATTTGATCACAAACTCTTCCCCAAATTGCCTCCCATTACCTTGCCTCTCATTCTTTTTGGTCACTCTGACTCAGGAGCTGGTTGGGCAGAAAAGAAAGCTTTGTATATATTATCTTTCATTTTAAAAAAATCATCTGTTCTCCTTCTATGGAAGTAAATTGCATTCATTCTGTTCCTTCATACAATATGCTTTAAAATGATCTTATATTATACTTCATAAAATTTATTAATTTGTAAGCTTCTTGAGAGCAGAGAATGTGTGTATATTATTAATAAATGTTCAATTGGCTGAATGATTCCAACTCCAATCTCTTGACTCCAATGTTCTTTCCACTATACCATTGTTGCCATTAGATTGGGAGCGCCTTGAGGGAATGTCTTTACCTTTTTGGGGGATCCCCAGTGCTGCATATATTATAAGTGTTTACTAAATATTTGTTTTCTGCCTTCCTTTATTTTAAACATAAAGAAACAGGCTTGAAGAGGAAGAATAATTTGCTCTCTCTGACATAGCTAGGATCTGGGACTTGGACCAAATTTCTTGCTTTCCACCATTTGATCTAACATCATCCTTATCATTACCACCATCAACTACCACAATCACCACCATAAACAATGAACATTAATTATGCTATAATTTACTTACTAATGCTTTACTGTGTGCCAGGCACTGTGCTAACTGCTAGAAATACAAAGAAAGGTAAAAACATGATCCCTGTCTCTCTCTCTCTCTCTCTCTCTCTCTCTTTCTTTCTCTCTCTCTCTCTCTCTCTCTCTCTCTCTCTCTCTCTCTCTGTCTCTCTTTCTCTCTCTCTTTTTCTTTCTTTCTTTCTCTCTCTTTTTTCTCTCTCTCTGTTTCTCTCTGTCTCTCTCGCTTTCTCTCTCTCTCTCTTTCTCCTTATATCTGCTCCTTAGTTCCCTTTCAAACTCAGTTCAAGTACCATTTCCTCTCAGTTCTCCCAGTTGATGATGGGTCTCCCCCCTCTAATTAATTATTTGGCTCTGTATTTGTTTCAATATTGTAGTCCTCCAATAGAATTGAAGCTCCTTGAGGGCAGGAATTTTTTGTTTTATTTTGTCTTTGTATACCCAGTGTCATATATACTGAAACTGGCACTTCATAAAATAGATGTTGGATTGGTTTCGTGTCTCATTTCTTCCTTCCCTTTTGAGCCACCTACCTCTACATACCTGTGAACTGGGATGTCACATAGTCATATGAGAAATGAAGCTTCCTTATCAATCTTTTGCATTCTCAAGCACTCCCCCTTCATAGTGCATTAATTTTATTCTGTAAATAGAATCTGTCCCTTTTTGGAGATCTTCTGAGCTCTTTTTCCCTTACTTTTTCAACTCTTCTTTATATATTTTGAAGGAAAGTGTGGGGAAAAAAGAGGTATTAACTTCCAATCAAACTGAAAGTCTATAGAGCTGTTGTGCTGACCTCATTGTTGTATGTTTGTGAAACCTGGACAGTGTACCGGCACCAAGCCAAGAAACTGAATTGCTTCCATTTGAATTGTCTTTGGAAGATTCTGAAGATCACCTGGCGAGATAAGATACCGGACATGGAGGTTCTTTCTGCCAAGGATTCAAACTCTCCTGCAGAGAGCACAATTTCCATGGTTGCCTTGTTCAAATGCCAAATTTATGTTTGCCTAAAAGACTGTTTTATGGAGAACTCCTTCAAGGAAAATGCTTTCACAGAGGTCAGAAGGAGCGTTACAAGGGCACTCTTAAGGTCTCACTGAAGAACTTTGGAACCAATTGTGAGACATGGGAGACACTGGCCTGCATCAAACACAGTGCTGTACTCTAGGAGCAGAGCAGAACTGCAATCGCTCAAAAGAAATGCAAAATTTAGAGGCATCCCTACTTTAAATGCTTTTATGGACTGTTTGTGGTAGAGTCTTCTAAGCTCATTTTGGTCTGATCAGCCACAGTTGGCTCCAACATGGTAATGTCATTTGGGTCCTCTGTGAGAACAAAGGACAACAAATCAATTATATAGGCAGCCTATTACCTATTACCAATCATGATCATATTCAAGAAGAAGTATAAAACATCACCAAAGGGACAGATAGGTGGATAGAGCACCAGCCCTGAAGTCAGGAGTTCGAATCTGATCTCAGACACTTAACACTTCCTAGCTGTGTGACCCTGGGCAAGTCACTTAACCCCAATTTCCTCAGCCAAAAAATAAAAAAACCTCCAAACCCCAACAACAAACACATTATCCTAGCCAAAAAAGAAGGTAGAGCAGTCCAAGTGCTACAATGGTGTCCACAAGTGCATTGGGTCTCCCTAGGGATGATAAGGAAAAAACTTGCACAGGATGTTAAAGATTGAGTGAAAGGAATGAGTATTAACTTCTAGGAAATCATAGTCAGTGAAATGTTGGAGTGATTAGTTATCATCTTCTTCACCAACTTGGCCAGTTCATGGAATCCACCATTAATCCTTTGATACCCTCTGACTTTTAGTATCTGTTTTTTACAAAATCTCATTACCCTAACTCTGGTGGCTCCTCCTTAATACTACATTTCCATCTTTCACTATTGTCCTGGTATATTGCAATGTGCTGACCCCTGAAGCAGCAAGGATGAAGATTAGTCCTCAGGGAGGGCTTCCCAAGAGACTCAGAATTGTGGGAGAGGAGGGGAGGAGGGGATAATGTTTTGTCCTTCTTTGAAAACTTAAAAGGAGGAAAGAGATGGCTCTTGGCCTGCTTTCTTGCTCTACTCCCACTCTTCCCTTAATTCTCCCATCACCTTCCCTATCCTTTCTCCACTGACCCAGCTGGCCCTTGGGGGGAAAGTTATCTTCCTTCACCAAGGCAGTGGGATGGAGCCTTATGATTTATAGGAGTACTTGAACTGGGGAAAAAGGGGGTAGGTGAAATACAAATCTGTTAAACTGTCTGTCCACTGAGGGAAGGAGGGTCAAAGAAGCACAAAGGACATTTCTTTATTATTTTCCAGTCCACTTTACCATCCTTCTCCATTTGACCAGTATCAATAATACCATTGTTGTTGCCTACCTTATATATATTTACCTGTGTACATGTTGTGCCTATTCCCCCCCCACCATTTCCTCTCTTCTTTGAGAAAAAAAAAATGGAATTGGACCTGGGTATTGAATTTAGGTTCAAATCCTGACTTTGCTATTTATTACCCATGTGATCTTGGGAAAGATAATTTCCTCTCTGGGTTTTAATTCCTTCATCTGTAAAATGAAGAGTTTGGACTAGATAGATGACCTTTGAGGTCCCTTCTAGTTTTCAATCTATGATCTTATGAAAGGAGAGGACAATTAGAAAGAAAGGGAGGGGAGAGGAGAGAGGATAGAAGAGATTTTCAGTGGATCAAGAGTTGAAAGGGTCCTTAGAGACTATCTAGTCCAATTCCTAATTTTACAGATGCGGAAATTATCCTGCAGAGGTGACTCCCCCAAAGTCACACATGTGTTCAGTGGGAAAGTTACTGTATGATTCAAATGTATGTCTTCCAACTACGAATACAGTCTTAAGGAAAAGAACAGAGGAAAAGAGAGAAAATAAAGAAGAGATGGGGGTAAAAGGAAAGGATGATGAACAGTTGGAAAGTGAGAAGGAAGTAGAGAGGGAAGAAGGAAGGAAAGGATAAATGGAAGAAAGGAAAAGAGGCATGAGGCAAACTGATTTAGGTGGAAGGAAAATACAGAGAAGAGGTAGTATGGGAAGAGAAAAAAGAGGAAGGGACAAGAGGTTGGTGAGAGTGGGGAAAGGAAAAGAAAAAGGAAGAAAGTAAGAGGAAAGAAAGAGGATCAGAAAGGAAAGGAAGGCAGGGGAGAAAGGAAACATGAAAAAGAAAAAGAGAAGGAAAAGAAAAGTGAAGGGAAGAGGAGAAAAAAAGGAAAGGGGAAATGAAGAAAGAGTGGACAAGGGGAGAGAACACTGACTTAGAAGGGATAAGAAACACAGGCTTGGGGAGAGGCTGAGGGGCAATGCTGAGGACAGTTGGGAGGGAGCAAGCACAGGAGGAGAGGGATAGAATGAATGTGTGTTGGGAGGGAAGGAGAGCCGGCAGGGAGGGGAGTGGGGGAATGGGAGGGGGACTGGTGCTGCAGCAGCAGCAGCGGAGTCTCTTCATGTCCCATTAGTGGCAATGGAAGGTGACATGTGGGGATCGATACCAATCGAGGCAACAGACTCCCAGTAATAAACCTATTTCACTCACACTTCTCCACCCCCGCTGGTCCCCACCCCAATGATCAAGACCCCTCCACCCTTGACCCACACTCCAAAGGGACCCCCTTCCTGGGCTCTGTCCAGCCCCGGGGGGATGAGAACAAGAATGGCGGAGATAAAGACCACGAAGTGAAGTGGGTTCCTTTTGCAAGTCAGACTCTTGAGGAATGAATTATCAGCATGAATTGTGATGGGTGATTATTATGGGGGGAGAAGGGAATTTGGGGACTTTTGGTTTTCCACTGCCTGTTGTCATTAGTTCCAAAGTCAAGTTTCTGCTAAGCTTGTATGTCAGTATCCCCTAGTTCTACAACCTAATTTCTCGACTTGCTGACCTCCCCTTAAAGACCTTTGTGGGGATAAGAACATTTGCAAGATAGGTGGGACCCCTTTCATTCGATAAATATTAGGTGAGTATGTGTATTGGGTATCTGTGAGTGTATAGGTATATGTAAGTGAGTGAATATGAGCACACATTTGTGTCTTGTGAATGTGACCATATTTATGTCTTCCCTGCAGCTGCTAGAGACTCATAGTCTTAGGATTCTCAACAGGCAATTGTCCTGGGGCAGTGGAAGGGAGAGGACAGGGAGACTGAGCTACAAGAGCAGGGGAGGACCAAGGGAGAAAAGTCTTAGGGAGGTCAGACCCTAGGAAGGAATTACTGGTACAAACTTAGGATAAATGGCAGGAGAGACAAAGTAAGGGTCAAGGTAAGGGTGTCCTGTCTAGACAAAGAGGAAAAATGGCTACCTCTGAACTGAGTTGAGGGAGAAACTCAGAGTCAGAATCTGCTCAGAGTCCCGGATAGGAAATGTTAAGAATGAGAAGATACTTCTCCCCACCTAGCGGACAGGTAGGCTTGGAATCAGGAAGATTTGAGTTCAAATGCAGCCTCAGAGGCTTCCTGGCTAAGTGACTTAAGTGGTCACTTCCCCACCTGTCTCAGTTTGTTTTGAGGATCCAATACCATATTTGCAAAGTGTTTAGTGAGTTTTAATATACACTTGTTTCCCTTCTTCTCCCCAATACACATTTCATGGTCCGGAGGGGATGGGATACTCAGAAGGTGAGACAGCAGCTCAAAGCAATTTAACGTGAATGGCAATCTAGTCACAGGGGTCCTCAAACTATGGCCTGCGGGCCAGATGCAGCAGCTGAGGATGTTTATCCCCCTCACCCAGGGCTACGAATTTCTTTATTTAAAGGCCCACAAAACAAAGTTTTTGTTTTTACTATAGTCTGGCCCTCCAGCAGTCTGAGGGACAGTGAACTGGCCCCCTATTTAAAAAGTTTGAGGACCCCTGAAAACTGGAGAACTGGCTAGTTTGAGTGCCTTCCCCTCTGTGCTCCCCACTTACCCTAGGATTTAGATGAATGACAATGTGACGGACCAAAGAGAGTCCATCAAGCTATCTGGATGCCCCGGGGCTCAAGGGGGATACTTGCAGAAAAGGGTCTATTCAGCATCAGGACTAGAGCAGGGGACAACTAGACTCCCCTGAGACTGAGCTGTCAAGCAGGACAAAAATTCATCTTTTTGGAGGGAGAGCTTTCTACAAGGGATTTTAGGCAATTCTCACCTACTTCCCTTTCTTACCCAGCACACAGATTCTTTCTGCCTCAGGTCCCTCTGTCTCAGTTCCTTTCTTTTTGCTTTCAGTACCATCCCTTCCCTCATCCACCAGCCCTTATCCAGAGAAATAGTTATAATGTTAGATTATTGTGGTTCTAGCTCTTTCAGCCTAACTAATCAAACCTCCTGAATTTACAGTCATATGACTTAACCGAAGTCCTTTAAGTAGTCAAGGCAGAGGAAAGAGTTGAATCCAAGTTCTCTGATGTGGGACAGAATCCGGGTCTTTCCAGTGTACCATTAGGGACCAAACATTCTCTCATTTTAGGAAAGAAATAGAGGTCCAAAGAAATTGATGTTCAAGACCACATGGTAAGTTCAAATCCAGCCGCAGACACAAACTGTATTATGACCCTAACCAAGCAAATCATTTCAACTCTCTCTGTCTCAGTTTTCTTATCTATAAAGTGAGGATAATAATAGCACCTACCTCCCAGGGTTCTGATGAGGATACATGAGATAATATCTGTGAAAAAGTGCTTTGCAAACTTCAGTACTATATACCTACAAGATAACATACAAATGCCATAGCAATTCCTTCCTCTGGTATTTGCATTTTACATTTTACAGGACAGGACCAAGTCCCATTATAGTAAACCTTTCCTATAACAAAAAGTGTCCCACTTTCAGCCCTGGCTGACAGCCCACTTACTTTAAGTAATTGTAATATATAAGGTCTTTTTAAAATATATACCAGAGATTTTCTTGAATGTGTCTTAGCTCCCTATCTGGATTCTATGCCCTCTAAAGGTAGGGACCTTATCTTTGTACTCCCATTTTCCAGAAACAATACCTTTTATGTGGAAGGTGCTCAGTAATACTTGTTAGTGAAGATAGGAATAGGTACTGCTCTTATGTGAACACTGATATAGGAAATTCCTGGATGAGGAAATTCCCTCTACCAAGATGGTTTAACACTTTCTTGCCACTTAAAAAGTTTCAGACCCTGAGGCCTTTCTACAAGGGAAAGACTCTATTCATTTAGGCAATTCTCACTTATTCCTCTTTCTTAACCAACTTACAGACTCTGGGCTGCTATCTAAAAACTCAGAAAGTTTTCTAGATAATACGGAAATGTATTATGCAAGATATCACATATATAATCGATATCAAAGTGCTTGCCTTCTTAAGGGATAGAGGAGAGAGAGAATTCAAAACTCAAAATTAAAAAAACCTGAATGTTAAAAATAAATAATATTGATTAAAAAAGAAAGTTGTCTAAAGCCTAGTTTCTTCTCTTCTTCTTCTTCTTCTTCTTCTTCTTCTTCTTCTTCTTCTTCTTCTTCTTCTTCTTCTTCTTCTTCTTCTTCTTCTTCTTCTTCTTCTTCTTCTTCTTCTTCTTCTTTTCTTCTTCTTCTTTTCTTTCTTCCTTTGGTTCTGCTCACATTATTCTGAATCAATTCATCCAACTTTTCACAGGTTAGCCCAAATCCAGAGTTTCCAAGTCCTTTGAGTGTTAAATATATATATATATATATAATAGCCTTTTATTTTTCAAAATACATGCAAAGATAGTTTTTAACATTCACCATTCTCCTACCTCTCCTCCCCGCAGATAGAAAGCAATCCAATACAGGTTAAACATGTGCAAATCTTCTAAACAAATTTCCACATTTATCATGCTTTGCAAGAAAAATCAGATCAAAAGGGGAAAAAATGAGGAAAAAAACCCCAAGCAAACAAAGAAACAAAAACAAAAAGTGAAAATACTAAGTTGTGATCCATACTTGTACAGCCCATCTTCTTAAACTTTGGATTGAAACTCTAGATGGGGTCTTGTAACTGAATGTAGGCGCTGTAAAATTATGATTTGCTATCAGTAAATGTTTGATTTGTATAGTTTATGTGCCTATATACTCGAATTCGCATAAAACCTCTTGGATGAAAAGGGGTTGAAAGTGGAAAAAGTTTAAAAAGCCCTGGTCTAGAGCAATGAGAGACTAAATTACTTGCTCAAGAGCAGATGGCCATGTTAGGTCATAGACCAGCCTTGAATGTAGGGCCTGTCAGAATTGGGATCAAAGATGAGGGAAAGAGTATCAGGGATTCTTCTAATAAAGTAGATAGAAGGGGATGACACAGATCTGGGGAATATGGGTGGTTGAAGTACAGTCTGAAACCAGATTCAGCAAGTAAATGGCTAACCCTGCAGCAAAGGGAATGAAAGGGAGACTGAGCCTCTCAGTCAGCAGGTTCAGGAGGAGGGGGCCAAAAGCCAAGGACTGAAGGATGATAAGGGGATGAGGTACAGAAAGCAGTTGCTCAGCTTTGGGCTGAGAGGAGCCTTTATAATCGACAGATTTCAGACATCCATGGTCTTCTAACCTCAGGGGGGAGAAAAAGGGAAAGAACACTGATTTGGGAGACTTAGGACCTGGATTCAAATCCTCATTATCTGGGTGACCTTGAGTAAGCCATGTATCCCCCCAATCCTCCACCCTGAACTCCAGTCTCCCCAAGAAGAGAAGAAAAGGTCTACCAGAGGTAAAGCAGTTACATATTGTGTTCCCAACATACACACATACACATACAGACACACATATATATTTTATACATATATATATACACACACACACATACATACAGACTGTATATATATATATATATATATACACACACATATGCACAGACCATATATACAATAAGACATATACAATACAGACATGTATATATATACACAGAGACATCCACATGCAAACACACATATATGTATATACACAGAGATACATGCACATGGAACATATATATGTGTGTGTGTATATATATATATATTTTTTGTGTGTGTGTGTGTGTTAAGCAGCTGGTGTCAGGTTGAGAGGAAAAAACACAAGGGAGAGAGAACTCGGAGGCAAAGGTAATGCAGAGCTCAAATGAGAACTGAGATAAAGCAATTACCTGATCAATACGGGTGAGATTGAGTAATCTAACAGATCAATAATGCCGTCCTGCCTGCCCCTACCTCCGCTCCCTCCCCCCACTGCTAACACACACATGCTCCCTAGCATTCTTTCTGCTGCTGGCCGAGCCAAGGGACTCCCTGCCTCTGAAGTGGGGCAGTTCTGTTTCATCCCTGAGCTGAAAGCCAAACTCCTCAGTGCCGGATTCAAGGCACATCCCCTTTCATTTCCTTTGTCTCAGCTCTCGGATGCGGGCTTTCTGCTCTATCTAGGCAAACCTGCTCTGGTTCCTCACTCTATCACCACTCCAAGGATTCTGAAGGAATTCCAGATACCTTCCCAGCCTCGCCTGTTTTCTCTTCTGTCTAAATCTCTCCGTCCTCCTCTAATCAATACATTAATCAAACAACATGCGTTAACCCGGGGCATACGTTTTGCCAGGAAAGCGAAATTCTGAGGGTTACAAAGAAAGCAAAAAACAGTTCCTGTCCTCAAGGAGCTTACATTCCATTGTAAATAACTAGGTACATAGAGAGTAAGGGGAAGGAGACCCATATTTAACCAAAATGAGATCTCTAGGAGGTTTCCCTACATTTCTCAGTCTACGACTCTGATTCACCTTTAACCCTTGTCCCTGTTCCCAGCCTAGAGGTAAAGAGCTCCTTCTAGTAGGAACTCAGGTCCTTATCATTGTGGATATGTGACCCGGGCAGGGTGGGGAGCCTTTATCTTTCATCAGACAAGGACTTCCTTCAAGCGAAACTTTGTCTGGTTCAGACTGGAAGCTCACCTGGACGGGGACTTTCCTTCCTCCATCAAACCGGGAGCTCCCTCTCCCATCAGATGGAAGCTTCCCCCAGGGTAGGGACAGTCTCTCCTTCACAGAAATTTTAGGATTTAGAGCTGGAAGGAACTTTCCAAACATCTCATTTTACAGTGGAGGAAAGTTTGGCCCTGAGAGGGGCTGTAACTTGGCAAGTTTGCATTGTATATAAAAGCAGTAAAGCCCTGAGAGGGGCTGTAACTTGGCCAAGTTTGCATTGTATATAAAAGCAGTAAAGCCAGCATTTGAACCCAGGAATTCCAAACCCCCAACTTATTTGAACCCAGAATTTCCTATTTCAAATCCCAGGCAAATAGGCCCAATTGTGATTTGGCATAATCGACCAACAAGCAAAAAAAGCACTAGGATTCCAAATAGAGAACCTCCAGTTCAAGTTCTGCTTCAGATATTGTTATCAGGAGCAAGTCACTTTTTCTCTCTAGGCTAAACTATCCTCCCCTGTAGAAGGAGGATAATAATATCATTTACCGTTTACCTATCAGGGCTGTTTTGAGGATCAAATGAAATAACACAGATGAAGTGCTTTCGTAAATCTCAAAGCTGCTATGTAAATGCTATCTGTTATTATCTTGACTCTGCTTATTCTTACTAGCTGTGTGTCCTTCAGCATCTCACCTAAGCATGGGGCTTCAGTAACTTATGACAGAGTAGGATAAGGTGATTTCTCAGGTCCTTCTTATCTTGAAATTTATTGCCTTACAACTATTTCCACCTTCAGATTTCAGACTGGGGACTGAGAAACAGAATTTGAAAGCCGGAAGGGATCTTGGCTGTTGTGTACTCGTTGGGGAATGTTCTGACTCTCTGGGATCCCATGAACCACGCAGTCCCAGGTGGTATGCCATTTTTGTCTCCAGTACATTGAGCCAAATGGTCTTGCCTAAAGTCACAGAGCTAGAAAAGTGTCTGAGGCCATATTTGAACTCAGGTTCCTGAGTCTAGCCTAGTCCTCTATCTGCTGAGCCACCTAATTGCCCTCTATAAAAGACTTATAGGGGTGTGTGTATATATACATACAAACATATATATATGCATTTCCTAGTTGTGTGACTTTGGGCAAGTCACTTAACCCTAACTCCGTCAAAAGTGCTATGGAACATATGTTAGGCGGGTTCTTTATAATCTCATTAGATTTTCAATAACAAACCCATCTGTCCCTGAAAAGGGATTTTAGGGATAAACTAGTTCAATCTGTATGGAGTACCCATTACACAAATTTGGATTAGTGTTTGCCTAGTTTCTGCTTGAAAATCTCTAAGGAAGGACAGCCCAGAAAACACAACCTAACACTTGTGGATAACTCATTTGGAAAACTTCCTAACATTGTTCTTTGCAGCTTTGGTCCGGTGTACTAGGTTCTGCCCTCTGGGATTATATAGAACAAGTATAATCCCCTTCCCACCATGAAAATCCTTTGACTACTTAGTGTCAGCTATTGAGACTCTCATCTCTCTGACCCCAGTCTTCTTTTCTCCAGATTTTTCAATCAGTCCTTCAACCAAACATAATCACATGAGGCCCTCACCATCTCCAACCAGGAAAATGTTAACTCTTTATTGTAAGCCCAGATCCAGAAATCCAACTTGCACTCTCCGACATCACCTCCTTGGCCAGCTAGTCTCTCTAATTGGTTCATTAAATTAAGATTAAATTAAATTTTTCCATTTGCACTCACCTTTAATGGGTAATAGTGAGAAGAACAAAGGATAGATTACTGGACCAGAGCTTCCAAGTTCAAACCTGGGCTCAGAAACTTACTAGCTCTGAGACCCTAGACAAGTCACTTAGCCTTGTTTGCCTCAGGTTCCTCATCTGTAAAATGAGCTGGAGAAGGAAATGGCAAACCACTCTTGCATCTTTGCCAAGAAAATCCCAAATGGGATTATAAGAATTGAACATGACTGAAAGCGACTGAACAACAACAACAACAGTAAGGAGAACCAAACTCATGCCCTTTTTGTCATCAGATTTTAGACTTTGTTATCATTCATAATGCTTTCTTCTGAGTATTATTTGCGCCTACATGAACTACCAGAAGCAAGTTGTAATCTGTTTTGATAAATTTCTGGAGGTTCTCTATTGTGTATTGGATACATGCCCTGGAAAGACAATAGATTTTTCTATTGTTATTAACAGGCTGACAAATAGCTGCCTCAGTACCCCAAAGCAGAAATTCATCCACTATGATTACTCTTTTCTTCTTCCTCCACCTTTAGCTAGAAGAAATCTTTCCTGAGTATTTCTGTGGCTCTGTTCTGTCTTTGGAGTTTAAGCAGCATCTTCTTTTTTTTTTTTTTTTAAATATTTTTTAATTAAAATTTTTATTTTCAAAACATAAACATGGATAATTTTTTCAACATTGACCTTACAAAACTTTGTGTTCCAAATTATTTTTCCCTTCTTCCCCTCACCCCCTCCCCTAAATGTCAAGTAATCCAATATATGTTAAACATGTTAAATATGTGTTAAATCCAATATGTGTATACACATTTATACAGTTATTTTGCTGCACAAGAAAAAAATCAGATCAAAAAGGAAAAAAAAAAGATGAGAATGAAAACAAAATGCAAGCAAATAATAAAAAAGGTGAAAATGCTATGTTGTGAATTCCACTCAGTTCCCATGGTCTTCTCTCTGGGTATAGATGGCTCTCTTCATCACAAGATCCTTGGAAATGGCCTCAATCATCTCATTGTTGGAAAGAGCCATGTCCATCAGACTTGATCCTTGTATAATTTTGTTGTGTAATGATCTCCTGGTGCTGCTCATTTCATTCAGCATCAATTCATGTAAATCTTTCTACTCCTCTCTTAAATCATCCTGCTGATCGTTTCTTACAGAAAAATAATATTCCATAATATTCATAGACCATAATTTATTCAGCCCTTTCCCAACTGATGGGCATCCACTCAGTTTCCAGTTTCTTGCCACTACAAAAAGTGCTAAGCAGCATCTTCTTGCTCAGAACACTCCATTCCCTTCTCTTCATGAAGAACCTAAAATCTGTTTAACTTTTTAAAAAAAATCTCTAATTATGCAGCTGTTTTCTTTCCTTCTCTTTTGTTTTATAGTGTCCCATTTTCTAGGCCTTATTTCCTTTCCTTCACTCAATTCCTTCATTTTCCTTGGGAAGTCTTTTTTAAAGGAAAGACCCTTTCCTTTAGGAACATTTCATTTTCCTCAATTGTTGGGGTATGAAGAGGAAGCCTCTGAAACCATTTACTTTTTCTTCAGGACACAATCAGTCTACACTTAGAACACAGCTAACAGTTACTTGTCTGTAACCGAAACGCAAACATACATTCCATACAAGTCATTGCACAATTTCCTTGACTGTCCGTAATGACTGAGAATATTTGTTGTTTTTTGGTTGCTTCGGTTTTGTCTGATCCTTTGTGACCTTATTTGGTTTTTTTTTTGGCAAAGATATGGAGTAGTTTGCCATTTCCTTTTGCAGTTCATTTTATAGATGAAGAGACTGAAGGAAACAGGGTGAAGTGATTTGCCCAAGTTCACCCATCTAGGATGTGACTGAGGCCACATTTCAATTCAGGTCTTCTTGACTCCAGAGAGGGGACTCTAGCCACTGCATCTAGCTGCCGCAGAGAATATTTGTACCTCCATTCCAAGAAACAGATTAAAGCTTTTTATAGCCAATTATCAGTTCTTCATAGCTTTACAATTCCATCAAATTCCTCTCTTTAGTCTCAATAATTTCATAATCATATCCATAACTATGCATTCTTTTCCTTTGAGCATCAATTTGCCCTATTCATTAATCCAGTTTATCAATTTGTTTAACCCTCTAATAGTTCTACATTTCTTCTTTAACTGGTCTTTTCTTGTCGACTAGAACTAGGTTCTTTCTGAGTCTAAACTCTTTAGAACCCACTCCTTAATCTCTTCTTAAGGCTGCTTTTAATAGCTTACTTAATTGTTTTTCATTGTGATTTTACAGCTCTGAAGTAGAATCTAGCCCAGTATGTAGTCCTAGAGATTGTTTGCCTTCAAAATTTCCTAAATTTCTCCCAAATCTTGCAAGATTTCTTCTCTCCAAATTCTATTTCTGACCTACTTCAGTGATCTAAAACTTTCCAAGTCATCTACATGATTTCCCTCCGAATATTTGGTGCAAATCCATCTCTCTTTTCTTGTTCCTGTTTCTACAACCTTCTTTCTAAGAAGCTGAAAGTAAGTCATTCTAAATGATACAAGAATAACCCCTAAGACACTGTTCACTTCTTGGAGGGTTTGAATCACCTTTCATAATGAGGACTTTCACAGAGAAGACAATCCTAACAGGAGCTAAATAAAACAGAGAAGAGGGAGGGAATAAGGAGGAGAGAGATAGCCTTCTTCTTCAAGTGCTAGACAAGTATCTTTCAGATATTTCAATTTGCAGCCCCTGATCCAGCAATACCATTAGATCTGTATCCCAAAGAGATCATAAAAGAGGGAAAAAGACAAGTACAAAAATATTTGTAGCAGCTCTGTTTGTGGTGACAAAGAATTGGAAATTGAGGGATGCCCTTCAATTGGGGAATGGTTGAACAAGTTGTGGTATGTGAATGTAATGAAATAAGCATTGTGCTATTAAAAATGACAAGCAGAAAAACCTGGAAAGACTTATATGAACTGATGCAAAGTGAGGTGAGAAGGACCAGGAGAGCACTGTACACAGTAATAGCAATAATGATCAACTACGGTAGATTAGCTCTTCTCAGCATTACAACGATCCAAGACAATTGCAATTCATGATGGAAATGCTATACACATCTAGAATGTAGATCAAAGCATACTATTATCACTTTTTTTTTTCCTTTTGGTCTCTTCATAACATGACTAGTACAGAAAAATGTTTTACATGATTACACATATATATTTAATTGCTTATTGTTTTAGGACAGGAAAGGAAAAACATTTGGAACTCAAAAACTTTTTCTTTCTTTCTTTCTTTCTTTCTTTTTTTTTAATATTTATAACTTTTTATTGACAGAACCCATGCCTGGGTAATTTTTTACAGCATTATCCCTTGCACTCACTTCTCTTCCGACTTTTCCCTTCCCTCCCTCCACCCCCTCCCCCAGATGGCAAGCAGTCCTATACATGTTAAATATGTCACAGTATATCCTAGCTACAATATATGTGTGCAGAACCAAACAGTTCTCTTGTTGCACAGGAAGAATTGGATTCAGAAGATAGAAATAACCCGGGAAGAAAAACAAAAATGAAGCAGTTTATATTCATTTCCCAGTGTTCTTTCTTTGGGTGTAGCTGCGTCTGTCCATTCTTGATCAATTGAAACTGAGTTAGATCTTCTCTTTGTTGAAGAGATCCACTTCCATCAAAATACTTCCTCATACAGTATCGTTGTTGAAGTATATAATGATCTCTTGGTTCTGGGAACTCAAAACTTTAAAAAAATGAATGTTAGAAATAGTGTTTGCATGTAACTGGAAAAAATAAAATATTATGTAAGCTAAAAAAAAAAAAAGTATTTCAAATTGAATGTTCCAGTTTTAAATTAAACATATTTAAAATGAATGAATTCATTATCTGCCCCTCCTAACCCTTCCCCTCTTCCAAATTTCCCCATTTCTACCAAAGGAAGCCACTAGAATTTATTGAATAGGGGAGTCACATATTAAGATTTATATTTAAGTCAATCACTCAGTAAAGACTTATTAAGTGAAATATAGTAGATATTTCTGGCACTATGCTGCATGCTGGAATACAAAAAGAGGCAAGAGATAGTTCCTGTCTGCAAGGAGCTAGTACTCTATCTAATAGGGAAGACAACATGCAAACAAATATAGACAAAGCAAGCTACATATAGGATTAAAAGGAAATAATTAACAGAGGGAATCAACAGTAAGAAGGGTTGGAAAAGGCTTTCTGTGTAAAAGATGGCATTTCAGTAAGTATTGCTATGATCTTCTAGTTTCTCATAACCTCAGTACTATCCTTAACTGTCCACTTTTTTTCATCTCATAGATAAAACCGTGCCCTTTCAAACTTGGCACTTTCAAACTCCTTTCTGACCTCTTCTCTCCAGTCACATAGCTGAGTTCAGGTTCTCACCACCTCTTGCCTAGATCATTGCAACAGCATTCTAATTGGCCTCCCTGACTCAAGTTTCTCACAACTCCATTCTGCAGGATAATTTTTCCGAAATGTGGACTGGACCATGTTACTCCTCCCCACCTCCCCTCAACTCAATAAACTCCAGTGACTCCCTCCCTTTCAAAAAGCTCTGTTTGACATTCAGTCTCAGTTACACCCAGCTCATTTCTACTTTTTCCAGACTTCTAGCTTACTCCCTGCCCTTTGATCCAGTGGCAATGGGCTCCTGGCTGTTTCAGGAACAAGACGCTCCATCTTTTGTCTCTGGCCATTTTCTTTGATTATCCTTCTTGTCGGAATGTTTTTCCTTTGCATCTTTACCAGCTGGCTTCTTCAAATCCCAGCGAAAATCCTGTGTACACAGGAAGCCTTTTCCAACCCCTTTTAACTCTGTTAATTATTTCTTATTAATCTTTTAGGTAGCTTGCTTTGTTTGCGTCTTATCTTCCTCATTAGAGTACAAACTCCTCGAGGGCAAGATCTATCTTTTGCCCCTTTTTGTATCCCCAGCATGTAGCACAGTGCCAGACACTAATAACTCTTTACTGACTGATTGACTTAAATGCAAATCTTACCATGTGATTTTTCTATTCAATAAACTCCAGTGGCTTCCTATTGCCTCATTTAAACTCCTGTTGAGTTTTCATGGCTCTTCACAATTTGGCCCCAAAGTACCTTTCCAGACTTACTGGACTCTGTACTCTGCAATCCAGTCAAATCAGTCACATGTGACACTCCATTACCTGTGTTTGTATTGTAGTAGCTATCCCCCATTTTTGGAATACCATCACCTCTTTACCTCAATCTCAAAATCCCTTTTTTCTTTGATATGCAAGGGAGACACTTATCCTACATGAAACCTTTCCTGACCTCTTCTTCCCCTTCTATCTGCTAGAATTCTCCTTAAACTACCTTATATTTAACTACTTTGGGTGACTGTGTGTGTACACGTATAACTTGTTTTTATGCTATCTACATTTTTATATGTATGTGTTGTCCACTCCATTAGAATGTAAGCTTAGGTTAAGGATATTTTCATTCTTTGAACTTGTATCCCCTAGTTCATGACACTATGCCTTCCACAGGGTAGGTACATAATAAATACAAAATATTATAAACATAATATAATATATTATATATTATAACATATAAAGTATACAATACTATAATATAAATAATATATTTTTAAATGTTTTATTTTATAATAACTTTTTATTGACAGAATCCATGCCAGGGTAATTTACAACATTATCCCTTGCACTCATTTCTGTTCCGATTTTTCCCCTCCCTCCACCCCCTCCCCTAGATGGCAAGCAGTCCTATATATGTTAGATATGTTGCAGTATATCCTAGATACAGTATAATATAAATAATATGATAAAATACATAATATAAAATAAAAATACATAACTATATGATATACAGTGGGGATAGAACAAAGGGATAGGGAGATTTGGGACTTATTCATCAAGGATCTTTTTTGTTTGTTTGTTTTTATAATAGAAGATGGTTGGTGAGAATAGGGAGGGGAAAGAAGTGGAAAGAAGTTGTCTCAAAACCTCAAATAGCCAAAGTCTATAGTAAGCAGAGTCCTGGATTTCTCTTTGAGGGGGCCTTTATAAAACCTAGGAAAATCCACTCTGGCCCATTAGCCTACAGAAGATAAAAAGAAATAAGCTACAGAGACCTTAAAAGAAATCAGTTCTTGGCCCCAAAATAGTAACTGACATATATGCAGCACTTAAAATATTTGAAATGCTTTATACACATTATTTTTCATTTGCTCCTCACAATGACAGCAACAAAGAGATAAAAACTACAAGTATTATTATGGACTTCTTTCTCTTCTCCCATCAATCCCCCGGCTTCCCTGGATTCTTTCAAGACAGCTCAAATTCCACTTTCAGGAAGATGCTTTTCTCTACCTAGCTTTCCCCTCCCTTCCTCAAGTCCCTTCTCTCTGAACTACCTCTGGTTGCCTACCACATATACTTCCACAATGTGCATGGATAGTTGCATGTTGTCTGCCTTATTTAAAATAAATGCTTGCTTATTGACTGATCAATCACTTCTACTGGGTATGGCTAAGGGAAGACAAGTGCCTGAGGAAGATGAATAATTTCATTTTACACATAACATCTTCCCTCATTTTCATAACCTTCTGTGTGTGTATGTGTAGAGTCACCACACCAATACCAGTCAGTTATTACGTATTTATTAGGCACCTTCTGTGTGTCTTACATGGGGGATATAAGTACAAATGACAATATAAGTGGGGGCAGAGCAGTTAGCTCTGTGTCATGTCAAAGAAACTCAGACCCAGGGAAGTGAAATAATTTACTTGAAGTCTTAATACACCAAAGAAGGTGGAAAGATTGTGGAGAAGGAAGTTAAATAAACAGTGAAAATAGTGTAGGATTTGGAATCTGAAGACATGTGAGACCCAGATCATTTCCCCTCCCTGAGCTGTATTTGTTTCTTCGTCTATATGAAGCAGCTGAATTGGAGATCTTCAAGGTACCTTCCAACAACTTCCTCTATTGGTCAGGCAACATTTGGACATTGGGTTTGGATCTGGGGCAAATGAGTTTGTGCAGCTCTGCCTCCCTTAAATCCATTTCAAGCATGAGTCAAGATATCTCCGGTGATGTCATTGAGCCTCTTTGAAAATGAAGGACAATTTTCAGATGAAGGAAATGAAACGAGGTGTGTAGTCCCATGGAGAGGTGCTCCAAATCAATGCCAATTAAGACAATTCTGAGACACCACTACACACCTCGGGGATTGGCTAAGGTGACAGGAAAAGGTAATGACGAATGTGGGAGGGGATGTGGGACAACTGGGACCCTGAGACACTGGAGGCGGAACTGTGAACGGATCCAACCGTTCTGGAGAGCCATGTGGAACGATGCTGCCAAAGGGATCCAACTGAGCATACCCTTTGACCCAGCAATGTTTCTACTGGGATGATAGCCCAAAGAGATGGAGCTTAAGGGAGGGAAAGGGAGGCACGCGTGCAAAAATGTTTCTGGCAGCCCTTCTTTTTTTTATTTTTTATTTTATTATAGCTTTTTATTTACAAGGATATGCATGGGTAATTTTTCAGCATTGACAATTGCAAGACCTTTTGTACCAATTTTTCCCCTCTTTCCCCCCCTCCCTCTCCCACAGATGGCAGGTTGACCAATACATGTTAAATATGTTAAAGTATAAGTTAAATATATATACATATATATGTATCCATGTCCATAGAGTTATTTTGCTGCACAAGTAGAATCAGACTTTGAAATAATGTACAATTAACCTGTGAAGGAAATAAAAAATGCAGGTGAACAAAAACAGAGGGATTGGAAATGCTATGTAGTGGTTCACACTCATTTCCCAGAGTTCTTTCGCTGGGTGTAACTGGTTCTCTTCATTATTGAACAAATGGAACTTATTTGGATCCTCTCATTGTTGAAGAGGGCCACATCCATCAGAATTGATCCTCATATAGTATCGTTGTTGAAGTGTATAATGATCTCCTGGTCCTGCTCATTTTATTCAGCATCAGTTCGTGTAAGTCTCTCCAGGCCTTTCTGAAATCATCCTGCTGGTCGTTTCTTACAGAACAATAATATTCCATAATATTCATATACCACAATTTATTCAGCCATTCTCCAATTGATGGACATCCATTCATTTCTAGTTTCTGGCCACTACAAAGAGGTATGGCAGCCCTTCTTGTAGTGGAAAAGTTTTTCCCTTTTTGATCTGATTTTTCTTGTGCAGCAAGATAATGATATAAATATGTATACATGTATTAGATTAAATATATATTTTAACATGTTTAACATATATTTGTTTACTTGTCATCTAGGGAAAGGGAGTGGGGGAAGGAAAGGAAAATTTGGAAAGGTTTTGCAAGTATCAATATTGAAAAATCATCCATGCATATATTTTGAAAATAAAAAGCTTTAACTTAAAAAAAAATAAAAATGAAGAACATACAATAGGGAGCATTCAGAAGAGAGTGATTGGGATAGGGAAGAGACTAAAGATCACCCAATAAGATGATCATTTAAAAAATTCAATTTTCTTTTCTTTTTATTTCTGAATTCTTTCATTCCTCCCTTTCCCTTTCCCTCATTGGGAAAGAAAGAAACCCCAAACTCATTGCAAATATATATAATCAAGAAAAACAAATTCCTGAATTAATTGTGTCTCTTCCCCCCCAAAAAAGGCCTCAGTTTGTACTCTGAAACTGTCATTTCTCAATTGGAGACAGTTCATCTTAAATTCTCTGGATTTGTGATTTGTCATTGTGTCTCAAAGTTGCTTGACTTTACAATACTGTTATATTACAAATTGTTCTAGTTTTACTTGCTTCACTTTGCTTCAGTTCATCCAAATCCTCCTGGGCTTTTCTGAAACTGTCCCCTTAATCATTTCCAATGGTACAATAGTATCACATTCATATAAAATATCTTGTTCAGACATTGCCCCCAATGGACAACCCTCAATTTTTAATTCTTTGCCACCACAAAAGAAGCTGCTATAAAACATTTTTGTAGGCATGAGCTCTTTTCTTTCTCTGATTTCTTTGAGGATATAAAGCCACTAACAGTACTGCTAGGTCAAGTACATGCACAGTTTAATAGCTTTTGGGGCATAGTTCCAAAACACTTTGCAGAATGGCTGGACCAGTTTATATCTTTACTAATAATACATTAATGTGCCTGTTTTCCCCCTCTAGCAACTGTCATTTTCTTTGGTGTCACCTTAGCCAACCTGATGGGGGTGAGTACCTCAGAGCTGTTTTAATTTACATTTCATTGGTAATTAGTACTTCTGAGACTTTTAAAGATATGATTATTGATACTTGGATTTCTTCCTCTGAAAATTGCCTATTCATATGTTTTGACCATTTAATTAAGATGACTTTTTGAAAGAAGTGGAGATGTTTAGGCTAAAGAAGATTTGGGAGAGAGGAGTATTTGGTATGGTAATTATCTTCAAGTATTTTGTAGGGCTATATCTGGAAAAGGGATTAAATTCATTTGGCTTGATTCCATCAGGCAAAAGGAAGAAAGTAGAAAGAAGTTATAGAGAAACACATTTAGATTTGAAGAAAGGAAACACTTGGAAATAATTAGGATCATCCAAAAGTTAAATAGCCTGTCTCAGATGGCAGGCAATTTCCATCATGAAGGTCTTCAAGTGAGGGTTAGATGACTATTTCTTGGATATGTTGTAGAGGACATTCTTTTAGATATAAGTTGTCCTAAATGACCTCCGAGGTACCTTTCATTTCTGAAATTCTAAAATACTAGAATCTTACCTCTCTGGGCCTCAGTTTTCTTGCTGATAAAACATGGATATCAGATTAGATGACCTCTAAAATTTGCTTCCTGATCTAAATCCTATGATTCCATGGTGTTTTAGAGGCTTGGAAAAATAAAAAGGGCAAGGGACTTTGAGAGCAGAATGTTATATACTGGATCTTATTCCATCCTTCTGCCAAATGTTTTTTAATCTATTTTTCTTTGTTATAAGGGAGGGTTCAATTTCATGTCAGGTGGTGAGGAGAAGGCATTTCCAGAAATGACTGTCATATAAATACAAAAAGGTCCAATGAGACTTTTTTCTTTATTTATTTTGTTTTTGAAAGGCAGGGAGAAGGAATGAGGTATCTGTAAGTATGTGGGAGGTAATAAAACAGTAGTGAGATAAGGAAGATATGAATCTTATTTTCTTCTTCTCCCTTCACTTTCCTCCCTTTCTCCTACTCGTTCCTTTCTGTAGTTTCCTATCCCCTTCTTTTTTTGCCTTTTCTCTCTTTTCTCCTGTTTTTCTCTCCTTCCCACTTCCCTGCTTGCCCTCGGTGTAAGACTGCATACTGGAGAGATGGATTCCTTCCTTCCTCCCTCCCTTCCCCATGCCTCACCCCTCTCTCTAGGGAGATAAAAGCAACACAAGAACATCTGGACAGGACATACAGATAATGGGATGGATAGAAACATCATCTGGCTAGTGATCCACTCCCATACTGGTATGGATAACCTAGACTGGAAATAGCTAGTTCAGCTTTAATGCAATCCCGCATTTCCATTTGGAAATATCCTGCCATTGGGTTCTTGCTTCTTCCCTATGGTCTCTCCATCCATCATACACTTAGTAGAATGTTTCCTTCTTTTACTGAGACTATAGAGAGAAGGTCAGGCAAAGTGAAGGAGATAGAGAGCTATAGGAAAAGACTGAAAGACAAATAGATGCTTGCTGATACACAAAGGTTATCTCATTTGGTTAGTCTCCCATTTTTTGGAGACAATCTCTGCTTCATTGTTTGCCCACTTCTTATGGCAGTTTAATTGTTCTTTCCATTGTTTGCTCCAATCCCTGACGACTTCTGGACTATCCTTCTCCTTTCCCTTGGAGCCCAGGGGACTGGAAGGGGAGTGACTCTCTATCCCCCTAAGATCTCAATGCTAAAAGGAGACACCCTGCCCCCACTTCTCAAACCCAGTCAGATGGGGGTCTTATCTGGGGGCCTCTTGTGGGAAGATGCCCATGGCTTCTATCTCTGCCCAATTGCATGTCCCTTTTCTTCCCTAATTTATAGTATATAATTTATAGTATATAATATAATTTTGACTAACCCAATTATTCCTGTTAGATCTGGTTGAGTTAATAATGTTTTCTGTTCCTCCCTTCAGTCCATCTTTGTATACAGCCCAATTTTAGATCAATTATTTTGCCCTCTCTTTATGCTATTCCCTACCTTCTTTTAATGATTTTCTATTTATCCTGTTTATAGCTTATTTGTGTGTATTTACTTGCTTGTTTCCCTTATTAGATTGCAAGTTTCTTGAGGACAGAGACTGTCTTTTCCCTTTTTTTGTATTACCAGTGCTTAGCACAATGCCTGGTACATAGGGGAGAGGAAAGGAACAAGAATTTATATAGTATCCCCTATGTGCCACAAATATTTACAAATATCGTCTCATTTCATCCTCACTACGATTCTGGGAGGTAGATGTTATTATCTCCAATTTATAGGAGAAAAAATTGAGACAAACACAATTGAAGTGAAGTGAAATGACTTATCCAGGATAACACAACTAGTAATTATCTGAGGCTGGATTTGAACTAGGTCTTTCTGACTCCAGACAGGCTCTCTATACATTAACTACCTCAAGGTGCTTAAGAAATGCTTACTGACTGACTGTGTGCTTCCCTCTCAATCCTAATAGGCCATATGTACCCATTTACAAGATTTTTCTTTAGGGATTATGGGAAAGGAGGTTTATGCTAAGAAGAAAGAGTAGCTGAAGAGAAAGGGAAAGAAGAGAGTCACATTCCAGATTACAGAGCTCCAAGAAAGGGTGTGGTCATTCAACTACTGAGTAAACTCCATCCCCTTCCCACACCTAGAAGCCCACACTGTAGTGGGGAGTTAGAGAAGTGTCTGACAAAAGAATTATCTTGATAGGATAAAAAATAGGGGTGCAAGCCCCCTTATTTCTAGGACAACAGGACTCGAACCCATACCAAAGAGCTCAAAACCCTTTGTGCTCCCACAAAGAGGTTACAACCCCCACCCTACAATTGTCTCAGTTATCTAGCTAGAAGGGAACTTAGAGGTTATCTACCTTCAACCCTCTCATTTTGCCTATAAAGAACAAGAAGCCATGAGAGAGTGAATCTCATACTCAGGTGAATGAGCAGCAAATTGGATTTGAACCCTGCTCCTTTCTAGCTCCAATGCCAGACAGAGATATAATAGAAAATGTTGGACCCGAGTTCAAATCTTGTTCTATCATTTATTAGTTGTGTTCTTATGTGTGAATCCCAACCTCTCAAACTGAGTTTCTTTCTTAAAAAGTTAAATACTGATAGTTTTATCAACCATCCCACAGGCAAATAATGATATATATGTATATAATAATGTATATAAAGTGCTTAGCAAACCTTCATACCATATGTAGCATTATCATTATATAACCATCTCCCTCCTCCCCATCATCTAGCCCACTTGCATCCTAAACCTGCATCACTATAGGAACTTTATTCATTTCTACCCTAAATTCTTCAGATGGGCTCTAAGGTGATTCCTAAATAATCTTATACAACTACTGCCCACTAGGTGATGGTGAGGAGAGTGAGGGGAAGGGGAGAAGCTTTTTGAAGGAGGAGACAGGTAATTAGCAGAGAATTGTGAATATGAGCATCAGAGGAGGGAGAGAATCCAAATTAAGAGTTCAAATTTGATTGGGAATCCAGGTAGGTGTTCCACATAGCTGCCTTTCTCCCAGGAGCAAAAGAAGAATCTGTTTCTGCTTTATTTGTACCATATTTGTCTATCCCCTGGTAAGATCCCGTCTGGAATATTTTGTTCACGTTGGGGATTTTCCTTTTCAGAAGAATATTGATAAGAACAGAGAGCAACCAGGATAGTGAAAAGCCTTTAGGCAACACCACATGGAGATGGTGGAAGGAACTGGAGCTGGTTAGCCTGAAGACTTAGAATTGTTGAGATAAGTACTTGCAGGGTTGTCATGTGGAAGAGACATGCTGTTTGACTCCAGAGGGCAGAAATAGAAGCAATAGTTGCAAGTTGCAGAGGCAAACTTCAGATTAATTCAAGGGGAAAAATCCCTGAAAATTAAAGCTGTCCAAAAGTAACATGGAATGTCTTTGGAAATCAATAAGCATTTATTAAGCACTTACCAAACACACAGCTATGGATTCAAAATAGAGACAGGAAAAAACTGTCTCTTTTCTTGAAGAGTTTGTAGAAAGGGATTCTTATTCAGTTTCAAGTTAGACTAGATGGCCCCAAAAGTTTCTTTCAGTTTGAGAACCTAGGTGGTGAAGTGGATAGAGAGATGGGTCTCTAATCAGGAAGACTCATCTTACTGAATTCAAATCTGGTCCTAGACACTTTCTAGCTGTGTGATTCTGGGCAAGTCACTTCACCCTGCTTGCCTCAGTTTCCTCATCTGTAAAATGAGCTGGAGAAGGAAATGGCAAACCACTCCAGTATCTTTGCCAAGAAAATCACAAATGGGGTCACGGAGAGTTAGTCATGACTCAAAATGAATGAGCAACAAGAAACTTGGGGTCCTTCCTGCAGGAGAGAGAGGGTCTTGGAGCTGGTATTTGGTGGACTGTTAGGTGTGCCTTTGCTTCTGCTTCTCCTGTCCAATCATGCACTTGTTCATTCTCTCTGTTTCCTTAATATAGGAAGCAGGCAAGAACTCTGTCTCTGTCTCCATAGACCAATGGTTCTCAAACTTTTGTTTTCAGTATCTTTATCCTATTAAAAATTATTGAGGATCTCTCCAAAGCGCTTTTGTTTATCTGGATTATATTCATAGACATTTACCATATTGGAAATAAAAACTATTTTTGAATTTGTAGACCCTCTAAAAGGGTTTCAGAGATCCCCAAGATTCTTTAGACCATACTTTGAGAACCACTGTGCAGAGACAAACTGAGCAGCCCCGGTAGGTAAGAGGGTCAAAAGATTGAATCACAGAACCTAAAACCATATCACAACTTATCCAACCTTATCCCCCCTCCCATTCCTTTTCAACCACCCTTAAGTCCTCTTCTCCCCCCCAGTGTCCCCCACTTAGTCCTAGTGCCCTTCCTCCCTTCCCCCCCCAGAGTCCAATGATTTGTTCCTTCTCATTATATAAAACTAAGCCTGAGGATCTGGGGACATGGGGTGGGCAGAGCCAGATGGCTGAGAATCCTCTGATATCAGAACTGGAATTGAATCCAATTTCCAGCCTAAAAAAGCCGCTTGATTTTTGGCAGCCCAGAGTTGGGGAGAAAAGGCAGTCCAACCAAACTGGGGGTGGGTCCTGCTTCTCCCCCCCTCTCCTATCCCAGATGGTGGCCAAGAAATCCTCACACAGCTGCTCATCCTGTTGCTACACGTCCCCAGCACCCTACTCCACCCCATCCAGAAACAATCAGCACAAGACAGGCAGGCAGGTCTGGCCCAAGGGTCTGCTCAGATCCCAGACACTAATTTGACAGGACTGGTTACAATTTCACATAATCCTATTGTTTTAGAATCTCAAAGTACTTTAAGCAGCTTGGCCCAGGGGAGGACTCTAGAGAAGTGTTGATGTTATCTCCTAATTCAACTCATTTCAACAGCTGGTACAGTAGAAAAAAAAATTTTCTGATCAAGTTTTTTGTCAGAGGGTAAATAGATTGGGCTAAAAGGCTTTGTCTCAAAGGTGCCAGAGTGATGATGGGTGTCCGGTGGGACCTAAGTTATTTCATACGACCACCTCCCACTAGATCATGGAAATGGGAGGAGAGGACACTGAGCCCTCATCTGGCTCTGACATTCTCAGTGACTTCTCCCTTCCCCCACCTCTTCCAGCTTCAGGGTGATATCCCTAAGAGTTTTATCACTGCCATACTCCTTTACCAGGATTCACCTTTAACTTCAGGGCCAAAGCAATTGTGTCTGATCCAGAGAGAATATCCATACTCTATCCCCAGTCTGCTGATCCAAGTCATGGAGGATGCCCAGCATCATCTTGTCCTAATTTGAATGGAATAAAAATGAAACAGAATAAGCATTTATATAGTACCTACTGTTTGCCAGACACTAATTAGGTGCTTTACAAATATTATACCATTTTGGTTGATTTAACTGGTTCCCTCTAACCCCAAAGCAGGCTACTTCAATTTTTTGTTATTGTTAATTCTTTTCAGGGCTGTCTAACTCTTTGTGACCCCATTTGAGGTTTTCTTGGCAAAAATACTTTTCCTCTTCCAGATCATTTTACAGTAAGGAAGCTGAGGCAAATGGATTAAGTGACTTGCTCAGGTTCACATAGCTAGTAAGTGGCTGAAGCTGGATTTGAACTCAGGAAGATGCTCTTCCTGACTTTAGGACCAACACTCTATTTATTGTCACACTTAGCTAGATAACTTTAAAGATTGTCCAAATTTTCCTTATACTGAGCCTAAAGCTGCCTCTTTGCAGCTTCCATGATTATTCTTAGTTCTTCCCTTTGGAACGAAATAGAACAAGTTTAGTGATTCTTCCACTTGTCAACTTCAAATACTTGTAGACAACTGTTGGGTCCTTCTTAAGTGCTCTTTTCTGTAGGGAACTTTTAAAATGAAAGAACAAAGACAATGGGACAGATATATGCAGAAAGGGACAAGTAGGCAGGAAAAAAAGCCAAGAATCAAGCATTTTAGGGACAGCCAAGTGAAATTTAGGCAATAATAATAAGCTACACCTATCACCAACCTTAAGGGATTATCATCTCACACTCAAGGAGACTCAGAGAAAAGTTCCTGCCCTTTAGGAATATATAGTCAAATCAGAGGGACAGAGCAGAAACAGAAATAGATCATAAAAATGACAAAAGAGTAGAAATATGAATGGAAGATAGGATGATGTGGTAGCCCTTGATTGGAAGCCAGGGTACCAGATTTCAGATCTATTTCTGTATTTTGCTATGTTTATTTGAACATTGCCTCTCCTTCCTCAAAAGTTTAAAAAATTAGATGATTTTTAAGCTCTTTTTTAGATGTTTTCTGATTTCTATGACCCAGATCGATTATACAAATTTGGGAATTCTTCTCAGGTATTAGGGAAGGAAGAGCAGAAAGGAACAGAATTTTGAGCCATGACTTTGGGAAAAGTTTTGTGGACCTTCATAAATCATAATGCCCCAGAGAGTACTTTAACTTAAAGGTTTATTGAATTGAATATTTCAATTTGACTGTTCAAAGATAGATCCAGCTGAAAGGTTGCTAACCTCAATTGTCATATTGTACTGTGTGGACATAGTATTCAATGACTGTTTATTAATATAGCCCTGTCCCCAAAGAGTTTGCATTCCACCAGGAGAGAACATTACTATTGTGAAAACTGAGGGAGGAGAGTATCCTGAAGGAGGTTGTAGTCCACACTAGTATCAAAAACTGAAGAGAGGTTAAAAGATGAGGACTGAGAAAAGGAAAGATTATACAGCTGATTTTATTCACTAACTGACTAACATCTGGGCCCTGAAAAAAAGCCACAAGTAGATGTAAAGATGAAACAAAAGAAAGAGTTTTGGAACCAGTTAAGGAAAGGATTTCCTTCCCCATACTGTACCCCTAAACACATGAATAGACACACATGCACATATCTTTGACTCACTTTGGGGCAGGGTAGAATTTGAAGGCAAGAGTTACCAGTCCCTATGGAGAACTGAAAACATCTTGAACCCAGTCTCTTTTCTCTGTGACTCCTTCTGTCAAGTGAGACTTCTCTGGAATGAAGCTTCCCAGGACAGGTAACTTGAAGAGTTGTTCTTCAATTGTTTCAGTCACGTCTGCCTTCTCATGACCCCATTTAGGGGTTTTCTTGGAAAAAATACAGGAGTGATTTGACATTTTCTTCTCTAGCTCATTTTACAGATGAGAAAACTGAGGCAAACAGGGTTAAGTGACTTGCTCAGGATTACATAGCTAGTATATATCTAAGAATAGATTTGAACTCAGGTCTTCCTGACTGCAGATTTGGGCTCTATTCATTGTTCACCTAGCTGCCCCAAGTTGAGCAGGAAGTATCATTAAAAACTTCAGCCTTCACAATTTATCTGATTTCTGAGGTTGTATTCTGCTCAAACATTCTGTGATAGCTATTCTATGATATACAAATTCTAAATAAGCTGTTTTATTTTCTGAAAACTGGCAGAGGAAGGTGGGTGAGGGAAGGAAGCAAAACCAAGAAAGGATGGGAATTGAAATGAGCTCCTAGTTAGAAACCTTGCACCCAAGATTATGGACTTTGTTCTGATGTAGAGACAGGATGCCAGTGTACAACATTAAATGCTGAAGATAGCCTAGAGGAAACAGTAAGGATCAGCCTTTAGAAACCCTAATTAGGCACCAGAAGATTTGGGCTCCAGCTCCAGCATGTAACCTTGACTTTTATAATCTTGGGCAATTCACATCAACCAGTACTTAGTAAGCAATCACTATGGTACAACGTAAGTTTACAAAGCCCCTGTTTTCAAGCAATTTATATTCTTCTGGAGAAGTACAACAAATACACAGATTAAAAACAACAACAAGGCAATGTGAGGAAGAAGAAAACTTTAGGAAAAACAGGGGATAGAGAAAAGATGACCATTATATTGGAGGAATGATAAAAATTCTGAGGAAAAGTGAGGTTAGTGCATTGTAAGCAAAGGAAGGAGTTTGTGTGAATGCAAAAAGAGTACTGAGTGTGGGGAACAGCTGATAGTCCAGGTTGGTTGGAATATAAAGAACATGAAGGCAAAAAAGTAAAATAAGTCCAGAAAGGTAGTTAGGAACTAGATTGTGGAGGGGCTTAAAAGCTAGGCTGAGGAGATGGTGATTTCATTCTAGAGGTAATATTATGAGACTCTGAGGCTTTTGAGAAGAATAACATGGTTAGATCTATGTTCTGGGAGGATTATTTTTGGAGGATGTGGAATATTAGAGGATTAGAGAAAGAAACTAGGTTCAGTTAGATCACTTAGCTGACTATTATACTAATTTAATTACTTATCTTTGCTGAATTATTATAATAATTCAATTATTTATCTTCACTGAGTTTCCATTTCTGCATCTGTAAAATTGACATAATGGTCCAATTTAACTCATGAAGTTCTCATGGGGGTCTACAATTATATTGTGTGAAAGTATTTGAAAAACCAGAAGGAAAAACAGCTCTTCCTAAATCACTGCCTTGTCATGAAAGAGAGGCTTACACAGCTTAATGAAACTGTGAGCTATGTGCAGAGTTACTCAAGATGGATAGGTCATAGTGGAGAATTCAGATAAAGGGTGACTCACTGGAAAAGGAAATGACAAAATACTCCAGTAATTTTGCCAAGAAAACTCCATGGATAGTATTAAAATGATAAAAGATGTGACATTGGATGATGGGCTCCTTAGGTTGGAAGGTGTCCAAAATGTTATTGAAGAAGAGCAGAGGATAACTACAAGTAGCTCCAGAAAGAATGGAACAACTGAGCCAAAGCTGAAAGGAAGGTCAACTGTGGATGTGCCTGGTTTATGAAAGGAAATTCTGATATTGCAAAGATCAATATTACATAAGAACCTAGAACATCAGATCTATGAATCAAAGTTAGCCAGATGTGATCAAACATTGACATTTTGGGTATCAGTGAACTTAAATAGATAGAAATGGGTAAATTTAATTCAAATGATCATTACATATACTACAGTGGACAAGAATCCTTTAGAAGAAATGGAGTAGACTTTATGGTTAATAAAAGGATGAGAAAAGTAGTACAGGGGTATAATCTCAAAACTGTCAAAATGGAACCTGTTCAAATCCAAGGTGAACTACTCAACAATAATACAAGTTTATGTTCTAATTACTGAAGCTGAAGAACCAAAGTTGCTTAATTCTATGAAGACTTACATCTTTTAAAAATAACATTAAAAAAGATATTCCAGGAATATCTAAAATAGGAAATCAAAAGATAATTGGAATAACAGGCCTTGGAGTACAAAATAAATTAGATCAAAGAGGTTTGTCAAGATGACTTTCTGCTCATACCAAACACTCTTTTTCAACAGCCCAAAGACAAATCTATACATGAACATCACCAGATGATCAATATTGAAATCAGATTGATCATATACTTTTCAGCCAAAGGTGGAAAAGCTTTATGATCAGTTAAAATAAGACCTGGAGCTAATTATGGTTCAGATCATGAATTTCTCATTGTACAATTCAGACTTAAATTAAATAAAGTAGAAAAACCATTAGACTATATAAATAGTCTGATTATATAAATATATAACTTTGGTTTGGCTTACTTTGGTTCATAGTTCTGATTATATAAATATAATCTAAGAATAACATCCCTTATGAATTTAAAATGTAAGTGATGAATAGATTTAAAAGATTAGATCTGGTAGAGTGCTTTAAAACTATAAACAGAGGTTCACAATATTGTCTAGGAGGCAGAAACAAAAGGGTATTTTAAAGCAAAGGAAGAGCAAGAAAACAAAATGATTACCTGATGAGACTTTACAAATAGCTGAGAAAAGAAAGAAAATGAAAATTAAAGGAGCAAGGGAAAGATATACTGAACTGAATGCAGAATTCCTGAGAACAGCAAGGAGAGGAAAGTTTTCTTAAATGAGCAAGGCAAAGAAATAGAAGAAAACAATACAATAGGAGATATAAGAGATTTCTTCAAGAAAATTAGAGATATCAAGAAAATATTTAATGTAAAAATGAACATGATAAAAGATAAAAATGGTAGGGACTTAACAGTAGGAGAAGAGATTAAGAATATTGGAAAGAATATACAGTGGAACTAAAAAGATCTTAATATTACTGAATGGCAATGGTTGGCCAATCAGAATGGCATGATTACTGATCCAGGTTCATTCCTGGAGAATGAAGTCAAACGGGTCTTAGGAAGTATTGCTAATGAAGGTAATGGAATTCCAGCTGAGCTAGTTAAAATCCAAAAAGACGATGCTGGGATAATGCTGCACTCACTATGCTAACAAATTTCAAAAGCTCAATAGTGACCACAGGGTTGGAAAAGATCAGTTTATGTCCCAGTGTTAGCACCCAGTGCTATGGTCCCAAATCAAGGAATTTTCTAATTACTGAACAATTGAGTTTATTTCACAAGCCAGCAATTCTACAAGGTAGACTTCAGCAATACGTGAACCTAGAATTACCAGGAGTGCAGGTTGCATTTCCAACGTAGAGGAACTGTAGACCAAATTGTCAACATTCCCTGGATCATGGAGAAAATAAGAGAGTTCCAGAAAATGTATTTACTTCTGGGGCTACATGGATTACATTTAAAGCCTCTGATTGTCTGGATCACAACAAAATGTAATAAGTCCTGAAAGAGAAATGGGAGTACCAGATTGTCTCTTGAGGAACCTGGATGTGGATCAAGAAGCAATAGAACCAAACATGGAACAATAGATTATTTTAACATTGAGAAAGGAGTACAACAAGGCTCTATATTATCACCTTATTTATTTAACTTATAAGTGGAATACATAATACAAAATGCCAGACTGTATGAATCAAAAGCCAGAATTAAGCTTACCAGAAGGAGCATCAACAATCTCAGGTATGTGAATGATAACATTTTGACAACAGAAAGTGAACAAGAAGCCTTTTGAGGAGAATGAAAGAGGAGAATATAAAAGCTGATCTGAAGCTTAACATAAAGAAAAACACAAAAGCAAAATAAAGATGTTGGTAACTGGTTCATCACTTCTCAGCAAAAGGAAGAAGAAATGGAAGTAGTGCCAGATTTTATATTTTTGAGGTCAAAGATCACTGCAGATGATGACTGCAGTCACGAAATTAAAAGATACTTGCTCCTTGGAAGGAAAGCTGTGGCAAATCTGGATGGCATCATCTAAAAAAGCAGAGGCATCATCTTGTGACAAAGGTACATATGGTCAAAGTTTTGGTTTTTCTAGTAGTAATATATGCTTGTGATATTTGAACTCTAAATAAAATACATTTTTACCATGACTGCAAGTCAACAGGCACAGATTAATCACAATATATATTAAAAGAACTTGTAGTTATCATTTCCTAAAGATTATTTGAGAGACAATGGAATGGAGTAGAGTCAGGAAGAACTGAACTTGAATCCCACCTGAGATATTTACTAATTGTGTGATTCTTGGCACATACATATCTCTGTGACTCAGTTTCCTCATCTGTAAAATAAAAGCATTATTCACAATGGCTTCTAAAGTCTTCTTTAGCTCTAAATCTGTAATCTGGTGATTTTTGATGAAACATGGCCAAGAGCCAACAGTTTCCTGATTTTTTTTAAAAGAGGAAGGTAAATACTTCAAATGAAAGGCTGGTGAGTTTAATTCAGATTCCTCAAAGAAGGAACCATCATGAAAGCATAAGCCATCATTAAAATAAATCATTCCAGATCAATCTCAGTTTCTCTTTTGGCAAGGTTATTCAATAAGCCTAAGGAGAGACAATGAATATAAAAAGGAAGGGAGTAGTATTTGACTCCAGGTATCTTCTGACTCCAAATTCAGCATTCTTTCCCTTACATTGCACTGCCTGGAGAAATATAGACTGGATCATCATTTATATAATTCATTCTTTGGGTGTAACTCTTGCTTGTCCTGATTCTTCTTCTCTTCAGTCTCTCTATACTGGCTCTTTTGAAGACTGCACAGTTCAAATTGTGTACCCCAATGATCTTTATGCAAATGACTCCCAGATCTATGGATTTAGCCTTGATCTCTCTTGAGCTCCTCAATGACAATTGCTTCTTGTTTATTTCGAACTAGATGTTCCATATTCATTTCAGACTTAACATATCCAAAACAGAATTTGTTATCTTGTGGAACTGTGAACACATCCAGCCATTCTGGAGAGCAATCTGGAACTGTGCTCAAAAAATTATCAAACTGTGCATACCCTTTGATCCAGCAGTGGTACTACTGGGCTTATACCCCAAAGAGATACTAAAGAAGGGAAAGGGACCTGTATGTGCCAAAATGTTTGTGGCGGCCCTGTTTGTAGTGGCCAGAAACTGGAAAATGAATGGATGCCCATCAATTGGAGAATGGTTGGGTAAATTGTGGTATATAAATGTTATGGAATATTATTGTTCTGTAAGAAATGACCAGCAGGATGAATACAGAGAGGACTGGAGAGACTTACATGAACTGATGCTAAGTGAAATGAACAGAATCAGGAGATCATTATACACTTCAACAATGACACTGTATGAGGATGTATTCTGATGGAAGTGGATTTCTTCGACAAAGAGAAGATCTAACTCAGTTTCAATTGATCAAGGATGGACAGAAGCAGCTACACCCAAAGAAAGAACACTGGGAAATGAATATAAACTGCTTGCATTTTTGTTTTTCTTCCCAGGTTATTTATACCTTCTGAATCCAATTCTCCCTGTGCAACAAGAAAACTGTTCGGTTCTGCACACATATATTGTATCTAGGATATACTGTAACCTATTTAACATGTATAGGACTGCTTGCCATCTGGGGGAGGGAGTGGAGGGAGGGAGGGAAAAATTGGAACAGCAGTGAGTGCAAGAGATAATGTAAAAAATTACCCAGGCATGGGTTCTGTCAATAAAAAGTTATTGAAAAAAAAAAAGAATTTGTTATCTTTTCCTCTAAACTCACTCTTCTTCTAGCACTGGCATTCCATCTCTCATTTCCACGCTTTTGAACTGTCTGTCTCCAATACTTGGAATCCATTCCCTCCTTATTTCTACTTCCTTCAAAATTACCATCCTCCTATTTACCCAAACTGAAGTCATCTTCAAGGTCTCTCTGAAATTGACTCTTTATTGACTATACCAAAGCCTACATATCCTACATATCCAATCTGTTAACTAAGGTTTGTCCCTTTTATCTTTATAATATTACATACATATCCCCTTCTTTTCATTTATATAACTACATCCTTATGAAGAATCTCATGATCTCACCCTAGACTATTGCAATAACTTTCTGGTTGATCTCCATACCTCAATACTCATTCCACTGCAATCCATCTTTCACTCAGCTGTCAAAGTGATTTTCCTAAAGTACAAGCCTGACCACCCTTGCCCTACTTAAGAAGTTCCCTATTATCAAATAGAAAATCCTCTATTTCACATTTAAAGCCTTTCACAACCTTGTCCTTTGCTATCTAGTGTTCTCATACTTCACAATCTCCTTGAAACACTCTCTGATCTGGTGATACTAGTTTTTTTGGTTTTTTGTTTTTTTTTTTTTTTTACTGTTACATTTCTATGCCTTTTTGCAGGCACAGAATTCCCTGGAAATTCCTATGCCTGGAATGCTTTCCCTCCTCACTTCCACATATTGGATTCCCGGGCTTCCTTCAAGATTCAGCTCAAGTCTCACTTTCCATATATTCCAGCATCTGTTCCAGTGTCTTCCTTTTGAGATTACCTTCCGTTTATTCCTTATATACAGGGTTCTCCTCCCCCAAAGTCTTAGTACCATTTTAAGTTTACCAAAGCTTTTTGGGATACCCTATATTTTATTTTTACTTCTTTGCATGATCTCTCCCATTTAAAATATGATTTCTTTCAGGACAAAGGTTTTCAACTTTCTTTATATCTCCAGAAGTTAGCAAAGTGCCTGGTAACATTTCTTGTGGAGTTGTTTTAGCAATTCTTTCTGACCCCATTTGGGGTTTTCTTGGTAAAGATATTGGAATAATTTGCCATTTCCTTCTTTAGCTCATTTTATAGGTGAAGAAACTAAGACAAACAGGATTAAATGACTTGTCACACATCTAGTTAAGTATCTGAAATTAAATTTGAACTCTTGAAGAAGACTCTTCCTCATTCCAAGTCCCATGCTCTATCCACTGGCCCAACTAGCTATTCCTAACCTGGCACATACTAAATAAAAGCTTAATAAACTTTTGTTGATTACTAAATGACCTTTCTACACAAAGCCTTCAATGATTCCCACAGCAGTTGGAGCCAGCCCTTCCACTTTCCTTCCCTAAATACCTTGTATCTATTTAATATTTAATCTGCATATACTTATTTAATAATACCTTCCTTGATACAATGTAAACTCCTTAAGAGCAAGGATTGTTTAAATTTTTTTTTCTTGTCTCTCCCACATTTAGCATAATACTTGACAACAGGAGCCTAATAAATGCTTGTGGGGCAGCTAGATTGCGTGGTGAATAGGAGTCAGGAGGACCTGAGTTCAAATGTGACCCTGGGCAAGTCACTTAATCCCCACTGCTTCACCCGGTGGGAGCAGAGGAGAAATAAAAGTTTCTTATTTCTGTCTTGCTCACCACCAATTTTTCCAATCACCCAACTTCCTCATCTTCCTCAACTCCTTATTCTCTTATTCCCTCCAGCCAATCAGCAGCTAAGCTTCTTATTTCTACTTCCATAGGTTTTCTTCTCTTTACCCATACAAGCCACCCCCTGGTTCAGGTTCACATTACTTTTGCTTGGATTATTGAAGTAGCCTCTTAATTGATCTCATTGCCTCAAATCTTTTGCAATCCTAACTATCTTCCACTCAGTTACCACAGTAATTTTCCTAAAACATAGGTCTGACTATGTCAGTTCTGTTCAATAAATACCAGAGGCTTTCTATTTCTTCCAGAATAAATACTCCTGTTTAAAACCTTTCACAACTTGGACTAAATCTACCTCTCCCACCTTATGATCCATTACTCCCATTCTTGCACATTATGGTCCCGTATAACTAGTTTTACTTTTCTTCATACACAGCATTCCATTGCCATCTCTGTTTTCTTTGTACCTGCTGTTCCCCAAGCCTGGAATATACTCACTCTTTACTTTTTCTCTCAGCATTGCCAATTTTCTCCAAGACTGTGACAAGTGTCATTTTCCACATGAAGCCTTTCTTAATCTCCCCAGCTGCTAATGTCCTATGCCAAAATCATTTTGTATCTATTTTGCATATATCCACATATTTATATTTACATTTATAGAATGCAAATTTTCTGAAAGCATGGGATGATTTTTTTGTGTCTTTATATCCTTAGTACCTGTCACAGAGACTGGCACATATTAGCCACTTAATATTGATTAATTGATAACTAGTATACTGAAAGACAACTGGAAAGTCATTCTACTTTTGAGGCTAGAGGTAACCAGGACATTTGAAAAGTTGAGAATATGCCTTACAAAACTGATTTGAAAAACTAACTGGGAATAGTAACTAAACTGGGACCAGGAGAGTTGTCTTCAAGTATTTGAAGGACGGTCATGTGGAAGAGAGAATTCTTATTGTGGTTGACTTTGAAGGATGGAAATAAGAAGAATGGGTGAAAAATTACAGGGAGACAAATTTCAGGTCAAAAAAGGAAAATTTTTCAATGAGTAAAGCTATGCAAAAAATTAGAATGGAACAGAGAAAAGGACAGGAATAAATTACTTTGTTGAAGTTCTCCAAACAAGAACTTGAAGGCAGCTTGTCAAGAAACTTTTTTGTAATTTAAGTAGAAAGTTGGACTAGACTTCTAAAGTCATTAAAGTCTCAGAAATCAATCCTGATGTCATAAAGTTTGAAAATATAAACTATTATGCCATACCAAGTCATCATAAAGGTGGAATATGTTATTATATGACAATACTTCTGAGTTTAAAAAATTTCTTCTTCACATGGAGCTGAGAATACCTTACACTTTGATCCCACTCCCACTAGATTAAATAAAACAAGTACTCTTCCTATTTAGTCAGAGGTACAGATACTAGACACAGATTACTTCTGCCAACTTTAAGGCCCACTTTTCCTTGCCAGTCAAAGAATAGACCGCTTATGATCTGTGAATCTGATGGAATTTTCAGAGAATCCAAGTATGAGGTGGAAGGTCAGAGTCCTTCTCAAAAGCTTATATAGCACAGTGCTAACTACCATAGAGGGGTAATTATTTGTTTTTCAGTTATGTTTGACTCTTCACAATTTCATTTGGGGTTTCCTTAGCAAAGATATTGGAATGATTTTGTCATTTCCTCCTTCAGCTCATTTTACAGATGAAGAAACTGAGGCAAACAATATTAATGATTTGCTGAGGATCACACAACTAGTAAATGTCCGAGACCAGATTAGAATTCAAGTTTTCTTGACTCAGACCCAGAATTCTATCCAAAGAGCCACCTAGCTGCTCATGGGGCACCTCTCACAGTAGACAAATCAGAGAATATTTTTTCCTTACTCTTTCTCTGCCACCTTCATTACATAACATTTTCAGTACATAAATTCAGCACCCAATTCCAATTCTGATGACTTATTTATAGACTTCTCAGATATTCTCCTTTCTTTCTCAAAGAGTTGAGATTGTGGCTCAGTTTTTTTTTCTCCATCCCAGTATCTACCCTCATATTAGTGAACTTTTAACAGATATATTGATTTACCCTCAAATAACCTAACTTCTCTGTACCTCTATTTGCCCAATTCCTATATCCTACTTCTGTACTCCATTTTATTTTATTTTTTTACTAGCTTTTTATTTACAAGTTATACACATGGGTAATTTTACAGCATTGACAATTGCCAAACCTTTTGTTCCAATTTTTCCCCTTCTTCTCCCCATCCCCTCCCCCAGATGGCAGGTTGACATCAATACATGTTAAATATGTTAAAGTATAAATTAAATACAATATAAGTATACATGTCCAAACAGTTATTTTGCTGCACAAAAAGAATCGGACTTTGAAATAGTGTGCAATTAAGCCTGTGAAGGAAATCTAAAATGCAGGCAGGCAAAAATATGGGGATTGGGAATTCTATGTAGTGGTTCATAGTCATCTCCCAGAGTTTTCGCTGGGTGTAGCTGGTTCAGTTCATTACTGCTCTATTGGAACTGATTTGTGTACTCCATTTTAACTACACATAAAAATGATCATACATATCCTTTTTCTATCACTCACAAATAGGCAACAAACATTTAAGGGCCCACTATGTAACTGGCATGATGCTAAGTACTAAGGATACAAATAAGGGCAAAAATCAGTCCCAAAGACCTCAGATGCTAAGGGAGGAAACAAGTATGTACAAAGAAGATACATACAGGATACACTGGAGATAATCAACAGAGGCACAGCACTATCATTAATGGGAGATTAGGAAAAGCTTTTTGTAGAAAATCTCATATTAAGAGATTTGAAGGAAACCAGGAAGCCAGGAGGCCGAGGTGATAAGGGAGAAAATTTCAGACATGGGAGAGTCAGAGAAAATGCCAGAGTCAAGAAATGGAGTGTTTTGTGTGAGGAACAGCAAGGAGATCAATGTCACTAGACTGTAGTGTAATGAGAGCAAGTAAGATGTAAGATTTCCTAATTTTTAAATGTTTTTTAAAACTTATCTATATGTGGCAGGGTAGGGGCAAGTTATGAAAAGCTTTGAATGCCAAACATAGATTTTTATATTTGATTCTGAAGGTGATTGGGAGTCACTAGAATTCATAGAATGATGGAGTGGGGTGAAAGGTGGAATATAAGTAGATCTATACTTTGGGAAGATCACTTTGACAGCTGATTAGAGAATGGACTTGTAGTGGAGAAAGACTTGTGGCAGGAGAAACTAAACGGGCCAGCTATTTCAATAGTCCAGGTGTGAGGGAATGGGGGCCTGGATCATATCGAATGGCAACGTCCTAAGAGAGAAGTGGGGCACTTATGAGATAAAGTAAAATAAAAAGAACTTGGCGACAGACTGGATATGGGAATGGGAGGAATTGAGGATGATACCTAGGCTAGAATCCTGAGGGGGCTAGAAGGGTGATGGTATCCTCAATGGTAATAGGGAAGTTGGGAAGAGAGAAAGATTTACCAGAGAAAGACAATGAATTCAGTTTTGGACATGTTGAGTTCAAGAGGTCAAGGGGACATTCATTTCAAGATGCCCAATAGGCAGTTGGAGATGTGAGACTAAAGGTCAAAGGAAAGGTTAGGACTGGATTTGAGAATGCGTATTCAGATGATAATTTAATCCATGGGAACTGAGATCACCAAGTGAAATAGTATAGAAGGAGAAGACAAGAGGCTCTAGGACAGAATCCTGGGGAACACCCCAGTTTAGCAGATGTATTCCACTTTTATTTTCATGATTCTGAAATTATCTGATCCTAATCTTTTATCATTCCTTTTTCTATTTTACTGAGTCTGCTGACGGTTGATCATTCTTCGTGATGAACTCTATTCCCTCCACTTCCAAATTCTTCCCCAAACTATCATTTATCTCTCTCCCCCACCACACCTCCAAATATATATATCAGCTACAATCTCTTCCTCTCATGACCCTTTAGTGAATTAGATCAATACTACACTATCTTCCACCACCCTCCATGTTCTTGCCCTCTTGTCTAATCATGTCTTGCCAGGCCTCAACCCCAGATTACTTAGATTATGACCTTGTTCGCTCCCATTCCAGCGCTGTTTAGCAGAGCTGGAGGAAATCATGAAACTGCTAATTGGTCTAATACAAATGTGTTATCTAATCTCAACTGGGCCTTCACCACAGCAAAGCAAACACATTTCCCCTCAAGCCTCACACAGGCAGGGAGTGCCCTTCTTCAACCCTCAAAGCTGAGGATGACTCATAACTTCAGAAAAAAGTTGAGACCAATTGTTAATTGCTCTTTCTTCTCCCCCCCCCCCCCCAATTTTTCTCATCTTACATCATTCAGACATCTCTCACTCTATTTCATTCATTCTGATCTCAGATGAAATGGTGGCCCTTTTAGCCAAGGCAAATTCGTTCACGAGTAACCTTGAATCTGGACCCTTTCAATTTTTCTAGTCAAGCACATACCACTTTCATCTCTACTCTATAATTCATCTTGAGTCTCTTCCCATTCAATGGTTCCTTCCCTGCTAATCTCCACATTTCTCTTATCCTTAAAAAGATCTTAAGTTTTGTCCATTTAATACCTAACCCTCCTTCTCCTAAATTTTTCTCAGCTAAACTTGAAAAAGCCACTTATACTAAGTGCACCCACTTCTTTTCCTCTCTTCTAAATTGCAATTTGCCTTTAATCTTCAATCAAAACTTCCCTTTCCAAAGTTACTCAAATGATCTTTTAATTGTCTAATGACCTTTTCTCAATTGATTCTCCTAGGCCTCTTTTAATCATTTTATTCTGCCAGTCACTTCTCTCTAGATTTCTATGGGGCTGTTTTCTACCCAGTCCCCAACCTTTATGACCAGTATCCAGGTTGTCCATGGCATATTCGGTAATGATGTGTATCCCACAAGGCTGGCTGTTTCTTTTTTGTTCCATACTGTCCTGCTTGGTGACCTAGAAGCCAGGTGGCACAGTGGATACAAGTCCCAGGTCTGGAGTCAGGGAGACAGAGTTCAAATTGAATGTGACTCCACCTGTTTAACTTGGCTAAGTCACTTGTGAGCCTCGTTTTCTCAGCTGGAAAATGAGGACAACAGCACGCAGCTTCCTGGATTGTCGTGAGGATCAGAGGAGGTATCTGTAGCAGCAGCACAGGGCCTGGCACATTTGGCACTATATGAAATACTATTATCTCATCAGCTCTCAGGGATTCAATAAATCATCTCTTAGATGGTTCCCAGATGTATATATTTAGTCTGATTTCTCTGCTGAGCTAGTCACAAATCTCCAACAGCCTCTTGAAAATTTTGAAGTAGCATCCTCTAGCTTCTTAACATGTGTTCTAAATCGTCCTGTCTTCTAAACTCCCGTCAAGGGCACTACCATCCAAGGTACCCTGGCTCACAATCTGGTCTTCACTTCTTAGCCCACATACCCTTGCCAAATCTCGTGTTTAGCTTTCATAACATCTATTACCTCCAGGATCAAACAGAAGGCCTATTTGGCATTTGAGGCTTTTCATGAATCTTCTTGGCTTTCGTTTTATACCTTCCTCTCCCTTCCATTTATACTAGTCTAGCTGCTGACCTATTCTTACTAAATATACAAATTACTCCCATGCCTTTGTCCCCATCTCCCTCCCTGTAAGGATCTGCCCCCTTGCCTCTTGGCTTCCTCCAAGACTCAGCTCATATACCACCTTCTCGATGTTTTTTTTCTTCATCCCCTTTCGGCTTTTCTCCATCTATTCAGCCTGGCTTTTGTTCCTTGATTATATGTAGAAGTGACCTCCTTCATTCATATGCATACTCCTTTGAGGGCAGAAAGTCATATTTGAATTGTCAGCTCTTTTTAGCACATAGCCTGTCATATAGTAAGGACTTAATACTTGACTGACACTCATTGTGAAAAAACAAAAAAGTTCATATGAAAGAAAAAGGGGAAGTGTATCATGGACTAAAGCTCTCCAGTCTTTATAATCTTGGTTCTGCTGTCACTGGACATATGACAGATGAAATTCCAACATGAAAACTCAGCAGACATTATTTAAAAGTATTTTATTTAACTTTTTAATTTGAGGTAAAATACTTTTTTTCTTTCAACTTCCATAACAAAATACAGAGCTATCAGATACCCCTGGAAAAAAATATGTATATTATACATATATTTCTATAACATTACATCATATATATATAATATATATATGCAAATTTTTGAAGACTTTATAGAAAGTGGAACATCTAAAAGGCACTGCACAATGGAGTTAAGATTACTTACATTTTTATGTACATATACACACTTTATTCTGCTTAAGTGGATACACCTAACCAAGTCATCTTCTGTAAGTGAACATCTCATTCACAAATCCCTGCATCACAATTCTAATCAAAGAATATACCTAAAGGTCTCAAAACAATTTCATTTAGTAGCTTTCTTTTTTTTCAAAAAAGAAACTAAAACCAGAAGTTTTTTAAAACAACCAGATTAAAATGTTTTCTTTTTAAACCAAAAAGATAAAAATCAAAACAAACACCATGTAGGATCTGTAAGACAAAAAGTAAAGTTATTCTTGCTTATAAAAAGAACAAAACAAAACAAGAAAAGCCATAAAACATAATTATGGAATAAATAAAAAAATAAGGGATAACCAGCCACTGGACTCCACCTGCTGGGTGAGAAGTGAAACCTTGGCTATAGTTTTTCTTAATGCTTCTTAGGTTTTTCTTGGCCCACTGAAGACTAAACTAAGGTATGGTAATTCCCTGTGATAACAGGATGGAGATGAGGGTGGAGTGGGCCTTGGTAAAGTGTTTATATTTCACCCCTAACCCCCTTAAAATACAGTGAGCTATTTCATAAGGATAGATGCCGTTAAGTCTCTTCTCTACAGGTTTTTCCCCCTAAGGCTATAAAAGCCAACTGCTCACAAGAATATACTCTTGATTTGTTAATACAGGTGGATGTTGAAATGTCAACAGATTTAAACTTGTCAAAGTTCAAACATTTGGCACAATGGAATTTGGGAAAAAAAATAAAGTAACAAACAAACAGAAAACACCCTTGTTTTCATTTCTCCATCCTCCACCTGCTGCTGCTAGACATTGATGTCACTGTCCCTGGCTGGGAGGAGTCTGACTTATAACAGGTAGGGCTGAAGTGTTGCAAAGAGATTAGGAAAAAGAGGTTCAAAGTCCCCTCCAGTCCTAGCACCACAACCACCACCTTCCTGAGGACCACTTCTAACATCAGTGACGTCAGCATTGCCTGACAACCTGAGTAAAGCCCGTTTGGCTCTGAAAAAGGGACTATCCAAATCCCAGCACACAGTGCAATCAATAAACTAACAGGCGGAATGGTGATCATAGAAAACAGATTAAACACCAACAGGTTCATAAAGCCAAACAACAATTTTCATGGAGCTGAACATTTTTTTGAGTGTTTTTCAAGTGTGAAATAGTGAATTTTTGTTCAAACAGAAGCAGCATCTAGGAATTCTGGCACTTGGGTTCTAGGGGGTTAAAGATATGCATTATGGATTTTTTTTTTTTTTAAAAAAGGCCTCGAGTTATCTATTCCTGAGTTCATACCGACACCTGGTGGCCCTTTCTAAGGGATATGGATATGGGAAAGGGGGATGGCCAGACAGCCTCCTATATACCTAGAAGTAGCATTTTGCCCCCTCGCCCCAAGCATGTCTTCCAATTCAGAGGTAAGTCAAGGTGCTGAGAGAAGAAAAAAAACCCACAATAGGTACCAAAGGCAACCTACGGGATGTCATTGCCAAGAACAAAGGTCCCCTTGCAGCCTGGCCAGGGCCTCATTGATCAAGGCTCCTTCCTGAGGAGTGGGAAAGTTCAAGTCACTTACTACTGATTTTGATTCAGTTAACTGGGTGCATATAAAATCAGGATGGCTCACTGGAAGATGAATCAAGATGCTAACATTAATTCAAGCCATCCCTCTGGAAACTTTTAATCCAAATCACACCCACCTATTCCAACCCTTTTCTTGGCCTCTCATATCTGGTACTCTCCAATAAGTTTTTTTTTTTTTTAAAGAAAAAAAAAAAAACACTTTGAACACATCATCGTACTATATACAGCTGAGTTAGGGTGGGGTGGAGCTGAGCTTTTCCATGTTTCCCAGACCCTTATTTACCATCTTCTTTAACCATCTCTGCAATGCTGTCCCAAGTTGATCTAATTTCATAGTAGTGTAATTTTAGTTCATATATACCACTACTCAATTTTCTCTTCTAATCATCTGCTTTTCTATTCCTCTGGAGGAGCTTCTGAAAACATTCTTCAGTGTGTATGTGTGAAAACACACCTGTTAGCGGAATTTGGAATACAGGATGGGCTAAATCAATGCGGCCCAATGAGAACCAGAATTACTCCAGATAATGGGCACATGGCAAATATTTTAAGTTTATACTGGGACAGAAAATCTCTCTTATCATTACCAGGCCTTTTCTTTTATTCTGTCTTATATATTTCTTGCTATCTCTCCACCTCCTCTAGTTTCACCACACTTCTACTCACACCCACATCAACTTTCTGCATTTTATAAGATATTTCAGCTCTGTCCTTGCTTCCCACAATTCTGCTCACCACCCTGCTCCTTCCAAACCCAATAATACCAAAAAATTAGGATAAAGAGATAGAGCAGGGCTAAATCCTCACATGCTAACTGGCAAACCTAACTATATTCCAACATTCCTGGGTTATCTAAAAGGTTGTCTGTGCCCTTCTACAGGTTGTACCAACAGACCCGTGTTTTGTAAAGTGTATTAAGGCTTGACTTAAGAAAATATTAAGAGAACCAGACATGATAGAAAGACATTTTCAATAATGCTATCATACTTCTGGGTGAACTCACAATCATACTTCAAACTCTCCCAAACCACAACTAGAAAGGAAAAATTGGGGTAATTCTTGTCTTGTTTTTCATTTCTTAAAAGGTATCAGGCCACTTTTTCCTGCCCTCTTCTTTCTTCCCTGAAAGAGAGTTTACAACTCCTCATGGCTTCTTTTAATAGGTAGAGTAGGTGAAAAGTCCTAAAGAAACTAGCAGCCCTTCCAAAGGGCAGAGCTTCCAGACACATATAGCTGCTGCTGTTGCCTCTCTGCCCTGCTATAATCTGGCTTTTCTTTTCAGGGTTTCCTGAAAACTTTGTTTAAAAAAGAAAACAAATTCACACCTGACTCCCAAATAAGACTGTAAGATTTCTTGCCCTTCCCTTGAAATAATCAAAAATGGAAAAAAAAAGTTTTCCAGGCTAAATTAATGGTCTCATTGTTCCCACCCCTAACCCCCCTTTCCTGTTGTTTCCCTCAACATAAAAAGAGGAAAATTCATTAATGACTTTTCTATATAAATACAATAGAAAACCAAGTTGTCTGGGATCCCCAGCTATCACTAACATGACCAAAGTGTCTTGGTCTTTTGGGAGTTTTCTTGTCAAAAGTCCAAGCCTTACCAGGGGACAGAGGCTCCCTGCTCCCTCCCCTATTTAACCCTCCCCAACCCAACCCCCAACTTAGCTTTTCACATCCTGCTAATTTACAACAAAAAGGATACCCCTCCCCTACCCCAAAACATAAAAATACAAGAAGTCTATTCTCTAGAATGATCAAACCAGCTTAATTACCTCCCTCCCTCCCCACCCCACCCCTGCAACCTTGCTACATAAATACATGTATTCAATTATAGTATAAACAGCTCCCAATTAATTTCAATACTAAGCATCAGCAGCGGCTGCTGTGGCCACCCCCCTAGGTCCAGCAATGAGGGGTGGAGACCCAGAAAGATTCCAATGAATCTTGCTGCTCTCACTCAGCTCTCTGGCTTCCCTGTCACCATTCCATCTTCGTTTTAGCCGAAGCTTTGGGGGCATCAAGGCATCCTCTTTCTTTTCAGGGGCATTGGACTCAACTATTGCCAGGGCATCCTTACTAGATCTGTCCTCACTACCTTCATTCAACTCTGGGGTCTCTTCACCTGGGCTGCTGAGGGGAACCAAGGGCCAGGCTGGGGGTGCAGCAGGGCGTGCAAAAAAGGCACCCTCTTCATCTATGGTCCCACTGGGTACACAGCGCTCTTCCCGCTGTTCCTCTTTTTCTCTTAGTGGCTGCTCTTGGTTCTCAGGTTCTCTGTCTGCAGTTTGTTGTTCCACCTTGATCCTTGGAGGAGTGGGAGTGACAGTAACTGCTGAATCTTCACTGCTCTCTACTCTTTCCCGGTTCTTCCTCCCAGCAGGTGGTGGCTGGAGCTTAATGGGAAATTGGGCTGGTTCCTCTGGATGCATTTGGCACTGCAGGGGTGGAACCATGAGCCCAGGATAACGAGGAAAAGTCCGGGGACTTAGGTGGTAGTTTAAAACTGAGCAGGCTTGTGAATGCAAGTAGTGTTTCATTTCATCAGGATTAAAGGAGAAGCAACTGCTGCCAGTGAAGGGGCTTAGACCTGGGGAGGGGCTGTAGGAGAAGAGGGTTGGTGTAAGGGACAGAGCTGGTGAGATAGGGACATTGAGGACACTTCCACGACCTGGCAGTGGAGAAACAGCAAAAGGACTGTGGGGATCAGGGTATATTCCAGGCCTGGTGAAAAGAGGGAGCATGATGTCTGGCTTGCGCTTCTGATGGCTAATTCCTCCACTAGTGACTGAACTCCGGGAAGTCATGAGATCCACACTTCTACGCCACTCGGCAGAACTGTCCTCCAGCTCCGAAATCTCTGCCTTCCGTTCACTGCCATCACTTAAGGATTCAGGCCCAGAAGGAGCTAGGGAGCTTGCGGAGAATCGGCCTGGCTGCACGTCACTAGTGGGAGAATGGCTGTCCAGAGGGGGAAAGTGGAAACGGGAGGAGGCTGTTGGTACTGGAGGGGCACTCTGGGGTACTACACCTGGGAAAGGGAAAAACAAAGAAAAAGGAGGCTAGTCAATTAATTGCATCACTGTTTACTTATGATATATTATATATTTTTTAACAATAGGAAGATTCATAGTTGGGATTAAATGCCATAGAATCCCCCCCTTTTTTTTTACTACCAGGTAATTTTCTACTATTAGGCAATTCATTTTAGTTAAGTTGCAAAAAGTTTCTTGTCCACGACATATATTTCTCAAATGAAAAATCTGGCCCACAATTAAGGCTAAATTAGGGTTTTCTTATTGGTTCTTTTCACCCAAACCCAATGGAAAGTGAGAACTTGTCTGTAATTCTAGATAGATACAAAAGGTGTCTCTACATGTTCAAGCTTTGCACCCAGTTCTCTTATTTGTGGCTATTTCTACCAACAAGGGTCTGAAGAGGAGTGCTTTAAAGAACCACATACCTTTCAGTTCATATTTGGATGAGGTATTTGAATAAGACTACATTTTTGAGAGTATGCAAATGGAGACACCTGGAGGAAATGTGTTAAATTTCATAGTCAAGATCTGTTAAAGAACCTTAACTCATGAGTTCAGAGATACCATGTGAATTCAATAGTGATTCTATTGTGCATATTTTTGGTCTCTACAATTCTGATGATATAAAAATTACTCCTCTAGCAAGTTAAATGGCATTTTCTATTCCTAGGCATGCTCTACAGAGGATGCAAGAAGATCCAGCACATGCTCGATTTCCCAAGTTTGTCTGCAGCAAATGAGCTGTGAATGGAAAAACCAGCACAATGTTATTCACTTCCACCTTTTCCCACATCTTTTCCCACAACTAACTACATATCAACTTCTCAGCAAAATTTCCTAAGATAAAAACCAACAGTGAAGGAAAAAATTTGAGGATGGGTCAGCAGTTTTAAACTAAGGATTATTATAGTTCCTATCATCACTGAAACTCTACCACTCTAAAGCAAAATTAGGAAAAAAATAAGAAGAAATGTGGCAACTTGGAGAAAACAGTAAAGGGATAATTAACAAATGACAAAAAGAATCCAATTATACATGACAATAACTCACTTATATAAGTATTTTAATGTTTTTTTAAAAAAAGGATGACCTTATTCAACTGTATTAAATACTATAAACACTATCATTTTATAGATGAGAAAAAAGGAGTTTCAGAGACTTTAAGTAGTTAAGTTGCTCATCGTCACAAAGTTACTAAGTATCAGAGTTATGACTTAAGTTCAATAAAAGTATGGAAAGGTACCATCATTAACTAGCCATTCTATGATTCTGGTACCTGGTACCTGGTACCATGGATAATAACTGCAAACCACGTAGAATCACATAGGTATCCGTCATTAACCAAAAGGCAACACAGCTCCTGCATGACACAGCCACCAAACTTTATTCCTTCAACAAATAATAGCCTCCTAATTGGCCTCTTGTCATCCAATCCCTCTTCTCTTCAATCTATCCTCCACACAGACCAAATTAACCTTTCTAAAGCACAGATCTCATCAAGTTGTTCCCCTGCTTGAAAGCCCCAGTATCAACCCAGTGTCACTAAAAAAAACAAGCTCCTCAAATAGCACTTCAATCCCCTAACAATTTGGCTCCTGTCCCTTATACTACACATTCCAACCAAACTAAATTATGAATTGTAAAATATTCAATATTCTACCTCCAACTTCAGTGTCTGCAATGCCCTCCTTTTTCTTTTCTCTACCTCCTAGAATTTAGCTTTCTTTAAGATTCAGTTCAGGTGCTACCTTACCTTATATTTACTGATCTGTATATAGGCAAGGTTTTCCAGTAGAATATAAATTCCTTGATAGCAGTTTTCATACTTATCACTATGTTTGCAGTATAAATTTTTTTCCCCTCCCGAACTTGTCTGTGTAAGAACTTGGATCCAAGTAGGAAACTTATGGCATGGAAATAATGCCCCTAACTGATAACTTCTCAAGGGTAGAGACCATCTTTTATATGCTATTTCCCCTTTACATGCCTTAAAATACCTAATTTGGTGCTTAGCATTTAGAATGAGGTGCCTAAATTTAGAAGGTATTTAAATATTTTCTCATGAATTTTTTTTTATTAAAGTGGGGTTAAATATCAATGGTTTTCTACTTTTTAAGGTATATGACCATCTCATACTCAATTTAATCATTTCTCTAGCATCCTGCTCAGCAGTTAACTCAAAAAAGGTTCTAGCCTGTTTTAATAACTTCTAAAATACTAAAAAAAATCTGTCAGGCAGGACAGATGACTTTACTTAAATAGCGCTTACATCCATATGGCTAACTCTAACAATTCTTCATATGAGGACTATAGCTAGAAAGGTAAAGAACTGGAGGATTAAGTACTCAAGTTTGGTATAGAGGAAGATACTAAAAGATGCTAAGGAGGATCTTGATTATCATCATAAATATTCTGAGCTCAATACTCCAGGATTTCTCTTCCTTTAGGAAGTTGAGACCATAGAGATCTTAGAGAATTCTAAGACTAACAAGCTAAAACGCACTTTAAAAAACATAAATCCGAGTCTCAGTTTAATAGAGATGAACAAATTAAGGTTTAGCAGAGTGCTCGGAACATAGGTAGTTAATAAATGTTTATTAATTGACAAAGTTTTGCTTTCAGCCAACAATTCAATAAACACTCATCGTACAGAGCAATGTCTTAGGTAGAGGTTTGTGTCAGAGCAGACTATAAAAACCAAATTTCCTGATTCCTAGTTAGATATTCTTTGTAAGCTTCCTTCTAACTTTGGAAAAGACAATCATAAAATCTAACTGACTCTTAAAAAACAATTTATGGGATATAGGTAAGAGCAATTCTTAAACAAAACTCTACTTGTGCATAGAATATTGTGTACAGGATAGCTTTCCATGCCCATATTCAGCCCCCTGAAGTAATCAGGCATTACATCTAAAAATTTTGAGTAGTTTCATGATTTACCTATGACTTTTTGGTTAAGATTTGAAAGGGTTTGTATTAGTGGGAAAACTTCATATAATTCAATACAGGTAGTTAGATAGCTCTTTTTTACTTCCACTAGTCTACTGGTTGGGGGGGGGGGGGGGGCGCGCGGAGGGGAGAGATTCCCGGAAGGAGAGATTATTATTATAGTTCCCTTCTCAGACCTGGAAAAATGCAGGTTACCTCTAAGCCACTGGATGAATTCCCTATTGCCTTATGGGGAGTCCAATGCATGATACAGATTATTTCTTGTATGCTGGCTTCAAAATAGAAGGTGGTTTCAAACAGTTTTGTCAGTGAAGTTTTGAGGGAAATGGAGATTTGGGAAGAGATTGACTTTGAGGTTACTGGTGATTCTTTGTCCAGTGAGATCCAATCCCTTTCCCCACCCAAACCAGGTGCATAAGGGAGGGGCTAGAGTGAGAAATAGAGGAAACAAGATTCCAGTGGCCAAAACAGGTTTGATTTCCTAACGCCTCTCCCCCAGGCATAAGGAAAGAAAACAGGTTGTAATTAGAGAGATGCATTCCAATACCAACTTTTTTTTTTAAATGCATGCCCCAGGGACAGGAGGGAGTGGCTAGCAAAAGGGAGATGGAACAGTAATGATAGCAGCGTCAGGCTAAAACTGCCCTAACTTGTTGTGTGTAGTAATTACAGATCTGCAATGGATCTTGGCATTCTATTCTCTTTCAGCCACTCCCCGGTTCCAATTTTTCAGTTCCAGTACAAACTTTACTCTGGGAAGTTCTATTACCTTCATAATCAAGATCAGCTTTCTTTCCCACTGCCACCCAAAGCAACCAAGTTGGAAGTTGATGGAATGGCCAGAAACTGTTTAATTGCAATTTAATTTGTGGGGTAGTGGTGCTATTTTCATCTTTGCGGAGGGGTAAAAAGCCTTTCAGTTTTCAACTCCTGGGTCTGCCAGATCTACAGAGGAATAAGGCCTCTAAGTTGTGCCAAGCCAGGTCTCCATAGACAGTTGTTACCTGGGTTGCTCTTAAGGGAAACTCTACCAAAGACTTTATGTACCCTGGGGGCCCAGGGGGAAGAGAAGGCAAGGAACCCAAACAGCTCAGGCTGCCCAGCTTTTACTCTTCTATTCCCCGCCTCTCCTCCCTCCCCCCCCCCCCCCCCACTCCTCCATCAAAGACTCTGCTTTTCACTGCAAACATGATTGAGGCCACTGTGGTTTTGACTGTATTCACTTGATAAGGTAAGTTGGTAGTTTCATAGAAAATCGGAAGTGTTTATAAAGACTCTAGTTGCTATTAGGGAGTTAAACACGTTCTAGAGTCTGCACTTAAAAAAAAAATCAATAGAGTTAGAAATCATTTTCTTTAGAGAACATATAATATCTCTAAGAAACCCAGTACTTAAAAAAATCATAAGAAAAGTGAATTATCTAAAAAAAAAGAAAAAAGCAGCCTCTGGCCAATTATATCAATATTCAATATTATTAACAATAACAGCTGTGGAGAAAATATATTTTTAAAAGTGTGTTGGGTTGTGTCTATTGGGAAAAAAAAAGTTACCAAAACCTTAAAAAAGAAATTTCCAAAGAAACTATTATGAAGAACAGCAAGGAAGTCCTAAGTTTTTCCCTTAGAAGTGCTAGTATTAAACTTAAGATTTCATTTCAGTTCTCATTCTTTTCTCCATTGAAAGAACTGGTGCTTACCATTGGGCCGAATGTTGATGAATGGATAGTTGGGCATCACCAGCTTGTTGAAGTTAAATTTGTAAGTAAACCTTTTGCCTTTTGTTTTATGAAGGATCCTCTTGTTGTAATAGTATCTATCAAAAAACAAATATGCATATTAATGCATCTTCCAGATCCCTCAAGCTTATGCTAAATTTTTTTTTTAATAATCAAAAGAAAGGGCTGTGTTATTTCAAAAGGGGGTACGGATGGGAAGGGCAGCAAGCAAAAGAATCTTTGTCCTTCGACTCTACCCTTACCTCAACCACCTTTCCTCATCTCCCCAGCCACAGCTCTAAACCCAGTTTCCTTCCTGTTCCCACTTCAGTCAGAAGGCTACGTTATACATATACTATATCTTTTTGTCTGCCTAGCCCAGGTGAGAGCAGACAACTAACCTGCAGCACAGACACTCACAGTGTGGCAAGTTGGGAGGCCTAGGCTTATAACATAGGGAATGGAATGCAGGGTTGTTTTATGGTGACAGATCAAACAATGGTATATCCTGATCTGGAAAACAGCAGCCAGCTTGGGCAGCCTCAACCTCAGAGATTCAAAGGATCTATAGAGCTCAGACAAAGCTGGCGGATAAACATGTGGGTTCAGGGTCAACAAAGGTGAAGGACTAGAGCACTTTAAGAGTGACTGGTACCTTCAGACACTTAAACGGTACTAGACAAGTCATAAATTGCCCTTTAAACCCTGAGGGATAAAAGAGAGCTGAAACTGAGAGTGACAAGGGTAAAATGAATAAGGAGGAAGTTCACACAAATCAACCTCTGGACTTCTTGGAAGGTCACAATTAAATAACCTATGGACTGACAACTCCAAATAAATATGTTGTTTATGGATAGTTGTCAATCACAGTATAAGATAACCAAATCAGCCCTCATTAGGCTCCTTTTGAGAGGTCAGGAAGAAGAGAAATAACAGATAGGCACAAAACCAAACACCCTATAAGTAATCCCCAGGATTATAAATGAACTCCAATCCTTATTTCACCACACCCTCTCGCCCACTGAGAATTGGTTGCCTGTCAGGATCCAGTGCCAACAGAGTTGGAATCTCCTCCTACAGATACCCACAGATATGCTTTCTCCTCCTGTACCTTCACTACTTACAATCAGGTGCTCTTCTGCTCCCACTCTGAAGTCATGAAGGAATTTATCTAGCCAACTGTCATCTACTATTCCTCAAGATGCCTAGTCTCCCAAATTGTCTGATTGCCTCCTAACCTAAAGCTTCACAGGTACAGGACATTTTCCCTCTCTTACCTGAGGGCCCGGCTCAGCTTGTCATAGTTCATCTGTGGTTTGCACTTTCTTCGGCCCCAGAGGCGGGCCACTTCATCTGGGTCCTTGATGACAAACTCTCCATACTCTCCCTGCTGCCAGGCAATGACATGGCGGAATTCTTCTTTCTGAAGTAGCTCCAAGATGAAATGCCATAACTGGATCTGCCGGGAGCCCGGGGATGACTCCGTTTTGTAGGCCCAGTCAGGGAACTGGTAGCCTTAAGATCAGAGGGAAAGAAAAGGATAAGACTAAAGAAGTTGAGAGCTATTTAAAAATACCAGCACCTCTACCCACTTTACATTCCACAGATCAGGATGCTAGAGTGCTGAGCAAACATACCTTAAACACCTTTTCAGACAACTGGGACTAGTCCATTAGGGAATAAGAAGGGACAAAAAAGTTACATGTCTTTATTGCAATCACGATTCCTGGAAAAACTGTCAGCAAAGCTCAGGTGTCTTACTTACCTATCCTTTCTATGTTTCTAAACCCTATACCTACATTATGTGAGGGCATTTAAGTTCTGAAGAGATTAAAGGGAAATGGAATGAATATACCAGAAATAATGGGACATTTTCTAAAAAAAGAAAGTTATCCACCCTTGTCTCAAGATACTAACAGTGGAATTGTGGCTCTAAGAGGAAAAAGTTTCTACAGTCTAGGACAAGGGTGTGGTGAACAGACATGTTAAATACACATCCATAGGAAACAAGCCTACAACTGTCCTAGCAGCAACCACCAGCCAAGAGGCTGTCAGTCACGGTTTGGCACTTGGTGTGGACAGAGCCCAAGTGGAGAAAACGGGAAACCACCAAGTGACATTCCCAATATACTAGAAAAGGCTCACCTCCACCTCCTTCTGGCTTTTCCACAATGCTGCAGCCCGCTTTCATTTTCTCCCTCCTGCTGACTGTTAAAAGAGACACAAGCCACAATTACTTTAAGAAGCTATTATCTTGCCTAGGTTTATTTGTATAGTCTTTTTCCAACTCTCCTTTTCCCCATCTTTCCTGTTCCCAGCATTAGCGAGTCTTCTTCCTCCAAACTTGTCACCTCCACACTGTTAATCCCCAAGTCGACAAATGATGGTCCCTAGGTCATCAGCTTCAAGAGCCATAATTATCTCTCACCTGACTTTAAACCACAAAGTGTAAACACTGTCTTTAATATTTGCTTTCTTCCTCCTGACCGGCCCTTCAAAAGTAGAAAGGGAAGGCTAGAGTGAGACGGGTCCAAAAAGGCAGCCAAAACAAGTCAAACAGTTTGTCTTCTATTACTAGACAGATCCAGATGCCAAGATACACAAGCCTGAGCTCACCAGATGTACCAGTTTAAGGAAAGGAAAAAAAATCCAAACCCTTCTTATTCCCACTCAAGAATGCACATCTGATTTTGATTTCTTCAGTTGGATTATGTGAGCATGGGGAAGGAGAACTTCTAGCCAGAAACAACCCCCTCCCACCTCGGAAAAAATACCCCGGGATACAGGAAGTAAACACACCACATGTACAGTCACTTAGCACCAGGGAATTGGGGGGGGGGGGGACCGCGAAGATATATACATAGCAAAATTTGGAGATGAGCTATAAAGTAGTTCTACAGTTTCTCCCTTTAGTATGAAGGGAAAAAAAGGATATTTCCCAGCATCTACTCCCCAACATTAAATATGAGGCCGAATTCATTCGAGTCCTCAAGGAAATTTCCCTTCACTTAGTTTTAAGTACCATTCCTCCCTTGAACCCTCTGCAAGAAAGGAGAGAACTTCGGGAGATGGAGGCAGATGATCCATTCCTTACAGTTCCATAAGTAGAGGTTAACGCCGTCACCAATCCCAGCACACTCATCAATCAATAAACCGCACCGGCAGAAACCTAGTGGAAGTATAGGTGTCTCGATGCCTGGGGGTGGGGTGAGGGGATTGGGTGTGGAAATCCTAGTCTTATACGTTTTCAGAAGATTTTCCAAACCAAACTTTCATTTTGTTTCCTCCGCCCATTTAAAAACTTCTAGAATCGCTACGAAAGATTATAACAGCCAGGAGGATATAGGTCAGAAACAGGACTTACTTTTAAACATTTTCCAGTAGCAAAACCTCCGCCCCCCAATCTCGATATCGAGTGTGGGAAAAAGTAATTTTTCCAGCCTTCCAGCAAGCTTCCCGGCACAACTCTCAACTCCCTCAAATTCCCCTTTAGCTCATCTCAAGATCCTTTAAATGGCCGAGATATCTCCTTCGACTATCCCCAGAGCCGCGACCATGATTCCCCGATGACTTGTCCAGGAAGTCCCCTTACCTGACAACCCAATTCCTCCTCCTCATTCCAACGCATACCTACAGCAACTAACTGCTGGGACTTCCCTCCCCAACTTCCAAACTTGTCTTCGCAGCCCTTCGAAGCTTGGGCCATCCCGTTCCCAGCTGGCGGTCCACAGCTTGCTGGGCCCCCTGGGTGGGGGCTGACAGGACCGCGCCACTCCCCTCCCCTCCCCCCGACCCCCGGCTTCCGAGCAGCTTCCTCTGCAGGACTGAGCGCAGACTCCAACCCCCGCCACAAATCGTGGCGGCCCCGCTGCGTTCCCGGGCCCGTGGGCTCCGCACCACCCCCGGGGCTCCCGAGCCCGCGCAGGATGAGGCCCTGCTGCTCCGGGGGGGCGGCCTCGGCTCCGGTCCGAGGGCGGCAGGCACAGAGGAAGGCACCGGCCCGGCGGGTGGCGGGGAGAGCGTCTTAATATCGGGGAAGAGCCGGCACGGCGGAACCCGGGAAGCAAAGACTGCGAGGGGGCAGGGCCCCCAATCCCGGGGTCGGACTCACCACACTCCTCCGCGGTCCGTCTCGGTCCCGTCTCCTCGGCGGCGTCTCCGGCTCCTCCTCATCCACCCCAGCAGGAAGTGACCTTCTCGGAGGATTCGTCACTTCCGTCCCCTAGTCGGGAAAGCAGGGAGGAGGCAGTTTGGAAAGCAAAGGCAAGCCCCTCCCATATTCCTGCACAGCCTCTCGCCACAATCCCCTTCCCCGCCTCCCCCAGCCTCCTTCTTCCTCACTTAACCTCCGCCCCGTCTCGCTTTCCTTTCTCTTCTCCGCAGACAGCGACTTCCGCCCACACTCCGCCTCTTCCTCGCCGCCCAGCCCTGTGCTTCCGCCCCAGTCCGGGAGGCGGTGCGTCATGATGCGGGGGCACGCTACGTACGCCTTAAGGGCTGGCGAGACTAGAGGCAGACATCGGGAGGGGCGGGAGGCTGGAGGAGCTTCGGCGGGGCTCCCTGGGCCGTGACGTAGCCCTCGGGGAGGGGTCTTTTTGCCATGCCCACGCGTGCCGAGCCTGTGCGTGTGCGAGCTAGTGTACGGGGGCGGGGGTGGGGCGTGAAGGGGAAAGGGAAGGGGGCGGTGCCTTCGAAATCTTGGAAGAGGAAAGGGTCTCGAGGAAGTAGGGAGGAGGAATCTAGATTCTCACACAAGAAAATAAACGCCCAGATTTCACAGGCCTCCAGATCCCTGGAAAGACCCCCAGATCATACAGATCTCCAGACGCCTGGAAAGAAACAAGTTCTTCCCCCTCATTCCCGCCAGACCCTTCCTCAGTGCCAGACAGGGACTCCCCTCGATCCCCAGCAGCACTTAGACGAGAAGGAAACATGGCCTCTCGCCACCTTTCACTTCTGCCATCGGTTTAGTCAGAAAATAATTTGCACTGCCCAGGTGTAATTGGAAATCGTGTTTCCTTTCTTAACCCAATCTGGAGCACCATCTCTTTTCTCTTTCCATTTTCCCTTTCTAAACGGCCTAAGAATGGAGAGCCGTAGGCTTGTCTTTTAAAGGACTCTAAGTTTGGTTGTTGCAATCAGGAAGCAAACTTACCTTTGTTAGTTTCTACTTTCAAACAAAGAAACAAAAAACCAAAACTTCATTATAGAGGTTCGAAAGTCTTGAACTAAGTTGAGGTGTGCACTCTTTTCCAAGTCCCACAATGAGCGATGTGTTTAGTATGTTCGTCGTGTCGAGTTGCTTTCCTATAGAATGTAAGTCTATTAACAGCATTAATAAGCCCCCAATAGAGATAAAAGAAAATAAAAAACACAGTCCTTGACCTCAAGGTCTTACATTTTAACGGACAGCAGTCGAAAAACTATGTACTAACAAGATACATACAGGATAATTTGGAGATAACCACAGGAAGAAGGCACTAGCATTAAGAGGAAAAAGGAAGGATTTTTTGCAAAAGGTAAGATTTAAGCTGAGACTTGGAAGGGAGCCAAGAGTTACAGATAAGAAGGAAGAGAATTCCAGGCATGGAGGACAGTCAATGAAAATGCTGGAGGTGAAGTGTCTTGTTTGAGAAACAGCAGGAGGATTATTGCAGAGTATGTGGAGAAAAGTAAGTATAAGAAGAGTGGAAAGGTAAGAAGGAACCAAGTTGTTAAGGGCTCTTTCCCCCCTTCATGAAAAGTCAAACAAAGGATTTTATATTTGATCCTGTGAGGCTATGAAGTGGCGCTGGAATTTATTGAATGGGGGAGGGAGAAGTTACATGGTCGCACCTGTATTTTAGAAAAGCCACTTTAATGGCATTGGAAGATGGGCTGCAATGGAGAGAGATTTGAGACTGGGAGACCAACCAGAAGGATAGTCCAAGTATAAAGTGATGGGGTGATATTAGTGTCAGAGAAGAGAAGGGGGTATATAGGAACAATCTTAAAAAGATAGAAATGTAGAACTTTGTAACTGATTGGATTTGGGGGATGCTGAAAGTAAGGAATTGAAAGTGATGCCATAAATCAAATACTGAACTTGGAATCACAAAGACTCATTTAACTGAGTTCAAATTTATCGGTCTTTCCCTTTTTTGTAGCTGTATGATCCTGGTCAAGTCTCTTAACCCTGTTGACTTCAGTTTCTGCATCTGTAAAAGAGGTGGAGAAAGGAAATGGCAAATCACTTCAGTATCTTTGCCAAGAAAATCCCAGATGGGGTTAGGAAGAATCAGATGTGGCTGATTTGAATGAACAAGACCAACAAAGAATTGAAGACACCTAGATTGTGAACCTGGGGTGATTGGAAGGATGGTGATACTTTTGATATAATAGAGTAGTTAAAAAGAGGAAAGATTTTTAAGTGACAGTTACTTAGTTCAGGGTTAGATGTTTATGTGACATCTAGTCAAGATGTCCAATTAGCAGTTGGAGATTTAAGGCTGGAAGTCAATAGATTAAGAATAGAGAAATAGATCAAAGCAAGGTTCTCAATAGAGGAGAGAGGGAGAGTCATGAGAGATTTGAGGAGGGATGAAAATTTAGTAAATTTTTCTTTGTCAATAGCATAATAGATTAATTAGGGAGGTTTAAAGGGATTGCCTTGCAATAGTGAAGATTGAGATTATGTAACAAATCTATAGTAGATCCAGTCAGCATGGTTTTGTGATTTTTCTCCAGCTTGTTCAGCAGAATTTGAGTAGGAGGAAGAAAGCTTTGGATGGTGAGAATAATTTAAGGCTGGGGTTCTCTATGGCAAGATTCAAGAAAGGAAGCAAGGTACTCAAGAAGGCACACTTGAACTGGAAAGGGATCAAGATAGGGAATAGAGAAGAATGTAGCCAACTGTTATGGATTGGGTCTAACTCAAGCCAGTTTAGGTTTGATATTGGAACAAGATGAGACTTTCAAAGATCATTCAACAGTTAACAAAAAATAACAAGATGTGGTATATGAATGTAATGGAATAGTGTTCTATAAGAAATGATGAGCGGGATGATTGCAGAAAAACTTGGAATGACTTCTAGGAACTAATGTAAAGTGAAATGAGCAGAATCAGAACATTGTGCACAGTAACCGCAGTATTGTATGATGATCTATTCTGGATGACTTGATCCAGTGATCCAAGATTATTCGAAAGGATTATGATAAAAATGCTATCCTTATCTAAAGAAAGAACTGATGGAGTCTGAATGCAGATAGAAGCATACTATTTTTTCCTTTATTTTTTTCATGTTTTTTTTTCTTTTGTTCTGTTCCTTCTTTCACAACATGACTAACATGAAAATGTATTTTACATGAGTGTACATATATAATCTATATCAAATTGCTTACTATTTTAGGGAGGAAAAAATTTGGAACTCAAAAATAAAAAAAAAAGTTAAAAATCGTGTGTAACTAGGAAAAAAACCAAAATATTATAACAAAAAAGATAATAAGAGAAGGATATTTAACAAGTATATGTATTGAGAATCCCTTGAACTGATTCAGTTGAGTGAAACTTCCTTCAAAACTCATCAGTCCAGCATCAGAATGGCATTGGAACTCTTTATGAATGAATGCTAAGTGATAAGGAGGTGACATCTGTAGTCTGAGCTGTTAATTCCTTGAATCAACTAAATCTTGAGGAATGCCTTAATATCTTTTAAGGAAAAATTATCCTAACCTGCATGGGATGAGGGATTAGAATAATGTTCCTTCCACATGCTGCTCCTTGGTGGAAGGTACTTTAAGTTTTCTAGAACAGTGGTGTCAAATTCAAATAAAAAGGAATAATAAATCCCTATTTTATTTTATTAAATATTTCCCAGTAAATCTAGTGGAGCAATGGGAGATGTTGGTGGCTTAATTCAGACAGTAAGTTTGCCATCTCTGTTGTAGACGACTTTTTTTTTTTTAGTACTTAAGTGACTTGGCTTTTACTAGTTAACTCTGACCTCCAAAATTCAAAAAGCCATTAAAGGAGGAAGAAAAAAGAAAACAAAAACAAAAACAGAATAAAAATAAAACAAACCATGTGATGATTCCCTGAATCTGGGATAGTCCGACAAAAACCTGAGTCTTGGAACTAAACAATCAGGTACATGTGGTGGATAATGCCTCATATTTTTAGTTCACAGTGGATCTTAGTGTAAAAAGGTGATCATAAACAAAAATCAAGGCTGGCAAAGATGACAACACTTCTTGCATAGAAACCAATTCTTATCACAGATTGTCCTATGTTGCCATCCACTTTCTGTTCCTTGGGTCCCTGAAAGCACAAGAAGTTGGTTGGAGGAAGGTGAGGGATATAAAAATCTTTACCCTATGAGAGGCCTCTGAAGGACTGTTCACTTTCTTTTGAGGAGGTTGGTTAAATACTTTCACCTTCCCTTTGCAGCCATAAAGCAACAATGGCATTCTTTGGCTCTCTCTTTCTTAGAATGGTACAATGATCACTGGCTGTTGTGTACTAGTTGCAACTTAGAGGAACCAGTCTTTTATATTGTAATAATTATCAGGCTTTTTGCCATGGTACATGTCAGCACCCACTTTTTGTCCATTGTGCTGCCACAGTTGTTAGGAACTGATCCATTACCTGCTACAGCTGGAGTTTGAATGTCTGTGTACTACCTGCTGTGGTAGCATCTCTTTTCATTCTCTCCCCCTGCCATTAACCCTGAGACTTGACTCTCTGCCTGCTATTCACGAATGGGTGATAATATGTACCCTCTGCTTACTGTCCACTCTACCATGGTGAATTGCTGTTCCATGCCAGAAAAGAACAATGACCTCTACTAGGGCCTGAGCTTTCCTGCCTTATGTGGGATAGAATGTTGCTATGGGCCTGAAGACTATTGTTCACTATTGCTGGGACTCCCAATAGCAGACCTAATTCTGACTTTTATCTTCCCTCAAGATTACTAGAGGCCTGTGATGCTATTGCTCTCCTCTGTCCAGCATGGGAGTATTGGGGAAATACTTGGGGAAAAATAGGAGTATAAAAGAGACTATTGTCCTATGGTCCATGGGATCACAAAGAAACAGACAGGACTGAATGAATAACAACTGTGGGTGCTCCTACCACTGGGGAAAAGACAATCCTATACAAAACAAAATACAACAAAGTCAGAAATTTATCTAGGCCTTTACATATTTCTCTATTTCCCATGTGAAAAAGTAGCCTTTTCTGATGGGAGTGGGGAAATGATCCTGGGGTCTGAGTTATTTGGTCTTCATTGCCTCTTCACTGGAAGCTTCAGAGAAAAAAAAAGGATTATAGTTTATATTTATAGCTCTGGAGTAAAAGCAGAAACTTTTAAAACTGAAAAAGCATCCTTACCCTTCTCAAATAATTAAATGTGGTTCAATGGGTACATTTGTCCATATAACCAATCCCAGAAATGTCCCTGTGCTTCTCATGAGAATTTAGCACTGTCCTTTCAAGGACCTTCTTTAATAGTCTGCACCAAAGCATCACAACAAAATACATTTGGCAAGATAATTGTGCTAAACTAATTTAAGTGCCTCCCAAGTGCTACTAAGGAAGCTACAGTGTAGACAATTCTAAAAATGCTAGAGATCTGCCATCATTTGCATTTCCTTACTGTTGGGGTCCTTCTTGCAACCCCTCAATGGCTGGATGAACTGAAGTTTGCTGGATCAGCTGATTTAAAAAATCATTTGAAAACAAACAGTATATACCAAAATGACCCCCTTATAGAGTAGGGATGAACCTTTTTTCCAGGAGGCATCCCCATAGACAGTTGGGTGATGTTGATTAGAAATAGAAAGACATCTAGATTTAGCAGAGAGGTGAGCACAAATGGTTTTGAATTTGAATGGGGGGAAATCTTTCCTTCCATACCCCAAATTAAGTCCCTGCAGGTTTTTTTGAACATAAGTTTTGGGGAGATTCATTCCTTAGTAGCACTTGGGAGGCACTTAAAATTAGTGGCCTCGTAGGCTCAACAACCCTCAAGGGCTTGAAATACAGTTTAGGACAATTATCTTTAAAGTACTGTGTGCTTTTTTCTTTCTTTTTTTCTTTTTTTTTTTTTAAACTATGTCTCCCTATCTTACCTAGGCTGGAAGTGCAGCGGCTACTCATAGATCTGATCCTGATACCGATAGGCAAAGAGCTTTACTGCTCCATTTTTTTTTTTTTTTTCCCTGACCTGGATTGGTTTGTCCTTTCTTAGGCAGCCTGGTGACCCTCTGCTCCCGATGGCTCATTGTATTGGTACTAGACTTTAGTGCAAGATTTAAACCTGGTAGGTTTTAATCCTATTGCAATTCAGAACTCCTGAACACAAACAGTTCATCAGTCTCAGCCTCAGCTCCACCCAGCAGCAGGGACTATAGGCATGTGCCATCCCACATGGTCAAAGTACAGTTCTAAAGGACACAGAGCATACTTACATTGTTCTCTTCTTGGTGAATGGCCACAGGCAATTTTACTCTCTAATTTCCCAGGAGTGTATAGTTGAGACCTCACAATAAGAAACTACCATGAATAGGGTCACCTTCCTCTGCACTGCACATTCCCCCACTTCATTGAGTTTATTATCTTTTTATCAGGTAAGACCACACTAATTATTCTGGGTGAGGCTTGACTGGCCAGTCCCCTGGTAGGTTAGGTTAGATAGTGGAACAAGATGAGACACTCAAAGGTCATTTAACTGTTAACAAAAGATAACAGGAGAAGGATCTTAAGCACAGATAGTCGCTGAGAATCCCTTGAGTTTATTCAGCTGAGTGAATCTCCTTGTAGGTACTTTGTACTCAGGTGATACAGTTGCATCTGTAGTCTGAGCTCTTAGTCCTCTGAGCCAACCAAGTCTTAAGGAATGTCTCAGTGCCTTTTAAGGAACAATTATCATAACCTTCTCTTCATGGAAGGTGGGGAGTTGTGGAGAGGGATTAGAATATGTTACTCTTACCATACCAGTGTAGGATTGATGGTCTAACAAAGAACTAAGAGGGATAAAGATTGGATTTGAGGAAGAAAACGACAAGATGCTTGAGGATGACTTTCATTTTGTATTTGGGTCTCTAGATCTTTAGTCCAATGTCTCTAGTACAATGTCATAATAATTGATTAATAAATGCTAATAGATTGATTTTCAAGTGACCAATAGAAAAATCATTCTTGATGCAAATATCTATAAGTTGTAGAGAGAGAACTGAGAAGTTTGTTGTTTTGCTTGACTATTAAAAAAAAAGTTTGTAGGGAGAGGAAACCAGAAACAAAAGAATGGAGGAGAATCAGAAGAGTCAGGGTTGATGGATGGGAGACAGCTTAGAAGCATTTTGGGGTAGTACGGAAAGCTATTTCTATTAGTATATATTGTGTTAGATCTTCTTCAACCTCTCTCCCTCATTGGCCTCAAAGGATCCCACTAATGAGAGAGAGCTATTAGAGATCACTATCCTTCTAGTTTCCCAGTTTTATAACTTCACTATTATTCTTCATTCCTGTCTTTCTCTTACAACAAGCATGCAATCATTTTCCAAATTAATCTCTACAACTCTTCTTATATCCAACCATTTCTACCTTCTTACATAGTAATATCCTTAATTTAGGCTCTCATTACCTCTTTCAGTGGCCTCCTAATTGGTCTCCCTGTCTCATGTCTCTCAACACTCCAGTCTATCCCACACACTACTGCCAAAGGGATTTTCTTTAAGGACAGATATGACTCAACAACTCAATTCCAGTGGCTCTCTATTGCCTCTAGTAAAAATGACAGACTTCTTTGTTTAGTTTTTAAATCCCTTCACAATTGGGTCCCAGTTTATCTTTATAGTCTGATTGGACATTACTCCCTCTTTCCTTATCCCAAATTATTCCCCACCCTTCCCGTCAACTCTGCCATCCATTCATACTGGCCTTCTCTGTTCTTCACATAGAACATTCCATTTCTCAGCTCCTCTTTTTTCACTCACCATCCCCCATGCCTGGAATGCATGTCTTCCTTATTTCCATCTTATAGAATCACTCTTTTCCTTCAAGACATAGCTTGAGCACATGAAGCCTTTCTACATGAAGCCTTTCCCAATTTCCTCTCAACTGCCAGTGACTTCCTCCTAAGCTCTCTTATATTAACTTTATATTTATTCTGTGTATGATTATACATGCACTTTTCTTTCTTTTTAGATTGTAAACTCCTGGCATGAAAGAATTGTTTCTTTTTTTGTACTTATATACCCAAGGTCTAGCACAGTGCCTGGTACATAGTAGATACCTAATTGATGTTTTTTGTTGATTGATGGCAACTGGGGAAAGTAGCATACTAAATTAGGGTTGCAGTGATTTATCTTCCTGAGTTCAAATCTGGCCTCAGATTTTTACTAGCTATGTGACTCTGGACAAGCCACTTAAATTTGTTTCTTAACCCTGGCCTCAGTTTCCTCATCTGTAAAAATGAGCTGGAGAAGGAAAGAACAAAAATACTCTAGTATCATTGTCAAAAAACCCCAGTAGAGTTAAGAAGTATTGGACATGACTGAAAAACAATTGAACAAAAACAAACACATACTCTACTCCTTATACATAGTGTTCTGCCCATAATACAGAGATTCTAAACTCCTTTTTTTTTTTTTTTTTTTTTTTTTTTTTGGTGTCCTGTGCTCCTTTGGTAGCAGTCTGGTGAAATTGATGGACTCTCCATCAGAATAATGTTTTTAAATGCATAAAATAAAATAGGATTACAAAGAAAACCAATTATATTGAAATAAAGTTATTAAAATTAAAACCCCCACAAGTTTAACCTGATCCCAGGTTAAGAACTCCTACCAAGGCAATTTTCATTCAATAAATATTTTTTGATTGAGTCAAGATATCCTTAAATTATTAGAATTTAGAGAAAATGGATCAACATTCCTTATTCTTATACTCATTTGTGAACTATAATGCTGTGTGCTTGGGAACTCTGGGAGCAAAGGAAAATACAAAATAAAAATGCTTTAAGTGTTGAGTGATGAAACTACAACAGTGTAGAAAAAACGGCATATCCATATTTTATCAAGTTATATCTGGAACTCTCTGCCATCCAGCCACCTTAGACTCTTAATAGTAAGTAGCTTCAGACTAATTAGGGTCACAAAGGATGTGTTAAATAAACACAGTTAATATAGAGAAACAACAGAGCTCCTTAATACTTGGCTGGAGACTGACTGCCTTAAGAAATATTTCTATCTCAGCTGAACTCAACACTTCTCTCTCATTAGAAGTCTAATCACTAACTTCAAACTAAAATGGTGGGAGTTAGATCTGTTACAGGCAAACTGGAAATTCCCCAACAATTAATAGGTTTGGGTAAATGAGCTGGTGAGCTGGGAGTCCTGTTGCGGTAGTTTCTGGGGAGACTGGGATGGCTAGGGACTTATCACCCAGAATCCCAAAGGTTCCTATCTACAAGTTCCTTCATCACTAAACTCAGCTGCTGCTTCCCGTTCTGCTCTCTCCTCTCATTGCAAAAGTGGGCCAAAATTTTCTTAAAGCTTTTCATATCTATATGCATCTCTTTCTGTTTACAAGGACCATACAAAGTCTGCTAAGTATTCATTTGAAACTTAGATGTTATTTAGGAGCTAGGACAGGGTTATAGTCTCTAAATTTTTAGTTGCTTAAACCCTCCTTTGTCCATTCTACTCACTCATAATTCCAAGTCTTCTCTACAGAAATTCCATATGGTACTGTCTCTTTTCATGCCATGTATATACATATATAGAGCCCATCAGTTTTCTTTAGAAAACTGAACAATCCTTCTTCTCAGAAGTCTTTTTACTTTAGTCAAAGAAGAGAGAATGTATTCTTGAGGCTCATTTTTCTTGGGCTATTTGTCCTTTTTCTATGGCTAATTCTCCCTGTCTCCAACTCTGACTCTATACTTATCCTCTCTCTACAGTTATTGTTGGCTTGTTTCTAACGTAAAAACTTACTGTATACTGCTATCACTGTTAAATATTCTACTTTATAATCTTGAAAATGGTATAGAAACATAATTGATTATTCTTTTGTTTGAATTTAATTCAACATGCATTTATTTATAGAGCTTTCTACTTGTTAGGTCTTGTGCTAGGAGCTGGGGATATGAAAAGAAAGATTAAAAAATTGTCCCTGTAGCCAAGAAGCTTATGTCCTATTAAAAAAGATATGGAGTGAATATAAGACAATTCAAGGAGGAGGTACTAGCTGCTGGAGACATCAGGAAAGGGCTGTTTTAGAAGGTGATCCTTTAGATTTGAAGAAAACTAGGGGTGATAGTGTAATCCACATATAAAGGAAAACCTGTAGAAAGGCAAGGAGGCAATAGTAGGGGTGATTTGGAATATTATGTAGAGGGAAGAGTCGATAATTTTGGAATGTGGAGTACAAGAAAGGGAATGATTAGTAATCAATCTGAAAATCTAGGTGTTGGGGTAGCTAGATGGCACCACATATAGAGTATTAGCTGGAGTCAGGAGGAACTGAGTTCAAATCTAGCCTCAGATATTTACTAGCTATGTGACCCTGGGCAAATCACTTAACCTTGATTGTCTTAAAAAATGAAAATAAAATCTTAAGTTGTGGACAGATTGTAAAAGTCTTGTTAAACAGGAGTTTTTGTCTTGTTCTAGAGACAATAGGGAAGCGACTTGGATTTTTGAGTAACATAGCAACATAGTCAACAGTTCTCCAGCCATGTTGAATATTCTACCTGATACATGGGAGAGACTTGAGGCAGGGAAACCAAATAGGAGATTATTATAATATTATAGTTGAAAGATAATAAAAGTTTGAATTAGGATGATGGTCCTCTGAATAGTAAGAAGTAGATGTTTGGGAGAGATGCTATGGAAATACATTTAACAACATTTGGCAACAGATTGGATATGGGAGGTGAGGGAAAGTGTATTAAGGATAGCTATGGATTTTCAAACAGATGGCTGAAAAAATAGTGATACTTTTGGCAAAAAAAAAAAAAAAAGGAAATTGGAAAGATGGGATTAAGAGGGAAAAAATGAATTTAGTTTTAGATATGTTAAGTTTGAACAACCTTATAAGACATCTATGTAGAAATGTACAGTAGGTGATGACATGGGACTGGAGATCAGGAAACAGATAAGGGTTAAATGTGTGTATTTGGGTGTCATCTTTATAAAAATGAAGCTGATGAGTTGTGACAAAAAAACAGCTATGGCCAGAAAAAGAGATTGGCCAGTCATGTGACAAAAATAAAGAATGATAAATGGACAACATAAGTACTGCATTGGTGTCCATGAAAAATGAAAAGAAGTAGAGAAAGGCCTCTAATATGTGGGATAGATCCATGATAGAGAATTTATTGGAAACTTTGGACTTTTACATAGGATGAAAGTCATGGTTAGGTTACAAGTTGCACCAGTGGAGGGAGTTTCCACATTGAAAAAGTTATAGCTTCATGGTATCATTATTCTGCCATCTATTTGCCCCATAAACATTTGTTTTTCTCCACATGTCTGCTTTATATTATAAATACCTAGGATTAGGGCCAATGTCTTTAGTTCCCTAAAGAATTCAGGATTTTACCTGTTGTAATTAGAGTATGTTAAAAGCTTGGTCATGATGATTTTCTTCCTTTTGACACATGAACCAAAACTCTTGTGTTACACAAACCTTATTCTTCATTCCTTAATCTTACCTGAGTCCTCTAGTAATGGATTCTTCAGGCCTATTTCCCCAAGATTCTTTCCATGACTAATCAAAATTCCATTATAGCCATGACCATTGGTACCATTCCAGATGCCCGAATAGTTCTCAGAATTAGAAACACAAATCTTGTGGTGATGGGAAATTGAGAGGCACCATTAAGTGGTGAAGGGAATCCTAGATTTGGAATCAAAACAACTGCATTAGGGTTCCAGTTTTATCACTTATTAGCTATGTAGTCTCTTAGTTTCTTCGAAACTTCAGTTTCCTTATCTGCCTAATAATGTTATGAAATGAAAAATGTAAAGAACTTTGTAGTCACACTAGTTTTATAAATCTCTCTCTCTCTCTCTCTCTCTCTCTCTCTCTTTCTCCCTCTCTCTTTTTCTTTCCCCTTTTTCCTCCCTCCCTATCTTTATCTATCTATCCAAGCTATTACTGTTACTACCCTGATAACTCATTCATTCCTTGACAAATTTTGGAATCAAATTTAGTGTTTCAAGCTGAGAAGGATTCTAATGAGAAAAAGGAAAGAACCTTGTCCAGCTTCTGCCATTGACTCACTGTGCCTCTGGAGTAAGAAATGTTATGACTCAGCTTATCAATTTGTCCATCCATAAAACGGCTATGATAATAGGTTTCAGGAAGAGAGGTGCTATATAAATTAAAATATTATTTATTATTGGTCACAATGAATACTGGAAATTACATAGCTATTAGCAGAATAGAGGAATCATTATAGGCAAAAGCTTGGTGGTTATGACTTTGGACATGTGTGAAATCTATATAAAGTCTTTTTCTTTGACTCAGTTTCCCTTTATGCAAAGAGAGATTAATAGGAAAGAGAGAGCAGATCTTAACTAAAAATATTTTGCATTTTTATCACAGGAGTTGTGTGACAAACTCACATGATCTTGGTTCACTTATTTTTTTCCCCTCCAGTTCAACAACCCAGGGATGTTGTGAGGAGAGAGGAATTTATGCCAGTAATATGCCTGGGGATCCCCACATTAAAGGTTATGTCAGTACAAAGCAGAAGTGATTTTACTCAGAGTTATAGTACAACCAGTCAAAGCCCAAGAGAAACAGGTTTATTTACTTAGCCAAGCCTGGACCAGAAAGCCTGGGCTTCTCCCTAGTTCCATTTCTACCACAATCTGCAAATGCCCCCTCCTCTCATTTCCTCTTTTTGGGTTTTGGTTTCCCCCCTTCATAAGGAGGGACAATATCACCAACCTGGAGAAAGGGTAGTGAGAAATCTCAAATAAACCTTATGAGACAACAGGATCATCAAGAGGAAATGACTCCTCTGTCCTCATTAGCATATCTTTGTCAGTGGGTTGGGTGAAAGAGAAAATTCCTCCCCTTGCCATCCTAAAGCATAGTGGCTAGAACCAAATAACTTCAAAATTTCTTTTTTTTTTTTTTTTTTTTGAGAAACCTGTGTTGATTGATCTAAGTAAGAACAATAGATTTCCTCTAACTTTTGCATTTTTAAAAATCTTTTTAATTTTAACTCTCAACCTCTATATAATATAAATAATTATGAAGCATTTTACATTTATTCAGCATTTGTATACTGTTGTCTCTTGAAGGTCTCCCATTAAGGAAGCTTGTTGGAAGCTTCAGAGTAAAAGTTTAGAGAATTCTAATAGTAGAAGCAGTAGCAATTCAGTCTCAAATGTAAACTTATTAGTGGAAAAAGTACATAATACTTTGCAATCTTGTTTTAGAAAATTGTGGAGACTTTTCAAACTAGAAAGGACCTCAAAGGCCATACAATTTAGTTTCTTTATTTTATGGGTGAAGAGACTGAAATTCATTAGGAAATATATCTAAATACAATCTAAATACAACAAAGAACCCATCACAGGAACTGAGAGCTTATTACTAGCTGTCTAGACCAAACTCCTATCTTATGCAGAAATCCCCTCCATAGCATCCCAAACTGGTACAGTTTCATTAGGCAATCAATAAGCAATAGCTTCTGCCCTTAAGGACCTTATGTTCTATCGAAGGAGACAATTTGTACATATATAAACATATGCAAAAATATACAAAATAAGAATGAGATACTTTTGTTATTGTTGGGGGAGAGACAACAGGAGAAGGGAATCAGGGAAGGCTTAACTTTGACAAATACTAGGATTTCTAGGATATCTTCCTGAGATCAAATCTGGTCGAGACAGTTACTAGCTATGTGACCTGGGCTAGTCTCTTATCCTGTTGACCTCAGTTTCCTCATCTGTAAAAGAAACTGTAGAAGGAAATGGCAAACCATTCCAGTATCTTTGCCAAGAAAACCACAAATGGGGTCACAAAAAGAGATTCTGAGAAGTGAAGAGAGAATGCATTCCGGGCATTCCGGGCATGCAAAAGCACAGAAATGAGAAATGGAGTATCATGTGCAAGGGAAAGCAAGGATAGGATGATTTGACAGTACAGCATACAAAGGAGAGTGATATATAATAAATCTGGAAAGATAGGTTGAAGCCAGGTTGTGAGGGTCTTTCAATCCCAAATAAGGAAATTTGCATTTGCTCCTAGAAGTAATAGGGAGCCAAAGAATTTATTGAACAGGGGAGTGAAAAAGCCAGATATATGTTTGTTTGTTTGTTTGTTTTTTTAAATCACTTTAGGAACTATATGGAGAATAGATTGAAGTGGTGAGAAACTTGAGGCAGGGAGACCAATTTGAAGGCTATGAGAATAATCCAAGCCAGTAGTGATGAGGGTCATGAACAAGAATAATAATTATATGAGTAGTGAGAAGAAAACAGATGTAAGGGGATGTCATGAATATGTGGAGGGAGGTATCAAGAATATCTCCAAGGTTTCTAATGTGAGTAAGGATGGTAATTCCCTCAATATAAATAGGGAAGTTGAGAAGAGGGGTAAATTTTGGACCTTAGTTTAGATATTTTTAGTTTGAGCTATCTATGGGACAGCTGGTTCCCAATGTCCATTAAGAATGCTGATGGAACTGGAACCCCGAAAAGAAATTAGGTATTTTGATATGTATAGTGATAATAGTTCAATATATGAAAAAGAATATAGAGAGGAAAGACTAGAGGATCTAGGATAAAGCCTTAAGTAATACCACAGTTAAAAACAATGATATGGTTGATGATCAAGCAAAGCGATTGGAAGGATTGATCAGACAAGTAGGAGGAGAACCAAAAGATAATCAGTGAAGAAAGAGTCCAAAAGGATAAGGTGGTCACCAATGCCAAAGATCAATGCTTTTACAATACTCCCTAGTTCATTTTCAGACTACTGTGTTTATCAGAAAGTTCTTTCTTATATTAAACTTATCTCTTTCCTTGCTGCTTCTGTCTTTTGTTCCTAATTCTGCTCTCTGGAACATTGAACAAATCTATTCTTTCTTTTATAAGAGAACTGTTCATCCCTTCAGTCTTCCATTTTCTAGTTTCTTCATCTGATGGCATTGTTTTGAGATAGCCCTATTTACTTTCCAAATCTGTTTCTTTTTGTCTTTCTAAAATGTGGCTCCAAATCTGAACATATTACTTTAGATAGCATAGCAGGACTGTCACTTTCCTTATTTTGAACATGTTGATACTTCCATTAATGTAGCTGAAGCCTGAATCATATTTTTTTAAGGATTGTATTGAGTTTGTGGCTGACTAAAGCTCCTAGATCTTTGTTACATCAGCTGTTGTAAAATCAGATCTCTCCCATCCTGCAGTTTAGTTGATTAAAAAAAAAATCTGAATTCAGAATTTTGCATTTAGCCCAATTAAATTTCATATTGCTGGTTTCAACCTTGCTTTCCACTTTGTCAATGCAGTAAATTTCAAACTTTTTATTCTTAGGACTCCTTTATATATATATATATGTGTGACCCTGGGCAAGTCACTTAATGCCATTGCCTCAGCATTAAGTGACTTGCCCAGGGTCACACAGCTAGGAAGTATTAAGTGTCAGAGGTCAGATTTGAACTCAGGTCCTCCTGACTTCAGGGCTGGTACTTTATCCACTGTACTACCTAGCTGCCCAGGATCCCTTTATACTTTTAAAAATTATTTTTAATATTTTAAATATTAATAAATTAAATATTTTCCCAATTATGTATAAAAACAATTTTTAATATTGGTATTTTTAAAAGTTTTGAGTTCCAAATTCTATTCTTCCCTTTTTTCATGTCACTTTATAATCTTAAAAATGATTGAGGATTCCAAAGAGCTTTTGTTTATGTGGGTTATATCTATTTAAGTGATTTATTATGAAAAAAAACTTTGACTTTGAGGACCCTCTGAAAGGCTCTTGGTGAGTGGTGTCCCTGGATGATACTTTCAGAACTGCTCTTCTAATGTATTGATAAAATGGAAGAATGTATTTTTATTAACTGATAACAGCTGTTCTATGGTGTAGCAGCATCCTGAGTGTGGTAAAAATAAATTAAAGTAATCATAGTAAACTATCATTAAACAAATATTTAAGTGCTTTATTTATGTAGTTTATTGTGCTAGGGGCAGGAAAGAGATACAAAGATAAAAAAAAAAAAAGACATGGATACTACTCCAAAGGAGTTTACCCTCCTGGTTAGAGGAGATAAGATATGTACACAGATAAATAGAATAGCATATAAGTACATAAAGAGTACTGGGGCATTCTATTCACTTTAACAGGATGTCATACTGAAAAATGCATAAGAGCATAAAGTACCATGAGGTCATATAAGAATGAAACTGTTGCCAATTGAGGGTATCAGAGAAAGATAAAATGGAGTCTGAGCTTGACTTTGAAGAATGTAATAATAATAATAGCTAGTATTTACATAGCACATGCTATGTGTCAGGCCTGCATTGAGCTAAGTGCTTAACAAATATTATTGCACTCAATCCTCACAACAAACCTGGAATATAGGCACTTTAGTATCCTCATTTTTAAAGTTGAGGAAACTGAGTCAGATTTAAATGACTGCCCAAGATCACTAGTATCTGAGACACACTTGACTTCAGGTCTCAGGAGGCAGCTAGGAGGTACAGTGGATAGGATGCTGGGAGTCAAGAAGATTCATCTTCCTGAATTCAAATTTAGCCCAACACACTAACTACTTTGTGATCATAGGCAAGTCACTTAACCCAGTTTGTCTCAGTTTACTCATCTGTAAAATGAATTGGAGAAGGAAGTAGCAAACCACTCCCATATCTTTGTCAAGGAAACTCCCAAAGGGCCATGGAGAATCTGACATGACTGGACAACAATAACTCTCTGACTTCAGGCCCAGCTCTTTATCTACCTAATAAAATAGAGAATGTCATCCATCTTGGTGAGAGGATAATCATAATAATTACTGACATTTATATAGTGGTTTAAAGTTCACAAAGTTCTTTAACTATATTACCTGATTTATTCCTCTCAAGGAGGAATATTTGTCTTGCGAGACAAACATACCTGTTAACAGGGAGTCACCTCCTATGATATTCACATGCTCCCCATCTTCAAAGAATCAGGATCTGCCGAAAAACATGAAGATCTAAAATTCTACTAACCATAACAAACTTTCTTTGATGATTCAGAAGACACTTTGGGCTCTTGAAATGAATCATCAGTTATTGTACTGTAGAAGTATGGGGATACCAGTTAATAGAAAGTTCTAGTAAATAGAGTCGCGAATAACAGAGAGCTTGCTGAAGGAGACTGGCAGAGGGCGAAGGGAGTAGGAGTTCATATGGTTGGACATCACAGGAAAGCTATCATATTTTGGCATCAATTCAGAAGACAGGCGGTACTTCTGGAGGCATGTCCTACTGCCAAGAGATGAACCTGCATCAACAATAGATTATTGTCATAGACTTGGCTAATAGGGCCTAAGCCTTTTGTTTAGGAAAAATATGTCAAAATCAGATTGTTTTCAACAGCAAATAAATAAATAAACCAACATTTACATTGCTCTATCTTGGGCTTGGGTTCTGCAGAAACTTGGTCTGCCAAAGCTCATTTTTGGGAAAAGGGAACCTCGGAACTTGAAAATCTCGCTGCAGCGTGCATCCATCCTCCCAGCAGCCAAGTTGGGAAAGCACCTGGGGTGGGGTGGGCAGGACCTGTTCGCTGGAAGTACAAACAAGTCCCGCAAGTGCCATCTTGTTTGCCTTTCCCATTAAGCAGATGCTGATTGCAGACAGCCCTCTCCTGCCCCTGCTTGCCAGATCCATTCAGGACAATGCTAGTTTCTCCCAAGTTCCAAGTTGGAAAATATTTTGCCCGGAGACTGCCCCTGAAGCTCTGAAACACTAATTGTACTTGAACGTTAATTGAACCTCATTAGTGGGAGTTTGTGAGGGAGGGGAGTGTCCCCTGGGTTTGAAGCTAGGAGAAAGGAGATTTACTTGAGGTTACTATTTAGCTCAAGCTGCCAAACTGCTGCTGTTTAGACCGCAGTTACTCTGAATTACTTGAGAGAAGCTTTCTCTACCTTCTCTGCTTCCAATATCCTTCTTTCCTTTTCTGCTGGTTACAGTATTACGCTCTTGAGGAACTCCGAGGTCATGTTAAGATTTTTTGCCTTTTCTATAATGTTTGGGAAACTGGCTTATAGAATGTTGAAGAAGCCCCCTAATTGCCAAACTAATCACCATCTTCAAGTAATAGGAGACCTGTAGCATTCAATTATGGAACTCAGTTCTTCAGTTTTCATTCTTAGGAACCTGGAAAATTAGGTATGGGGGAGGCCAAAAGAGAACTTTAGTGATTTGTGTGCTCTTTGTAACCCCAAATAGCCAAATGCAAATACCACTACAAATAGAAGGAACAAGCCATCTTTAATTTCATGGTATAAGGAACTCCCAGATGAGAAAATTCCTTCCATTAATTCAGATTGGTGTTTTCGCTGTAATTTGGTCTTGGTTATTGCCTGGAGTAGTAGTATCAAAATAAAATAGAAAGGGGTAGGGGGATCACTAATCCATACATTGGGATTCCTGCAAAGTGACTATTGACTTAGTTTTAAAAATATGTTATTATCTGTGTTTTATTTCATTTTTATTTATTTGGTTAAATATTTACCATTTACATTTTAATCTGTGCTGGAGAGTGTTACAACTATTTGATACCTCTGTCCTAAAGCCCTGTGAGGTTTAATCATAGGGTCTTGGGCAATATGTCAGAGGCTATACTGGAATTCAGATCTTTCTGGCCAGCTCTCTTATCCATTATGCCCTTATGTTTCCCCTTGTGTCTTTACTAAACACATGTAACATAACATGTAAAAATCTATATATTTTTTCTTTTATTCATTTAATAATATTTTCCCTATTACATTCAAAAACTAAATCTATATTTTGTGTCCATTGCATACACTGCCAAAAATGAAATTGGAAGTACAGTAAGAGCAATACCTAAATTTATGCCTTGTACATCCAGGTTATCTGTCTAACATATAAGTAATGAGGGGCAGCTAGGATTCAGAGTCCAGTGCTTTATTCTGCTCTCCTACAATGCCTTCCAAATTGATATATAAATCATGTGGTATTATGACAAGGGAACAATTAGTCGTCAAAGTGGTTAGACTTCCTGAGTTCAAATCTGGCCTCATACTTATTAGCTGTCTGACGCTGGGAAAGTCACTGCTTCTTGTTTGCCTTAGTTTCCTCATCTGTAAAATGAGCTGAAGAAGACAAACCATCTCAACGTCTTTGAAAAGAATGCCCCACTAGAAGCTGGAAAATGAATGGATGCCCATCAATTGGAGAATGGTTGAGTAAATTGTGGTATATGAACGTTATGGAATATTATTGTTCTGTAAGGAATGACTAGCAGGATGAATACAGAGAGGACTGGCGAGACTTACATGAACTGATGCTGAATGAAATGAGCAGAACCAGGAGATTATTATATACCTCAACAATGATACTATTTGAGGATGTATTCTGATGGAAGTGGATCTCTTCGATAAAGAGAGCTAATTCAGTTTCATTTGATCAAAGATGAGCAGAAGCAGCTACACCCAAAGAAAGAACACTGGGAGATGAATATAAACTGCTTGCATTTTTGTTTTTCTTCCCGGATTATTTATACCTTCTGAATCCAATTCTCCCTGTGCAACAAGAAAACTGTTCGGTTCGGCACACGTATATTGTATCCAGGATATACTGTAACCTATTCAACATGTAAAGGATTGCTTGCCATCTGGGGGAAGGGGAGGAAGGAGAGAGGGGAAAAATCGGAACAGAAGTGAATGCAAGGGATAATGTTGTAAAAAATTACCCTGGCATGAGTTCTATCAATAAAAAGTTATTTAAAAAAAAAAGAAAAAGAAAAGAATGCCCCAGCGGGGTCCCAAAGAGTCCAACATGACTAAAATAACTGAAACAATTAAAACAATTATGACAAGTGCCCAGAGCACTTAATCTGCCTGCATTGTTCCGGAAATGTCCACTTCTTCCAAGACACTTTCTGATAATTGGCATAGCTCTTTATAGTTTTGAAATCACTTTAGTGTGTTATCTTATTTGATACTATTAATGACCTTGTAAATAACATTCTTTCAATTTTTAAACTGAGCAGATAATCTTGTTATGTAAGTAGCAAATTAGGAAGATTGTTTAAAAGTAAACAGTTTTGTGTTTCTATACAAAAAATTTTGGTTCATATCTAAGATTTTATTAGTATGAGAAACTCTCAGTATGGAAATTTTCTCAGCCAATATAGATCAGTATATAAAAGTACATATAAGTATATAAAAAAGAGATTTCTCCCCACTCCCAAAAGATCAGTAGCTCCATTATAATTTATGTAAACCCTCTAAGAAGAGTTTTTGCTTTGTCTACTGAAAGGTTGTGACTTGCTCATCTTCACAAAACTAGTGTATGTAAATGGCTGGACTTGAATGTAGTTCTTTCTGAAGCCAAGACTAACCTTCTATCCCCTCTACCAAGCCAATATAGTTACACAAAAGTTGATCTGACACATTTCATAATAGCCACAATTAATATTATATTGAATGAAAATTAGTTATAATTGATAAAGTTAATATGAATGGTTCCAATTTACATATACAAATAACTGAATTTCTTAAGAAATGTTTTTTTCCCCCAATGAAAATCATTCTCTCTCTCTTTGCCTGTGGATAGACTGTCCACCTGTTTTCTTTCCCCAGTACTTTATTACCAACCCAACTTATTTTCCTTTCATACATTTCCTTGATGGCATTTTTTACTTCCATTCTTTGGAGTTCTTTATATGCTGCAATCACATCACCTCCAGTTATACTATCCTTATACAATTAGGTATGGAATACTATTTCTGTACACTAAAGAAATGCTTAATGCAAAAGACTCCCACAAGCATGCATTGACAGAAAACTCTTATCTTAAATTTTTTAATGTAATATTTTATTTTTCCTCTAGTTATATTTAAAAACTATTTTTAACATTTATTTTTAAAACTTTGAGTTCTACCAGGAGATCATTGTACATGGCAAAATCAATATTATAGGACGATCAATTCTGATGAATGTGACTCTTTCCAACAATTAGATAATTGATGCCAATTTCAGTGATCTTGTGATGAAGAGAGCCATTTACACCCAGAGAGAAGACCATGGGAACTGAGTGTGGACACAACATAGCATTTTCACTCTTTTTGTTGTTGTTCGCTTGCATTTTGTTTTCTTATTCATTTACTTCCTTTTTGATCTGATTTTTCTTGTGAAGCAAATGAATTGTATAAATATGTTTACACATATTAGATTTAACACATATTTTAACATGTATAACATATATTGGATTGCTTGACATTTAGGGGAAGGGATGGGGGAAAGGAGGGAAAAATCTGACACAAAACTATGCAAGGGTCAATCTTGAACAATTGTGCATATATTTTGAAAATAAAAAGCTTTACAAAAATTTAAAAATTTTTTTAAAATTTGCATTCCAGATTCTCTCCTTCCTCTCTCCCCTTCCCCCCATTGAGAATCGACAGAAAATACTTAAATGAGACTTACAAATAGTCTTATGCCCTCTTGGAAGGCTGAGACTTAAGACCCATCAAAACATAATGCATTGTGCAGGGCTGATAAATTGATATTTCATATTTCATCTTGGTCCTACACTGTCCAAATCTTGCCAGATTCATGTTTTCTGGAAACCTTGCTCAGGAACCCTGGTCCTACCCTTGTTGGTTTTATCATTGACAATCAATGACAATGATTACTACCAATCAATTTTGTTGAAGGGTCCTACAACTTCCAGACATTTCATACTCACAAGGTGGTTTCCAAGGTTGTAAATAGCCATCTTATTATTAATGTTTAGTCATAATCAGAAATGGAAACACAAAATGTTCAAGGCAGTTAGGGTTCCCCCAGCCAGGACATGAGCTTTAGTGGCCATGTATTTAGAACCAACATATGAATGGAGTTGGAATGGGGAAGAGAAAGGAAGGCCCCTCAGAGCAGAAACTTGAAAGGTCCTGCCATGATAGATAGCTGGAAAAAGAAGAGAGACTGAATGACAATTCACTCCTTTTTTTTTTTTTTTTTTTAATCTTAAAATTTTGTTTTTTCTTTTCAATGGAAAGATAATTTTTAGCATTCATTTTTTTATAAAATTTTGAGTTCCAAATTTTCTTCCTCCTTTCTTTCCCAACCTCTCTGAGACAGTAAGCAATTTGATATAGGTTGTATATGGACAATCATGTAAAATATATTTCCATATTAGTTATGTAGTGAAAACAGTTTGCAAAAAATTACAATAAGTAAAATGAAAAAAAAAGTGAAAATAACATTTCTCTCTGTATTCAGACTCCATCAGTTTTCTTGGATATGGAAAACATTTTCCATTATGAGTATTTTGGTAATTCACTCTTTGTTAAAGATTTAGGTTAATATCTCTTTCTGCTCAATGGTCAATAAGATTGCTTCATCTTTTGAAAGTATCTCAAGTCCTTCATTCTGAGCTGTTTCCTTTGAAGCGACCAGGACATAGCTTTAGCATTCTATTGAGTATAATCCAATTAAGCCCCTGCTACACTGGTATAGAAGAACTCTAGTTTGAAGGCATATATACTAGTGATGAAATGTTTTGGGTGGAGAAAAGCAAGAAGGACATTTTGATTAGATGATACAGTGGACTGAGGAGAATGATATGTAATTAGCCAGGAAATACAGAATGGGACCAGGATATGATAAGACTTAAATGCCAAAGAAAGGAATTTATATTTGATCCTAGAGGTTATCAGGAACTCCTGGGGTTTATGGAATAGAGGAATGATATAGTCACATCTATACTTTGGGAGAATCACTTTGCCTGCTTTATGGAAGTTGGATTGGAGTGACAGATAAATCAATTAGGAAGTGATTGCAACTATCCAAGAAAAAGGTTATAAGGGCCTGAATTAGGGGAGGTCACTATAAAAGTGTAGAGAAGTGAGTATATACTAGAAAGGTTGTGGAACTAGAAGATATGGGAATGGATTGGATATATGTGAGGTGAATGAGTGTGAAGAAAGAACAGAGGATGACATTGAGATTGTGAACTTGGATGACTAAACAGATGGTGGTACCTTGGACAGAAGTAAGGACATTTGGAAGAGAAATAGGTTTTGGAGAAAAGGAGATGAGTCTTCTTTCTTACATGTTAAATTTGAAATGTCTACAGGACATCCAAAAGTGAACTGGATTGCTTTTGGGGTTAGTGAATTTTCTGTCATTGGAGATATTACTGGAGGTATTATTCTGTCATTGGAGGTATTGTGGAGAAGATTATTTTGCAGACAGAGGTTAGACTTGCTGGCTTCTCAAGTCCACTCTATTCATGGAATCATAGGTTTAGAATTGGAAAGACCTTCAGAGGTCATCTAATCTATAGAACTTTTATTAAAGCACTTGTCACGAATAAGATTAAGAGGCACAATGAATAGAGGGTTAGATTTGGAGTTAAGGAAATCTGAGTTCGAGTTTTGTCCCTCTGATATAGGTGATCATAGGTATGTCACTTAATCTTTTAGTGCCCCAGGAGAGACTACAAGTTTGAGGACTACCTAATGGTGAGGATAGGGTTTCCACACCACGAGTTCTCCACATCAAGATGAAATTGGCTCCAGAGTATAGTCCCCACCCCCAACCCTACTTCAAAGTACAAAGCCATTCTAGGCACTGGGGACAAAAGATAAAAACTGTTCTCATCCTCAAGGAGTTTACATTACATTAAGGGAATACTATATGCAAGTTCCTTTCAACTCTGAAATTCAGAATGATCCTATATTTGTTCCCTATACCGTCACTCTGCATTCTTTCTTCAGCAGATGCAAAATTGGAGCAATAATAACGAAAGCTTACATTTGTATAATGCTTGACTGTTTCCAAAATGCTCTATCCTCAGGGACTTGGAAAAATGAGACCCACACATATGGAACAATTAAGAAACAATATTAGACACCATATAATGAGCTACTAATCATTAAATCTAAAATGTATCACAAATAATAAGCTTAACTTTGGATAAAAAAGGGAACGACTATTTTAAGAGTTAGAAGGGGGCCCTACTGGTTATCTAGTTAAGTCTTTTTGCGTTAAGATTAGTGCTGGCTGGAATTAACAGGTAAGGCTTAATATGGAGGAGGTGAGATAAGGTTTAGATTGAAAGAAGCAGGAAAGAAAAGCATTTAGTTGGTGATAAAGGTTGAATGTCAGAATCTGCACGTAGAATTGGCTGTCATTGGGGTGGGGTAGGGTAGGGTGGATGGGACCCTGAGGAAATGGGTCTGGTTGGAACACCTGGAAGGTATTGAGGAGAAATGAGAGATAAGGTCAGATTGCTCTGGTGTGGGTAAATGTGGGAGTACTTCAGTGCTTCAAAGGTGACTTGAAGAATTTGGAATATTCTGATATATTCTGGCCTGTTTAAAGCCTGGAGGTTCCTAAGCAGGAGAGTAGTTTAGAAGAAGCATTCTGGGAATATTAATTTTGGAGAGGTGTGGCACATAACTGGAAGAAGGGAGACAGATTCTCAGATAAAATGTTGAAAAGAAGACAAACTTATTACACCATTCTGTTTCCTTGCTTCACATTGGGGAAGGACAGTACCTTTTTCAGGGATGAAAAGTATTAACTTAAGTAGAACTTCCCTTTCTAGTTGTAATCCATGTGACTAGTTTCTGTCTTCCCAGTGAACTAAGGGGGTAGAATTAAAATCCCAGATCTCTTGTGTATCCCTTTCTGAATTATTCAGTCCAATCCAATTCAATCTCATTTTATCCAATCTAACCTAACAAAGATTTAATTTGTAGCTACTATATAGAAGGTACGGTGCTATTTACATTAACTAAGATCATCAGAAAAAACTTCCCAAAGGATACTAATATGAGCGAAACAAGGGATTATTTTTTAAACATTTTTCAATTAATAAAGATGTTTTCTCTCCAATGAAAAAGAAAAGAAAGAGAAAACTCTTAACTAGTAATAATGGGGCAAAAAAAATTCCAGTATTTGTCATATTTCAAAAATTATGTGTCATTCTGCACAATGAATCTATCAGCTTTCTGTCAGCAGGTGGGTAATACATTTTCTCATCTGTTCTCTGGAATGGTGATTATTGTTCTTTTAATTTCATTTATTTAATTATTTTAAAGATTAGATATGTATATATGTTTTTTACACATTAAATGAGTCAGGTTTAGAGAGAAAAATCAGAAAAAGGAAAAAAAACCACGAGAGGAAAAAAAAAAGGGGAGGGGGAGGTGAAAATAATGTGTGTTGATCTATATTCAGTCTCCATAGGTTTCTCTCTGGATATAGATAGCATTTGCCTTCCAAAATTTATTGAGATTGCCGTGGGTCACTGAGTTGCTGAGAACAACCAAATGTATTATAGTTGATCATCACACAATCTTCTTGTTGCTCTGTACAATGTTTTCCTGGTTCTACTTGTTTCACTCAGCATGGAATTACTATTTTTAAGGCTTTCAAGTTGCTCATATTTATGTGATTATTATTTATTGATTCTAATTTTGCTCACTTCATTTTATAATTTTTTATGTATTAATTAGTTTATGATTATTTGGATCATAGTCTTTTCAGGTTTCTTTGAAATTGTCCCTTTCATCTTTTCTTATAGTATAGTAATATTCCATCACATTCATATATCATAATCTGTTATGTTATTTTTTAATTAAATAGTTCTTGAACTTTTTGGTCTTAGGGTCTCTTTATATTCTTAAAAAACTATTGAAAACTCCACCTAAAGAGCTTTTGTTTATATGGGTTGTATCTATCAGTATTTACTGAATTAAAAATTAAAATATCTTAGTATTGTTATGAAAATAGTTTTGAACTTGTAGACCTCCTGAAAGGGAAATCTCTGGACTTTACTTTGAGGAAAACTGCTCTAACTGAAGAACACCTCTTTAATTTATGGTTCTTTGCCACCATAAAAAAGAACTGTTATAAATATTTTTGTTTATATGGATTCTTTTCCTCTTTCTTTGGTTTAGTATAAATCTAGTAGAAGTTTGAAGCAAGGGATCCTAAGAGGTGGAAATAGAGAGGGAATTCATCAGGAAAAGGAAGGAACTTGGATACTGCCTGGACAAGGCAAAGAAGTAGGGGATTGAATGAAGAAAGATATGGAGTTATAAGTGGACCAGTTTGGTTGAAAAAGAGCTAAGAAGAACATTTTTTTTTTTCAGGCTTTATAAATTTATTTATAAAAGAACATTTTTAAATAACAAAAGCATCTTCAAGCCCTACCCATTTTCACATTAAGCACATACCTCTTGCTAGATTCTTTGGCTGCAGTGGGATACAAAGATGAATAATGTATGGTCTCTGCTCTTTTGCAGCTTACAGACTCCAGCTGGGGAGCTAACAGGTAAACAATTATTACTGTACAGACAATAAATATATAAATGCCAAATGAGCCGTATTCTGAGAGTTTCAGGAATTCAGAGGGAAAAGAGTGCTTATTTCTACCTGGGTAGGTAATCAAGGAAGTCTAAGAGGTAGTAAGATTTTATGTTTGACTTTGATAAAGTATTGTGGGATGAGGGTATTTCATATAGCATGAAGGAAGGAGCCAGGGTGGGAAATCCTAGGTATGTTGGGAAAGATGCTAGATTAACTATTTTGGGTAGAATGGAGAGTTTGGTAAGATAAGGCTGGAGAATCATGGGGAGATTAGACTTTGGAAGACTTTGAATTTTAACAACAGAATTTAAACTTTATCTTGTAGACCACATATTCTGTGGCTCTCTGACTTTGGGTAGATCACCACCCAAGTTGCTTTGGTATGTATTTTGTATGTGTCTTAAAACCCCCCCTGTTAAACAAATAGAATATAAATAGGGATTCTTTGTTGCCTTTACTTTATATCTAGAGGCTTATCATCAGCCAGGTCATCTAGAAAGCCCTGATAAAAGCTTGTTGATTGATTAACCTCTGGGGACCTCAGTCTCTTCATCTATAAAAAGAAAGCATTGAACAAGATGGCCTCTGAGATAACTTCCAGCTGAAAACCTATGTCTAAGATGCTATGCTTGAAAGCAATTTGACCCATATTTAATCCAGTGAAAATCCAGGCTAATTGAATGAGGAAGTTGCTCTCCACCCTTCTGAAGAGTAATGTAATAAGATATGATTTCTGGAATGTGAAGTTCCCAGATTCAAGCAGGGCCAGGTTCCTTTTCTTTTAAATGACAGGTGTACATCCAGGAAACAAACAAACAAACAAACAAACAAACAAAAAAAAAAAAAACAAGACCAAGGAACCTATCAATATCCAGAAACTGTTGTTAGTCATTTTTCAGTACTGTCCAATTTTTTGAACCCATTTGGGGTTTTCTTGATAAAGGTACAGAATTGGCTTGTCACTTCCTTTTTCAGCTCATTTTACAGATGATGAAACTGAGGCAAACAGGGTTAAGTGACTTGTTCAGGGTCATACAGTTAGTAAGCATCAGAAACTAGTTTTGAATTTAGGAAGATGAATCTTCCTGACTCCAGGTCTGGTGCTCTATTCATTGTGCCACCTAAATGTAGAAATAGGGGAGTAAAGGTGAGGAAATTCATGATAAAATCGAGATCAGTATTAGGTGGGGTCGGTCTGGGAAGGCTTCCTGGAGGAGAGAGAATGTGAAATAAATTGAGAAAGGGAAGGAAATACCTAGGGATGGGAATCAGAGGAGGAACAGGGAAGGTAGTGAGGGATGGCAGGGGGCACCCAGGAGAGTGCTATGATTTGGAAATGGGAAGGTTAAGGTTCCTAGCCCTTGGCCGGGACTCTTAACTCTCCCAGACATTAGTAGGAAAGCAAAGAAGAACAAATCACAGCTGCTATGAGGGGGCCTGGGAAGAGATCTCTAGGGAAACAGGGATAAGAATAACCATCCTAATATCCAGGATCATTCCACAGCCAAGCAGCTTCCTCCTCCCCCTGCTGCCTGGATCGTGAATTTTCTTTGTTGCTACGTGAACTTTTGAGCCCCCTCACCATCATTCCCCTTATAATTGTCTCCCTTCCCCCGGCCCCAATCTGTGTCCCAGAGAGTCTTGCCATATGCCCCCTGATATCCTTATATCCTCTTATATCCACCCCATCATTTCCCCCTTCCTCATATTGGAGCACAGAGAGAAATCAAAATCAGGCTTATCCTTAATCTTTTAGGGGGAAAGCAGGAACTGTTACTGCCCACTTTTCATTTTTTCTCATTTCTCCCAGCCCCATCTCCATTTTTGACTGCATCCTGGTATATCATGTTGTCCTGAATTTTGTCTTGCCACTGGATGTCATTGACTCTGGAAGAAGGAATGAAACTGAGGACTTTAGGGAACTATACCTTACTTAAATCCAAAGCATGAGCAAGTCAAGACATCACTCTGTGACATCACTGGTGCTCTTCAAAAAGGAAGCGCTAACAACAATAAAACATTCCCAACTCTGCCCCTTTTCCTCAGTATTTCCTTAAGCATTTAGCCCCTCTGCCATTCAACTCCACAAGCATTTCTTAAATAATTGTGTGTTAGGCACTGTGCTAGCTTCTGAGTTTACCAAGGCAAAAAAAAGAAATCTCCCCTGCCATCAAAGAGTTTATAGTTTACCTGGGAACATCATATGTAAGTAAATGTAAGAGAAATTGAGAAGATAAGGGTCAATAAACCTAGAAAGGTTTCATTTCAAGTAGGAAGTGGTGCCTTTTGTGAGACTTGGAGGATTTTTCCTCTGTCCTCCTAGTCCCTCCTTTTCCTTCTCTTAAAAGTGTGCGCCCTCCTTCCTCTCCAGGTGTTTTTCTAGATACCGTGACCCTTCTTCCCCACCTTCCCCCTTTTATCCACACCTTCGGATCTTTCATGTCTAAATGGCCAGCTGAGCCAAGGAAATCTGAGGAGTGGGAATCCCAAACCAGCCCAGGGAGACAGATCCTCCTTTGAACCTTGGTCTCACAGAGGAGCTGGACAGAGGCCAAGAACAAGGCTTTCTCTCCCCATGTCGGACTTCCTGCTGCCAGTCAGCCAGGGAAATCCCTGAGGCCTGGCTGCCCCTCCCCCAGCTCACCATGCTGACACTGGCACGGCACAGAGAGCCAGTGCCCCAGATCAAAGCAGCTTTGGGGGAACAAGGAGAGGACACTAAAGGGAGAGTCACCCTGTAAACTCTCTTGAACTCTGCCTTCTTGACACAATTGTGGTTGTTCTTCTGCCTCTTCTTTCCTCCCCCTAACTCAATGGTAGAGCTGGCTGACCTTAAGTCTCCCCACACCCTATGCCAGTCTTGCTTGGTGTGTGTGCTCGGGTGTGGCCTGGGCAGGCTGAGTGTCTCCATCCTTTGGGTTGATAAAGGGACTGGGACAGCACCAACCTGATCAACTTGGCATCAAAGTCTGTCCCTAGACAGGTCTGTTACTTTTTCTCCTAGCCTGTGTGAATGTGAGAGTATATGATGATGATGATGATGATGATAATATTTTTATATAGGGCTTTAAGATGTTTTGAATGCTTTCTTCACAGTAGTTTTGGGCAGTAGACAGTATGTTCAGTGAAGGGAGAAACAATCAATTAATCAGAAGAATTTATAAGAAAGGGAACAAGTATTTATTTAACATTTTTTTCCAGGCACTGTGCTAAGTGCTTTACAAATCTTACCTCATTGATTCCTGCAACAACTTTGGGAAGCAGGTGGTTTTATTATCCCCATTTTACAATAGAGACTGAGGTGAACAGAGATTAATCAATCAGTAATCATTTATTATTATTATTGCTGAGGCAATTGGGATTAATTGCCCAGACTCACACAGCTAGGAAATGTTAAGTGTCTGAGGACAGATTTGAACTCAGGTCCTCCTGACTTCAGGGGTGGTGTTTTATCCACTGTGCCATCCAGCTGCCCCTTCAATAAACACTTATTAAGTGCCTACTATGTACCAGTTACTGGGCTAAGCACCGGGGACATGAAAAGAGTCAAAAGACAAACCTTGCTCTCAAAGAACTTACACAATAATGAAATTATTTGCTTTGTGTCTTTCAATTCATAGGCATCTAATAAGGAACTATTGGGATTTATTGAATATGGGGAGTGAAATGGTCAGATCTGTATTTTAGGAAAAATTACTTTGATAGCTCTGTGGGAAGATGGATTGAAAAGCCAAGAGAGAGAAAGGAGGCTTTTGCAATGGTCTAAGTGAGAGATGATGAAGGCATACATTAGATTAGTGGCTGTGTGAATATAAAGATGATGGATTTGAGAAACATGGGAGTTGGAAGGACAAGATTTGGCACCTAGATGGCTATGTAGAAGAAACAGAGGAAGAAATCAAGGATGACACTGAGGTTGTAAACTCCGGTGAGAAGAAAATTCAAAAGAAGAGTGGGTTTTGGAGAAAAGATAATGAATTTAGTTTTGGTCATGTTAAGTTTGTAATGCCTTTGGGACATTCAGTTTGAAATGACAACTAGCCAGTGATTCAGAAATGGAGTTCCCGAGAGAGATTAGGGCTGGCTATAATATTTAGGAATGATCTGTATAAAGATGATAGCTAAAACTATGGAGTACATATTAGGAGATGTGATATGGATGATGAATTAGTAAAGGTGACTGAGGAGAGGTTAGACAGGTAGGAGGAGAACCAATGAAGAACAGTATTAGGAAAATTCAGAGAGGAAAATATCCAGAAGGAGAGAATGATTAACAGTGCCAAATGCTACATAGGGCTGAGGAATGAGTGAACATCAGATTTGGCAATTAAAGGAGCATTCAATTCATGACTTTAGAGAGAGTAGTTTCAGTTGAGTGATGATAAGGTTAGAAGCCAGATTGCAAAGGGTTGAGCTAGTAGTAAGAGGAGAGGAAGTAAAAGACAATGAGTGTAGACAGCTTTTTCTTTATGTTTGGTGACTAAAGTAGAAAAGACATAGGACAATAGCTTAAGGAGATAGCTTTTTTCTTTAGCTTTTGCTAAGAAAAGGAGGAAAGACAGGATAACAGTTTAAGGAGATCCTTTTTAATAAAAAGTTTTGGAGAGACCTGGGCTATTTATAAGTACCATGGAAGGGATCACTAGAAAGGGAAAAATGAAAGATTTGAGAGAAAGAGAGGTTTTCTCTTGCTAGCCTGCATCGGCAGTGATCCTAAAATACAGTATATCTCCAAATTGTTGGAACACCCTGAATTCCCCCAAATGACTTTGGGATAAGAGAGAATTGCTGAGGCCTGGTTTTTTCCCTATGCCTCAGTTTTACCTTTCTTCATAGTGTGGGGTTTACTTGTGATAAGACCATTGGGACTGCTATACTTTAGCAAGGAAATGAAAGAAAATTCATTAAATTGGGAAGTAAAGTTGGGAAGTAGCATGACATGGTGGGGAATATCTGTAGTTTTAGTTACCCAAGAGGCTAAAGTTGTTGGCTCTTTTGAGGTTGGGAATTCTAAACTACAGTAAGCTATGCTGATCAGGTCAATATGGTCAGCCCCTGGGAGCCTGAGGCCTCCAGGTACTTAAGGAAAGGTGAGCCAGTCCAGGTTGTAAATGGAACAGATCAAAACTCTGGAGCCAATTAATAATGAGATTGAGCCAGTGAATGTACTTCTAACCAAGGGAAGATGGAAAGACCCAGTATTTAAAAAAAAAAAAAAATGGGTGTGAGGGGTCTGGGACCAGAAAAGATATGATGTCTTCTACATTTTTTTCTCCTCCCTCTGCAATTGCCATTTACTTGTTTAATCAGTGTCCTTCTGTATCATCTCTTCACCTTCTTTTTTCTGTTAGTCTCTCTGTCCCTTTCTTGTTCTCTCTGACAAGCTCTCTCTCCCTCCTCCTTCCAGCTATTAGTTGCCCAGTTCCCTGGCTTCAAATGAGCCTTTGGGGAGCCCCTATGCACAAACACAACAGGGAAAGAGCAAACCTTGAGCTCTGGGGAAAGGTTCTGAGAAGCCAGCAGCATTAGTGACTGTGCATATTTCCCAATCATGCTCTGCCTGGCCCTCTCCCAAGCCCTACTCCCAAGGGTCTCTCTTCTCAATTCGTTCCTTCCCAGACTCAATCTCTTCTCTCTCAACTGTACTTCTCCCTCTCCTCTCAGCCCCAAATCTCTCATTTCTCTTCATCCCTCAATCCTTTTGTCTCCTCAATCTTTCACCCTTTGCTTTCCCTATTCCTAACACTTCCTTCTCCCAATCCTTAGCTCATCCCCTTTCCCCCTGCTGAATTTTTATCTTTCCTGAACATAGTCTCCTCTTTTCAGTGCTTAGTCCTTCTCTTTTCTCTTCAGATGCTAATGCTTTCATTTTCCCCATCTAAATCTCCAACTGAGATCTCCGTCCCTTCTAAGCAAGTACCAATCTCATCTTCGGATAGGAAGATGGAAAGGAATAATGACAAAGTAGGATAGGAAAAAAGGGATTGGTTGGATTGAAGTTGTGGAAGAGAGCGCAAGAAAGCAAGACAATATTATTAAAGAGGGAAAACAAGACTAAGGAAGTTTTTGGTTTGGGGAGGAGACAGGCTAAGTCATAAGCAGGCATTGCACACCCTCTGGTGGCCAAAGGCATGTCAGTCAGTCAGACATGACTCACTATTACCTCATCCCTCCTTTCCATAGAGGATGGTGGGAAGACATATCTTGGGAAAAGGAGCAGTGACTTGTGTCCCAAGAAGTTCTAAAGAAGATATGGGACTCAAAGAAAGAGAAAGGCAAAACATTATATGAGGTCTGAGGAAGGACTTTGTCAACTCTAATTGAGAAGAGCAAGGAGAGAGACAGTGGAAGAAGACTAGCAGTTATTTTGAGTGAAACAACATTTTATTTACATTAAGTTTATTTTGGACAGGTAGTATGTGACAGTGTGAACAGCGAAGGAGAAACTGGGAACATTGGTGATAAAAACAGAGGTAGAAGCATTTTTTTTACCTTCTCTGTAATCCATCCTCCACATAGCTGTCAAAGTGATTTTCCTAAAATACAAATATCAAATCTCTTGCTTAGTAAAGTTTAGATCTTTATTTCTTCTTGAATCAAATAAAAACTCATCTTTTTTTGGCATAGCTCACAAACTATTTCTACCTATTTTCTAGTTTTATTGGACATCATTTCCCTACATATACCCTAGGGTTAGTCCAAATGGTAGTCTTGGAAGTTTTACACAAGACATACTATCTTCATGCCTTGGCAGTGACTGTTCCTATGCCTAGAATGCAGTTTCTCCTTACTTCAGTTTTTTAGAATTCCTTGTTTTCTTCAACACTCAGGACAGTGGCCACCTTTTACATGAGGTTCTTTTGTTATTGTTGTTATTTTTTTTACCTACTAGTGTCTCTCTCTCCTCCTTCCCCCATCCATTACCTTGAAATTATAATTGTTGTCATTTTTAACATTTATTAACAGGAAAAAAAGTATTTTGTTTGCGTCTGTGCTATATTCTATTAATGCTCCATCCATCAATCAACAGGACAGAATGTACCCAAATTATAAAGACATTTTTCAAGTGTAATTGATACATTATCAATACATTATAATTATAATTACATCAAATACATATCAGCTGTTCAATTGCTGATATGTTCTCAATAGAACAATTCTCAATAGAAATATCTAAAATTATTTATTCCCTCCCCCCAAAATCAATACTATCTCTGTTCTCCAGATTGTCTATTTGTTGTACCTTGAAATTATTACATACAATATATATGATGTCACTCACAGTGTAATCCCTCACACCTCTCACAAAGAACGGATGGGTGCTTTATTTATTTTGGACTGGTTTGTGGTTTACTCCCTCTGAACTGCTTTCATATTGGCAGGGTTAGATTCCTTGAAAAAGATTACCAAACATAAAGTAATACTGAAATTCTCTCAGCATCTTTAAGTGTAATTGTTAGGCAGAGAGAGTATAGAGGAGGAGGAATCTCTTTCTTCTCACCATTTTAGTGCTGGAATCTCCACGTGTATATTTCCATTTACACAAATCCAGACGCTAATACCAATGACCCATTTAGATCTTAAACATAACCATTTCCTTAGCCGCATGGCAAAAGAAATAATAACACACATATTAAAACAAATGCAGAAATAATTAATCTATTATAATCCATACATAAACCTTGGTCTCACTGTCCTTCAAATACTCAGTATCTCTGTGGGGAGAGTGGGCTCATAGAACCCTGTCAGGGAACCCTTGAGGGAGGAAAATTCATGTGCTTATACTTTAAAGTACATTGCTTATTCAAGAACATGTACTCTACAATTAGCAATATTCTACATTTTCTACTTAGATGTAAGCATTTCTTCCTATATAGCAGGTATACTCGTCTCTTAAAATAGAAAGGGCAGCAAAGAGGACTTTGCTCCAAAGATAGTTTGGAGAGGCTTTACTTTACTTAAGCTCCAGTTGACATTGGATAGCAATAGTGGAAAGGGAAGCTAGTAAATTGAAATCTTTATTCAGCTAATCAGGAACTAGCAGTCAAAATCTTTTTTTCATCTGAGTGCTTCTATTGTGCGTTTCTTCAAACACTCCCTAGGAAATGCTAGGTGGTACAGTTGATAGAGTGCTATACCTGGAGGCAGCAAGATTTGAGTTCAAATTTGGGTTCTGACACCTACCAATTTTTTTTTTTTCTCAATAGTATTTTATTTTTTCATTTTTGTAAGAGTTTGTGTTCCAAATTTTTCTCCCTCCTTCCCTTTCCTCCCCCCTCCCCAGAACAGCAAGCAATCTGAGACAGGTTAAATATGTACAATTCTTTTTTTTTTTTTTTTTCAATAACAGCTTTTTATTTTCAAAATACATGCAAGGATAGTTTTCAGCATTCATCCCTGCAAAACCTTGTATTCCAATTTTTTTCTCCCTTTCTTCCCTCATCCACTACTGTAGACAGAAAGTAATCCAATAAATGTTAAACATGTGCAATTCTTTTTTTTTTTTTCCTAGTAAGTTTGTTTATTTTTAATACACATTGAATCATGTTGGGAGAAAAAAAATCAGAGCAAAAGGGAAAAACCATAGGAAAGAGGAAAAAAAAAAAAAAACAACAGAAAAAAGAAGTGAACATAGCATGTGTTGATTTACATTCAGTCTCCTTAGTTCTTTTTCTGGATGCAGATGGCATTTTCTGTCCAAAGTCTATTGGGATTGCTTTGGATCACTGAACCATTGAGAAGAACCAAGTCTTTCATAGTTGATCATCACACATTCTTGCTGTTAGGATATACAATATATTCCCTGGTTCTGCTTGTTTTGCTCAGCATCAATTAGCATAAATCTTTCCAGGCCTTTCTAAAATCAATTTGTTCATCATTTTTTATAGAACAATAATATTCCATTACCACAATTTGTTACGCCATTGCTCAAATGATGGGCATCTATTCATTTTCCAGTTCTTTGCTACCACAAAAAGAACTGCTACATTTTTATGTGCATTTCTTCTATACATATTTCCATAATTATCATGATGCACAAGAAAAATCAGAACAAAAAGGAAAAAAAAACTAAAAAGAAAACAAAAGCAAGCAAGCAAATAACAAAAAAGGTGAAAATACTGTGTTGTGATCCACATTCAGTCCCCATAGTCTTCTTTCTGGATGCAGAGGGCTTTCTCCATCACAAGTTTATTGGAATTGTGTACAATTCTTTTAAATATATTTCCATAGTTGTCATGTTGAGCAAGAAAAATCAAACCAAAAGGGAAAAACTATGAGAAAGAAATAAACAAATGAACAAGGTGAAAATACTATATTTTGATCCACATTCAATCTCCATGGTTCTCTTTCTGCATATGGATGCCATTTTCCATCCCAAGTCTATTGGAATTGCCTTAAATTGATTATTGAGAAGAGGCAAGTATGACAATTACTAGTTATGTGATCCTGGACAAATTCTCATTTATAAAATGAAGATAGCACCTCACGCATTATGAGGCTCAAAAGAGATAATATTTGTAGAGCATTTAGCACAGTGGCTGGCACATACTGGATATTTAACAAATGTTCTTTACTTCCCAGGTTTTTTGTAATCTGTCTCCTCTTCAGTGGTTTAAATAAGAACCTTCCATTATACAGTGACCCACCAATTTCCCCTGGGAAATCAAAAGCCCTTATTTAATTACTTTCCAGTCTCACAAAGTTACATGATTGTGTGAGTTTTGTTCTCTTAAGTATTTTAAGTTAGATGTAAATGAAACGAGGGATTATATTGCTTTTCAACTCTAAACATTAATAGGTTCTTTAAAAAATCTCTCATCTCAATTCCTTGAAAACTATGTTTATTTATCGAGTCTTAATAAATAAAAATTATTTTTCTGCCACTGGACTGTATATAAATGTGTTATTTCCTTACATCCTTTTGTTGTTGAGCTGCTTCAGTCATGTTTGACTCTTCACATCCTCATTTTGGAGTTTTCTTGGTTAAGATATTTGAATGGTTTGCCATCTTTTTCTCCTGCTTATTTTACAGGTGAGGAAACTGAGGCAAATGAGGTTCAATGTCTTTCCCAGGGTCACATATGACTCTTCCTGATTTTGAGCACAGTGCTCTATCCACTATACTACTTAGCTGCCCTTTTATATACCTTACATGATGAGTAAGCCTTTATATTTACAGAACTATGTCAATATATTTATTTACCTCACACTGCTTAAATTAAATCTGAAAATTCTGTTTCTTTACACACATATTTTAGCAGTTTTTATTAAGCCAAAATTCTTTTCCTACTCCGTCCAAAGAACTGAGGAAACAGATGATTTAATTATTTTTTTAATCCAAAATTATTTTTTTCCTGTCCCCTTAAGCACCAAAATTTTCCTTATGAAAGAGCAGTACCAGAGGGCTAGTACTTTAAATTTATAAATGTGCATGTTAAATTAGAACAGTATTCTTCCCGTAGTTGCCAGAGCAGGACATTAAGACTCTTCCAAAGTGGAACAGGGAAAGTTAGGGAAGGATACAACTAGGTATGTCACCCAGAGTCTTGGGTGTAGTAGCCTTCAGGCTGAAATAGGAGGAGGAAGTCTATGATAATTGTTCTTTGAATTTGGTGTATCCTTTTTGTTTCTGCCCCTTCTGGTTTTGTTGAGTGGGCTGCCTGAGTTTCTTGTCATCAAGACGGCTTAGGGATAAGAACAGAATTTGGGGGGGAGGTGTGAGGCCTCTAGCAGACATGTTAGATTGATTGGCTTCTCACCTGATATCACAGGCAGGGAATTATCATCAAGGAATCTGGAATTTCTAACAAGTAAGATTCCAGCTATAAATAATTCCTATAAAAGGAATTCCAATAGAGATCAGAGAAAGATTAGGGCTATAAAACCAAAGAAGTTCTTCCCACTATCAGATAAAGCATTTAGGCTTAAAATATATTGACAAAATCTCTAAGAAAAGGTAGTGGCAGGAGTATGGAATGTGGGGACTTAGGGAAAATTTAGAACAACCTGGAGGAACCATCTGGACTGTGCAGTAGATAGAGTTCTAGACCTGGAGATCAGTCTGGCTTCAGATACTTCCTAGCTGACCCTGGGCCAGTCATTTAATCCTGATTGCCTCAGTTTCCTCATTTGTAAAATAAGATGAAGAAGGAAACAGTAAATCACTCCAGTGTCTTTACCAAGAAAACCCTAATGGGGTCATAGAGAGTTGCACATGACGGAGAAATGACTGAATAACAAGAGAAAAATTAAATCAGTTGGCACATGTAATAAGCATTTGTTATAATTACATTGCTATGTAAGTATATTAGTAAATATTATATCATGAGTGTGTAAGTGGGCCTGCTTCAACATCAGGAAGATTTGGAATGAGTTTTGCCTGAGATACATTGCTTCTGGAAAAGCTACTTAATCTCTCTCAGAGCCCTAGGCAATACTACAAATTGCAGGACAATTGCAGACCTTCCTCAGTAGAGGAAGGGAGTTTCTCAATTAGGACTTCCTTACATAGATTAAATATAGGCCTAGACCAGAAAAAAAAAGTAGCACAAAGTCCGACTTTGATCATTTTATTATGGTGTGGTGATCCTGGGTTCTGGAAGGTCATGCCAGCACAACTTTGGCAAGGTTTATTATTCTAGAAAGCCTTTGGTCCTGGCAACAGACCGAGTCTGCTTTCTGAAGTCCTGTCTGGCCAAGTACAGAGAGACTCAGTACTCCACTGAATCTTTGACAATGAATTTTTGAGCCTTGGCAACCCATGAAACTTAGAAGAATACAAAATGGCCCTTAGTGTTTTGAGAAGCACTTGTGTACTTCTGCATTGATGGTTGTTGAAAAAGGAAAGAAAGTCCTAAAAATCTTGGGATTTTTAGACCACTTAGAAACATTAACTTATCTATTGGCACTTTAAATGCAAGATCTAATCAACAATTGGACATATTGAGGAAATTGAGTATATATTGCCTTGAATTGCAATGCAATGATGAGGATGCATAAGTGAAGATGATGAAAAATATATTGGAAAACATGGCTCAGGAGTAATGAATGAGAGAGTAAATACTTTCAATGCTACACAGAAACTTGATATTCATATATCATGAATTCTTTGTGATCACCAAATGACATCACAAAAAATGAAATTGATTTTATTTTAATAGCCAGGAAGGTCATTACTAATATAGTGTCATCCTTGACTCAGCTCTCTGTAAATAGTCAGACCACTGACTTGTTAGATTAAAAGTCCAAATTAATACAAAACTAGAAGGAGTGTAATTAAAACAATTCCAATTTGAACTATTTAAACAATTTGAACATTGAAAAATTGAAAGTTGAAGAAAGGACAGCGATATAAGTTCTAACAATTTTATACCAAAGTTTAACTGTATGATGTATATTGATTGCCATAAATAGAAGACTAAAAAAGCCAAGAATGCTCCTGAAACAGAAAACATTGATCTCCTTTCCAAGTGGAGCTATGATAGCCAAGGGCAACACTAGCTTAAAATATAAATTAGTTTGCAAAATCTTATGGATGGTAGGAGATTATAAACAGTATCACTTTATAAAACAGTAAGAAACAATGTAGGAAAAATGAATTTAAAGGAAGTTTGGTCAGAGAACCAACTAGATGAAGTCATCTCAAGGGCATTTGAAGATAAAATTAGAAAGAAAACAATAAGATGAGCTGCCCTAAGGCAGAACCAAGACAGCCTTCCACATCACTTATCTGCACAGCTGCTCCTATCTCCTACTACTATGCTTGGATTCATTCCCACTGGCTAGCAACCTCCTATCCTCTCCTATTCCTTCAATTCCAGGGATAGTGAATCCTGGATTGTACCTTTAGGTACAATGCCCCAACTCTGATCTCCTATTTATTCATTTCTATATACTTCAATTTACCTGTCCCATTTTCCATTCTAGTTCTGTTTTTTCACTGAATCATGACTTCTGAGAACTTTCATTCCATATTTAACAAATTCTTTCTATTTAATACATCTTTATTCCATCTTTAAGTTAAATTTATTTTTAATTTATGAAATAAAACAAGCATTTTCATAATATAGTAGAATTAAAAAAAAAAGATTGCCCATGAAATCACAAATCTGTTATGTACAACTTGCTATTCTTTTAAAATATGTAATAAAAATATCCTATAAATCTTTTTTCTCTCTTTTTTTCTTCCTTCCCATCCTCCCCCACCCTGGAGATAGTTACCATTAAACAGAAATATGTGTGTGTGATATGTAAAATTATCCTGTACGTACTTCTATTTATCAGTTCTTTCTCTGGGTGCAGAAAAAGTGTCTTCATATGTCTTTGTAGTTAATATTTATATTTATAAATATTATTTATTATATTTATAATCATCAAAAATAACATTCACTCAAAGTTGTTTTTAAAATAATATTGCTCTTACTGCATATAACATTCTCTTGGTTATGATAGTTTCTCTCCATTATTTTATGCAAGTTTATCCATGCTTTTCTAATTCAATGAATTCAAACTCTGGGTATCATCATTCCAGATTTCTCTCCAAAATGGTTGGATCAGTTCATAGTTCTATCAACAGTGAATTAGTGTCCCAATTTTTCTACATCTCTGAAACATTTTTTACTTTCCCCTTCAATCATTTTAGCCAATCTAGTAGGTATAAAATGATATCTCAAGGTTTTTAAATTTGCATTTATCTAATCAATAATAATTCAGAACATTTTTCAAATGATTGTAAATTGCTTTGATTTCTCCTTCAGAAAACTTCCCATTCATATCCTTTGACCATTTATCAATTGGGGAATGATTTTCGAGATTTTACAATGTTCTTAATATATATTTGAGTTATGAGGCCATTTCATTTTTTGGCCTTTTGAGAAAATTGGCTTCCCTAATATGACATTGCATCCCTGGCCATTCTTTTTAGTATAGGTATTAACAATGACAATAATAGTATACTAATAATAGCTAGTTTTTACAGAGTACTTTTAAAATTTGTAGATTGCTTTATAAATATCTTCATTTTATCCATATAACAATTCTAGAAGATAAGCACTATTATTCTTCCTATTTTACAAATGAGGAAACTGAGGCAGACAGAGGGTAAGTGATTTGTTCACTAGGATCATACAGCTAGTAATAGTGTCTGAGGTCATGTTTGAACTCTGATCTTTTTGATTCTAGATCTAGCATCCATCTACTGTGTCACCTTTTTATATTAAGTGTTAGGAATAATGATACAGAATGAAATAATCTCTGCTTTTAAGAAGCTTACACTGTTGACACTTCTGTTTTGAAGAGGGAATGGGAATATTCCTTATTCCTCATTGGCATTTCCAGATTTCCTCTTTTGCTATTACCATTTAGCATTTTTTCCTCCATTGAGGTTCACTTTATTGAAATATATCAACCAACTCACATTCTTTAGTAGTTATCTGCTACCTCATGGGTTAATCATTCTCCCTCTTTTCTCAGTCAGTTCAGTTTCCACTCAAGTCTTCCTTTCTTTTAACTCTAGCACTTGATCTTATATTAGGGGACCTCTCATAAATGTCAATGTTCCCTCAAATCCTCTAACTTCCTTGTTTTGTAGTTTACTCAATATTCAGATCTTACTCTTATCACACACAAGCTACCCACAGGAATGATCATATTCTTTTTTTTCCTATTTATTTATTTTTAAATTTTCAATAGTATTTTATTTTTCAAATACAATTTTTTTATCATTCGTTTTTGTAGGACTTTGTGTTTAGAATTTTTCTCCTTCCCTTCCTTATCTCCCTCCTCCCCAAGACAACAGATAATTTGATATAGGTTAAATATGTGCAACTAATAGTCATATTCTTGATTTTATTATCATCCATGAGTGTTCTGCTTCCAAGTTCAAGAGCTTGTGGGGCTTCCTTACCCTGGGACATCTATTTGTTCCTGTGGCTTTCTTATCTTGCAACATTCTTTTACCTTGCTGACTCCTCTTCTTTTATTGGTATATTCCTCCTGAAAACTTCATTTTAGTCAGGGGCCCAGGTCCTACCCTCTTTCCTCTGCTTCTTGCTCTCCAGAATTCAACACTTGAATTTGGAGTCAGAAAGACTTAAATTCAAATCTAGCCTCAGAAACTTATGAGTTGTGTGATCCTTGGAAAGTTACTTAATTTCTTTATGCTTCAGTTTCTTGATCTTGATAGCACTTACCTCCCAGAGTTGTTGAGAGGATAAATTGAGATGATGTTTGTAAAGCACTTTGCAAACCTTGAATGTATATGATTTATACCCCAGTTGCAGTCTCACTCTAGAACCTTCTCAGATCCTGGGGCATTCTCATCATGGAACATCCATCCACACCTGTGTCTTTTTTACTCTAGAATATCCCTCTGCCATGCTGGGTCCATTCACCCATTGGCGAATTTCTCCTAGGGTCTGCATTTTGGGGAGAAGTCTAGGCTAATCAAACTTCATTCCTTCCTGTTATGCTTCTGACTTTTGGGACTTATTTTCCTTCCCTCCCCTCCCCTCATTCCCCTTGCTTTTCAGCTTCTTTTTGTGCCTTATCTTCTTCCATTAGGATTTAAGTCCCTCAAAAGAGACAGTCTTTATTTTCCTTGCATTTGGATCCCCCTGTGTTTAGCACTTTACAAGTACTTAATAAATTCTTGTTGCCATCTTATCTTGTGACAAGAATCTTGGAATCTCTCCAGCCCTCAGCATTTCTTAAACATGAACCTTTGCTCTGATATTTTTCTACCTTCTCTATCTCAACTTTATAGTTCACCTGTTTTTACTCTACTTGGATCTCTCCTAATGAACCCACTTCCCTGTCACTATCACTACTCATACCATGCTAAATCCCAACCTTGGATTACTCACATGCTGCTGAAAGGAATCTGGGAGAAGTTATGTAACCATACAATCTTAGTCCTCAACAAATTTATATTATTTAATATCACCAGGTCTTTCACTGCAGTAAAGCTATTCTTTTACTTCTCTCTAATTGATTCTCTTATCCCATTCCCCACAACAGTTATTCCAAACTTTCTCTATTTTAGCCAATTTCAATTGAGGCTCCCACCTTATACTTTACTGAGAAAATAGAATCCATTTGCCCCAAGTTCCAACTTCTACTTTTTCTATGTCTGAAAATCTCTTCAAATTATTGCACAGTCTCTCCTTTATTTCAGTCTTTGGAGAGGTGATTCTATTGGCCAAGACCAACTCCTTTATATGTGCTCATAATCCCATTTCTAACCATTTTCTCTAAAAGATTGTTCCTGCTAACTTTTCTCTCTCTCTCTCTGTGTCAGTGTCTATGTCTGTCCCTTTCTCTGTCTCTCTATTTTTGTCTCTGTCTCTCTGCCTCTGTCTGTCTTTGTCTCTCTGTTTGTCTCTGTCTGTCTCTGTCTCTCCATCTCCATCTCTGTCTCTCCATCTCCATTTTTGTCTCTGTCTGTCTCTCTGTATCTCTCTCCCATACTTTCTCTTTTTTCCCTTTCATAGCCAAAGTCCTAGGGGGAAAACAAACTAACTATGTATTCTCACTGCTTCTGCTTCCTTTTCTCTCATTTACTTCTCAATTCTCTGCAGCCTGGCTTCCAACATCATTATCACTCAGTTGCTCTCTCTAAAGTCACTAATGAACTCTTAATGACTAAATCTGATGGCCTTTCCTCAGTCCTTATCTTTCTGGGCCTCTCTCTAGCATTTGGCATTGCTAGCCAATCTCCTGGATACTTCCTCCTCTCTGGGTTTTCATGACACAGATACCTTTTGGTTTTCCTCTGCATATGAACCTTCCTTAGCCTCCTTTGTTAGATTTTTGTCCCTATCACACCCCCAACTGTGGGTATTCCCCAAGGCTCTATCCTGTGCCTTCTTCTCTTTTGTTTCTATACTATCTCCCTTGGTGAATTCATCAGATCCCATGGGTTCAATTATCAACTCTATACAGACTACTCCTAGATCTATAAATCATGCTTTAGTGCCTCTTCTGAGATCTAGTCTCATATCACCAATTGTCTTTTGAATATTTCAAATAGGATTTTCCCTAGACACCTCAACCTCAAAATGTTCAAAACAGAGCTCATTATCTTCTGAACTTCCCTATTTCTTTTGAAGATACTACTCCCCTTCTAGTTACCCAGGTTCGTGACCTTGGAGTCATCCTTGATTCATCATTCTTTCCCTACATATCCTAAGTTAGTTGCCATTTCTGTTTTTATCACTTGTCCCTTCCTTTCTCCTTCCTCATAGCTGCTACTCTAGACCCAAACTGGGCCACAGACTTTTGACACTACTCTGTGTCAAACTGGCCTTGTTGTTCTTCACTCATGTCACTTTTATCATCTCCATGCTTTGGCAATAGCTCTGTCCTTTGCCTGGGATGTCACCTATTCTTATCTCTGCCTCCTACAATCCTCTAATTCTTAAAAATTTAGCTCAAGCACCACCATTTGAAGTTTTTTCTTAATTCTTCTCAGCTTCTTCTGCCTTCCTTTAAAAATTTGCCTTTACTTTGTACACATGTAAATTTTTTTATATCTTATAAATGCATATATTGTCTGCTCCAATGGAATTTAATATCCTTGGAGGCAGAGAATCTTTCACTTTTGTCTTTTATATCCTTAGAGCTTAGCTCAGTGCTTGATACCTAGTAGTGGCTTAATAAATATTTATTAATAGGTGAAAAATGGAAAATATCTGTAACTTTTTTGTAACAAAATATTTTTACTCTCAAGGACAGTGAGGACATTAATTTGGACTCTTATTTTTAGAGTCCTAGCCATGTTGCAGGAAGAAGCAGAAATACCATAATAGAAAACAAAAAAAAGTATGAGAAATAGTTAGATTAGACAAAGTATTCATCAAAGAGGTACATTCTGAAGGCAACCTCATTGTGAAGACTTTGAGGGATTGAACTTTTAAAGTGTAAGAATAAATGAAAGACACTAAAGATGTGGAAAGTTTTTTGGCTCTCATTACCAGAAAAAAAGTGACCAAGAGTACTAAAAGCTCTCTACTCAAATGCCTATATCTTCATTTATGCAAAAATTTTTATGAGAATATTGTACACATTCATTGAATTTATCCTTGATGAGAGTATTAGAAAGGAGAAGGCAGTTTTTGCAAACATAGGATTACAAAGGACACCAATTATATTAATATGTAGTTAATAAAACTTTAAAGCAAATTTTGACAAAGTAAAAGTTATAGTTGCAGGTCTAATAACTACAGTAATTTCAAGTAGTCTTGAGTGTAAATGATATTTTGAGATATCTGCAATAATTATATTATGATGTAAAAATATCCGAATTTTACTGGTGCCAAAGTCAAAGGCACTGCTAATACTATTGTAGTTTGTTGTCTACATTCATAGTAGAAGGAAATGAAAATTCAATTAGAAGTTAATGAAAATATAGATGTAATGTTCTCATCCAAGTTCATGGATCCATAAGTTCTATCCATAGACTCCTTGGGGGCAAATGGATTCTGGGGTAGGGATTCCTGCTTTAAAGGCTTTAAAGTGTCACCTGTACATAGTCATTTCATATACAATACTATGCAAGATTCTGTGACATATGTAACTGTAGAAATATTTTTGCTGACCCTTTGATTAATATTAGACAAGTGATAAAAACAGATGTGATCACTAAAGGAGTCTGGAGCCAGGGTAGAGTCCCAGCAAAAGGATTTTCTATTCATGGTACTCAGTCTATCATATTCTTGGGCTGATTTGTACCAAATCCCAGAACTTTTTAGTTTCCTAAGTGAGATTAAGGTGATGCAAAAGAGTATAGCCTAATTATTCACTTAAGAAAGAGAGATGGCTGAAGAATGCTTATTATGTAGGTGATAGATAGACAAAGCAATTATTATGTGCCAAGAACTGTGCTAAGTGTTGAGGATACTTATAAAAAACAAACAATTTCTTTTTTAAAGGAGATTACAAGTGGTTGGAGGAGTGGGTAGGGAGAAGAGAGGAAAAGTATACTGTACATGTACATGGGCGTATCTGGGAGCTTGTAGGAAATGGTATGATTGTCTAGTTGCTAGATGAGGTAAATGAGACAAAAAGTTCATCTATCAGAATTGGGAGAAACCAAGAAGGATCTCCTAGTTTCTGGTGGGTTGTTGATAGTTGGAGAATTGGACTATGAAAGGCTATGATATACAAATAGAAGGATAAAATGTAGAGTTCATCTATTGGTTCTTGTATCTTGGATAAATACTTAAACTTTCTTCACTCATGACTCCTTTTTATTTGAAAGATTTTTGTGTGACTCTAGGTACATAGATATGTAAAATAGGTATACAAACCAAACATTTACTTACAATAAATCATAATTTTGTGACCTCCACATTCAATTATGAGATCCCATATGTAGTCTCATAAAATTGGAAAATAGTGTAAATGGGTCAGAACTGAACAAGGAGAATGAGCTGCATTGCCTTTGGAAAATGGCATGGTTCTTTTAATGATCCCAAGTTTTTCTCTGAAACAAAGACCCACTTTTTAAATTTTATTTTTTACTGAAGCTTTTTATTTTCAAAACATATGCAAGGATAGTTTTTCACCACTGACCCTTATAAAATTTTGAATTGTATTTCAATTTCCCTCCATTCTCTCCTCCTCCCCTAGATGGCAAGTAATCCAATATATATTAAACAGACCCATTTAATTTTTACACTAATATTTTTCTGGTGATGTTGAATGGTTGCTATTTCAATATGGATTGTTACAAGATTTAAAATTTTGAAGTTGAGGATCACTCAAGAGGAAATGGAGAAGTATATAAGGTAGTCATGAGTAGGTTGTAACATATAAAGGAGAAATTATGGAAGAGAAGTGGTATAAGTGCTGTTTGAGAAGCATATGACTGGAAGAGGTAGCCCAGAGAGAGCCAAATACAACTTATGACTAATTTGTGTACATGTGGGCATTACATGAAATACTATGGAAACATGAGGAAGGTTATCAATATAATGAGGAGGCCACTTTGTTTTGTTTTTGGGAAGGCATGGCTGAGAGTCATGCAAGGTGAAAATGTAATTTCCATTATTGAAAGGAGATACCAAAAATAGAGGTGATCACAGATCTACTAATTCATTGGTACATGATAGTACATATAAAAACATGTTCTAGGTTAATCTGAAACCCATCACTGCCCATCACTGGAGTATTTTGGGTACTCATATTTGTATAAATATGGAATAATGGACTTAAGAAAGATTAGCACTGGCAGATATGTTAAGTTGCAGAAAGGAACAAGCCCAGATGCCCAGCTGTTTTGGATAATTATACTTACAGAATATTTCATCTGGTATATTCTCTACCAACAGATCAGGCTGGAACCATAAACCAAAAAACACTTTAAATGAGTTCGTAATAGAAAAGTAAATGCTTCCTTGATATTTAATGGATTGTGATACCATCCATGTGGTTGGTTATTCCTTCCAAAAGTACAGTTCATGACCCATTTTATGTCTTCTTCTCTGAAGCAACTTTTATCAATACTTTTCTGGAAATCCTCATAGTGATCCATCCAATATATTAAGGACCTTTCTCTAATTTTTTTTTTTTTGAAGAATGTGTGATCTATCCATGAATTATTCCTTGCTCTTTCTACTTGACAAAACTGATGATACTTTGATTAATATTAGGCGAGTGATAAAACAGAGAGATATGATCGTTAAAGGAGTCTGCTATAGCCATGGAACCAGGGCAGAGTCCCAGCAGAAGGATTTATGGGACATCATCTTTCATATTCTTGGGCTGATTTGCATAGTTTCCTAAGTGAGATTAAGGCAATACAAAAAAGTATAGTCTAATTATTCACTTAAGAGAGGTAGTTGAAGAATGCTTATTATCTAGGTGATAGAGCAGATATTAATACTCAGAGGTTATTGAACAAAATGAGATCTGTTACATCTTCCAAGAAATTTTGTGTAACTTTGACCTGTGAATGAGTGGTTATGTTGTAAACAGTCCTTTAAAGTACACCAAAAAGGGACCCCTTGAGGGTTAAGGCCTATTATTTTTTAACCTCACTTGACCCTCCCTTCTCTTTTTCCAACAAGGTTCCCACCATAATTAGAGTAAGGAGAATCAATTTCTTTCAACTACCAGCATGCCTCTGATAGTTAGAGCTAAAGCCATGCAAATTACCTTGAGCTTCAAAAACTTCAAGAAAACTAGCAACACTAAGGTAAAGGGCAGAGCAGGACCTTGTCCTCCATTTCTATGACTATTGAGAAGACTATATCACCCTTTGCTCTGCATTCCTACTGCTATGTTTAAACTTCCTGATACTCAGTAAAAATTTGCACTTTCTGCAAATCATGTTTAATGGACAGGTCTCATATTTGAGATGCATATCAAACAATTTTGAATGCACATTAATTTGGACCCATGTAAAAATAGTAGCTGTAATTTATATAATCCTTTAAGGTTGCAAAGTACCATCCATCTTTTACAGAAACGTCCATCTTTTTTTTAACATCCATCACTTTTTGAGGCATGCTAAAAAAAATTCCTGCTTTACAGATGAGGAAACTGAGAGTCAGAAAAGTTAAAGTCACTTTACAAAGATCACACAGCAAGTATCTGAAGAAGGATTTGAATCAGGGTTCAGTACTCAGCTAATATACATTCTAGCAGCAATTGTGTTTGCTTCCTTTTTTTTTCTTTCTTTTTTTTTTTTATTTTGGATGGTTGCTGTTGTTGTTTAGTTGTGTCCAACTCTTTATTTTGAAGTTTTCTTGGCAAAGATACTGTAGTGGTTTGCCATTTACTTCTCCAGCTCATTTTACAAATGAGGAAACTGAGACCAATAGGTTTAAGTGACTTGCCCAGAGTCATCATGATTCTAGGCCTGATACTCTAACCACTGTACCATCTAGCGCTCTCTATAAGCACTAGGGCTTACTTGCAGAGTGTTCTAGACACATGTAGGTACATATTTGTTACTATAAGCATCACAGAAAGCTGCTTATGGCAGGCTAAACACAAAGGTAATTCTGGGGTCACATATACTTTGTATGAAAATTCTTTATACATGAGCAGAACCAGGAGATCATTATCTACTTCAACAACAATACTGTATGAGGATGTATTCTGATGGAAGTGGATATCTTTGACAAAGAGAAGATCTAATTCAGTTCTAATTGATCAACGATGGACAGAATCAGCTACATCCAGAGAAGGAACACTGGAAAATGAGTGTAAACTATTTGCATTCTTGTTTTTCTTCCCAAGTTATTTTTACCTTCTGAGTCCAATTCTTCCTATGCAACAAGAGAACTGTTTAGTTCTGCAAACATATATTGTATCTAGGACATACTATAACATATTTAACATGTATAAGAGTGCCTGCCATCTAGGGGAGGGGGTGGAGGGAAGAAAGGGAAAAGTCGGAACAGAAGTGAGTGCAAGGGATAATGTTGTAAAAAATTCCCATGCATATGTTCTTCAACAAAAAGTTATTTAAAAAAAAAGAAAATTTTTTTATCCATTATCAATGCAGAACGTATAGATGGGCTGAATGTCTTTGATCCAGTTACTAACCAAGTTGTAGGCGGCTTCAGTTACCTTGGAACTGTCAGAGCTCAAATATTATTCAGGACGCCATCTCCATCTATCTGGGCAAAGTTTCTTCAGAAAGGATATTAAAATGACATTTCTCTTTATTTAGCTATTGAATGTGTATCCTTCCTGTATGGAGTACCATCTATCTATATCTACCCCAGTATATCTCCTGGATAGACCCCATTTAGATAGACCCACTTTCCTGACTCTCCATCAATTTCATCTTTGGTCTCCAGGAAAATGATCTTGCCTAAAGGCAGGCAATTACAGTGATCATTCCCTGAGGCCTTTTTGGAGGCTAGCAGATTACCCAGTCTTTTGCTTTATTTTTTTTCTTCCACTGAATTTATTTATTTTTAATATACATTGCTTTATGAATCATGTTGGGAGAGAAAAATCAGAGCAAAAGGGAAAAACCATGGGAGAGAAAAAAAACAAACAAATAGAAATAGGCACATAGCTTGTATTGATTTACATTCAATCTCCACAGTTCTTTCTCTGGATACAAATGGCATTTTCTGCCTAAAGTCTATTGGGATTGCTTTGGATCATTGAACCACTGAGAAGAATGAAGTTTTTCGTAGTTGATAACAGCACATTCTTGCTGTTATTGTGTATGATGCATTCCTGGTTCTGCCTGTTTTGTTTAGTATCAGTTCATGTAAATCTTTTCAGGCCTTTCTAAAATCAGTTTGTTCATCATTTGTTATAGAACAGTAATATTCCATTACTTTCATATACTAAAACTTGTTCAGACAGTCCCCAATTGATGGACATCTACTCATTTTCCAATTCTTTGCCACCACAAAAAGAGCTGCTACAAATATTTTTTTGCCTAATCTTTTATAAAAATGATAAGGACCTTACAACAATGATAATAATAATAATAACTCCTACTAAGTGCATGTAGTAAGCACTTTACAGACATTACATCGATTTTCATAATGAGCTTGGAAAGTAAGTGCTGCTATTTGGTTTATCAAGCAATCATTTGGTATACAGTAGCTCATTGCTAATCTACTGTTTTATTTCCTCTAGACAACAGGATTTTATAGTAGGACTTGATTTTTGATCAGAATTCCTGACAACCAACTCAAGAACTTTTTCATTACTTAGCTTTTTATACTCATTGAACCATTGGTCTTAACTGAGAAGTAAGACACCTTCAACTTATTTCTCACTAAGAGATGCACTAGTTTGGGGTATCCAAGCCTTCTTTATGACTTAAGATTCTAAAACACAGATAAAACATGGATCATCATCATCATCAATAATAATAAGCTAGCACTTACATAGTACTTTAAGGTTTACAAAATGCTTTATAATTATTCTTTTTATTTTATACTCACAACAACCCTGGAAGGTAAGGCACTATTATTGTTCCCATTTTACAGCTGAGGAAACTGAGGCAAAAAAATGAGTAAGTGACTTGTCTAGTGTCATGCAGACAATAAGAATCTGAGATCAAATTTAAATTCAGGTCTTTCTAACTTCAAGTTCCATACTCTATTCCTTGTGTGACTAACTGTGATCCAGATGCTAGGCTAGGGTACTAAATAGAAACAAAAAAAACCCTTGCTTCTAAGAAGTTTATTCTAATGGAGGGGAGACTTTTATTGTTATTGTTGTTGTCAAGTTCTTTCAGTCATGTTCAACTCTCTGTGACTCCATTTAGGTTTTCTTGGCAGAGAAATGGGAGTGGTTTGCTATATATTTTCTTCTCTAGCTCATTTTACAGAAGAGGAAACTGAGGCAATTAAGTTACTTACCCAGAATCATACAATTAGTATATGTCCAAGGATGGATTTGAATTCAGATCATCCTGGCTTCAGGCCTGGTATTGTTCCATGGAGAAGATCTCTCTATCTCTGCCTCTGCCTCTGCCTCTATCTCTGTCTCTGTCTCTGTCTCTCTGTGTCTCTCTCTTTCTCTCTCTCTCTCTCTCTCTCTGTGTCTCTGTGTCTCTGTCTCTGTCTCTGTCTCTCTCTGTGTCTCTGTGTCTCTGTCTGTCTCTCTGTCTCTCTCTCTCACACACACACACCCCTAAATGATTAAATACAAATTAACTTGAGAAGGAGATAATAGCAGCTAAGGAGATCTGGAAAGAGTTCACATAGAAGGTAGCTTGAATTGGGACTTGAAGGAATAAAGGTTTGAAGGAAAGGTCAGGAGAGAGGGAATTCCAGGCATGGAGGATGGCCAGCGAGTGCAAGAGCATGAAGACAGGAGGTTGTTTTTTTGGTGAGAAAAGGAGAGATCCATTTGGTTTGATTGCAGAGTATAGTTGTTGGAACAGCTAAGAGGATATGTTGGGGCCAGGTTATGAAAGGCTTTAAAAAGCTAACTACAGGAATTTATATTTGATTCTAGGAACAATAAAAAATAATGGGAGTTTAATGAGTAGGGACATGATCAGAGTTGTTCTTGCAGAAAGCCATCTTACAGCAGTGTTGGAGAGAATGGGCTTGTGAGAGAATTGAGGCAAAGAGGCCAATTAGAGGCTGTTGCAATGATCCAGGTGAGAGGTGATGAGGGCCTGAACCACAGTGGTAGTTGCGAAAGTAGAGAGAAGGGATTGAATGTGAAAGATATGGTAGAGGTAACAAGAATAAGATATGGCAATTGATTGACTATATGGGGTCAGGGAGAAACAGGAAGTCAATAAATATTTAATGCCTACTATGTATTGTGTCCCAGGGTAGATTTGAACTCAGATCATCCTGTCTCCAGACTGAAGAGATCTCTCTCTCTCTCTCTCTCTCTCTCTCTCTCTCTCTCTCATCACACACACCTAAATAGTTAAATACAAATTAATTCGAAAGGGACATAATAGCAGCTGAGGAGATCTGGAAAGAGTTCATACAGAAGGTAGCTTGAACAGGGATCTAAAGGGTTTAACGAAAGACAAAAGGCCATCCTTGACCTTAAGAAGCTCATCATATAATGGGAGAAGACAAGGGCACATTGAAGTTCTGTGGTTAGGTGGGATCCTGGGTTTCCTCCATAACTGTAGAATTTGGGAGGAACTGTTTTCTCCCTATCTCCTTCCCTCTCTCCTTTCCTCTTTTCTCCCTTTCTCCCTTCTTCTCTCTCTTTCCTTCCCTAACATTTCTTCTCCATCTCCCTCTGTCATTCCCCCTTTCTCTCTGCCCCTTCCCTTCCCTTTTCCCCTCTCTCTTCTCCCTCATCCTCTTCCCCTTCCCCTCTTTATCCCATTCTTTCCCCCCCCTCTCTCTCTCCCTATCTCCCTCCACTCTACCTCTTCCCCCGCTCTGACTCTTTCCCCCGCTCTCTTGATCTCTCTGTTTCCTTCTGCATTTTCCTCCTTCTTCTCTTTCTTTCTTCCTTTCTTCCTTCCTTCCTTCCTTCCTTCCTTCCTTCCTCCTTCCTTCCTTCCTTCCTTCCTTCCTTCCTTCCTTCCTTCCTTCCTTCCTTCCTTCCTTCCTTTCTTTCTTCCTTCTATCCATGTCTTCATTTGTGTCTAATTTCTCCATCTCTTTTTCTCTCTTAGGCTTGTCTATTTCAGCTACTACTTGTTTGTTTTCCTCTGTTACATTCTCTCTTTGTCTCTGTTTCTATATGTTTATGACTATAAGTCTGTCTCTGTCTTTCTATCTCTATTTCTACCTCTCTCTCTTCTCTTTCTCCTTCCTCTCCTTTCCTTCTTCTCTTTGTCTCTCTCAGTTTCTCTGTGTCTCTGCTTTTTTTGTCTGTCTATCCCTTCCTCTTTCTCTCTCCTTTTCTGTCCCTTTCTGTCTCTAGGGTCTTTGTGTCTATATCTGTATATCTGTCTCTTGTCTTTTTTTTTCTCTGATTTCTCTCATTGTTGCTTTCTTTTTTTCTTACCCCTGTTAGAGGCAATGTCTGTTGGAAAAGTAATTTGACTGCAAGGCTCCAGGGACAATGGAGGAAACTTTTTTCTCTTCCCTTCTGCTTCCTAATCTCCCACTCTGGTATAAGTACCTAGGTCACTCTTCCCAAAGCTACTTTCTACTTCAATTCTGGACTGGTTTCCAAGCTGAGCTATTTGATGGTTACCAGAGTGTAGCCAATTTTGACTAACCAATGACAAGCTGTTCTTGGAAATTTTTTCACACTTTGTAAAGGGATAACATCAGGAGACACATTTTTTTTTTTTTTTTTGCACAGTACTTAACAGATTAATGCTTCTTACCTCTATCACCTGCCCTTTGCTTTCTTTTAGAAACATTTAAAAAATTAATATTTTTTTTTTTTGTCCTTTACTTTTTATCATATATTGCCTGGGCTTAGGGAGGCAACCAGCTTCTTTCCTCCCCACATGAAATCATCAGGATACAATAGCAATATTTTTTTCTTTATTTTTCTTTTAAAAATAATATTTTATTTTTCTCCTAATTACATGTAAAGATAATTTTAAATATTCATTAAAATATTTTTTAGGTTCCAGATTTTTTTCCCTTCTTCTCCCTGAGATAAGCAACTTGATATAGATTATACATGTTCAATCATGCAAAACATGATATTAGTCATGTTGTAAAAAAAGACACAGACCCAAAGGGGGAAAAACATGGAAAAAATGAAGAAAGTAAAAAACAGTAAATTTCAATCTGCATTTCAGACTGTTATCAGTTCTATCTCTGGAAGTGGAGCATTTTTTATCACGAATCCTTTGGAATTTTCTGGGATCATTGTATTGCTGAGCATAGAATAGCACCATTTTATAAGTGTTTAATTGATACTTTTTGTTTTGTTTAGCATTGTTGCTTCCTATTGCACTCTCCCCATCTCCATAGAACTCTCCATAGTTTCAAAGAAAAACAGCTATGCAAAATACACAACACACATTTATTTACATATATGTATATATACACACACATATACACATACTTCTATATTCTCAATAGAATTTTATTTTTCTAAATACATATCAAGATAGTTTTCACCATTTACCTTTGTAAGATCTTGTGTTCCAGTTTTTTTCTGCCTCCCTTCTTACCTCCCCCCTTCTGAGGCAGCAAAAAATCTGACATGTTATACATGTACAATACTTTTAAACATATTTCCATATTTGTCATGTTGTGTAAGAAAAATCAGACCAAAATGAAAAAAAAAATGTAGAGTAAGGTGTAAGAAATAGAATGGTAGAAAGGAACTAGGTTATGAAGAGCTTTGAAAGCTGAACAGAGGACTTTATATTTGATACTGCAAATTTCAAGAAACATAATGTTTAAATTTGGTGATTCCAATGACAAACAACAGATTCTGCAAGATATCAGGAGAGAGATATAAAGGAAAGGAAAGGAAGATATAAAGATATTTTAAAAAGGAAATTTGAATAATACAATACTATGCACTCATCAGAAACTGTAGGAGGAAACTGAATGATATTATCTTTAGAGCAAAGGAGGTCAAGAGACAATCTAAGGTAGCACACTGCCACCTCCAGCCTAACCATTAATGAAAAAAAGATGAACATTCACTAAAAAAAGATACTTGAAGCATCCTTACCTAACCAGAACTAAACAAACATTTCAGACAATAGAAATAAAAGAAAGGCAAACAAATACAACAACCAAGCACAATAGTAACAAAATAGCAAGAGAACATTAAGAGAAAAAAAGAGACAACATAAATTCTGTGAAACTAAAAAGATTCTTCACAAGCAACATTAATGCAACTAGGTAAGAAAGGAAATCAAAAGATTTGAGAAAATCTTTGTGTCAAATTTCTCTGACAAGGGCTTGGTATCCAAAAAATATAAAGAATTAACAGATAAATACAATACCAAAAGTCAATCCCCAATTTTTTTTGTCCTTTGTCTTCAAAGAAGACCAAGATAAGATGATATTGGGGGTAATGGGTAATGTCTTGATTTGTGTGCAACTTAGAAGAGTAAGGCAGTTATGCAAAATAATCAGTCTTACTCTCTATTTCAGTCATCAGTGTCCAGTGGCAAGAGAGAAGTCAAGATGATTGGTGACGATTTGGAGTGTAGTGGATTATCTTGACCTCTCCTATATTTGACTAAGCTCTGAGTGCTGCAGGGCTCCTATTTCAGTTGCCTTCATGGTTGTTGCAACAAAGATTGTGCCCATCTATCCATTCTGCCAGGAAAACTTTTCACATGCTTTGATAGAAATTCTCCTAGCTCACTAACTGTTCAACTGTCTGTTGGCTCATCTGCCAAGATGATCTTACTGCCAGGAGGGCACAAAAAAAAAGATGAGCAGAGAAGGATTCTGGGAAAATGGCTGAGTAGGTTGATAAATTTAGGCTGTCCCAATTTCCCCCACAAATAGAATGAATTTGCACCTCAGGGTGAAAATAGACTGGTAAAAAATCAAGAAGACTTGGGGCTGAATAGAGGTCCTCCAGATACAACTGGAGAAGATCTGAAGAAAGACTGGAGAAGATCTAAAGAAAGACCTGTGGCCTAGGATTAACCTGGTTGAAGTGTAAATACCTCTGGGCTAGTTCCCTAAAAACATCAAGTGGGGATCCCTCGGGCTAGCTGGGTGTGCCTAGAGTCTTAGCTGGAATCACAGTGACTTTCACCTCCCAGACAGTGGAGTCTGGAAGAGGAAGTCAATCTCAGCTAATTGGGAATGCTAGGCCCTGCAGTGCTGTTTAGACACTGCCCTGGGCAAGAAAGAACCAATACCAAGTAAGTGCAGAAGCAGTAGAGCAGGAATGCTGCTGGTTTCAGGCACTTGCTGGAGGGGAAGCTCTTGGTTTGGGGTTCCTAGATACAATATATGTTTGCAGAACTGAACAGTTCTCTTGTTGCACAAGGAGAATTGGATTCAGAAGGTATAAATAACCCGGGAAGAAAAACAAAAATGCAGATAGTTCACATTTGTTTCCCAGTGTTCTTTCTTTGGGTGTAGCTGCTTCTGTCCGTCATTTATCAATTGAAACTCAGTTAGGTCTCTTTGTCAAAGAAATCCACTTCCATCAAAATATGTCCTCACACAATATCGTTGTCGAAGTGTATAATGATCTCCTGGTTCTGCTCATTTCACTTAGCATCAGTTCATGTAAGTCTCGCCAGTCCTCTCTGTATTCATCCTGCTGGTCATTTCTTACAGAACAATAATATTCCATAACATTCATATACCACAATTTACCCAGCCATTCTCCAATTGATGGGCATCCATTCATTTTCCAGTTTCTAGCCACTACAAATAGGGCTGCTACAAACATTTTGGCACATACAGGTCTCTTTCCCTTCTTTAGTATTTCTTTGGGATATAAGCCCAATAGAAACACTGCTGGATCAAAGGGTATGCACAATTTGATAACTTTTTGGGCATGATTCCAGATTACTCTCCAGAATGGTTGGATTCGTTCACAACTCCACCAACTAGTGTCCCAGTTTTCCAGCATCCCCTCCAACATTCATCATTATTTTTTCCTGTCATCTTAGCCAATCTGACAGGTGTGTAGTGATATCTCAGAGTTGTCTTAATTTGCATTTCTCTGATCAATAATGATTTGGAACACTCTTTCATATGAGTGGTAATAGTTTCAATTTCATCCTCTGAAAATTGTCTGTTCATATCCTTTGACCATTTATCAATTGGAGGATGGCTTGATTTCTTATAAATTTGAGTCAGTTCTCTATATATTTTGGAAATGAGGCCTTTATCAGAACCTTTAACTGTGAAGATGTTTTCCCAGTTTGTTGCTTCCCTTCTAATCTTGTTTGCATTAGTTTTATTTGTACAAAGGCTTTTTAATTTGATGTAATCAAAATTTTCTATTTTGTTATCAGTAATGGTCTCTAGTTCATCTTTGGTCACAAATTTCTTTCTCCTCCACAAGTCTGAGAGATAAACTATTCTATGTTCCTCTAATTTATTTATAATCTCGTTCTTTATGCCTAGGTCATGGACCCATTTTGATCTTATCTTGGTATGTGGTGTTAAGTATGGGTCCATGCCTAATTTCTGCCATACTAATTTCCAATTATCCCAGCAGTTTTTATCAAATAATGAATTCTTTTCCCAGAAGTTAGGGGCTTTGGGTTTGTCAAACACTAGATTGCTATAGTTGACTATTCTGTCTTGTGAACCTATTGGTTTGGGGTTCCTGATCAGAAGAGAGAGTGAAGTAAAGCTGAGGCACCATCTCCCACCTCACAATTAAAAGTGCTTGCACTAATACCTCATATTAAAAAAAAAATGAACTAGCAAAGAAGAAAATCTCACCATTGAAGCATATTATGGGAACAGGTAAGACCAGGGTTCATCTTCAGAGGAGGATACTGAAGTATAAAGAGAATAATGTGAAATGGCTCCATGCCTAGAGAGAATTTATAGAATTCAAAAAAGAATTTAAAAATCAAATGAGAGACATTGAGAAAAAAACTAAAAAAGAAAATAAAAACCATCCAAGAAAAACAAGAAAATTATGAAAAAAGTCAACTAACTAGAATAGGAGAAACAGAGTCTCAAAGATGAAGATAGCTCTTTGTAATTTAGAATTGGGCAAGGGGAAGCCAATGAAGCTATGAGATTCTAACAGATTATAAAATAGATTATAAAGAATGAAGAAATAGACCAGAATGTGAAACATAAAAAAGACAACAGATCTAGACAACAGATCAAGAAGAAAAAAATCTAAGAATAATTGGACTACCTAAAAGTTGTGACCAAAAAAAAGGACCTTGACACAATAATGCAAGAAATAACTCAAGAAAATTGTCCTGGAGTGATAAGAACAAGAGGAAAAAATAGAAATAGGAAAAAACCCCACCAGTCACTACTTCAATGAGATCCTTTGTGGAAAACACATAGGAATGTTATTGCCAAATTTTGAAATTCCTAAATGAAAGAGAAAATTTGTAAGTAACAAGAAAAAAATTAATTCAAATGTACAGGAGCTACAGTTAGAATTGTACAGAACTTATCAGTAGCTACAATAAAAGACTGCAAGTCTGGGAATCATATTTACTGATGATCGAAAGAACTAGGCTTGTAGCCAAAAACATCATATCCAGCAAAACTATTTATGATATTGAATGAGGAAAAACAAAGCACATTCAATGAACTTGCAGGTTTCTAGGACTTTCTATTAACCAAACTCAAACTTAATAGAAAATTTAACATACCAATACCAAAGATCAAGGAACTCAACATGGACAAATTGTTTATGTTTTTAAAATTGTTTATGGTTTTTTTATTTTTAACATGGAAATGTATAGCATATGTTTAAGGTTGACCTCAACAAAAGAACAGCTTAAAAGAAAGATTGGGGAAGACTTAAAATAGTAATTATGTAGTAAATATGTCATACAAATGAGGTGCAGAGGAAGCATTAGAGGGGGAAGGAGGGCTTGTAGTTTTGAAAACTGACTCACATTGGGAATGAGTTAAATAGGTAACACTACATATATACTATAAAGGGTATAGTATCCTCCAGAATCTATAAAGAAATAAGGGAGGAGGGATGGATGCACAGGGAAACAAAGGGTATGGGAAGAAGAAAAGTGAGGGGTCCATAGGTGGAGGGAGGTTAAGTAATAACAAGGTGAATTACAAGAAGAATTAAAGCACAGGGTAAGCCAAGAGGATGAGTAGCCCTTAAAAGTATTTGGCAAATCTTCCCACCAATGGTACCAGTACCCCCCTGAAAATCTCCCATACACTCCAATATATAAATGGTCAAAGTATATGAATCCACAGTTTTCAAAAGGGGAATTGCAAACTGTTAACATCTATAGGAAAACATGCTCCAAAACACTAATAATAAAAGAAATGTACATCAAAACGATCATGATGTTTCACTTCACAACTTGCAAATTTGGAAAGATGGAAAAAAATTGCACTAGTCAATGTTGTAGAAGTTGTGGGAAGATTGGTACTGTAGGACATCATTGATGGAACTGTGATACAATTTTACATACAATACAATAATTTTGGAAAACAATTTGAAATTGTGCAAATAAAATAATTCAAATGTCCTACCCTTATCCCCTCATGCCTGCTATGGGATCTTGCTGACTGATCTCTCTGCTTCAAGTCTCTCTCCATTTTAATCCATCCTCCACTCAGATGTCCAACTAACTGACCTTCCTAAAATGCATATCTGACTCACTATTCAATAAATTTCAGTGGCTCCCTATTGCCAAAGATATTGGATTTTTGGCTTTTAAAGTTCGTCACAATCTGGCCCCTTCTACCTTTCCAGTTTTTTAAAAGACCTTTCTCTTCTCCATGTACTCTTTGATCCAATGATACTAACTTCCTTGCTGTAAAATTCCATTTCCTCATTCTAACTATTTTAACTGGCTATGTTCCATGCCTGAAACTCTCTCCCTTGTCATTTTCACCTGATAGTTTTCCTGTGTTGCTTCAAGTCTCTGTTAAAATTACACTTACTTTAAAAAACTTTGCCCAGGCCTTCTTAATTTTAGTGCCTTTCCTATAAGACCACTATTGCGTGTGTGTGTGTGTAAAAATATACATATATGTATGAATGTGTGTTATATATGTATGTATTTTTTGGTACATAGTTATTTGCATGTTATCTCTACTTTTAGACTTCAAGCATCTTAAGATCAGAGACTGATAGGTTCTTTGTTATTTTGTTTTTTGTTGTTTATCTTCATATATTCTCAGTACTTAGCACAGTGCCTGGGACATAGTTGCTTAATAAATGTTAGTTGATTGCCTGCCTGACATTTAAGAGTTCATTATTTGGTTTATATCTCAAAAGGCTATTGATATTATGGAAAGCCTACCAAAGTATTGATAGTATTACCTTTTGTGGTGGCAAAGAATTGTAAACAAAATAGATGCCCAAATAAATTATAAATGAATATGATGGAATATTAATGAATTGTAAGAAATTCTGAATGTGATGAATACAGAGAAATTTGGAAAGATCTACATGAATGAAGTAAGCAGAGTGAAGAAAACAATATACATAACAATAAACAGATACAATCATACCCCCCCAAATCAAAAATGGATATTGCAGAATTATAAATAATAACCATGACTCAAAAGAAGAGACAGGAGAAAAATTCCTCCATCCACCTTTATGCAGAAATCCACAAGTTTTGTACATTGAGCATATTTTCATAATTTTTCAAGGAATTGTTCAGTTATAATGATTTTTCCTTACCTCCCCTTCTTTCCTTTCTCCTCTCCTCTTCTTCTGTCCCTTCCCCTTCTCTCTCTTCCTTCCTTTTCTTTCCTCTTTTTTTTTTTAATTTTATTTTATAATAACTTTTTATCGACAGAATCCATGTCAGGGTAATTTTTTTTCAACATTATCCCTTGCACTCGCTTCTGTTCCGATTTTTCCCCTCCCTCCCTCCACCCCCTCCCCTAGATGGCAAGCAGTCATATATATGTTAAATATGTTGCAGTATATCCTAGATACAATATATGTTTGCAGAACTGAACAGTTCTCCTGACTGAAATTTATAAGAAATCAAGCCATTCTCCAATTGATAAATGGTCAAAGGATATGAACAGATAATTTTCAGAGGATGAAATTGAAACTATTACCACTCATATGAAAGAGTGTTCCAAATCATTATTGATCAGAGAAATGCAAATTAAGACAACTCTGAGATACCACTACATACCTGTCAGATTGGCTAAGATGACAGGAAAAAATAATGATGAATGTTGGAGGGGATGCGGGAAAACTGGGACACTGATACGTTGTTGGTGGAGTTGTGAACGAATCCAACCATTCTGGAGAGCAATCTGGAATTATGCCCAAAAAGTTATCAAATTGTGCATACCCTTTGACCCAGCAGTGTTTCTATTGGGCTTATATCCCAAAGAAATACTAAAGAAGAGAAAGGGACCTGTATGTGCCAAAATGTTTGTAGCAGCCCTATTTGTAGTGGCTAGAAACTGGAAAATGAATGGATGCCCATCAATTGGAGAATGGCTGGGTAAATTGTGGTATATGAATGTTATGGAATATTATTGTTCTGTAAGAAATGACCAGTAGGATGAATACAGAGAGGACTGGCGAGACTTACATGAACTGATGCTAAGTGAAATGAGCAGAACTAGGAGATCATTATACACTTCAACAACGATATTGTATGAGGACATATTTTGATGGAAGTGGATTTCTTTGACAAAGAGACCTGAGTTTCAATCGATAAATGACGGACAGAAGCAGCTACACCCAAAGAAAGAACACTGGGAAACGAATGTGAACTATCTGCATTTTTGTTTTTCTTCCTGGGTTATTTATACCTTCTGAATCCAATTCTCCCTGTGCAACAAGAGAACTGTTCGGTTCTGCAAACATATATTGTATCTAGGATATACTGTAACATATCTAACACATATAGGACTGCTTGCCATCTAGGGGAGGGGGTGGAGGGAGGGAGGGGAAAAATCGGAACAGAAATGAGTGCAAGGGATAATGTTGTAAAAAAATTACTCTGGCATGGATTCTGTCAATATAAAGTAATTATTAAATAAAAATTAAAAAAAAAAAAACTGAACAGTTCTCTTGTTGCACAGGGAGAATTGGATTCAGAAGGTAAAAATAACCCGGGAAGAAAAACAAAAATGCAAATAGCTCACATTCATTTCCCAGGGTTCTTTCTTTGGATGTAGCTGCTTCTGTCCATCATTTATCAATTGAAACTGAGTTAGGTCTCTTTGTCAAAGAAATCCACTTCCATCAGAATACATCCTCATACAGTATCGTTGTCGAAGTGTATAATGATCTGGTTTTGCTCATTTCACTTAGCATCAGTTCATGTAAGTCTCGCCAGTCCTCTCTGTATTCATCCTGCTGGTCATTTCTTACAGAACAATAATATTCCATAACATTCATATACCACAATTTACCCAGCCATTCTCTAATTGATGATTCAATTTCCACTTTCTAGCCACTACAAACAGGGCTGCCACAAACATTTTGGCACATACAGATCCCTTTCCCTTCTTTAGTATTTCTTTGGGTTCTTTTCTTCTTTTCTCTTTCTCTTCTTCCCTCCTTCCCTTGCTTCTCTCTCTCTCCTTTTCTTTATTCCCTCCTCTCTCCCTTCCTTCCATCTTCTCTCTCTCTCTCTCTCTCTCTCTCTCTCTTCTTTTCTCCCTCCCTCCCTCCTTCTTTCCTTCCCTCCTTCCTTCCTTCCTTCTTCCTTCCTTCCTTCCTTCCTTCCTTCCTTTCTTCCTTCCTTCCTTCCTTCCTTCCTTCCTTCCTTCCTTCCTTCCTTCCTTCCTTCCTTCCTTCCTTCCTTCCTTCCTTCCTTCCTTCCTTCTGTTCTTCCGTCCTTCCTTCCTTCCTATTTCTTTTTCTCCTTTCCTTTAAAAATAGCATTTGTTTTTTGGGAGGACTCTCTGGCAGGAGGAGGAAGGATCCTGGAGGAAATGGTTTCCTAGTGAATGAAAATATCTATTTAGCTGTCCCATAAAATACTTTTTCTTTCCTTAAGGAACATAATTAGCATAAAAGACTCCTTGAATAAATTTTATATTACTTGTCTCTTCATGCTTGCTTTTGAGACCTTTGCTTCTTAGGCAATTTCTATGATGGAGGGGGAAAAAAAACTGTCTCATATATAATAGCTGTACTAAATATTGAATATCTTTTTGGGAAAAGACTCTATTACCCCAATTTTGGGAAATTCTACATATGGGTCATATCTGAGTTTTCTTTTAGGGATTTTACCAGAATTTTACTCTAAGATTGGGACATAGCCAGAAAAGAACCTAATTCTCTTTGGAATGAATATTATTATATTTTTCCCATAAGGAAATTAAAAGAAATATTAAGTAAATTTATTCAATTTGTCCCATAACTAGCAAGTAAGCTAGGACCTGAACTTAAGTTCTTTGCGTTCAAATCCATTGTTCTTTATTTTTAAAAAAAGTTTATTCATGTCTTTTTCTTTACATCATAATTATTCATCAGTTTCTAATAACTCCCCCCAAAAACAACTTCCTTGTAACAAAAAGTGAGGTTAAACAAAATAAATGGATACATATGCCACATCTGCCTCTATACTACAGCAGCTCTCTGTGTAGAGAATGGAGACATATTTCACTGTTAGGCAGTGGTGTGCTGAAAATTTCTAACAACTGGATCTCTGAAAAAATGTAAACAGGACATTTTAAAGCTTAATCTCCATAATTATCATTTTCTCCATCAATTCTAAAGTTTAGACAAGCAACAAACAATAAATCAAACCCAGATTTGTAGTGCTTGGTCAGAGTTATAAAATCTTTCAATGCGGTTTTCCTTTATATTATTGTGGCAATTATGTAATTTTTTTTCTTACTGTACTCTGAATCACTTTATACAGGATTCTCAAGTTTCTCTGAATTAGTCACATTTCCAAATTTCTTATGGCTCAATAATATTCCATTGCATTCATATGCCACAATTTGTTCAGCCATTCCCCAATTGTTGGGTTTCCACTTTCCTTCCAGCTTTTATCCTGTTTTAGGAAGTGCTGTTATAAATATTTGGGTCCTTTCTTTTTGTCCTTGACCCTCTTGGAGGATGTGCTCAGTGTATCTGCATTTTACCACTTCAGACAGGACAAGAGGCTTTGTGGGAGGGTTCTTTTATCAGCTTTGTGCATTAGTAATACAGTAGCTAGTGAGGTTTATCCAACAGGAGATTATTGCTAATGAATTTAACTTTGTATCTTTTATTGTACTTAATGTGGAGTTGGGCACAGAATAGGATTTAAAAAATAATAGCCGAATGAATGAATGAGTCATTTCTAAGAAACTGAAACTATTAATTGTATTTCTAACTCGTAGCCACCAGATGGTGCCAGTGCCACCATATGACAGCCCAGGATTGTACCAGGAGGGAACAGAATCTGGATTTCTGTAGTGTTATGAAGCTCTTATATATGTGTGTGTTTGTAGTATGTGTGTGCACCTGTGTTTGCTCTTATGGAGTTTTGGTCCACTTCCTTTTTTTTCTATGATTCTCTGTCTAGGCTGAGACATCAGGAAAAGGAACCAGAGAGGTGGAGGCTGAAAGTTGGAGAAGGATGGGAGGATGGTGGTAGACTTAGATCTAGAAGAGACCTCTGGCTCCTCTGTCTATTCCAATCTCCTCATTTTATAGATGAAGAATAGGGTTTAAATTTGAGTCCGGTATCGAGGGGAGCCGGATTTTTTAAAAAAGGAAAAGGATCTCTATATACAAAAATATTTATAGCAGCTCTCTTTCCAGGCTAAATAATTGGAAATTGAGGGGATGCCCTTCAATTGAAGAATGGCTGAATAGTGTGGTATGTGATTATGAAGGAAAATTATTGTTTTATAAGAAATGATGAGGAAGACACTCTCAGAAAAACCTGGAAAGTCCTCATTAGCTTATGCAAAGCTAAATGTACTGTGGGATATGTAGGAAATTTTTTTTTTATATTTAATAATAACTTTACATTGACAGAATCCATGCCAGGGTAATTTTTTCTACAACATTATCCCTTGCACTTGCTTCTATTCCGATTTTTCCCCTCTCTCCCTCCACCCCCTCCCCTAGATGGCAAGCAGTCCTGTATATGTTAGATATGTTGCAGTATATCCTAGATACAATATATGTTTGCAGAACCGAACAGTTCTCTTGTTGCACAGGGAGAATTGGATTCAGAAGGTAAAAATAGCTCGGGAAGAAAAACAAAAATGCAAGCAGTTTATATTCATCTCCCAGTGTTCTTTCTTTGGGTATAGCTGCTTCTGTCCATCATTTATCAATTGAAACTTAGGTCTCTTTGTCAAAGAAATCCACTTCCATCAGAATACATCCTCATACAATATCGTTGTTGAAGTGTATAATGATCTCCTGGTTCTGCTCATTTCACTTAGCATCAGTTCATGTAGGTCTCTCCAAGCCTCTCTGTATTCATCCTGCTGGTCATTTCTTACAGAACAATAATATTCCATAACGTTCATATACCACAATTTACCCAGCCTTTCTCCAATTGATGGGCATCCATTCATTTTCCAATTTCTAGCCACTACAAACAGGACTGCCACAAACATTTTGGCACGACATGTGGGAAATGTACTGTGAAATAGTAGCATGATCATCCCACGTGAATGAATCTAAGTTTCTTAAGAGTAGGGGTTATTTGTGATCCTTCAGCAATGATCCTAGACTGCTCTGAAGAACTTTGGTGAAAAATGCTAAACATCTGAAGAGAAGGAACCAATTGTCTCTGAATATAGACTGAAGCATACCTTTTAAAAAAAAAAAACTTTATTTTTCTTCAGGATTTTTTTTTGGGGGAACATATATGATTTCTTATGTAATGATCCTTATGTAAATGTTTTGCATAATTTCACATGGACCCTCTAAATGTAAAAGTTGGGGTGGGAAGGTAGGAAGGGAGAGAATCTGGAACTGAAAAGTTTTAAAAACAAGTATTACATATAATTGGAGAAAATAAAAATACTAAGTTAAATTAAAGAGATACCGGCTCTGTGACTCATTACAGTTTCCTCAATGAGAGGATTGGTTTAGTTGACTTTAAGGGACTCTTCCATCTGTAAGCCTTATGGTACATTCTATAGGCAGATGAGGTAGGAACTTAAAGATAGGTATTAAATCAGGTTCTTAGCTCTGAGAAGTAGGGTCTGGGTTCAGACTGACAAGAGAAGGGGACATAAATCAGATTTGGAGGTGACTGATATGACTAAGAAATAGCTTTGGGTTTGGAGTTAGTGCTAGGACTGGGGAAGGCTGACAGGTGGGGCTTCCTTTGGGTGAAGCTTCCCTTTGGGGTATTGTGGCTTCTCATCAAACCAGGCTTATTCTTAGATTTTTATTGGGGTGAACCCCACTCCTTTGGAATCAGACTATCAATTATATTTTTTCCTTTGCTCCCACTCTGAGCTTGTCCTCAATCATATTATAGTTGAAGAGCTAATGTTCATTCAATCAAAACATTTATTGATTCTCTACCTGATTTCTCTGGGTAACTTTTTATCTTTATAGTGTCTGCCTCTAAGACCATAGACATTTAAAACAAATGACTTCTTCTATCACCCTGGTGGGATATAGAGATTATATCAGACATTCTCAATTGATCAACAAGCATTTATTAAGTGCTTACTATGCTGGATACCAAGGATCCAAAAACAAGAGAGACAGACCCTGCTCTCAAAGAGACTGCATTCTACCATGGAATACAATATTGATATATGTAGATGTATACATATACAAACAAGATAATTTTGTGATTAAAGACACTAGTAGCTAGCCAATAAACATCTAATAAATGTTTATTATATATCAAACACTTTGCTAAGCCCTGGAGACACAAAGCTAAAAGATAATCCTTGTCTTTGAAGAAGTCATAATTTAATGGGGGAGACAACATGTCAATAACTATGTACAAACAAGCTACACCCAGAATAAATTTGACATAATCAGCAGAAAGAAAGCCCTAGAATTAAGAGGAATCAGGAAAAGCTTCCTGTAGAAGGTGGGATTTAGGCTGGAACTTGAAGGAAGTGAGGGAGGAGAATTAAGAAAAGCTTCCTGTGGAAGAGGGGACTTGTAATATAGCCAGATCGACTTATTGAAGTTCCTTAAACAAGACACTCTATCTCCTATCTCCATGCCTTTGAACTGGTTGTCCCCTGAAATGCTCTTTTTCTTGACTTCGGGCTTTTCCAATTCCTCACTTCCTCAAAGACTCAGTTCATGAGGTGCTTCCTCCTTTCTGTTGTCTTTTTCCTTCCCCTTGAATCCTACCTCCTCTTATTGTTATGTAATTCTTTGTGTGGTAGCCTCCTATCTTCTACTGAGTTGGAAATTCCTTGAAGGTAATGATAGTAACTCATGTTTCTGTAGTACTTATCTAAGGTTACCTTCTATCTACTTTGAATTTATTTTGTGTGTCCTTATTTTTATCCCACGTATCCTTGTTTATAGTCCACATCAGAATCTAAGTTTCTTAAGAGTAGGGCTTATTTTGTCCTTTTTTTCTTTGTAACTTTAGCATTTAGCACAGTGCCTGGCAAATAGTAAGAGCTTAATAAATGCTTGTTGATTGAATGATTAATCCTTCTCCACTAAGAATTCTGGAGATAGAAGTGAAGAGAGTGGGTCACAAACTGAGAGCAAAACTAGTACAAATCCCTAGAGAGGATGGTGTGTTGTGTATGAGAAACAGTAAGAAGGCCAATTTCAGGCAGGGGGGTAGAGGGCAGAGGGGAAGGCAGGTTATATAATATGTGAAGAAGAATAATGAGACTGGAAATGTAGATAAAAGCTATTTTGAAAGACTTTAAAATGACAAAGTACTTTATTTGTGGCACCCTCTCCAGAGGCCACTAGGATTGTGGGTCTGAACGACAGATAAAATAGAATGTGGGTGCTTTTGTCTGAAACATTGTATGATTTTTATTGATTTGAAGAGAATTGGGGGGGATAGGAGGGACTTTAATTTGAAGATGCCCCCATCTTCTCCTGTACTATTGCCATTCTCAAATAATGGAGTCCTAACCAAGGTCTGTAAACAGAGCTTTCAAAAAATTGTCCAGTTTAGATCCTATGCTTCATTCCTAGATCCTATGAATGCTGCTTCCTTGACTTTGATTAGAATTCTAGGTACTGATGATACTTTGATGTAGTGGAATCAATACAGAGCCTGCTAGTGCCAGTGGGGCACAAACCAATGCTTATCTGTAAATGAAATTAGTTTGGCCTTCTCCCGTTTACTCTTCCCTCCCCCCATGACTTCTTGGGACAAAGGTCCATTCTACCCTTACCTGCCTTCTTATCTATTTCCTGGTTTTACTCATCCCAGCAGAGAAGAAGATATGGAGAGAAACTGTCTAGATGTTTACCCATTTCTAATGGAGACTAAGCAGCTGGTATTCAGAACTGTTACATCTTTAAATGTATTTGGGGTTTCTTGTTACACATTTAAATGTATTAAAACCAGATCCCTATCAAACCTGTGCCAATTCTACTTACTTGGATTCATGAAGGAGGATTGGAAAAAAAGTTGGAGAAATTTCAAAAGAAAAAAAATCTAAATCTTTGAGGTTTTGTAAACCCAGTTTGGATTTTGCCAGTGCAAACTGATAAGGAGTAGAGATGAGAGTTTATTAATTTGTTTGGAGGGGGGGGGGCGGAGAGAGAGAGAAACAGACAGAGACAAATACACACACATACACATACACACACACACACAGACATAGAGATAGACACACATAGACAGAGACAAAGAAATATATGGAAGGAAAAAAGAGAATAATCCCCAAGAAGATATCCTAGCAAAGTCAGTATAGCCACAGAAAAGGATAAATCAGTCAAGTTGGACATCTGTTTTTTTTTTTTTTTTTTTTTTTTTTTTTTCCTTTTCCTGGAAGGCAGTGTATACGAAATCTAAAAAAAAGTTGGGTCCCATAAGAGGGGTGCTTACTAGGGTGACTGATCATGTGAAGGGAGCAGTGCGGGAGGAAGGGTGAGAAGGGAGGGGGAGTGAGTTCTCTAGACTAAAGTCAAAACCTCCATACTCCGGAAAGATTGACAATTTGGTTTGCTTTGCTCTCCAATTCCATCTGCTAGTAATGTGTTAGTATATACCTCTCTTCTTCCCTCCTTCCTTCCCTCCCTCTCCCCCTTTTCTTTCTCCTCACTCCTCTTTTTGTCTCTTTCTCCCTCTCTCTCTGTCTGTGTCTCTCTCTTTCCTCTCTTCTTCTCTTTCTTTCTATTTATCTATGTATCTATTTATGTATGTATGTATCCATTTATCTATTTATCTATCTAGCTATCTATCTGTCTGGGATATATGGGATATTCAAGAAGGACTAGTATCTCTCAAGTGAAGGCTTGCCAACCTCTTTTGGAGACTGTTCATCCACCTTTCATGTCTACCTGGCACTCATCTCTCACCTGTGGATCCAAGAAACTATAGTATGCTCAGTGGCCACTTTCTGGTCCAGGTTGAGGATAATGGATAGGTCTCAAACCTATTGGTTATTTGAGGGAGTGTTCTTCCCAACTTCTCGCTCCACGGAAATAGCAAATGAGAATAATTTGTTTCAAGGATGATGAAGGTGACTGAAGCAGCACTATGGACATTTAGAGCTTGGTCAGTCACTGGAGGTCATCCATTACTTCCCATTGCTTGACTTTGGTCTTACTATTGGATTTTGATTACTCAGAAGAGAAAATGAGGCCGGCAACTTTGTACAACTCTGCCTCACTTAAATACAATTCATGCACAAGATATCACTCTATGATATCATTGGTCCTCTTTGAAAAGGAAGGACAAAAAAATTCTATTTATCTGTCTGTCTGTCTACTCCTTCTCCCAGAGATAGTAATGAGTCACTTGTGCTTATTGATATAAAGAAGAGCTATGATCAGATTTACACTTTAGGAAAATGATTTTGGCAGCCATACAGAGGATGGATTGAAAGGTAAGAGTCTTGAATCAGGAAAAGCAATCAGGAGGCTATTGCAGTCATCTAGGCCAGTGGTAATGAGTGTGTATAGGAAAGTGACTCTATAAATAGAAAAAAGAGGACTGAGACAAAAAAAGTTGTAGAGGTAGAAATAACAAGATTCAACAACTGATTAGATATGATCCATGGGCCAAGGTTGTGAATCTGGATAACTGGAAGAAAAAAGGTATTGTAAAAATGGCTCTCAGGAGGAAGACTTTTATTGTTGTTGTTCAGTTACTTTCATCTGTGTCTGATTTTTTTGCAATTCTTTTGGTTTTTTTTTGGGCAGAGATCCTGGAGTGGTTTGCTATTTCCTTCTCCAGCTCATTTTAAAGATAAGGAAACTGAGGCAAACAGGGTAAAGTGACTTGCCCAGGGTAGATAAGAAATATCTAAGGTCAAATTTGAACTCAGTTCTTCTTGGTTCCAAACCCAGAACTCTATCTAGTGCACTACCTAAAAGCCTAGGAGGGAGTCTAGGGCTGATTATATGGAGCTGGGAGTCTCATATAAATAAAAATAATAATTATATATATGGGAGCTGATGAGGCTACTGAGTCAACTTTTGCCTTACAGAAAAAGAAGAGAAGGCTCAGGACACAGCCTTAGGGTACCCACAGTTGGCAAGTATAATATGAGTAATGATTAAGCAAAGAAGACTCAAAAGAGTGGCCTTATGTCAAGAAGAAATAAGAGACAATGTTAAATCAACCCAAAGAATAAAAAGTACTTAGGAGGAAAAGATGCTTCAACAACATCAAAGAGAAATCAAGAAAGATGAGGATTGAGGAAAAAGTCCAATTAAAAGTTCATTGTTAATTTCAAAGCAGGCAATTTCAGACGAGTAATAAGTCTAAAGTCAATTTACAAAGGATTGAGAAGTGAGAAGAAAGGAAATGGAGAAAATAAGAATAAACAATTTTTTCTAGGAGTTTGGCCATGAAAGGGAGGAGAGCTAGAGAATGATAGTCTTTTGAGTTTTCTCAGTGGGATAATACAGAAAGCCACAAAGAATTGAAGAGCAATTGGTCAGACCCCTTTAATTATTAGATAAAACTTTACATAAATGCAATTTAAAATTAGTATTGTGTTTAGTTCTGAGTATCACATTTCAGGACAAGCTGGAGAGTATCCAGAAGAAGGCCTGGAGATAAGGCCATATAAAGAGAGCTTGTAGCAACTGTCTGAAAAAGATAAGACGGGGCAGACATGATTGCCTTCTATACTTTTATAGAAGATAATTCTATTCTCTCCTTCAGGCTAGAGATTCCTCGAAGACAGGGATTAGAATTTTCTTCTCTCTCTGGATCTCTCTCCAGTGAGCAGCACAGATTTTTGCTTTAGGGGGCTCCCAATTTGGGGATGGATAATAAGAGACCTAGCTGTCCCTTCCCTTTTGCATCAGAAAGATCAGCGATTTTCTGTGCTTCCCAAAAGAGGCTGTC